>NC_136059.1:520632599-521832599 GCF_964261635.1 Lissotriton helveticus | reverse complement strand
TTGACAACTGAAATCAATGGTAATCTCCTTCTTATGGGGCGCGGGTAGACGCAGAATAGCGCTAGCTACACTACTCCGCCCGAATGACGAGGGAGGCTTAGCGGTCCCGGATTTTGAGCTCTACTACCTAGCGGCCCAGTTGCAGACCTTTACGCAGGAGGTAGCGCGGGTATACCGTGGGCCGGAACAAGAGAGGGACGGGGGCATACCACGCCATGTTCTAGCATACATCACCCCGCAGCAGAGGCTGGAACTCAAGGAATCGTCCCTGGAGGAACGGACACTCCGGCTATGCTGGAACCGCTCACAGCGACAAGCGGGAGTCAAGCACCCATATGCGCCAGAAATTCCGTTGGGCATGATAACGGCGCTCCCTCACGGTAGCGACTGGTCGCGCTTGCAGTTGTGGGAGGAGGCAGGTCTACAGATGCTGGGGGACTTAAACGATGATGGAGTGCTGACCCCATATCAGACGCTGCAAGAGCGTTATGACCTCCCGAGAGGGGACTATTTGATGCATGCGGCGGTAGTGAGGGCGGTGCAGGCACATTGGAGGGAGGGACTATCGGAGCCCACTACAACTTTGGCGTGCCAGTATACCATGATGTCGGCGGCACTTTTAAGGCGGTAACATGCTTATATTCCAGAATGCTGAGAGAGACCTTGCAACCACTGACAACGCTAAAAACTAAGTGGGAGCTAGATCTGCAGACTGACATCCCAGACACCACGTGGGCACAATTGATGCGGAGAGCCAGATAAAGCACGAGAAACGCACGCTTCCAATTAATCCATTTCTATAACCTGCATAGAGCCTACCTGACGCCGAGTAGGATTGGGAAATACTTCGGAGCGGATACTGCAGCATGCCCCAGATGTAACATGGTGGGACCGGACCTAGGCCATATGCTGAGGGACTGCCCTCTCCTACAAGATTATTGGAGGGAGGTTGGTAACACGTTAAATGCAGTAAAGGATAGGGACCTACAATACGATAAGAAGGTCAGCATGCTACATTGGTTCCCTCACACGCCTAAGAATAAGACACCCAGCAAATTTATTGATATGGGCCTCATACTGGCCAAAAGAGAAATAACAAGGACATGGAAGTCGAGAACGGGCCCCACGCATAGGCGCTGGCTGAGCAAACTCCTGAAATGGGCAGCGAGTGAAAGCACAATTAGATACCAATTGGCTCGCCATAAATCGGATGATAGAGCTCAGGAGGCAGCACTGGCGTGGGAGGTACTGGTGCAAGCTTTGTGGGATAGCACGGTAGAGGAGGAGGAGGAAGAACCTGCCAACACTAATGCTAACGCCATCACACTTTCACCAATCACACAAACCCCGTAAATGGTTATATACTCCTGCCAGTCACCACACTGATGCATTCATAAGACCCTGGGCGTAGGTGGGGGCACTCGAGGAGGGGGGGAGGAAGGGAGCGGACTATATGAATAAGTGGAGGGGCGAGGGGAGAGGGAGAATCGGTTAAGGAAAAAAGGGGGGGGGGAATTAAAAGCAGACGGCAGATATCCTTGCATAATAATCACGGCTGCCAGAATGCGCCCAAGAACCATACCTGACTATATAACGCCGCCTGACCTTCGGGATGTGGGCTAAACGGCTGTGTATGATGAACGAAGAAACGAATGTTGGGGCGAGGGATAACAATGGGAAACAATGTATCCTGATGGCTGTATTGAACACTTAAATCTGCAATAAAAACGGTTTAAAAAAAAAATGAAGGAAAACAACCTCAACTCCAATATAGGGAAATTTTGCGCCCAAAGAAAAAAATAATACTTAGCACAATTACGAGGCCGGAGCAATCCACTGAATCATTGTGAAGAAATTCAATATTAATCCAGTGTTCCACGATTTTTGGTTTTTAAATTTAAAGTCGTGGGTTCTTGATGTAATGATGGTCAAAGTCCAAATGATATTTGAAGATTTATTGAAGTTGGAAGGCATTAACGAAGCACACCAACTTCAGTCCTTCTCCCTGGTGTACCGTAGTTAAGAATACTGGTTGCCAAGGAAAACGACTGGAGAATGGAACACATAGTTGAATGAAAACAAATTAAAACACATAACATACAATCCTCGCGCAATGGCACGAGGTATACAAAATACTTCAAGAGAAAGAAGACATAACACAGAAGCTTTCACAACCAGCACATCCGAAGGTAGGGGGGCTACTGGGAGTGGAATGTTATATATTAAAAGAGAGACACAAAGACAAACACTGGAACATAGGAGCAGAAGGCACTCTATTGTCTTCATTGATGCACTCAACAGTCCAATGTTCTGAATCTTAGTGATGCCTCATCTGTGTCATGTCCAGTGCGAGTCAATACATAACAATGTAATATATGTGAAAAGGTAAAGTGCTTACTTCTCATGTATTGTATTTTTTTTTTACCTGAGTTCCTACTCCCTCTTCCAACCGCTTTCTATAGAAAATATAAGCATATTTGCATAGTGAGAGTTAAAAGAAATATCTAACAAAATAGTTTATGTTTACACACAACCATCCATCTCTATAAATTTGTAAAGTGAACAGTGTGGGATTTTCCCATTGAGTTGTCAGTCAAAATGTAAATTTTTCTTCTTGAACTACATTTTCAGTTGAAATGCTGACCTTTCCCTGATCCCCAGTCTTGAGGAACATGAAGTGTACTCTACTGATTAATACGCCATCTTAGTAGACTATGGCTTTTAAGTTAATCGCCGTCAGATTTAACAACATGAAGTGAGCAGCTGGTAATTTTTGATGTATATTCACAAATGCTTTCTGTGTGTACTTTGTAGGAAACTAAGAAGTTTGTTAAAAGACATTCCCACTCCAGAAGACAGCACCGTAATTAAAAACATACAAATAAGAGTTCCAGAGGTATGAACAGTGATTTTGCGTTACACTTCTGTTACATGTCCACTTTTCCTTTAGTCACCTAGAGATATTTTATTGTACAAAATGTTACTCATTACTAAAATTGTACCTTTTATTTTGCTACAACTTTGTGAACAATAATAAAACAATGCAAATGACCATTGTTATTGGTCTGTATTATGTGACTATTTAGAACATCCGCTTAAGTGCATGCTTAGGTCACCCCCATCTTAGACATTTGTTGCTCAATGACTATTTACTCATACCTTGCCTGAGGCAAAATATTACCATATTGGGCCAGATTGATCAACACTTTGCAAAGTCCCTATCAGTGATGCAAACCAGTTGCATAGTGTTGGTTTGTTATTTACATTCCAGTGCACATGTTTTGCACTGGAAAGTTGTCCAAAATTAACACAAATCAGAGCTTTGCGCAGAATTGCTTTACTTTTAATCAAGGGCATCTAATGGGTGGAACATGGCCTTTCCAATGCAACCACTCATTTTTTTTAAGGTCAAGCTCAGTCTACTTACATTTATAGACAGGGTTTTGCACCAAAAGATTATGCATTCTTAAGGCATGTGTTCTGTATTATACAACACTGTAAGCACATGGTATTCGCTGCATTGTATTGTCCACTGCAAAGACACTTTCTTCCTGGTCCTATGGAAATAGCTCCAGAGTTTAATAAAATATACTACACACATTCCTGAGATGGGCATAATGGCATACAACCTTACATTCATGCGTACAACACAAGTTCAAGATAAACCACCTCTAAGTAGGACATCCCGTAATGCTACATCAGTTCATATTCTGCAAGGCCTCAAAATCTTCAATGAAATTTTGGAAATAAACATACACACTTTTATATAGTAGTGCATTGCAACTATGTAATATAGGCATGTGCTCACATATACATGGGTGAATTATCTTTTGTCAACAGAAGGTTTGGTGTTCCTCACAGATTATGTGGAACATATAATGGCTTTGAGACTCGATCATTTCTAACATACCTCTGCAACCCACATTAGATGTACTCAACCTTTATCTTGTTTAACAGGGAGTAATACTTCTACCTCAAACTTGTTTTGTAAACAATGCACCACATAACTTTCAACATGCAAAATCGTGCTTGCCTCTAGTGCTTATGCTATTTCTATGTAAACTCAGTAACTCTATGCTGTACATGACTATTGTGCTATCAGTGATGTCATCAATGATGTCATTTGAAATGTTATCAGTGATGTCATCAATGATGTTATTTAACAGTTCATGAGTGATGTAATATGTGTTTCCATAAACAGTGCATGGAGGAAACATAAATTATAGTTAATTCAGTAAACTGTAACTGGTGAATTTCAGTAGATTTTTTGTTTTAGATTTAAAACTATAGTTTTTATATTATTAAAAGGCCTAACTATAACATCAGATGTGTGTTTGTACATATATATATATATATATAATATATATATATATTATATATATATATATGAATGAATCATGAAAAGGCTCCTGCCGAGATACGGGGACCCAACGAGGGGTGGCGTACACTCAGGCGGAGCGTGCCGGTAGTCACAAATCAAAAATCCTTTACAAAAGCTCAATCGTACGCTCTCAGGAAAGGAGTCCAACAACACAAGGTACTGGAACACAGTATAAACCTGTGTTCCAGTACCTTGTGTTGTTGGACTCCTTTCCTGAGAGCGTACGATTGAGCTTTTGTAAAGGATTTTTGATATATATATATATATATGTATGTGTGTGTGTGTATATATATATATATATATATCTAAAGAAGATATACATATATATATATATATATATATATATTTGAGGTATGTAAAGTTCCAAACGTCCACAAGCGCTGCAGTTGACCGCACAAACGAACAGGAACCAGCGAGACCCAAATTGAGGTGCAAAGTTATTTTATTAAGTTCAAACCCAGCACCAGTCCGCCACGACGCGTTTCGGCTAGAGATAGCCTTGTTCACATATATATATTTAATTATTTATTTATAAAACATCTTAACTTATGTTGAAAGCAGTGCATTTGGTGTCTGTAGCTTGGTTTTCATGAAGAAAGTGCATGTTATTGTTTGTGTAGGTAACTAAAACCAGCCAATTTCAGAGGGGTTATGGAAGTATTTTACAACCATAGCTGCATTTTAAAAGTAGTTTTTAAGTGAATATCTAGGACTGGGCAAAGAAGGCAGGGAAGTGTATGTTAGGTGTTATGAGCTGAAGAAATCATAACTTCTGTTTATCACATATATTTCAATGTATTTTTTTTAATAATATAATATAAGAATCATCTATGAAAGCAATTCCACGGTTCAAGGACGGTTCATGTGCAAAACATGAGATGGTGGCAGTTCCTGGGAACAGCCAACAACTGCTATGCACAGAGGACGTTGGCACAGGACCTGGTCTATGGCAAGCCCTTCCACAGTGGTGTCAAACCCATGCTGCATGTGTCCAACCCATGCAGTACTTGGCCTTCTGCCATGCTCAATATTTCAAAGAAACAAGAGCGACCAACACGTCCATGAAAACTGGGTATTGGCTACTAGCTAGCACCCATTGTTCACACAGAACTCATTTTCAAGAATAATCTTTTTTGCCACATATTCTCATTCTGTGTTGGTTTAGTCAGGAAAAAGGTTAAAACAACAATAAGGCAGAGTCTATCTGCCGTAAATCAATTGCAGTAATACAATACAGTTATTTGTTTTGGGAAGAAAGTAGCCAAATGCTCCGCAGGGGTTTGCCAGAGGGCCCGGGCCATGTAAGGACTACACACTAAGGGCATAATACGAAAGAAATAGCTAAAAGTGCTGTTATGTTTTTATTTAATTCACAAATCAGGTCAGAAGCAAGCCTTGCACAGGTTCCAAAGTGTACTTCTGAGACTGTCATGCAACTGTTTCTAAGGCTCACCTTCGACATGTGCAGTGTTCTCCATAGTGAAGAACTCTGCACAGGAGGAATAGTAGCTCCGGTGAGAATATTCTTTTTCTCTGCTAGAAGAATACTTTCCCTATGGAGAAGACCTAAACCCTACCTACAATCATTCCCCTTTCCATCCTAGAAGGGAAGGTACATTTCTGACCATTTCAAGGGTCGAATAGGGTTGGATCGGAGTTTAGTAGTGCCACAAATGTACATATCTGTGGGTATTCCTAATCTTCCAAGGGAGAGCACTCCTTGGAAAACCCGCTTCCCACCTCTAGAATGGGATTTGCTATTGCAGATTTTTGCACATTCACGTTGGAGAAATCCGCAGTGGTGAATCGAATTACACCTGCAAGAAATCCCTATGTAGATTCATAAGTGGCTTGGCTTTATGACCAAATGTATCTTTGTGATTAGGGCACATGGTCGCATTTTCCTGATACTTTTATAATGCTGACATACATAAACAAGCATTTAAAATGCAATAGGTATCGCCTTTCATTAAGTTAAAGCCATTTGCTTTGCTATACAATACCATTAGCAAAGCAAATGGCTGTAACTTAATCAAAGGCGAGACCTAGTGCATTGTCAATGCTTGTTATGCTTTGTTTCTGACATTATCGACCTTCCTATACCATGCCACTCTCACGTGCTCCTCTCTTTATCACCCACTCCCCGCCTTTCAACTTCTGTCTACAGTCTCCCCTATTTCTGCGCCTCCCTCCTCTCTGCCCATCCCCCACCGCTGCATCTCCCGCCGATCTAGATATCTTTCTCGCCTCTGTGCCCCTCTCCCACTCTGCCTCTCTCTTCTTTCCCTCTCTGCACCTCAATCGGCCTCTCCCTCTCTTTGCTTCTTGAAGTAATTCGGTAAGCAGAATTGATGTAAGAAGTAGTTTATTCCAACAACAGCTTATACATCCACAGTGCAATCCAGTTACCAGCTACCCTTCTCTTCCACTCCAACTCCCAGATACAGAATGCAGATACAGAATGTAGGAGGACACATAACAATTCTAAAAGAACATTCTAAAAAGAATACTACACTTCTCAACTCCCCTTTCTGTCCCTGTATTCCTTCTCTTTATCTCCCCCCACATTACCCCCCCTGTCTTCACATTTACCCTGTTCTCCTATATATCAACCCTTTCTATAATTCCATATATTTCGCTGCCCCCCGTATATTCTGCCCTTGCCTGTGAATGATGCATGGATGCCACTGCTGAATTATGCACTCCGTTGTCAGTGTGCTGTCTGTTTGTTTATGAATATGCAGCCCCCATGGACCTGGGTGCAGAGGAGGCGCGGGTGTAACGGGGAGGGAGGGGTGGTGAGGGGTCTGGCTGGGCAGAGTGTTGTCTGTGCTCACGAATTAGCCTCAGATGCAGGTTGTCTTCCCCGGGGCCCTTCCTTGTGTCGGCGGCGCAGAGAGTGACTGCATCCGGGAATGTTATAAATGAAGTAAGGACAGACAAGGATGGATGGAAGGCATGGACCCAAGCCCTGCCAGTCAGTGTTTGCTCTCTGACCACTCTCAGTCCCATAGTCGCACACTTACCACCATCATGTGGCCAGAATAACTGAGCTGGTTTACAAGTTTTAAATCCACTGACTAATATGATGATGATGTCATTGGAAATTACATCACTGGACTGTTGGCCTCGTGATGACTTCACAGGAAATTACAATATGGGTCTTACGGCAGAGGAAATAACCATGTGGTGTCTGATCCGCACAACATCGAAGGAAGTGCTTATTAGCGCATAAGTAACTGACCTTTGAGCTTTAACCTCCTTGAGACAGCTGTTCATCAGCAGACATATCTGCGTGGTGCACTGATAGCATGGCTGTCAGTAACTGCAGGAGTAAGACATACATAGCAGAACACCACAAGGCTTTGCAGTCCCCTGTTTTCAATCCATTCTTGTTTTGCAAGGTGGTTTACCTTCTCCCAAAAAGCAGTGGGGAGACTGGGAAATCTGTAGGCTGTAGTCTGAGTGATAAAGACCACCTGCCTCCTACATCAAAAGGGTTGGAAAGTAACAGTCCGGCAGAGTAGAACGTCAATGAGCGGCCGCAACCCATCTGCTCAGAAGACTGTGGGACTTGAAACCCGGGGCCGAGGTGTATTGCACTATAAAATGCGTTCCATTATTCAAGTGCCACAAACGCAATAGGTGGTGTATTCCATGTCATACACGTTTACCCTCAAATTCTTCCTTTGCCTGTTTGATCTACATGCTGCACAGTCATGGTACAGTACTTTGCTCTGCCACAGAAGTCTGTATCTTTCCAGTTTCTGCAGTTCTAAATCTCTGTAGATGGCTGACTGCAACAAGCGGGGGAATGGGGAAGCAACGAGAGGGGCAGGGCACAGAGGACTACAAGCCCCAGAGCACACTGAAATGCTTACGAGGCGGAGAGGCTCAGCAAAGGGCCTGTCGGACACTTCTTAAGCAACTCATGTGCGCGACAGCATGCGTCCCGGCACTACCAATGTAACGGACATGCACTAGCATAATATAAAAAAAAATGTAACTAGTGGGCGGACACAAAAGTGCGCCATTATTAGCAATGTAGCGTAACATGAAAAGATAACATTACAAAAGTGCAATATTAACAAGACAAGGAAGAAAGCAACAAAGGGAAAGAGTAACACGAGAACAAAGGACAGGATTAATGGCAGGTGGCTACTGATGAAATTAAGCAAACAAAACAGGAGCCGTGAAAAAAGATGAAGAGTGTTTCAGCAGTGGACTGCTGGGGAAGCTTCAGTAAGCGCGAAAGTGAAAGCATTTTGCTCACGCATGGAGCTGAATGCCACAGAAATAAAAAAAACAGCCGCGCCAGAGAAATAAAAGGCGCATCAGCCTTTGTTGAAGATAAACGTGGTTATAGCAAAAAAAAGTGCTTAGCGGCTAATTAGGAGACACTGTCTCCCGCCGCAGGTAAAAGATCCAATCCCGGTGGGAGGGGCCAAAAGCGGGCAGGGTGGCAACCAGGAGGGATTAAAATGCCTCTGGTGCAATCATTACACTGTGTTTTGCATAATCCATGATGCCAAAAGATGCACACAAATGAAAATTGCAGGCGGAGCAGAGACACGGCTTCTGGACCCGTATTGATTCCAAGAAGTCCTCGCATGGTGAGAGCAACACATACACGTTGCTAACGCCAGGCGAGACCTAAAAAGAGTGTAACAGACAAGCAGACAATGACTACTATGTTTATGAAAGAATTTCTACTTTTTGACAAGTGGTAGTGGTTCAAAAAGAACCCTTGTTTATACCTTTGTGTTTTGTGTGCTGTTCTTTCTGTGTTTAACTTTTTATGAGCACACTAAAGTTGAAAAGGATCTTTTGAACCGAAAAACAGAAATCGGTGAAAAAATGGCAGGGAGAAAAAAAATCAAGCATAAAATAGCTTGCATTGTTTCACAAGATAACTTGCCATTGTAGTATTTTGCTCACAATGCCAAATGTGAGTCATGCACTCTGTACAATAGTGAGCCATCCTATGAAGGTGTAGATCCATCTCATCTTCTGCTTTGTTTAGAATTTCTCGTAGCAAAGTGGTTGGTCCACTGGAGTTGGTTGCAATAGGTTTTTTCCCTCCATGGTGGATGGGGTGTCTGGCTCTCCATTGTCAGTATAGGGTGATTTTCCCAAAATACTTTTTTCAGCTTATCCCCACCAGAGTTCCTGTTTGCAAACTTTGCAAACTTATTTGTAGTGCTAGCTTTTTATGTGGAGGAAAGGACAAACACTCCTTCATCAATATCAATATCAGCAGAACATATTTCTGCTGGTGGTGCTGGAACTTCGATCTGTGATGGTGTGCTCTGTGATAGGCCTCAAGATGTTTCCTGCTGTGAAGGTGCTTCCTCTTCCCCAGCAATGGGAACCATGGTGTTCTACAAGCAGCCAGAGATTTTTCAGTGACTTCTCTAGAAAGCAGAAGGATATCAATGCACTAATGCTGGGTCTTTTTACTATCACCAACAGGAACTTTCTCCTATAGTGGAAGAATATTAATGTGCTATCCAATCAGCTCTCTAATTTGGTGAAATGTACAGAGCTTGTGCGCCCAGAATCAGAAGTTCCAAGCCTACATCATAATGTATTGATATAGTCTTCGTGTTTTCAACTTGTACGCTTACACTTCCAAGCCAGTAAGCTCAGAGCAACATAAGAATCTCTGGGGCACATGCATCAAGCCCGCATTTTGCGATTTCTAAATAGTGAATTTTACTGATTCGTTATTTAGAAATTGCAAAATACAATGCATGTAGGATTCGCCTAAAAAAAAAACTTAAAATTCCTTAATTGCGACTCGCAAATTGCGAGTCGCAGTTAAGGAATTGATTCCCATTCATTCATATGGGCCTAGAGGCCTATAGGAATCAATGGGAATTGCATGCGCAATTTGCGAGTACTCCATTGTTACTTGCAAATTGCGCATGCAATTTCCGGGGTGCAAGGGTTCAAAAAGGATACCCTGTTGCACACCTCAAATTCCCCTTTTTCCACATGTTGCGCACACACATGCCCCGAGGGCATGTGTGCATGTAAAATGCAACTTTGAAAAATGCAATTTAGTGCATTTTTCAAAGCAATCTGAAAATACTATCAACTCTAGTTTGATGGTAATTTGCAATTCCTAATAGCGAAATCGCAATTGTTTTTTGCTTAATGCATTGCTTTTAAGGAATCACAATTTGTGATTCCTTAACTACAAGTGCAATTTAAGTAATCGCAATTTTACCGATTCCTTAAGTTGCAATTTTTGCATTTTGGATGATGCATCCCAAATGCAAAAATACTGGTCGCAAACTGCCCGTTTGCGACTGGTTTTTGGTTTGATGCATGGGGCTCTAGGAGTGTTACAGTAGGCTTCACCTGCTTGTATTTACAGACTGTTATAATTGTTTTCTAGTACATATGCTTGTGAGCTCAGAAGAGAAATCCTGTAAGCTCAGGACAGAACTCCTCCTCTGTTCTGATGACGTTTTACGGTGGAACGCCTTGTTTCCAGCCTATGAATTTTCACTTCTGGGCTTGCAAGCTTGTAACATTAGAAAGCAAATTGTTTAACATAATTACATACTATATTCGACAATCTGACCCCAAGCAACATCAAAATATTAAATCTAACTAATAATGCATGTATTTACAGAGTTTTCAGTTGTTTTTTTCTATGATGTAAACTCATGAACCCGGAAGCCCGCAAGATCGGGATAAGGCGTCCTCCCCATGCCAATGTCCTCTTAAGGCAGGACTTCCTGTTTTCCGTTAACAAGCATCTGCTTCCATGCTTATTGTAGGAAAGTGGGGTAATATGCAGTGAGGCTGGTTAGGCTTCACTATGCAATACCTTCATGTTACCCAAAAAAGGTCCTTATGATTCACACTAATAAGTCTCTAGCTCAGTCCTGGTAGTGTGGCAAAGAGCAGCCAGGCTTTACTAGAGGATTATGTATTAGGCATTTCAGAGTACCAACATGGGCGATAAATAATTGCCACGACTCAAATGAAATCTGACACAATTTATAAAAATTGAGCAGATTTGTTTATCATTTTAGATACCAAAACAAAGACAATTGGATGAGTATAACCGGAATTATGGATTTTAAAAGGAAAAATTAATCAGTGCATTTAACTCTTACAAAGCCATAACGTTGCGGTCAATGGGAAAACACACTAGAGACACTTGGTCACTTGCAGGTCGAGTCCAGGGGAAACCACTGGGAGGTAAGGTGATGCAGGTCCCAGGACTAGGCTCTGACAGTCAGTTAAATTTTACCTGGCTCAAAGGGCCCGTTGAATAGTTGTCCTGACTGTCCCTGGTGCTGAACACTGGAGCCATGGGTGGTGGTTTTGCTGCTTTGATGGTGCTGGTGAAGAAGGGGATGCAACAAATCAACAACAGGGCCAATGAGGTGGTAGGTTGAAGTTGCTGCAGGGTGTCCTTGAGTTGCAGTGTCGAAGGTAATGATAGTCCAACTGGCCACCAACAAGACTTGGCAGTAGCAAGCACTGCTTACAGGTACTTCAACGTCCTGGAGTTCGGTGGAAATAGTATCTGCCTGAAACTTGCTTGAGGTCAGGACTACGTTTTCCACAATGCACTAGACCATTAAAGTTTGGGCTATCTCTCGGCGGGCCGATGGTCAGTGATTCTTTTGGTTCCGGTAGTGTGATTTGCCTGCGGACTGCAGAAGACTAGTACCTCTAGTCCATGGGAATTCTGGAGTTGCATTTGTCTTGCTGAGAGTTTCCTCTTTCATTTGGAGCCGATCTCTGGTCCAGAACGAGTCGTTGTCATGCAGTTGCAGTGTGGTTGCCACAGGTGCAGATTATTGCTCCTTTGCTTCGTGTAGGTCCTGAAGTCACAGTCACTGGTCTCTTCTTTGTCCGTGGTCATAATTTGAGCAGATCTGAGGTTCTGGTGACAGGGGTGACATTTAAACCCTAGATTTAGGAGTGTTAGAAGGTTGTGGATGCTAATATCCAATAGGTTACTAGCCCCAGCAGCTAATCCGCCCCTGAGGTGACCACATCCAAGGGTCTGTGCCACCTTTTCTACCCAGAATCCTCTGTTCTACCTAATGGCAGAACCCATCCTCGGCTGTACACACCAGGTAGCCCACCCTAGGGGTGTGGCTAGCCTTTGTGTGTGTACGTTTCCTGACTACCAAATGTTTCTGCCTGCCTGCGTGCAAATGTGCCTGGGGACAGAGGGCTGGCTGTTTCCTCCTTTGGCAGTCAGTCTAGTTGTATATCAGAGGTGGTGGAGCTTTGAAGGTCACTACCGTGATGTGCCACTTCACTAGCCATCCTGTCAGTGAGGGTGGTGACACCTCCTTCCTAGGCAGGCATTTGTTTCTGACTCCTCAGAGTGTTTGCTCCTCTTGACAGGGAGTCAGATTCCTGTCTTGGCGGCAGCAGCTGCAGGCTGTCAGACAGGGCACAGGAAAGGCTTGGGCACCAAGTGGGCAACCTCTAAGGTAGCCACCTGGGTGTATGCCAAAACAAATCGGACATAGGAATCATGACAGATTTGATGAGACAAGTTGTTTGATACCAAATATGACTCTTTCAGTGGGACCATACAGTGGCTGGCAACCTCTGGGTGCCGGGGTGCCAGGCCCTGTTATCCAAAGGCCTTCTGAACATTTAAAGTAGCCCTTAATGGAAAGAGACTACATAGGGATATATAAGCTTGCACCTATGTATCTGTATGGGTCTGCACCTTTAATATAATGCACCCTGCCTCCTGTGCTCGGGTGACCTACCTTGTGGGTGACTGGCATATATTAAAATTTGTGCTTTGACTTTGCCACTCATGGTGAGGGTAAAGTCAAGTTAGAGCAGTTTACACTGCTCATGCAGTCTGCAATGGCACAACTGCTGTCATCTGTTTACTTGGGTCTCTCAATGCTTCAGGCCCTGGTGACACCTTTAACTGCTATGCCCTGTTCACCAATGGTACCACTTAACCGGGACTAATAAGGGAGTTAAAGTCCTTGCCAATTGGGTTTAACAATTCACGTGCACCATAATTTAGGGATGGAGCACTGGCACTGGGGCCTGGATAGCAGGCCCCAGTGAATTTTCAAAGTCATAATCATCAGCATTGGGGAAAAACGTATGGCGGGGACCATACAAAAATGGTACTTTCTTACGCTCATGAATTTGCAACATTAAAAAGAAGTCTCAGTTTACCATATTGCCCTATTCAATTAACAATTTGACCTCAGGTATTATCTAAGAGCATAGTTGCAGAAGTAATCCATGTGTTTGCACATTTTAAACAGTATTTTTCAACAACTTAAATTTGCAGTCTTCATAATGGGTTATCCTACCCTCATCCTATGTGTGTTTTCATACGTTTACAACCAACCTCGCAGATCTTTGTTTTTAATTGAATAGTTTAATTATATATATTCTTGGTTTTTATTGCTTGATGCATTGTTCTCATTGTATCTCAGTTGTTTCTAACTCAAAAGAGAACTGACCATCAGTCAAACTTCTGAAAGTGGGTAGGGTTCATCATAAGATAGCGAATGGATGCAATTGTGCTGGCAAAATATGCACTTCAAAAACCTGCACGCCGACCCTAATTTGGCTTTGGTAGCTGTTATGCAG
The DNA here is from genome assembly GCF_964261635.1 of Lissotriton helveticus. Classification (NCBI taxonomy): domain Eukaryota; kingdom Metazoa; phylum Chordata; class Amphibia; order Caudata; family Salamandridae; genus Lissotriton; species Lissotriton helveticus. The sequence goes on along the minus strand of NC_136059.1, from coordinate 521,818,603 downwards.
TGACTATTTTGATTGATTGCTCGATGTATTTTTGAGTCTCATGAAGCACAGTGATTACCCAAGAGATTCCTTGTGTGGAAGACACAATCATGCGATACCATAAGGACGAAGAAGCAGTCACAAGAACTAAGCAGAATTGAAAGGTTTTCAATGATTTCCTGAGTGAAAATGTGAAGACATTTCTTGGAGCTGAACAGTCAAAGCCTAGGACCCAGTAACCTAAGTTTCGTAAAAGGTATTTTGAACCAAACAGAGACATTTAAATTGAATTCTCTGGTTGTTAGGAAACCAATAAAAATTTCTAGAAGCATTAGAAAAGTGATCACTTTTCTTAACATGGTAAATTAAATATAACTGTGTACATTGAAAGACCTGAAGCATAATGTGATAAGAGGAAAATAGTGCTAATTAGCCAAAAAATGCATTAGAGCTACCAAACAAAGAGATCTGCAAGAATTTCTGAATGTGCCATCACTGATATCCCACAAAAGCATATTTAATGAGAGAAGCCAGGCAATTGTACTTTATACCTTAGAATCTATCTCAACAGGAGGTGGCTTTACTGCATTTCCTATCACCTACCTCTTCAAACAGTGTTTACCTGCCAAAATCATCTTTAAAAAAAGAAAGCGAAGCTCAGTTTTTGCATCCATCTCTGCAGATAATTACATCACTTAATTTCCAAGCATCCATCTATACAGAAAGTAAAATCACTAGTTCCCACCCAAAACCTCTTGCCTGCACTCCTCCTCCAGTCTACTCCTCAGGGCACCACTAGCTAAGTACTAGCACATACAAGGATGTTACCTATTTGCGCAGACACAAACAAGAATGTCACAAGGGTACCAAGGGTGGCCGCCATCTGCTTCGCCACCCTGCGATGGCTCCAGAAAATTCTATGGATGCTGCCCCAGGCCACCAGGAGAACCGTAGTCCAGGCATTAGTAACCTCTCGCCTGGACTATGGCAATGTCCTCTACATCGGTGCCGACGTAGCAACCATTAACAAACTTCAGGTTGTACAAAACTCGTCGGCCCGACTCCTCCTTAATATCCTGAGCAGATCATCGGCTTCACAAGCTCTCCGAGATCTACACTGGCTCAGGGTCTCCAGCCGTATTAAATTTAAAGCCCTGTGTTATCTCTTCAAAATCAAGCAGGGTACGGCCCCAATATACCTGCAAAATCTTGTTCAACCTTACAAGCCTAGTCGCACCCTAAGATCGTCAACCAATTGCGACTTTGTTGTTCCTAGATTTAAACTGGCAAGAATGGGGGGAAGAGCCTTTTCTCATTTAGGTCCCAAATACTGGAACACGCTTCCAACTGCCCTGAAATCCGAGACCAACCTACTCTGTTTCCGTAGAAAATTGAAAACCTTGCTCTTTTGAAAGATCTATTAGCTGCTGCTCTTTGTTCTATGGTACCTCTGTTCTGTCCTTTCTTCTCCAGTCTATCCCTTGCACCGGGAAACCCACTGCGGGTAGCTGTTGCACATTATAAATTCAAATAAATAAATAAATAAATCTGTTTAGGGCCCTTAGGGCCAGGAAGGAACATGGCCAAGAACAATGCTTGACTGCAAGCACATAAAACGTAATATTTCATCATGTGTTTAGCTAGCATTTCACAATGCCCATTGCTACAATCACTCCCAGACCTAGGTCACATACACAACATCTCATAACACATAGCCTAAACATCATGCACATCCTACTAGCCAACACATGCCTTCAAAATACTGAGCACATATTCTATTACCTGCTCCTTAATGCATGCTCTGTAGTACACATCACTCCAGACATTGCTGACCTCATCAACTATCACAACAGTGATACAATCGTAATTACAAAAACAGGGGCTCACTTACACATCCTTGCATATCCTAGACCACCATGTTTTACACGTTAGACATTCAGCATGCTGACTCACACACATAGGCAGGATCTACACCATAGGCAAGGAAGTGAAATATAATTCCATTGAGATTTTAATATGCCATTTGCTTCTTTTTGCATCCACCACCCTCTACTCGATCAAAAGGCTCCTGGACAAAGCAAGGCCTTCATATCTGGTGTCACTTCTAAACAACATCAGTGCATTTCTGTAAAACAACATGAACACCCATGTTCCTACTAAAACAAGCAGGTACAAGTTGAAACCTTCAGCACCCTCTTACTCCATAGACATTACCAACATCAAACACTGCATCTATGGAAGGGAGAGTAAATGGAAGAAAAACAGAGCCACAGTGACTTTACACTAATAAAATCATTCCAAGAAGCATGATTACAATTCATCACAAAACTAAAGCCGGTACCATCACAGGAATCAGTTATCAACTACGGGGTGTCACTGTGTTCCTCAGAACCTGGGATATGTACAATACCACACAAATCAAGGGTTCTGTCGGATTCAATTATGATGTATGAATCTATGGTATATATACAACACAATGGAGAGATGAATAAAAAAAGTGCAATTTAAGAACAAATATATTTCGGCAAAAGTATTATTTACAATAACATTGATAAGTGAGCTACATCGTTAGTGCAAAGGTGCTCGTGCAAAGTGTCAATCGGTGAATAATACATGAGAAGGTAAATTTAAAAAAAAGTGTTAAAAAAAAAACCTGGTTAGAGGTCGAAATAACATAAAAGTCCAATATTGTTGGGCGTCAGTATTATGTTCACCAAATCAGTAGCCGAACATACTATTGCAAAGATCTAGGCAAAGGATTCCATCACTGTTTCGATCCACAAAGTGAAAGTGTCAGTATCACAACAAAGGGTCTTCATCAGGAAAGTCAAAAGGAACAATCTGCGTATCAAATAGGCATCAATCAAACTCTCCGTTGTGAAAAAATGCATATTACAACAGAACCAACAAAAGTGTTCTAATGAAGCGACTTACAAGTCGTCTGCTAGACAAACAGTCAGGAAATACTGTGTGAATCAAAAAGAGCCATGTCTTCATTCTTGAAAATGGCCACTGAAAAAGTTTTTTATGAGGACCCAGCGAAAGATCCTCTGAGGAGGCTACCATAGAGAAAACAAGAACATCTTCACATGAATGATCAAAAAGTAAATGAATTGCAAAGTACACTCTCCATAGAGATGTGCAAACACTTTGTTAATACTCCTTAGTGATTTTTAATAGTAATTAAGTATATTGAGGTTTTTTTAAAGTTGATATCTAGCTCTCTCTCTATATATTTATATACATATAAATATATATATATATATATATATATATATATATATATATATATATATATATATATATATATATATATATATATATATATATATATAGTTACCTAATATTTTTTATTACTCATTTAAGAGCACCCCCACACACCCCTCTGTCCCCTGTCCATAGCCTTTACTCACGCATTTCCTTGGGAATACTTTTTATTCATGCAAATGGTGCAGTGGCAGCAGGACACAGAGGAATCACGGATATAGTGAGCATAGGCCATTGCTTCATTTTATTTGTCAAACCGGAGCCATGGTGCCCGTTTCCTTCCTCGCACTGGAGCCATCGTCTCCAATAGCTGTCACCATTCTTTACTGCCCTGCCACCCCTAACACACACTCTCTCCCTTGTCTGACGCTGAACTTACTAGACTTTAGCTTCCATTTGTGTAGCAGGTGCAGTGCACAGTGCCCTACCAACACAAACACATTCAACCCAGATTTTCTACATAGCCCTCTCCCATCCCTAGCCTTTACCCCTGCATTTCCAGGCTCGTAGTTTGTTAGTGCAGCAGGTGCAGTTTACTCCAGGACAGTATTCTCTCTCCTGTGTGCATTTCATCACAATCCACATGATTTTTAGCACCCTGCTACTTGTAATCAACCAGAAGCCCACTTGTTGTTCTCTAAGCCTCTCCCTCTTCCTGTCCCACTTTAAAGCTCTACAGCCCCCCTTAATTTCCTTGTACCCCTTTTGCTGCCTCTATTTGCATTTTCTTATCACTCAGAGGCAGCCTGTCCTCTTGGAGTTTACTTTCAGCATTTGTGGAATTCTGGTCTGTAACAGTTACACTCCATCCTTTATGACCTTCCAGCCTTTTCTAAAATACAAACTTTGTTTGTTTATGCCTTGTCCTTTACTTACAAAGCCACCTAAGCGAGGTATGTTCTTGCCTCCCCCAAACACGCCTCCAAGTCTTCCTTTCCTGTCCTTGTCCTACACAGCTATATTTACAGCGCCATAACTTTATGATGTGCAGCAGGTGCAGTGCCACTGTGACCCAAAAGTAAAACCATTACAGATGAATGCTTTATTTCACCTCTCTCTCAAAAGCACAGCTGCCCATTTCCTGACTTGCACTGCAATCAATGACATGCTGGCCATGATGCTGCACTCTTTTTAAACCATGTAGTTACTGTTGATATTCTCACCTGAATACTATGACGCCATATCCTTCTGAAACAACCACCATTACTGGCCTATTATGGCACATTTTCTGTTCCTGCCCTTTGCATCTGCACTTCCACGATAACACTTTCCATTCATGTTGCAGGTGCACTGGCACCAGGATACAGCTTCAGGAACCAATTGCCACTATGTTAATGTTTCATGTTAGATTTTAAAAGCACCCAAGGCATCTATTTTCTTCTTCTCATTGGGGCCATCACACACTATCTACCCCTATTAACCACACACTTCTGCTTCATTTCACCCATCTACATATTCTCTCCCATCCCTAGGGTTTGATCCCCATTTTCAGGGGCGTAGCCTCCATTGTTGCAGCAGGTGCAGTGGAGTCACAACACCTTCCTCTCTCACATGTGCTTTTCATCTCAAACTATGCTTATTGTGCTTTTTTCACCTGAGTTACTTGAAAACAACCACAACTGTTGTCCTACTGGAAAACCGCCTCTCTCTATCTTCCCGTTCTACGTCAAACCTTCACAACCTTCCTTCACATTCTTTTTGCCCAATAGCTGCCACCACATCCAATTTCATTTCAACAACATTCACATGCTGCTTATGGACCTTGTTGGATTCTGTTCTATACCGATTACACTCCATCGTTCGTGCCCTTCCAGTTCATTCAATAATACAAGCACTGCACTTTCACACACAGTGTCCTCATCATACAAAACCAATAACTGAGATATGTTGTTCATTACCACCCTACCCCCACACTGCTACATCTACTGGGCTATAAGTTCATCATCATGTGCAGCAGGTACAGTGCCACCGTATCCCAAAAAATACAATACTTTAAAAACAAACATTAGCAAAGCCTACAGCTCAACCCTCACATTAGAGGGCTGAGACCTATTGGCTTAGCCAGTGCTTGTTTAAATGATGGAGTGTTGGAACAGGGACATAAGACTACATATCTCATAATGTACATAATATTTCCCTTGATATGAGAGTAAAAATCCATTACATTTTGACACTTATGAAAATATGCACAACTATCATGGCCCAAATAACTAGTGTAAAATAAGTGTTTTACTACATAATGTAAACCATGAATCAAATATTTATATATATGAAAACTGATTATGTCATAATAGGATATGTTTCAAGGTAACACAATAAATGCTACAAATAGCTACATAAACTACCTAGCTAACACAACATAGCTAAATTAACTACCTAGCATTAGTACAACCATTGATAAAACCATACAGAATACAATACAATATATATAGACATGTTTAAAGGTATAGGACACATCTAAATTAATTAATTAGATAATCCATAGTCCCAAATATTTGGGTTATTTGCAGTAGTCTGAATGAGTACACGACACAACAGATTTACTATAAAATGTTGGACACATCTTTATTTAAGTTAAAACCTTCAGGCCAAAATTAGCCAATTTTATTATAATCTTGGATGCTAGATGATGTACTTTTAATACCTCTTATATTTTCCATTGGCAACAAATTTCCACCAATATGCTCAAAGAAGGGATCACTACTGTTGTATTCATTGTAATGTAATGCTATTAGATATTAATTGCCTTCCCTTCTAAATGCACCAGTATGATCCAAAATTCTAATCTTACATTTCCTGATGGTCCTACCAATACATACCAGCCTATGTGGAATTCACAATGCATACATTACTTAGCAACCTTTGTAACTGAGTAATGTCCTTTTTATGAGGAGTTTACCATTACTCCCTGATATGTCTTCACGTATGCTATTTGTGAGTTTGTTTACATTTTTCAGCTCTTAGAAAGGATATTCTGAGACTAGATGATACTTATCCATTCAGCATACAGTCTGATTCAAGTAAATGCCTGTGGTTATATACGATTACCTGTAGTCCACAACGTTGTTGGAAATACTTAGTCGGAAAACATATTTCTTTTGTATCACGTTTAGTCTCCCTCATATTACTCTTTCCTGATGTTACAGGATCACGTCTATCTTTGATATCAACTCTCTTTATTTGCCTTTTCTACTGAATTGTGTGTGGAGCCTCTCTTTTCAAACCTAGAAATAAAGTCATCTTACTGCATTAATGTACTCTCAGGTTTAGTACAACTTTTCTTAGCAGCTGACCATACAGCACTAATGCAAATGTACTATGTGGATAGGGGGCAGTTCTCTGCTGTTAGTACTGAATTTGACGATGTTGGTTTCCTAATAAAAGATACCATATGTAAGCTTTAAACCCCACGCAGTGTAATTAATTTCTTATATAGATATATATAGATTCTCTACTAACCTACCTTGTGAGAAACACCAAACCACAAAAAGGTAATCTATGTATCGGATCCTGATCTGGGTGTAACAGTAATATTGATCTGAGCCCAAGCATGCTTTTCAAAAGAATCCAACATCAGATTAGACTATGATGGAGCAAATGCTGTTCCTATCGCAGTACCATGATACGTATATAATAATTATCCTTAAATATGAAATAATTATTGTTTAGAATGAAGTTGACCCTTTCAAACAGCATGGTAGGATGTTTAAAGTAAGGGGTTGAGCAATCAGGCAGGAAAGATGTTGCAGCTTAATTTTTTGAGGGTATCCTCTATCGCAGATGTATGATGGTAGCAATGTTACATATGATTGTAAAAAACTATGAACATATTTATATAGGTAAGGCTGCCTATATATACACTTGTAAGTCTCTCAGTTTATGTATCTTAGGTAGAAAATGGATTACAGATGTTGCTGGTTGTTCTGGACCCAAGACATTTCCTTCCATCCTGCTGATAGTACCATCATCTACCCATTTCATTACTATTTTATTAAATTTGGCTTGCAAATCTATAGAAAGGTTGCCTGGTAGTCTGCTGTACCAAGTCCTGTCATTAAACTGTCTATGTCTCTCCTCACTCCCACCCCCCCTCCACCTTCAGACATGACTACAACGTCCCCCACTTTATCAGAGGGCTTAATAGAAAAATAATTATCTTGAGGAAATCTACGTAATCTAATCATTGCATTTATTTTAAGATTTAGATGGGTCATTATGCCTTTTGCTGTTGGATATGTATTTGTCCTATACAAATATAGTGATGAATGGTACCCAATCTTTCATAAATGTTGGATGCATTTACTGCTATTTAGAAAATAAAATCTTGTTTTGAAAGTTATAACGTTCTCTTTGAAAAAAGATCTTCCTCTTATCTGCCAATAATGTATGTTCCCCCCTGCAAGGTTCAGGAAACAAAACAGCAAAAGCTCGTAGAAAACACATTTTACGGGGGTATTTAACTTACAATAAAATAATATGAAGAAAAGGGACCTGCAATCATATTGGAATATTTGAAACAAGTACTGCAAAAGACCCTTACAAGTTTAGAACTTGTTACTTTACTATAAATGCTAACATGATGAATTGAGGTGCAGCACGTGAAGTGAACAATGGATTAAGAGGGCTAACCAAAAGCCTCTTTCTTTATGTACCTGATCATTCCAAACAGCAATCCCCAAAAAGATGGCTTATTTCACTGCATTTGCCATGAATTGTTCTTCCCTTATTATACAACGGTGTCTCTGTTACTAATAAAATCATGTTAGGAGATAAAGTAAGTAGAATGGTGGCAGGTTGTATTTTCAGTCTGGAGTGAGACATTAAGAATCCAAGCACAAACACATTAGGTCTTGTCAGCTCAATTTTAGCCAGGAGCAGGTGCCTACCCTCCATGGAATATTACTGTATTACACAGTAATTGGTCTTTTGGTTTAGAAGTCCTATCCTACGCTGATGACACTCGGAGTCTGATTTCCATCACAGAGAGTGTCTCAGCTTCAGCAGCAAGTTTTAAAAATTGCATGCAAGCAGTGGCTGCATGGATGGTGGAGAATTACCTCAGACTCAATGGGGACAAAACTGAGGTTTTAATTTTTGGAGACAATCTGGATATTTGGTCAGAGGCCTGGTGGCCGGTTTCTCCAGGAGCCTGTCCCGTCCCCTGTCTCAGTGCCAAGAATCTAGGCATTATTGTAGACTCCTCTTTGTCATTAAAGTCACAAATAAATAGCATTGTGTTAACATGCTTTGGGATGATATGGACTCTTAGGAAGATCTGCCGTTTTCTCTCCCTTTCAGCTTGGAATCAGGCAGTGGTCGCCCTAGTGGTATCCAGGTTGGATTGCTGCAATGCCCTTTATTTAGGGATAAATAAGGGACTCCTGCATCAATGCCAACTGGTGCAGAATGCAGCCGCTAGGCTGGTGATGGGTCTCCCTAAATTCCACGCCGTCCCAACCAACATTAGGATCCTTTACTGGCTCCCGCTTGGGAGGAGAATTGTGTTCAAATCCCTATGTCTGGTACACAAGGACGTTCACAACAGGGATTCTGAAGGCATTAATAAAATGTTTCACAGATATATCCCTGGCAAGAATGTGAGATCTGCTAGTAGGAATTGGGTAACAGTCTCTAGGTTTAGGAAAGTCAGATGGGGTGTAGGCGTTCTCGCTGTTAGGCGCCAACTTGTGAGATTGCTTCCTCTCTCAATCTCCACTTTGGAAATACATTCTTCCTTCAGGAAATCTTTGAACACCTGGCTTTTCTCTTGCTCCAGTTGCCATCTCCCTTAATCCTTTAGCTCCATTAATCATTGAACTTTGATACATTGATCCTTATCCGCAGCGCCTTGATGCCCTTGGGCTAAATTCACGCTTTAAAAGTCTTATATTCATTCATTCCTAGTCATAAGTGCTTGAATTTTGATTGGTGGATCTTAAGGCATGACAACATCTGAGGTTCCTGGTTTCTGTCGAGACCCCCAGTGAGCCATTCATTACTCTACATGTGTGTGTTCACGTGTTGGTCCTATACTGCACTAGGAAAGAATGAAATGTTATTAAGGCAGCTAGAAATCCTCTCACTTGAGATTCTCACAGCACCGTAGATGAAAAGGTAGCCTCTAACTCCCTGCATGAAATACTTGGCCAGAGTTCTGTACCTGCTTCAGTAGGTTGTTCGCCATTTGTATGGCACAGACTCGGATCCTGGCAGGGGTAGCTTGGGTTTTCACCCTGCGGAGGTTGTTAAGATGAATACAATTGAATTGGATATTTTTGAGATTATATGAGTGACCAAGAAATAATTCAGGTGGTGGTGTATGCCTTATATAGTGTCGAGCTGGCAAACTGTATCACGGTGAGTCCAGCAGAGACACGTGTAACATGTCTTCATTCTAGAGGGACCTGAGACGCGACGCTGCTTGGCTCCCATTGGAAGGAGAGCTTTTAAAGGACTCCTGACATAACACCACTTCCTGATATTCCAATGTCTGTCATTTGACCTCGGTGTCAGGATTTTAATACACAAAATAGTCCCATTTAGCCCACAAGCTCATTAGGCAAGGGTGGCTACTGCAGTCTGTCCCACTCCCCCTTCCCAATTTCCTGTGGCTGCCACCATGCATGTTTCTAGGCTCGCCCAGAGAAGGACACAGCCGTGGTATATGCAAAAATGTATTTTTCTCAATTGTTAACCTTTGCAGTGGTTCCAGTTTGCCTTACCACATGGAAAGATGTTCAACAGAATGATTTTAGGATAGCAATCTAATCTATGCCACACAAATTAGAAAATATACGCAGACATTCCATGTGCAAGTTTACTTTTTACATGGATTTTCTATGCACAATGGTAGTGCACAGGAAAAGAATAAGAACAGTTTTTTGCAAAGTATCTCTTACGCAGAACCATTTTGTTAGTTAAGGATGTATGCAACACAAATTGTTAAAAAAAATAATGTTTTTCATGCAAATATGGCAAAGTGAAACATGTTAAACCTTCACAAATGTGCCTTCTATGAGGTAAACTGGTGTCTGTGGGGAACTCCTTGGTAGCGTAGTTCATGCATAGAGAAGTGGATGAAGTTTATTATGCCCAAACACGCACTCATTAGAGCAGTTTCCTAGTGTTAAAGATTCAAAAGAAAGATGGAGCTAAATCTTTCTACACCACTTTGAGGCAGTGAGAAGATTTTCAGTAGAACAGTATAGTAGTTCTGCTCTAGTCATCTCTATGCTAAGAATGTGTCAAGGAGTTAGTGCTTGGAGATGACATCTTAACAAAGCACACTGAAATGGTCCAATCACATCTTGGGGTGCACTAAGATCCAGCTCTTTTCCTTAGGATATACTTTGATGCAGAAATTGACCAAACAGTCCCTTTCATCCCAAAAAAAGGCCATGGTAGCCTATGCTTTTTCCTGTGATAATAATTGTTCTCCCCCAAACTTTGGTGTAGAACTGTTATTGCCACAAATTATGAAAACAAATCTAGGCAGATAAGGGCCGGAGGGGCGGCTAACCGCTTCATTGACTTAGCGATGCTGCAGGCAAGGCTCAAGATAGTGATAAATTGGAAGGCAGCAATGCTCCCGGTGGCCCCACATTGGCAAACGGTGCTGAGTATGTGGGCAGCGGTGGAATCGCTGGCACTTTGGCGAGAGGAGACCTGCAGCCTACATAAGCACCCTACAGCAGCAGCTTAGGACAACCTAGTGCACTAGGGCATTAACTTACTTGGGGAGGGACCCAGCATGGGAAGGAATAAAAGGTCAGCTACCTAACTATGGTCTGACAGTCATGTAAAGCGCTCTGATACCTTCGGGTCTAGCCAGCGCTATATAAAACCTTGCAAATAAATAAATAACAGCCCATTCACCACAGCATGCTCACCATATCCCCTGTCCAATATCCCTAACACACTTCTCAGACACACAACAGCAGCAACATAAGCTGATAGTTCAAATTGTTGGTTTATTTTCATCTTCTATTAGTGTTCTAAAGATGTCCATACTATTCTACACAAACCTGCCGTATTATCAGCATTGAATACTGTATATTGTTACTACAATTGATTGTAATTGCGGCTGAAAAATAAATGTGTGCTTTCTGTGATATACTGCAATAAATTCCAGTAAAGATAGTTTAAAACAAAAAGAATAAGGAAAATCCCAATTCGAACACCGGCTCCCATGTGGCCATTGGCACCTGGAGTCTAAGACTACTCTCTGAGTTCAAAGGAAGGCCCAGATTTACTACATTTTGATGCAATGTAACCAGAGCCGGACCGGGAAGGCAAACCAGTCCTGGCAATTAAGTTGGACCGGCCGCAAAGGGGGGCGGGGGGATTGTGGGGGCTGCTGCTTTTGGTACAGGGGGGCAATATTGCAGCTCTGCCCGACACAAGAGTACCACTTTTGTGTTCAGAATAGTTTTTATGAAGGAAGGCATAACTTCCTGCACAAAATCAATTCTAAGAGGCGTATTCCTTTTTTAATATTGGCTACATACTGCATCACATGTACGAAGAGAAAGTAACAGGGAGAAAAAAATTAATTTCTCTCAGTTACAGCAGTCTCAGGTTGGTGCACCATTTTGGCGCAAACCCATTTTTACTAACTTTAGTAAATATGGGTTTGCTTCAAAATATCAATCAATCAATGAATGAATCAGTCAGTATTTGTTAAGCGTAACTACTAACCCGCAAGGGTCTCAAGGTGCTGGGGAGAAGGGAAGCAGCAGGTCCTACTGGGTGCTGAGGTTCGTCGAAGAGCCAGTTCTAGAGATCCTTCCTGAATAGAGTTAGCAACGGGGGATATCTTAAGGTGGAGAGGCAGGGTGTTCTAGGTTTTGGCGGCGAGATAGGAAAAGGATCCTCCTCTGGTCCTGGTCTTGCGGATCCTAGGGACGGTGGCAAGGGCCAGTTCCGCAGAGCAGAGGCATCTGGTGGGCATGTGGAATGAGAGGCGGTGGTTCAGGTATGCTGGACCGGCGTCATGGAGGGCTTTGTAGGTGTGAGTGAGGAGCTTGAACGTGACTCTTCCGTTGACTGGGAACCAGTGGATTTCTTGCAGGTTCAAAGATGTGGCTGCAGCGGCGGATGTTGAGGACCAGTCTGGCTGATGGGTTCTGAATGTTCTGTAGTTTCCTGAGGAGTTTTTGGGTGATGCCTGCATGAAGTGCATTCCTGTGTTCGAGTCTGCTGATGATGAGTGCGTGGATGACCATCTTTTTGGCCTCAGTGGGATCCATCTGAAGGTATTTTGAAGCAGGGGAAGAGTGTGTAAGCATGATGAGGAGACATCATTGATCTGACGGTTCATCATGAGCAAGTAGTCCAGTATGATGGTGAGGTTTCGTGCATGGTCAATGGGTGTGTTACTAACGTGGTGGGTCACCAGGAGGTTTCCCAAGCTGAGTTGTTGGGACCCAGGATGAGGACCTCAGTCTTGTCCAAGTTGAGCTTGATGCAGCTGTCTCTCATCCAGCATAGGAGACGATGTTGAGTCCGTGGTTCCTGGCTGTGAGCGGGCCATGTAGAAGTTGAAGAGTGTGGGGTTCTAGAGGAGACCTGGGGGCTCCACAGCTGATCTCCCTGGGTTCTGAGAGGAATGGCAGTAGTCTGTCTCGCTGTGTTCTACCAGTGAGGAAGGAACGGATCTAGTCCAGGGCTTTGGCATGGATGCCGGAGTCGTGGAGTCTCGTGCTTAGGGTGCAGTGGTAGATGGTGTTGAAGGTGGCAGAGAGGTCCAGGAGGATGAGAGCTGGTGTTTCTCCCCAGTCGAGGAGAGAGCGGATGTCATTGGTGGCAGCGAGGTGGGTGGTCTCAGTGCTGTGGTTGCTTCAGAAGCCAGATTGAGATGAGTCCAGGATGTGGTTGGCTTAGATGAACTCTGAGAGTTGATTGTTGATGGCCTTCTTGATTACCTTGGCTGGGAAGGGGAGCAGGGAGAAGGGTCTGAAATTCATGAGGTCTGTCGGGTCAGCGGATGGTTTCTTCAGTAGGGGGTTGATCTCAGCATGTTTCCAGTCATCAGGAAAGGTGGAAGTCTTGATGGAGCAGTTGATGTTGTGGGGTAATTTGGGGGAGATGGAGCTGGAGGCTCTGTGGAAGATGTGGCGTGGGTAAAAGATGAAACCCTTTTGCAAAATCTTAGTAAATCACAGCCAAAGGGTTTGTTCCATGGGATATTCACAGTCAGGGATGACTTGCAAGCTCTGCCATTCCTACACCTGACATGTGAGCTGCCTTTGGAATAGCAATAGTTGTGCCACTGTGTGGATTAGTTGTAAACAACAGCAGACCAATCATCAAAATGAATGGCTGACTCTAGTAATTTGCAATTGAGACTAGACCGACTATATTTAAGAAACCAAACATAGATAAACTGTCAGAGGTGATTAAAATCTTATTATTCGATTGATCTCATAATGAATTTCCTTAAGTTTGCAAATTTGTTTAGGTTGCATTTTCTATTAACGATAAAATGTAGTCCTTTTTTACATTTACAGCAGGATTTGCATCCTGACTGTATGCAGCATGCACTGTTTAAGGTATATTTTTTAATATTGGTACCTCCAAGTGTGAAAAGTGTTCCTTCACTCTTGATCCCCATATCTAGACTATGTACAACTGCACAAAACCTTTGAGCATGTATACATCTACCAAAGTGTCAGGTTTAGCAATGTGAGATTAAAAATGAGGGTTCTTTTAGACTAAAGCACAAATATGTAATGTGTGGGCTACAGTCCCCAGCTGTTCCAGAAGTAAAAAATACTAAAAGCCTAAAGCAAAAAATCTGTGTACAAACACAGAAAAATATGTATTCGTTATATCTAATAATCTAAGACATCTTTGTTTGTCAAAGACAACAGGTCTAAACAATATGTACTTCAAATACCATTTAAAAGAACGCATGTAGGGTACCTCATTGATCATCACATTGCCTTATGTGTCCAACCTATAGCTCTGATCCTAGAACCTTGGAAACCCAGGGTGCAGAAGTAGATTAAACATATTGACAAAAGTACTATCTTTATGACTGCAGAGTCTCTGCTCAACAAAAGATGGGACTGTCTTAACTTTTTGCGTGTGGAGATTCCACACTCTTAAAGTTTGCTACTCGTAAAATACTTTTGTGAATAGCAACAATCATAGACTTACAAAAAAGTGTATGTTTACCTTTATGAATCAGGCCCACAGTGATCTGCTCAGATCCCTGGTTTTTCCATGATTGGACTATTGTATTATCATTGCACAGATTAGTCAGGCTTAAATTAAAGGCAATGTATAAAGTATGTATGCAGCACATAAACAATGATAAAGTGAAAGCGCAACACAAAAAACATTCCAATTTAGAACAATTGAGTAAACTGTAATAAATAAAATGTAAAACTATCTCCAAAAGCACAAAGCTCTAGCTGTGGTTGTCTCGTCGTGCGGGACCGGAAAAAATTCAAAATGAGGCATAGACCAGATACAGGGACCAGGTTAGTCCTGCTGAGAGTCGTACCTTATTTCCTTAATGTGCAGCTTTGGTATCGGTTGCAATCAGGAGCTGTGCGGTGCTGCAGTGCAAAGTCCTGCATCAGGTTGTGTCATGCTATGTCAGTCCCGATCCAGAGCTGAAAGGGATGTGATGTGAGGTCTTACATAGAGGTGTGTCACGCTGCATCAGTCCCGATCAGAATCTGTGAGGGGCTGCGATGCGAGGTCATGCGTTGAGTTGTATAGCACTGCATCAGTCCCCATGAGGCTGCAAGTCAGGTGCTGTGAGGGGCTACGATACGAGGTGCTGCATCAAGCTGTGTCACACTGCATCAAATTTGATGGACTCCTCTGGAAGGAAGAAGTACACTCTGATGCCAGCCAAGGGTCCAGGCAAAGGCCAGCAGCAGAGCTCAGGCAGGTCCAGTTGCAGTTCCAGGCTGGTCTGGTGCAGCAGGTCACTGGTCAGTTGCATGGATGCCTCTGAAGCTTGATGTGTCTCTGTAGCTCAACAGGAGGTCAAGCAACTGATCCTTGGAGTCACTCTGGTTAGCATAGGATGAAGGCAAGCAGGTCCAGTCGTTCTTCGCAGACTGCAAGGCAGTCCTTCAAGCAGCAGGCAGTCCTCTGGCAACAGAGAAGTCCTTCTGTAACTTTCACAGGTACAAGAGTGTTGTGAAGAGTGGCTCTGGAGGTCTGATATTTATATCTGGTGCCAGTCTGTCTGTGATGGTACTGTCTGTGCTTCCCCCTCTACTCGTTCTGGAAAATTCTTCAGCTTCTCCTGTCAAGGCTCCAAACTGTCTGGGGGTGACACAAGGTAGGCAGGCAGGCCTGGTGTTGCATTCCTTTGCGTGTGCAGGAGGCAAAGCCCTTTGGGGTGTAAGTGGCGTTGGGTATGATCCCTCCCAGTCATCCTGCCAGCAGGGTTCATCCTGTCCTCATCCAAGCCCCTTTTGTGTCACTGTCTGTGAATAGCTCAGCTGTTGGGGTTTCTGATTGCTTCCAGTTATGTAACCCCAGAGATTGGCAGAAGGCACAAATGGTTGGGAGAAGAAAATGGCAACTTTCTAAAAGCTTTGTTTTCAGAATTTTGATTTGAACTCCAACTTTAGCATTGAAGAGGACTTTACATTATACTTCATTTGAGTGTAAACACCACATCCCTATCTACCCCCAATCCAAAGTTATCGCTTATTAACTCTAATGAGGTAACTCAGTGTTAGTCAATGGGAGAGATAGGCCTTCCAGCTGCGAAAAACAACCGGTTTTTCACTGCCAGGACTTGTAAACTTAAGTACATGAGGCCTATTTTTTTAAATACAATGTACCCTACCCTAGGAGGCTTTAGGAACTACCTTAGAGGTACTTATATGTATTAAAAAGGAGTGCTTAGGCCTCGCTAAAGGTTTATTTTGTCAGGTGGCAATGGCAGTTTAAAACTGCCCACAGGCTGCAGTGGCAGGCCTGGGACATGTTTTAAAAGGCTACTTTAGTGGGTGGCACAGTGCGTGTTATGTGCCCCCTTGTATCATTTTATTACATACCCTGGGTACAAGTTATATCAGTTACTAGGGACTTATAAGTAAGTTAAATGTGCCAATTAGGTGTAGTTCATTTTTACCATGTTTGAAAGCACTTTAGCAATGGTTAGCAGTGGTAAAGTGCAGAGAGTCCTAATGCCAAAAAAGATTAATTCAGCACAACAGAAGGAGTGGAGGCAAAATGTTTGGAGGAATACCACGCCAGCAAGGATGTCAAGGCTAAAAATCCTCTATGCAGGTCTTTTTAAGGAAACAATGTATGACACTCCATGTAATGCAACACCTGCTCTGAAATGTCTCCACTGGAACTCCTTAAAACAAAGAATCAACATTCAGGGTTTGTGCACCAAAGCCTTCTTTTCAGGAACAGAACTCAATTACAAGGAACCACATTATGTCCTGACCAGGGCCCACAGGTTCAGCCATTCCTCATTGTTCCTAACAGATACAGCTAAGGGAATGAGAAGGAAAGACTTTAAATGCTGTCACCCTCTATGGGGACCTCTATATGGTTTAAAAATGCCCTCACCCACTAATAGTGGCATGCTTCATCATAAGCCGTGCTACAACACCCCCGCTCAGCCAACGCTAGGGGTGGAGCAATGTTTTTTTTGGTAGTTACAATCAACAGTATCTTATTACAACTACCTTAGGAGTGTCCCTCTCTATTTTATTTTGGACCCCCTAGGCAGGGTTAAAAACATATCATGAGATAAACTTGGGCTGTTATTACCCTGCCATCTCTTATGTTGTCATCTATCGTCACTCAGGGTCGTTGTCATTTAACAGGACTGAGATCCTTATAGTCACAATCACCAATCCTCGTTACCGCTAGTATGTAAGATATGCGGTGATTTAATATCATGCAGTGACCTTACTTGTCACCTCTGTTTATAAAGCCAGGAGTTTCCTATAAAACAAATGACAACAACATAAATCAAATTCCACAAGAGGGTGACTGTATGTGGTCCTCGTATCTAAAAAGTGTAAATTACGGTCAAGTGCTCATGTAGTAAAGCACACTCCTACTTTCTGTGCCCAATATTACTTTTTCAATGTGAAGCACCAATCACCAAACGTGCATTAACATAGGTGGGGTTAAAACGTATGTATCTATCAATGGAATCAGGCTATTGTTTCTTACCCTGGTAATTATCTCATCTCTCTAAAACCGGAGTAGGAGCGGGACCGTCACTCTGCAGTCACACACTGTGTAAAAGCAAAGTTTATCAGCCCCACTGTCATTATTTGTCTCATTAAGTGTGTTCATTGTTGGTAAATGTAAGGCATTTTTATCTTTGAGTCAAGGGGTCATCCGAAACGGGGAACTAACTTGTTATTAAATTATCATTATGTCCGATGTGGACAAAACTGGCTCTAATCAGTGTAACTCAACTTTTTGTTTCTCGGAATACAACCCTGCGAGCACGCTGCTTTCCCCCACTTTTTGACTGTGCTGCCTTTTATGGTAGTGCAATCGTGGTTGCCCCAGTGTAAGCAATCAGGTTGTGTGCTCCGGGTAATGCACAGCCAAAGTTTAAAGATTGGGTTCATTGCCCCTTAAGCCATAGCCATGGAACAACTCCTCAAGAATAGTACCTTGCCCTCAGGATCGCACAATTCCCTGATCGAAAACTTGTGTTGCATGCTGTATCTTAATGAATTGTAGAGGTTTAAAAATTGCCAGCATCTATTCTTTCTGCTTTTTTAGTGTCTCCCTACTTTTTGTGTATATTATGGGACAATAGGTCATCAAGTAAAAATGCAAAGTCATTTTAATGTTAATGGACCATGACGTGTTATTTCTCCTTTCACTTCTGTTAATAATGATCAAAACAACTACTACTAGTGTGTCTGCCTCCCACAAATATGTAATTACATATGTTTGGAGGCTCAGAACCTGCCTGAGGATATCTCCATAAATTATACACATCTTAGAGCTCATCTCTGCAGCGTATTTACAAATCTCTAGTGGATCTATATGTATATGGGATGTCACAGTGGAATCTGGTCAACACTGTATGGGGTATACCCTATAAACCCTGGGGAAGGATGTTACCACACTTATGTATCATGCAAGTGTGCTGGGTAGCCCCTACAATGTATGTCTCATAAGCAATTGAGTTGGTGCCAGGGGATATCATTGTTCAATCCCTTCTCGTGGCTTAATATTCTGTAAATCCATCTCTATTCTCGTTGGGAAAAAAAGCTCTTGATGTCTCTCACATTATGAGGGACATTGGGTTTGTCTAAGACTGTCCACATGAGATCATTCACCAAATGGTTCATCTCTAGGAAGTGTGTGGTTCGTTTTGTCATGGTTTTCTTACACTTCATATTGCTCTTATGTTCCATGATCTTTATCTTGACCTTCCTTGTTGTCATAGCCACATTTAGTAGGTTGCAAGGGTAGGGGATGGGGTAAATTACATTCTCGGAGTTACAAGTACCCACGGACATTTTATAGCCACATCAACAGTTCTTGTTGTCCCTCTGAGGGACATGCTTTGCATTAGCCACATGAATTGTGATCCACTACCAGGGGAAGATCTTAGACTCTTGGTTCCACCCTGGACCTATTCTCCTGTGGTCTAGTGTGAATCAGCATTCTCCTAATACTGGCACTGTTCTTGAATGAGAACATTGGAGGCTGTTAAACCAAGCCATTGGAGTTCAAGATGTGCCCTTTTCTAGACAATCCTCTTAATGTGATTAGAGGCTGTACTGAAAGTTGTTACAGAGATATTTCTATTTGTGGTCTGTCATTGGTCTCTAATTGAGTGTCTCTCCTGTTCTTTCCCGCTTTCTTGCGTGTTCTGGCAGCCACTTGATTAGGATAGCGTCTCTCCCATAATTAGATTATTCCTGTCAGTGGGCTTGTGTATTCAACTCCCATCTTGAGCCATGATTCTTAGGTAAAAAAAGGGAAGTGACAGATTTGTGATGGGTGAAGTAAAATGTAGAAAGGGATTTCTGCTATTCAACCAGTCCAAAAATATTTGTACTGATTGCATGGCATAATAAGACTGAAAAGTTATCAATGTTATTCATTCCAGTTTCAAACAAACAGCCTAAAGTTCCGGAAATATTTGAAGTCTGTAGGATTCAGGAAATAATTAAGGAATAATTGTGAGTACCAATCACACCCCCCCCCCTCTGTGTCCCCTGAACTGGACAGGACCCTCAGTGTAAGTGAGAGCCGGGTGACCAATTCGCCCATTCTTCTACTGACACTCTTCCACTTTCATCACATATTACCCAACCCTATTAATTCAGACAACATTGCATGAATTTGTGAACCAACTCAGCGTGGAACATGGTACTGAAGCTCACCCACACCATTAGCTAGGGGGCATCTTTGAGGGATGTTGCACAGCATGCAGTGGATCTGATGATCTAGACACCATTTTACAAAAACCCTGAACCCTCCATATCATCCAGCAATATGGGGTATGATCTATGAAATCTGAGTCACTTTTTCAATAGCTCAGTAGCTCTTTATTAAAATCAAGTTTCATATCTTGCAGTTATGAAGCCACATGTGTTTTATGTCTGAGGACTTGCAAACATTCTTTGGATCTGGCCATAATTGAGGCCTTCTTCCAAATATTATACTACAATCTTCTTCCACCATTCGAGTCAGTTGCTGTTTTGCTGCTGCTGACTTTGTTTTACATTTTTGATTTTCCTTTTCTTGTGTTCTTTTACCTTACTATCAATACAAACTTGTAGTTTGATAATTTAACAGTGGATTAAATTATTGGTAAACTCCAATCACCAATGCAGAACATCTCTACCTTCGAACTTTTTTTGCTGGGATGTTCATTCCACTAAACAAATTGAGGTATTTAATTCTCAAGTCATCTACAAAAGTATCACTGGATGAGGTAAAATCTATACATTCAACCGAGCAAATTGGGAACCTTTTACCCAATAAACTCTCTACCCCACAGAATGTGACAGCGTTATTCATTCTGCTTGTCATTCTCCAACTCCGATAACTAAGCTCCAATAGTTTGGTGACTTGTGCCACTATTCATCTTGAAACATAATAGAGGAATTAGCACTCTAGAGCAGCCACGGCCCGTGGAGGAAGTTTCGGTGGGGCAGAGAGGTGGGGTGGGGGAGGGGAAAGGGTGGGGGGGGGTGCTAAAAACCGGAGTATGGATAATTGGAGGTAAGCAAACAATTTAATGAATACAACGAATTTCGTAGCGCGCCCTGCAGCGCAAAATGTGATGCAGGGTGCGCTACGAAATTCGTATTATTTATTAAATTGTTTACTTACCTTCAATTATCCATACTCCGGTTTTTAGCACCTCCCACGCTGCCCCTCCCCCGCCCCGCCTCTCCGCCCCACCAAAACTCCCTCCACGAGCCGTGGTTGCTCTAGAGTTCTCTATACTTTGTTCCCTTCTACATCTGGCTTATTCTTTGAGTTAGGGGCTATCAGAAAATAAGGTCACAAATCACTTCAGCAGAAAAACGTGTTTAGGGAGCTTTTTGCAATGGTTGGACCAGGCCAGTTTCCTATTGTATCTAATCTGTGGATAAAGGTCCAAATTCTATCCATCTATCAGGTAATTCTCAAAAGAACAAAACATTGCATGTATACTGCACTGCAGTGCACAGAGCACATTCAATGCTTGGGACCCTTCTGAGGTTTTATGCTCACAACCAGAAGGGACAAGAAACTATGCCTTCTCTGGCTCTCCTGAGAGGTCTATATCACTCACACACCGAAAAGGACATGAACATAAAACGAAATCAGACTAAACATAGAGAGAGGAGAGAGAAACAGAAAATAGGGAAAAATAAAAGACTTGGCAACTTAATTCCTGGCTATAACTACTCAAACTGATAAACACAAAAGCGAGTCACTTTGGGAAAACCCTATGGGGATTCTGCTCACAGTATCTAGAATCAAACGAGCCAGGCAAGGTGGGAAGGTCCTATCCTATCTGGGCCCATGCCACTGGAACAAGCTTCCTGCACAAATTAAACAATGCACGGAACACCTTTTTAGGAAACAGCTTAAGACCTTTCTGTTCACCTCCGACCCTTAGTTGTTAGGCCTTCTTACCTGGCTCGTCTACAGCGCAGAGATACCCCTTCGGGGGTCGATTCTGGCGCTCTATAAATAAATAAATACAAACAAATAAATATGGGTTTTTAAAATTGCCCTCACCTACTAAATAGTGTCATGCTTCATCATAGGGCCGCAGGTACACCCTGGCACAAGCCAACACTCAGGGTGGAGCGATATTATTTTTGAACAATGATTATGAAACAGAATTATTTCAAACTAGGGATCCCAAGTGCAGAGAACAAATAAGATTAAAACTGTCTAAGTGGGTACACGCTTAGACAGTTTTGGACTATTCACACTCCAGCATAGGCTAAATTAGGGAAAGTGTCAGTTTTCGGAGGGGTCAGATTTATTACCCCCTTATGATCCTCAGCAACAGTTGGTAAAGTGTTGGTTTGGGATGGGGTTTATTATTCCCACTACAATCTAAGCGACAGTAGGGAAAGTGTTGGACTTTGAAGTGGTTATATTTACCAACCCCACTCCAGTCTGAGCAACAGTGGGGAAAGTGTTGGACGGGGGTCAGATTTACTATTTCCATTCCTAAATTGTTTTAAATATTTAAATATAGACCTAAAAAATGTACAAATATTTAAAAGAATAACCATATTTAATCAATAGAAAATATTTCAATTAAAATCACAATTTGTATATTACAATTTAAAAAAATAAATGTTTAAACAAATATTAAAAATATTTTAAAATAAAACGCTTCCGTCCCTACAATGAACACAACAGCCAATTACAATAAAAAAGATTATAAAAATGAAAACCTATTAATTGTATAAAAGTATATAAAAAGACAACTTATTCTAAATAAATTATTAAATAAAACAAATAGAAATAAAATATTAAGGGCCCGATGTAGGTCGCCAAATACCGGTCAGTAACGGCCGAATTCGGCCGTTACCGACCGGTATTTGGTGATTGAGATGTAGGGGCCATAATTACACAGATTCGGTAAATTTACCGAATCGGTAAAATTACCGATTCTGTAAAATACCGAATCGGTAATTTTACCGATTCAGTAAATCCCAGATGTAGGTAGCACTGTTCACAGTGCTACAGGCTTTCAGAATTCGGTATTTTACCACCCAATCCTATTGGGTGGTAAAATACCGAATTCCGGTGTGCATGCACATCTGTGCATGCACACCTGTGCCATGTGGCACACAGACATGCCCTTAGGGCATGTCTGTGTGCCACATGGCACACATGCCTGTACTTGGGGTGCTAGAGGGTGTCAAAGTGACACCCCCTGCACCCTTGCAGGATTCGGTATTTACTGAATCTGTAAATACCGAATCGGTATTTCACATTGATTCCTATGGGCTTCAAGGCCCATAGGAATCAATGTGAAATACCGATTCGGTATTTACAGATTCGGTAAATACCGACTCTTACAGATTCGGTAATTTTTCACCTACATCTGCCTCCTTCCTATTTACCGACTCTTAAATACCGATTCGGTATGAGTCGGTATTTTGGAGTCGGTAAATAGGAATTATCTACATCTGGCCCTAAATATCAAATTAATTAACAAAATGTAATAATTAAATACACTGATCAATGAATCATCAATGATTTAAAACATGATAGTAATATAATATTTAATACATTAATACATTTTCATGAAATCAATACAGTTAAATTACATTTAAAAATGTATACATTAAAAACAATTTATATTTTAAAAATCTTCCAACCCTACTCCCCTACAAACCCAACTACCTGCAACTAAATTAACAATCCTATATAAACTTAAAACTATAATAAAATGATTTAAGCACAAATATTATTATAAATCTAATAACTTAAAATACTCCTCTCTGAAGAACCTTCCCTGAGTATATACAGATATCATGTCTCTAGTATTACTTCAAACTAATTACAATACTATGGAAATCACCCACATGTCCAGAAGAATTTGTAAAAATCTAGTGTCTTTAATATAATAAAGAATCTCAAGCTGTGGTCCTACCTCTGCTAAAATACATTCTACAGATACTTTCACCCTGGAACAGAAATCATCTGGTAGCTAAGGTCCACGTGGTGTGTCCCTAGTAAGGCAATTTCTCTAAACCTTCACAGTAAATGAAATCCTTTATCTAACATCTCTAGGAGAACTGCTCTTCATGAATAACAACAGATACCAGCATGCTTTGCGAATCAGGCCCAAGAGCTCTAGCTATAGTGCATTAAAACCCAATTACCTGCAACTCTAGAACCGCGTTGAAGTACAATATATCTCTGAACAAATGCAGCCCACTCTGTCTGTGGGAGTTTCAAGCCTTTTAAATTCTGACGAAATGGGCTGTGTGTGAAAAAGTAAATGAAAGTGAAGTTCAGACATGCCACATAGAACAAAGTTCTAATATACCATCATATGAGTTACAACACAACTGCCTTGGTAGGCTAGCCTATTCAGTTAGTAGACAACATGACAATGGGTGCGGTCAGCTGAGGGATCCTCTATTTTCTGCTTGATGCAAACTTTAAATGGGTCATCATGAGAAATGAGCATCACATAGAATTCTGTAATCTACAGATAAGCAGTCAATAACTAGTGATCTCCAGGGCTCAGACAACGCTATAGTATAAACACACTAGTGCTATTGAAGATGTATTTATTAACTGTGTCCGCAATCATGTTCATTGACAGGGCCTTTTTCTTTAACTGACCACTTTCCACGGAAGACAACAGTATAATACAAGAACTTGATCATTTGCTATGAAAATGTATTTATTACCCACATTAACTCAACCACAAGAAAGGTGATTTCAGATCTATTGAGGGCGACCAGCTAGCAGGTAAGGTAAACTTGAATGTATTATAGAATGAATACCATTGAGAATCAAAATGGAGTTTCTGTACATCAAATGTCTATCATATTGACATGCAATCATTTCGAATACATCTCATGTTTGAAACCAAATAGAAAGAGGATGATGGCATCAAACTAACTATCATATTACCCACTAGATAATTGTTAGATTTCCCTTAAAAATAATGTTTGTTTTCCACTATAGCTCCGTATCCTACCACATAAATAAGTGGATGATCGTTAAAAAAACAGTAGTTACTAGTTTTCACTCCAAAGTAATGAGCAAAATAAAAGAGCTCCATTCTGTGTGTCGCGGTAGAGCAGGAGCGATGAGAGAAGCTCCTGTGCTTGGACCATCCGTGCAAGGGTGAATTAATCTGACCCAATGATGATATGTGCTGTTGCAAGCTTTGTTGTGTGATTGTGGTTGTCCCACACAATGGCACTTTTTGCTCCACCCCAAAATCCTCTCATGCATAATTGAGGAAGGAGGACAGAGAAAGGCGGAGCTCGTTCACCAACCTATTTGCTCATTAAAATGCAGCAAGCATGGAAAGGTTATGCAGTGTCCTCCCTGTAGAGCAGAGAGGGCCTGTGATTGTTTGTATACATAAGGCTTCCCTGTGGAATGAAGACACACTCATTCCTTCAATGGATTCCCTCCTCATATAGAGAATGTAGAGCCTGATGGGCACAGCCGGCCATGACTGTATCATAATGGCAGATGTTACTACTATACTGTACTGATACACAAAGCTTAGTTGGCTTTGAGTATACACCTTACATATTAGCATTGTATCCCTCCCACAGTGTGCACTATACATGAATCTTCAAGGGAGATACCCCACCAGTTAACACATTAGAAAGCTTCTTCTGGTAAATATTTCTCTAACCATGATTAATTCTGAAGACTCTCTCTCATCATAGGAACAGTAGCATTCTTAAAATCGATATATAGAGGGTACAACTAACTGGATGGTTGCTTGATGGCAAAGTAATATCTGTTACCAAAGATCAAAAGTTTGGTCAGGGATCTTGGATTAGTACTTGTTGGGGGTACATATTATTCTTTCATGTATCTGTAATGTTTCTGTTTATTCACTCTCTCTCCTTTACAGGCTGAAGAGGTGTATGCGTCTAGCCAGATGCTTCTGGAAGAATCAGATGGCCAAAATAGCCTTTGCGTTGTTGAAGAGGATTCAGATGTATCCAGGATGTTGAACTCGCCAATTCAGCACCCTACGGAAAAGGAGACAGAAATAATTTGCCCTAAAGTGATCAATTGCAGGAGAAAAACGCTTGATGACTCTTATATCTCCGATGCGACAATCCTGAGTGAGGGGCAGGCAGCAGAGATTATCATTAGGGCACCCAGTGCTGTGCTCAAGTATGACTACTCAACCTTGGACTTCTTTCAGATGCTCACGCAGACCCTTCCAGCCCATTCCTCAGAGACCTGCCAGGTTGGCTTTGAAATGGATTTAAACCCAAAACTAGCAGAAGAGAATCAGCAAGGGCTCCCACAAATTCATGACTATGTAAAACAAAGCCAAATACAGAATATTGTGTTCACAAATACCCCAGGATGCGTAGAGAACAGCTTTAATGCATCTCAAAGCTAAAATACTTTTTTGGACCACTCATCTTTCTTGGTTGGCAACAGATAAAAGCACTGTCCCAAAGTTTTAATGTATATATTTTTTAATATTCAAATATGGACATATAGCACAGCTGCGCAAAGAAATGTTGTACATATGATGTAATGTAAACTTTTTTATGTAGTTTTATTTTTGTACATGCACATCTTGACTTTTGCTTTTGTAGTTACAACATGCGTAGACCTCCAAATGCCCTAAGACCGCGTTGCGTGGAATCCAAATTGTTTTTTATGAAAGTAAATGTGCTGAAATATTTTGGTGAGGTCATAACCATCACATTATTTTCTTCATACCTGTAACAGAGCAATGTTCAGTAGTTAGGAATATACAATGAACTTGTACTAGAAGCACCAAATAAAGTTGGTTGGAAGTTAAGCATAGTTAATTATCGTGAGAGAAAATGGGTGTCCGCAAAGATTATAGAATCATAGAAAATAAACTTCATTCTTAGAAAATGCCCACAAAGTTATAGAAAAGTACATCTCACATCTGCCACGTTATTAAAGCATAACTCATCTTACAAACTGAATACTTTCGACTCTGCTTAATTTATACATCACTATATTTAAAAGTACAATTTCATACTTTTCCCCAGGACATGATCAGGTGGCTATTGGCTCCAAAAAGATTGAAACTACATTTTATGTCCTAAATCCTTTCCATTCCGAATGCATTTGTACCCCACACGGAGGAAGAGGACACGCACTACTGTTTCTAGTGAGCTTATAATTTGGTGACTATCAGTGAGCACATCACCACAATATAATGAAACACCACATCAAATCACAAGCTACAAACAAAAAAACGGTACAAAAGGGGGTGGTGCTGGACGGAGCATCTGAATCAATCAAACACTCACACCCAGTCAAAAGATCTGGGTTTAATCCATCACCGTTCTTTAGCCCACTCTGCCACCCCAGTTCAGACATGGCTATATGCAAATCAGTCTGACCCTGTGCCTCATGGGAACAGTACAGCCCTAACTGCCAAGCCATGTCTTCCCTGGACTGGAAACAAGCTTCCGAGGACCGGTTTCTGGCATTCCAGCCGTCTTCAGCCCGGCTTGCTTGAATCCAGTGGCAAAGTGAGCAAGGGACTCACGTCTTAGCATACCCTGCCACACTTATGGTGGCCAAAAGCGGTACAAAAGGGGGGGTGATGGACGGAGCATCTGAATCAATCAAACACTCACCCCCAGTCAAAAGATCTGGGTTTAATCCATCACCGTTCTTTAGCTCACTCTGCCACCCCAGTTCAGACATGCTATATGCAAATCAGTCTGACCCTGTGCCTCATGGGAATAGTACAGCCTGAACTGCCAAGCCATGTCTTTCCTGGACCGGAAACAAGCTTCCGAGGACCGATTTCTGGCATTCCAGCCGTCTTCAGCCCGGCTTATTTGAATTCAGTGGCAAAGTGAGCAAGGGACTCACGTCTGAGCATACCCTGCCACACTTATGGTGGCCAAAAGCGGTACAAAAGGGGGTGGTGATGGACGGAGCATCTGAATCAATCAAACACTCACACCCACTCAAAAGATCTGGGTTTAATCCATCACCGTTCTTTAGCCCACTCTGCCACCCCAGTTCAGACATGGCTATATGCAAATCAGTCTGACCCTGTGCCTCATGGGAACAGTACAGCCCCAACTGCCAAGCCATGTCTTCCCTGGACCGGAAACAAGCTTCCGAGGACTGGTTTCTGGCATTCCAGCCGTCTTCAGCCCGGCTTGCTTGAATCCAGTGGCAAAGTGAGCAAGGGACTGGAAAAGACATGGCTTGGTAGTTCGGACTGGACTGTTCCCATGAGGCACAGGGTCAGAGCTGATTTGCATATAGCCAGTGTCTAACCCAGAGTGGTGTGGAGTGCAAAAAAACAATGGATTTAGGCCCAGATCCTTGTACTGGGGTGAATGTATGACATTGTTCTACATTCTGTCCATCAACTGTGTTTTTTGCAATTTTCACCCCGAGTGGGCTGGGTATGCTCAGACGTGAGTCCCAGGCTCTCCACACCACTGGAGTCAAGCTATCCAGGCTGATGAAGGCTGATAGCCAGAAACCGGTCCTTGGATGCTTGATTCCGGTCTGGGAAAGACATGGCTTGGTAGTTCGGGCTGGACTGTTCCCATGAGGCACAGGGTCAGAGCTGATTTGCATATAGCCAGTGTCTAACACAGGGTGGTGTGGAGTGCAAAAAAAGATGGATTTAGGCCCAGATCCTTGTACTGGGGTGAATGTATGACATTGTTCTACATTCTGTCCATCAACTGTGTTTTTTGCAATTTTCACCCCGAGTGGGCTGGGTATGCTCAGACGTGAGTCCCAGGCTCTCCACACCACAGGAGTCAAGCTATCCAGGCTGATGAAGGCTGATAGCCAGAAACCGGTCCTTGGATGCTTGATTCCGGTCTGGGAAAGACATGGCTTGGTAGTTCGGACTGGACTGTTCCCATGAGGCACAGGGTCAGAGCTGATTTGCATATAGCCAGTGTCTAACCCAGGGTGGTGTGGAGTGCAAAAAAACGATGGATTTAGGCCCAGATCCTTGTACTGGGGTGAATGTATGACATTGTCCTACATTCTGTCCATCAACTGTGTTTTTTGCAATTTTCACCCCGAGTGGGCTGGGTATGCTCAGACGTGAGTCCCAGGCTCTCCACACCACTGGAGTCAAGCTATCCAGGCTGATGAAGGCTGATAGCCAGAAACCGGTCCTTGAATGCTTGATTCCGGTCTGGGAAAGACGTGACTCTCCTGCCTCGTGCAGATCCGGTCGCTCCCCCAGGCTCCCTGAACTCTGGGTATCGTAGCGCTAGCTTCTTAATTGCACCCTTGGCATTTGTGCTCCGCATTTTGGCGACGCTTAGCAGCATTCTCGTGCACACAACACGAGAGTGAATTTCATTATTTCATTTTCATTAGCATTTAAGCTGCGCGATTTTGAAAGCATATTGCCTGCTGCGCTTGTGCCTAGTGTTGTGTCAGCCTGCTTACAAATCTATCTGTGCCTCTGCCCACTTGCACGTTTCTTTTCCCTGGCTGCCGATCTTGAAATATTTGTTGTTGTGAATTACTTCCGGCCATTTTGTTTGTTGTTGTGCCTGCCAGCCCACCCCTCCACCACGATCACACCTCCCTGCAGCCCCTCCCTCCCACGGACTGTAGAGTGCTGACCCGCCTGTGCCTCCTCTGTGACTCTCCTGCCTCGTGCAGATCCGGTCGCTCCCCCAGGCTCCCTGAACTCTGGGTATCGTAGCGCTAGCTTCTTAATTGCACCCTTGGCATTTGTGCTCCGCATTTTGGCGACGCTTAGCAGCATTCTCGTGCACACACCACGAGAGTGAATTTCATTATTTCATTTTCATTAGCATTTAAGCTGCGCGATTTTGAAAGCATATTGCCTGCTGCGCTTGTGCCTAGTGTTGTGTCAGCCTGCTTACAAATCTATCTGTGCCTCTGCCCACTTGCACGTTTCTTTTCCCTGGCTGCCGATCTTGAAATATTTGTTGTTGTGAATTACTTCCGGCCATTTTGTTTGTTGTTGTGCCTGCCAGCCCGCCCCTCCACCACGATCACACCTCCCTGCAGCCCCTCCCTCCCACGGACTGTAGAGTGCTGACCCGCCTGTGCCTCCTCTGTGACTCTCCTGCCTCGTGCAGATCCGGTCGCTCCCCCAGGCTCCCTGAACTCTGGGTATCGTAGCGCTAGCTTCTTAATTGCACCCTTGGCATTTGTGCTCCGCATTTTGGCGACGCTTAGCAGCATTCTCGTGCACACACCACGAGAGTGAATTTCATTATTTCATTTTCATTAGCATTTAAGCTGCACGATTTTGAAAGCATATTGCCTGCTGCGCTTGTGCCTAGTGTTGTGTCAGCCTGCTTACAAATCTATCTGTGCCTCTGCCCACTTGCACGTTTCTTTTCCCTGGCTGCCGATCTTGAAATATTTGTTGTTGTAAATTACTTCCGGCCATTTTGTTTGTTGTTGTGCCTGCCAGCCCGCCCCTCCACCACGATCACACCTCCCTGCAGCCCCTCCCTCCCACGGACTGTAGAGTGCTGACCCTCCTGTGCCTCCTCTGTGACTCTCCTGCCTCGTGCAGATCCGGTCGCTCCCCCAGGCTCCCTGAACTCTGGGTATCGTAGCGCTAGCTTCTTAATTGCACCCTTGGCATTTGTGCTCCGCATTTTGGCGACGCTTAGCAGCATTCTCGTGCACACACCACGAGAGTGAATTTCATTATTTCATTTTCATTAGCATTTAAGCTGCGCGATTTTGAAAGCATATTGCCTGCTGCGCTTGAGCCTAGTGTTGTGTCAGCCTGCTTACAAATCTATCTGTGCCTCTGCCCACTTGCACGTTTCTTTTCCCTGGCTGCCGATCTTGAAATATTTGTTGTTGTGAATTACTTCCGGCCATTTTGTTTGTTGTTGTGCCTGCCAGCCCGCCCCTCCACCACGATCACACCTCCCTGCAGCCCCTCCCTCGCTCCGCCCCCTCCTCTCTCCATTTATGACTGATGCCCCAACGCGCAGCGTCCACGCGCAGCGGTCACGCCGAAGGTGCGCCAAAGGTAAGCCCGTCTACGCCCGTCCGTGCCTGGACCGCGCCCAGCGCCAGACTCCCTGGTCCCCGCAATGCCCAGCCCACTCGCATCACCTACGATGCCACCACCCTCCTAGCCCTTAATCCCGGCCGTTCCCCCAACTGCGTCCAGACCGCTCCTGGACGCACCCATGGACCCTTCTCTTGCTACTCCTGCAAGTTCGACGTCACCAAAACCAACTCCTCATCCACCAACACCAAACAGAGACCCGACACCAACCACCTAAAATGCTTCCTGCTCAACACCCGCTCGGTCCACAGACACGCCATCGACCTCTGGAACCTACTAGACACCATTTCTCCGGACGTCGCCTTCCTAACAGAAACATGGATGAATGCCTCTTCAGCCCCAGACATCACCATTGCCATACCGGAAGGATACAAGATCATCCGTAAGGACCGCATCAAGCAAACAGGAGGAGGCATCGCTATCGTCCATAAGAACTCCATCCGCATCTCAACCAGCTCAGACGTCAACCTCACCAGCGCCGAACACCTCCACTTCCAGATCCACACCGACCCCAAGACCACACTCAGAGGCACCCTCCTCTACCGGCCTCCAGGACCCCGCGCACAATTCAGTGACGACATCATTGACTTTATCACCCCACACGCCCTCCCCTCCGAGGACTACATTCTATTGGGAGACCTCAATTTTCACCTGGAAAAGAGCAATGACAGCAGCGCCACCACCCTTCTGGACAATCTCGCCGACCTCGGACTCAAACAACTTGTCACTACCCCCACCCACATTGCAGGTCACACACTCGACCCTATCTTCACCTCCAGCAAACATGTCTCATTCAGTCACACCACAGCTCTTCATTGGACGGACCACAGCTGCGTCCACTTTATCTACAATAAGACCACAATCCACAACCATCCTCAACCCACCCTGCGAAGAAATTGGAACAAAATCACCGTCGACCCGATCTCCTCATCGCTTCTTCTAAACCCCCCCGCCCACTCCCCAAACCCCGACCAAGCAGCCATTAACCTCACTCAATGGCTATCCAACAGCGCCGACATCCTAGCACCATTGAAAAAACGTCAAATCAAACTAGGCAGCAAAAACGCCTCCTGGTTCAACGATGATCTTAAGAAATCCAAGAAACTCTGTCGCTCCCTCAAGAAGGCCTGGAAAAAAGACCCAAGCACCAGTACCAGGGAAGCCTTCAAAAATGCCACCCGCATACACCACCAACTAATCCGGTCTGCCAAGAAAGCCGCATTCAAAGACCGACTAGACAACAACGCCCACAACAGCAAGGAACTATTCAACATCGTCAATGAATTTACCAACCCATCAGCCAACTCCAACGAAATCACCCCCTCCCAAGCCCTCTGCGACTCCCTAGCTTCCTTCTTCCACAACAAAATCGCAGACATCCACAACAGCTTCGACAACCGACCCGGAGACCAACCCACCCAACCTTCTGCAGGACCTTCACCCCCCTTGAACATCCTCAACGACTGGAACCCAATCTCCACTGAGGACACCATCCGCCTGATGAACTCCATCCACTCAGGATCCCCAACTGACCCATGCCCTCATCACATCTTCAACAAAGCAGACTCCATCATAGCACCACACCTCCGAGATGTCATCAACTGCTCCCTCAACTCCGCCACCTTCCCGGAAAGCTGGAAACACGCAGAACTCAGCGCCCTTCTGAAAAAACCCACAGCTGACCCCACCGAACTCAAAAACTACCGCCCCATCTCGCTTCTTCCATTCCCGGCCAAAGTCATCGAGAAAGCAGTCAACAACCAACTCGCCGCCTTCCTCGAAACCAACAAATCCCTCGACGCCTCACAGTCCGGATTCCGAGCCAAACACAGCACTGAGATCGCACTCATCGCTGCAACTGACGACATTCAAACTCTACTGGACAACGGAGACACAGTCGCCCTCATCCTCCTCGACCTCTCCGCTGCCTTCGACACAGTCTGCCATAGCACCCTTTTACATCGCCTCAGAAACGTCGGAATCCAAGGAAAAGCACTGGAATGGATCACCTCGTTCCTCACCGGAAGAACCCAGAGAGTCCGCCTCCCACCATTCAAGTCAGAGGCCACTGAAGTCATTTGTGGCGTGCCACAAGGATCCTCTCTCAGCCCCACCCTCTTCAATGTATACATGAGCCCCCTTGCGACCATTGCTCGCCAACACAACCTCAACATCATCTCCTACGCTGACGACACTCAACTGATCCTCTCACTCACCAAAGACCCTAACACCGCCAAAACCAACTTACACGAAGGAATGAAAGAAGTAGCCGAGTGGATGAAGCACAGCCGTCTGAAACTGAACTCCGACAAAACAGAAGTCCTCATCTTAGGCACCTCCCCCTCCGCCTGGGATAACTCTTGGTGGCCAGAGGCCCTTGGAAAAGCACCCATCCCGACAGACCACGCACGGAACCTGGGCGTCATCCTGGACTCCTCACTCTCGATGACCAGACAAGTCAACGCCGTCTCATCATCTTGCTTCAACATTCTTCGCATGCTCAAAAAAACATTTTGCTGGATCCCCACCGAAACTCGTAAAACGGTCACCCACGCCCTGGTCACTAGCCGCCTGGACTACGGAAACACCCTCTACGCCGGTACCACCGCAAAACTCCAGAAAAAACTCCAACGCATCCAGAACGCTTCAGCCAGGCTCATACTAGACATACCGCGTAAAGAACACATCTCTGGTCACCTGAAAAACCTCCACTGGCTCCCCGTAAATAAGAGGATTACCTTCCGCCTCCTAACCCACGCACACAAAGCACTTTAAGAACTTGGACCCGAATGCCTCAACGCACGACTGTCCTTCTACACCCCCTCCCGTCAGCTACGATCCTCCAACCAAGCCCTTGCCACTGTACCTCGCATCAACAAAACCACCATGGGAGGCAGATCCTTCTCCTACCTGGCAGCTAAAACTTGGAACTCTCTTCCTACTCACCTTCGCCTTACTCAGAACCACCTAGCATTCAGAAAGCAACTTAAAACTTGGATATTCGACAAGTAATTCCCCACCCCTCCTCAAGCGCCTTGAGACCCTATGGGTATGTAGCGCGCTATATAAATCTTTGACTTGACTTAAATCTTTGACTTGACTTGGTAGTTCGGACTGGACTGTTCCCATGAGGCACAGGGTCAGAGCTGATTTGCATACAGCTAGTGTCTAACCCAGGGTGGTGTGGAGTGCAAAAAAAGATGGATTTAGGCCCAGATCCTTGTACTGGGGTGAATGTATGACATTGTTCTACATTCTGTCCATCAACTGTGTTTTTTGCAATTTTCACCCCGAGTGGGCTGGGTATGCTCAGACGTGAGTCCCAGGCTCTCCACACCACAGGAGTCAAGCTATCCAGGCTGATGAAGGCTGATAGCCAGAAACCGGTCCTTGGATGCTTGATTCCGGTCTGGGAAAGACATGGCTTGGTAGTTCGGACTGGACTGTTCCCATGAGGCACAGGGTCAGAGCTGATTTGCATATAGCCAGTGTCTAACCCAGGGTGGTGTGGAGTGCAAAAAAACGATGGATTTAGGCCCAGATCCTTGTACTGGGGTGAATGTATGACATTGTTCTACATTCTGTCCATCAACTGTGTTTTTTGCAACAAACAAAAAAACTGCATATTACCACAATGAAAACTGCGTAAGGTTGGTCTGTATTTTTGAGTCCTGATGTGGTTTGTTGTTGTGCTTTTGTTCTGTTTTGTTGAGTTGTTTTGTGCACATTCCTGTGCTGTTGAGTGCGTTACGGTGTAATTGTGTGGCATCATCATTTTGTTTTGCACTACATTGTTGAGCTGTTTTTTGTTTTATTGCTGTGTTTTTCATTTTGTTATTATATTAGTGATGTGTTTTTCTTGTATTGCATTTTGTTGTGTTGCATCCTGTTTTGATAGTTACATTGTGTTGTTTCTTGTTGTATTTGTGTAGTGTTGGTATTTTACTTTTGTTATGTTATTGTGTTGCAGTCTGTAGTTACATTTTCTTTCAGAGGTTTTTTAGAGCATGAACCTGACAAGATGGCATTAAAATACTTTACAAATACAACTGTTTTTTTTTAGGCACAGGAAGACTAAGGGCCAAGTGTACAAATATTCAGAATAGTGTTCTAAACTTTAAATTTTAAAATAGTGATTCCAAGTGGGTCGCAAATGGACTTACCTCATGACTATTAACACTTTCCGTGCTCATGACGAGCTGAGCTCGTCATGAGGCACGGTTGAGCTGTGCCCATGACGAGCTGAGCTCATCACGGCCGTTGGAACGTTCGCACAAAGGGATAATTTCCCCGCTGTGCTGAACGTTCCAAAACGGGTGTGGCCGTGATGAGCTCCGCTTGTCATGAGCACAGCGCCACCGTACACCGTGACGAGCCGAGCTAGTCACAAGCACGGCGGTGCTGCGCGCGGCCCCCCCGTCCCCCAGCACAGCAGGTGAATACGCCCTGCAGCGCAGGGGATAAAGAGGTAGGTCACTGTTTATGATCCATAAGGAATAGCCATCACAGGGATGGTGCACTGCTGGGGTTAGCAGACCACCAAATCTGTGATTGCTTTTAAATAAAGTAATAATTTTTTGTTAGAAAGACATCCTGTTTCCTTAAAGAAAAGTCCAGATTTTTTACATCCTCAAAGGGGAAGGGGTATCCTGTGGTACCTTTCACATTTGCGAATGGTTACCACCACTACCTTTTAGTAGTCAGTAACAAATTAATGTTTTGTAACCATAATTTGGATGGAAAACAATAAAACATACCTCTACGATTTGGTATTTGGAAGGATGCTCTAAACAAGCCCCTTCCAAATACAGAATTGCAAACCCAAATTTCGATTCTCTAGAATTGCAGTTTGGTGTTTTTATATATAAAAAAAAGAATTCTGCTGTCGCAAATGGCCCGATTCTGCTTATCAGGTCAATTGTGAGCTCAAAAAAAACTCGTACATGTGGCCCTAAGTGATTTGAACCCATGTTCCAAAGTCAGCAACTTTTGCCATAAGGCAATGTCTCCTCCCTTTTAAAAATGTTCAGAAATGGTGCTATAGTTTCAGCTAAAAGCTGCATATTTCTTTAATTTGCTAATGACAAACAGCAATTTACCACTAGTTAACAGTGGTAAGATACCGTTGCTCTAACTACTCAATTATTTAATATACCCAAAACTTTGGCAGAGACCATGCCTTAAATTCACACTTCGAACACAAAAGTCACCAGTGTTTTCAACAATTGATACTGTGGCTCATAACTAATATTTCAGTAGCTGTCATCACTTCACTTTATTTGTCAATGCCACCACTTTCAGCATTTACCTGACCAATGCTTCTGAAGTTAGGACCCTTTAAGGTACCTCTCCAGCGTGTTCGTAGTTGTTTCAACCTTTGATGACAGCCGTTACTAGGTTCAGAATTCTATAGCAGCTTGTACATTTGCTGGTTTTACAGCAATAAAAAAGCACTCAATTACACTCAAAGAATATTGAAAAGGGAATAAAACCTTGGCCTTAGTCTCAAATTGAACAGTGTACATTTTAGAATATTTTCCGAAATATTTCTAAGTGCAATCTGAGATGGGGAAAAACATCATAAATGTATTCATTTATAAAGTATTATGTAGCATGAACATGATCCACAGGGGGTATCGGAGCGCTTTACAATAGACAGTTGTTGAGTGATAGGTGGTTGAGGTAGTATACATACATTCGATATTTGTCATTCAATACAAAAGAGGTAGACAGTAGTATAAGGGTAGCATAGGTGACTGGTAGTCATCATAGAGTTAAAGTCTTAGGATGTGAATTTGTTCATTAGAAGCAGTTCTACTTCTTTTTTTGAAGGAGATAAAGGAAGTGATTCCGCGTACCACTGGAGGTATAATCCCCCTAGGTGTAGATTTACGTTTGAATGATAATGTTTGTAGACAATATATAGGACACAACACCTATGGCATGTTATATACTGGTACCCCACTCATTAGACAGTGGCCTGTTGTCTTGTTGGTTTTTTCAAACATGATTCCTAGTAGGTGTTCGAAGGTGGTTTATTAGTAGGTGTAGGTAGGTACCTACAGCTAGTAATAACACTAGAATCACAAATAAGGTCCAGTCAAGTCTCAATAAATTAATCCTTGCTCAACCATTGGTAGCTTGGCTGAAAAACAGTCAGGCTTAACTTAGGAAACAGGGATGTAAAGCATTTAATTTGATTAAAAC
This sequence comes from Lissotriton helveticus, assembly GCF_964261635.1. Taxonomy (NCBI): domain Eukaryota; kingdom Metazoa; phylum Chordata; class Amphibia; order Caudata; family Salamandridae; genus Lissotriton; species Lissotriton helveticus. The sequence continues at coordinate 521,781,930 of NC_136059.1, read as the reverse complement.
AGTAAATAAGTAAAGTATACAACACAATGAAATTCCAACACTAGTTTCTAAACATAGAAGACTTTTGTATCTTTAAAATGACACCAAAATGAAAAAACTCCAATGTAAGGAACCAGAGATATGATTTTTTAAGTTCAAATTAAAAAAATGCTTTTAGCACCTATAAATGTAGAGCGCCAACCACAGCAATCTTATCGAGCTGGTCTGGAACAAAGTCAAAGTTTCAGGCCGAACGCGATGCAGCGTGGGTCTAATCCAATGAGTGGTTGAGCTCAGTCAAGTTTTTACCTTCTGACTTAGTCAGCTTTTTCTCTCGATGGCGAGCAATCAGGTCCACGGATCCGGATTTCGTTTGACAGCGATGGACTGCTGCAGCACAATGCCTCAGTGAGTTCAGGAGGTCTTTGTCTTCATCTTCAATGGCGAGGTGTTTCAGAGCTTTCAGCTGGGCAAACCTGCCCAGTCAGGTTGAGTTGCAGTTCGACTTCGCTGGCTTGGCTCTTGTGGTCCATGCCAGTTTTTTTCTGGAGCTTATTCACAAAAGTTGACAAAAAGTTCCCAAACTTTCAGATCAACTTCTGAAAGGTTTTTCTTTGAGGGTCAGAAAAGGTCCACAGCACCAGCCAAGGGTTCAAAAGTTCCGGATTGGCTCTTAGGGGTCTGGGACTCCAACTTCCACAGAGCCCCTGGTAAGTCCAGGAAAATCCAGGTGAAGCAATCGTCAGCTGGAGTGGTCATTTTAGTGGATGTTGCTGGTTGCTTCTTCCAGCACTTTTCTTCCTATTGTTGCTCATGGAGTCCACTATTTATCCTTCAAACAGGCAACGTCCTTCTTGTGTAGAGCCTTTAAAGTACAGCATGTGCATTCCTTATGAGTGCAGTTCCCTGTTGTGCAGTCCAAGGGCCCAGCAGGACAGTCCTTCCTCAGATGTTTCACGCAGTGATCTTAGGTGCTCTTGCAGCTCTCCCATATTCATTCCCCATCCTCAGCTGGCGAGATGGGGGGGGGTGGACAACCAGTGAGGTTTAAGTTGCCACCCTCCGCTATGACAACTTTCTGGGAAGTGTGGCATGTTTGTGTCCCAAAATGCACATTTCTCCAAAAATCAAAATAGAGAAAATATTTCCTTGGAGTTCACAAGTGTGGCTAATTTTTCTCTACACTCCCCTTCCAGCCCCTCTCTTAATCTGATTTGAGGGGCTCTCATCTGGCTGGGAATGAAGGAAGTGGGGACTGGCCTGGGTCCCGTGACACGTGTGCTTCTACCTTTGAAGTCCAGTTTATCTCCCCAGCCCCCTTCCTGTCCATGGCTTATCCAGGAAGCTTATCTGCTCCCACCAATTGACTGTATTGTTTCAGCCTCTGGCCTCTTCCCACCTAATCAGGTAGCAACTTGGCTCAAGCTGTCAGAGACCGGCTAATCAGAAGTCGCTGCTACAGGGCTGATTTAGGTAACTTCAGGAAACTACTTTCCTGCGATAGCTATAATAAATCCAACCTTGGCAAGGTGTTGGATGTATTGTAACTAATATTTTGACACTTTGAATTAAGTTGCAAATTAAATCCCGTGAAAAGTTAGAATTTAATAAAGTTTAATAAAGCCTTCCCATGTTAGCCTAAGGAGCTAGCAGCACTATAATGGGGAAAAATTACTTTGGATGTTTTTCCCTCACCAGTGGAAAGGTAAGCGTACCTTTAAGGGATTTTGTTCATTTTAGTTAAAGCTTCAAGCTAATAATAATAGTTAGTGACCCCAAACAATTTAGGTCAAATGTGCAAGAATGCAACGACGATTACTCATTCACTATAGAGCAGTCACAATAGGTGATCAGAAGAAAGCGAACAGATATAGCGGGTGTATATGAAAGATTTGTATTTAATACTCTATGAAAATTAAAAAGAGGGTACAAAATCAATGTCAACAATGTTGCAAGAAGTACATATTAAACAATCAATCAAACACTTCTTTGAAACAATTGTCTACGCTTTTCTTCCTTATTAAAATTAGTCTACAAATCCATGCAAGAAAAAGCGTGAGTCGACGTTTCGGTCTCTTATAGATTCATTGATGAGACCATCTTCAGGACAAAGGACAATTTCTGAAGACCCTGGAAGTGGGACGCTAAAATCTTCCGTTGAGCCTGGGAGAGGAGAAGGACCTGACCTGTGATCACCTGTGGTCTTCTGCCCGTTGGGTGCCGCTGTTCCCGCTGTCCCCGCTGTTCCCGCCACTCCTCGCCGAACCCGCTGCGCGGGTGCCGCTTCGCGGGCTGCAGCAGGGGGCAAGGACCAAACTGACAGCTTGGATTGGATTGGAGGCGGAAAGGAGAAGGACGTAATCCACAAAGCAAGGACTCCAAAGACCAGGAGTCCCTGCAACCGGCCAGGTGCGCACGGCCGCGCCCCCTGGGAGACACGCCCCCCGCCCACAACTGCTCCAATTAAAACAGAATACGTGGCGCATAGCGGGACGCTAGCGGGACGCCGAGCGAAGCCCGAGCAAAGGGCGGGCAGTCTGTGGCAGTCAGGGGCTGTCAAGGCTGGGCTGGGCCATGTCCCTTTCATCTAGTATACTGTGTGATCGTTTCCTTCGAGCTTCTATCGGAGGTAACCAACCCTGGAATGTCTACGAGGTCAGGGAAGTCCCTGAGGAATGAGGGAGGCGGTGCTGCTCCTACCGCGCCAACTATGATCGGCTCTATGGACCGTTTCATCACTAGAGTAGCGGCGGTAATTGAAAAGGAAATAGTGATGACTGAAAGACGCCTTTCTGATGTATATCTTCCCGCTAGGCGTTCTTCCCTAGGGGCTGTGGCTTTGGCAATGTCACCGTCCCCAAATAATGCTGAATGTCTCCCTACAACGGACAATTCCCAGAAGTCCCGCATCTCAATAATAGGGGACACAGTTGACAGGTTGGAGAAACTGGCAGCGCTACTGCCGGGGCAGGAGGACTGTGAGGTTGTGGAGGTCTTTGAGGAGCTCGGGGCTTCGCCCCCAAATGGAATTCAGGCCCCGGCGTCCAGCGTGGTACCTTCACCAAATACCCAGGATATTGTGGACGAAGCGGTTGAGCCCGCAAGACCCGTGGTGTTGCCCACACTTGATAAGGGGAAGAGGGGTGGCCGCCGTCGGAAGGGGAAGTATGTCACCCTTTCCAAACGTTCTAAGAAGCAAGAATGTAGAAGACTGGGGGTAAGATCATATTCCCTTCCAACCCCCACCACAGAGGAAGTACTAACTGAGGGGAACTTGCCAAGCAAATCATTAGATAAGGGGTGTAGCTCGCCAATCTATAGTAGTAATGTGTTGAGCACGACTGTCCCTGACTACACCGATATTATTACCAATAAGCTCACTAGTCTTCTAGCCCCCCTGCTTAGTAAAGTTGAAGGATTGGGCACAAGATTGGACAAGCTAGAGCAGACAACACTCGATAACTTCTGCTCGCTTAAAAATCTGATTAAACTGCAGAATCGAGTGAGTGAGAAAAATATGGTGGGGGAGGTAGGGAATTTACTCCCTGTAGCCCAGGGCCAGACGCTGGTTTCATCTAATGTACTTCTAGTGGGGGGGAAATCAGCTCCTTCCTTAAACCCAGTTCCGTCTGTACCCTCAGCAGGATGTTACCCTAAACCTAAGCAAAATCCCCCCGTTCTTCCCAAATCCCAACCCCAAAAGTTTTCCCAACCTAAGGCAGTAGACAAAGTGGTTCCACCTAAAGCCAACCAAGCAGTGGAGGGGGCACAGAAAGTAAGGGGCACCAGTCCTAGCCCTACACCTATCCCCGACAAGAAAAAGACACCCCTTGTGCCACATGTAGTTGGTCCCCAGAGGCAACCACAAAAGAGGCATTCGGCAAACCTTCCCCCGGACTGCCTTCCCTATGTGGCTATCTTGGTAAAAGTTCCCCCATTGAAGGAAAACCAGATAGAAACACGCCAGATGTTAAAAAACAAGTGTATTCATTGGTTAATATAAAAAAAAACATTACCCCCCGGTGTGGACGGGCTGATACTAGCCGTCCGTAGAGTAAACTGGGTGGGTCAAGGTAAGAAACATTTGGAGGGGGACTGTATTATCATCAACTTCCAGGATCCTAGGGTGGCAGGCTTAATTTCTGCTCAGGCCCAAGAGCGAGCTAGCGAGGGTGTACAAGCAGTGGATCTGTCCTATTTTTACCCCAGGCCTGTGTCTAATTTAAAAAAACTGGGATTGGCTGTAAATCCTCTTTTACAAAGTACGGGTGTTTGCTGGCCAGTGGAACCTTTGTCTCACCCCCAGGTCGGTGGGATTACTCCCAATTGGAATCTGGGAGGGTGTTGACCTGAGGGAGCTGAGGGGCAGTTAGGGGAGGAAGTGTATAGTGTAACTATTGATCCGAAACAGATGTCCATTTCCTATTCTCTGGAGGAAATACCGCTATTACCAACTGATATAGCGGGAGCCAGTATGCCCCAAATCTCTAGTTCCTATCCGGGAGTTGACGGTTCATCGGTGGGCTTGCCCCCCTCTCCTGCTCCTGTGAGCAGTGGTGCTGTGTCTGTAGGGGACACTGATCTTAGGGTCGCCAGCTGGAACATGGCTGGAATTACTAGGAAATTACAACTCCCAGACTGGAATGCCTTGGTAGAGGAATATGCTATATGCATCTTCCAGGAGACCTGGAGCATGGTTCCTGTGCATAGAGCAGGTTATGCAACCAGCTCTATCCCGGCCATATGCTCATCCTCTAAGAAAGGACGACCCTTGGGTGGTCTTTTAATTTGGATGTCAGCGTCCCTAAACTGCAGGTTAGTGGAGTGCCAAACAGGTTGCCCTGACATTCAAAACATCATCCTAAAAGACTCTCGGAACCGAGCAGTGCTGAATATTTTTAATATTTATGCACGTAGTACCAAAGAGGGTAATCATTCACCAACTATCAAAATACTGGAGGGTCTCCTAAAAGCAACTCCCTATAAATCTTGCACTATGGTTGCAGGCGACATTAATTGTACGTACGAGCCGTTGGGCTCAGATGTCTCCTTGCACCAGGAAGAGCTTGATAGTGCTAGGGGGATTCCAGGCCTAGAGATACAACCAATTAGAAGGTGGTCGCAGGTGGCCCTCCAAGTTTACTCACTTTCTATTGAATTTGAGCTACGGGCGGTGAACAGTAGGACTAAATCAGACAAGGAGGGGGCTCACACATATAATAGACCAAACCACACATCGCGTATTGACTATATCATGCTCGATGTGGGATTATGGAAAGAGCTAAAAGATATGGTCGTGGTTCCAACCATAGAGAGTGACCATAATCTACTCTCTCTTACATTGGGATGTTGGTGGACACCAGGAAGGGAGGGTACCCCCACCCCTCGTTTGGTGGGACTGGGCGAATCACAAGTTACCCCCTGTGGGAGGCGACTAAAGTGGGAAAAATTCTCACTCTCTAAGAAGAGTGTTGAACAGGTTATGCTTGTCCTATCTAAAGCCCAACAAAGGTTAGATGCAACGCTGGGTGGAGTGGGTGCAGCCTGTGGGGAGTTTCGAATTTTGACAGAGACTCTTACAGGTCTATTTACTGTCCCATCAACTGGTGGGGAGGGAAAACCTAAGCAAACCCATGTAAAGGGATGGTATACCCACACATGCAGAGTGTTAAAAACAAGGCTGGTAGAAGCAGTAAAATCTAATTCCCCATCCAGAGTGAAAGAGGCAAGGAGATTGTACTCTAGGTCAATCTCCGTTGCAAAGAGGGAATGGGAGGAAAAATTTTGGGAGGACCTGATAGTGGCCAGTAGAAACAAAGACCCAAGAGGGTTCTGGCTACTCGTGGGGAAGCGTAGCAAGTCCGATGACTCCCTAAGGACTTGTAATATTCCCTCCCAGAGTTGGGCCAATCATTTTGGGGCACTTTATGCACTAGGAGAAAGGGTTTCATTTGAAACTGTTCCCCTATCACCCTCCCTGGAATTAGCTAGTTTAGACCTGTTTACCCCTCAGGAGGTTGAGAATGTCATTCAGTGGGTGGCTCCCCGGAAGGCGGCAGGACCAGATGGTCTACCTGGAGACTTGCTGAAGGCTTTTCCTTCAGAGTGGGGGAAAATAATATCGGCAGTTCTTAACGATATTATGAAGGGTGGGCCGGTCCCCGATTCTTGGAAGGGGGCGGTGGTAGTCCCCATTTTCAAAAAGGGTTGCAGGAATAGTCCTGGGAACTATAGACCTATTAGTCTCCTTGACTCTTCACAGAAAGTAGCGGGAAAGGTGCTCCTGGGGCGTATTCTGCATTGGGTTAATGAAAATAGAATACTCTCCGACTACCAAGCGGGGTTTCGCACAGGAACAGGAACCGTGGAACAGGCATTTAGGTTGGCCCTTATCAACTGGAAGGTGGTGGTGCTGGGCAAGGGCAGTCTTTATTTAGCCTTTATTGACTTGAAGACTGCCTTTGACCTAGTACCACGGGGACGGTTGTGGGAGTCTCTATATAATATGGGGATACCTCCCTATATCTTATCCCTGCTTATTAAGTTGCATGAAGGCAATTTTGCCCAGGTACGGTGGGGGAGTAATGGCGAGACAACAGAAAAGATCCCAGTGTTAAGGGGAGTGAGGCAAGGGTGTGTGTTGGCCCCCACCCTGTTTTCGTTGTACGTCAATGGGGTGGTTGATTATCTCCAGAAGGAACCTGCTGACGCCCTTTGCTTAGGGGGTGTACGAGTGCCGACTCTGCTCTTTGCGGACGACACTCTATTAATTACGAAAACCCCCCAAGGACTTCAGAAACTACTCAACCGCTTCCAGAACTTTTGTGACGCTCGAGGTCTTGTCATCAATGTAGATAAAACAAAGTTCTTAATTGTACATCCCCCGAGGAAGCTCGGAAGCCCTCCTGTTCTTAATTCCATACCTCTGGAGAGAGTTTCCCAATTCGATTATCTGGGCCTCCGATTAACAGATAGCATGAGCTGGTCCATGCATATAGAAAAAATGCTTCTAAGTCACAAGAGAGTGGGTGGCGCCTTGTTGAGAGAATTTCGGGAGTCACCCAGACACAGAATAGCGCCAGTCCTCGAAATCTATAAAGCAAAAGGTGTTTCAGCTGCCCTTTATGGGGCGGAGCTATGGGGACATGAAAACCTGGACTCCTTGGAAAAAGCTGAGAATAGGTTTCTGAAGGACCTCCTTTGTCTGCCCTCGAGTACACCAACAGTTCCCGTGCTATTAGATACGGGCTGTAAGAGCATAAAAAATCAAGCACGTCTACGCCCGCTCTTACTGTGGTCCCGGATCTGGAGGGTGGAGGAACTGAAATCCTATGCAAATGGTTTAATCGAGATTATGAATATGGCTGGCTGGGCCAAAATCAAATGGCTGAGGGACACCAAGAAACTACTGTATGACCTTAGCCTTGGTGATCATTGGAGTGCAAAAACGTCACCCCCAAAAGACGCTTTGAAGAAAATCTACTGGGACTGGGCTGCAGGTCAGCTAATTACGAACTCTTCCCACTGTAATTCCACGAGAACTTTTTTGCTCCTAAAGGACATGACAAGATACGAATCCTATTTTGACCTTATCACTCTACCAGCAGATAGGGCACTGTATTTTAAATTTAGAGTTGGTATTCTCCCAATTGGTGCATTCACATCGAAATGGAAATCTGGTACTCCTTTGTCCCCGTTTTGTGCCCATTGTCACACTAGACCAGAAACGGTGGCTCATATTTTGTTTGAGTGCCCGGACTACTTAAGATCGAGGAAATACTGGCTCAAGCCCATTTTGTCTAACATGGGAACACGTAGTCATCTGGTTGCCCTTCGTATCTTAATGTCAGATACCTCTCCTGTAATTTATTCTGGTTTCTCTAAATTTTTAAGACAATTTTGGGTGATTCGTTCCAACAGGCTGTCAATTTCTGTTTAATTGTTTTCTTAATTAATTTATTCGGGAATACACCCGGTTCTTAACCTTTTAAGATGTATGTATTGACTAGCTGGATGTCTTGGAATATTTTTATTGTATGTAATTTGCTTTCAAGATACTCGTTTTATCGAATAAAAGCTTACAACACACACACACTGATATAGAGTTATTATTAAAAAAACATTCTATATGATGTCCATTACATGAAACGTAACATTATACATATAACACCCAAGCTTTATTTAGCCTAAACAAGTATTAGCTTCAACATCCATTATGGCAGATATTTACCAAAAAAAAATAAAAAAAAATTCAAAGATTCACATTGCAAACTCCCTGTGATTAAAAAATACAAAATGTATGCCTACTGACATTTCTTATCAACTAAACACATGATTTCGCCAATTGTTGATATCTACTTATTATCAACCAAATGGCACTGAACGGGCCCATAGCGTTTATATACACCAGTTCTAAATAAGGCACTCTTTGCACTAGCATTAGACATTTGTTCTTATATATTTATGTACCTTAGTTGTTGAATCACAGGTAACCTGAATGTTAGCGGTGGATGTCTTCGCTGTTTACTCAAATAATCAAGGTATCTGTAATATACACATATAGAAATTCGAATGACGTAATTTATCTCTATGTCGGTATTGCAACAGTATTATTCCTTGTCGCCATAGATATGGCTTTTCTAATTCCATCTTAGAAGCCTCTTTTAACGCAAACCGCATATTTACAAGCAATGATTACCTCAAGGTAGGCACGCACCGTTATGTGCGTTCGTAATTGACCGATATTGTGACTATGGCCAGTCACACATTATTGTAAGATATGAAGGAAGGAGTTGAATTGACATTCTGCTCCTATATTTGTCATGATGTTATACGTAAGTTGCTAATATCACTCCTTTTATCGCAACTGCTATTCCATCTATGGCTCATGAATGCATGCCTCTATCTCCCACATACAGTAGTAAAGCTGGATCATTACTTGGAGTTACAACAATCGTCACTGAGGGACGAGATAGATTAGATTCGGCTCTTGCTCAGCACCAGCAATGTCGATCACTCACCTAAGTGAAAAACCGCGTTGGGTATTAAAATGTTGTCTGTCATATTGGGCGGTTCGCGATTCGTATAGCAAACATGAGATTTATCTCGAATTGTATCAACATGCTGGACCCAAATCTTACAAATACGTCCACGTACATGTATAATTAGCCTGATTTTCATATGACACGTAACCACCTTTCCAAAATTATTACGGCAAGCAGAAACTTTCATGCATAATATTGGCATTGCAAAGGTAAAGACAATATTGTGTACCTGTTGCATGAATCCTATCGACCTCTCGTCCGTTTGTTTAAAGAAAAAGGAGAGGGTTTGAGGCCAGTCGATGTGCCTGTGACAGAGAAAATAATCTCTGTCATACTTTTATCACTCATATGGTCGCATGAGCAGAAGCAAACGCTTTAATAAATAAATCAAGTCAATATTGCATAGAGGGAAGCCTTATAACTACTGTGCAAACTTTATCGACTGCTTCTCCGTTTATTTAAATGAGTTGAGGCCAGTAGATATGCCTGAAACAGAGAGGAAAGTTTCTGTGAACCATTTTAACGATCGTGTGAACACATCTAAAGTGTGTCACAAATTAATGACCTACACGCAATGAGATCCTGCTTAGCGCTCACCTTTAGAAGAAGTCTTTAAATGGTCATCACATCCGCATATGTCCAAGTCAAGGTGAAAACGCCCTAACTGATACCATGAGGGGTTTTATTTGGTAGTTTAGAGATCGAGATAGGACTTAACTATAGGTCCCATTAAATTCACCACTGTTGGTTTCTGACAATTAGAGCGGCCATCTTGGAGTGCATGATTTAACTATTATTTGTGATATCCAATATTATCTCATTAATCAAGTACCGTGTTAAACAGTGCGTAATTCACATTGCAAGCCAAACTAAGACCCAATGTAAAGTTGTCTGTTTGAATTTTGCTAGCTTCATATTACACATTTCCGATCACAAAATTGTAGCAACTGACATGACAATTGTATATATAGAGACATTTACAAAACCTCATGTTGTTATTGTTTAAAAACATGTACACCATTTACTGCTAATACATATAGACTTATGCACTTGTGTCCAAACAACATAGCTGCTGCGAATACAAATAGACTTATGCACTTGTGTCGAAACAACATGGCTACTGCATATTAAATTGACAAATCTTCAAAGTAGCAAATAGTGATAAACATTTTTAAATTTAAATTTAAGATATTGTTAAGATGAAGTTGTTACAGCCCTGTCATCAGAGAGATGTGCAACTTTGTTCAATGTTTGTAATTAGAATGACAGACATCACATATGATATCAAATGTGATATGGGAGTCCTCATGGTTAGGGACAAAGATGCTATCATTACCGTGATCATTTTAGATCAGGATTTGAACGCTGTCCTTGTAATGTGAAATGTTTGTCACTATTTGCTACTTACTTTGAAGATTTGTCAATTTAATATGCAGTAGCCATGTTGTTTCGACACAAGTGCTTAAGTCTATTTGTATTCGCAGCAGCTATGTTGTTTGGACACAAGTGCATAAGTCTATAGGTATTAGCAGTAAATGGTGTACATGTTTTTTAAACAATAACAACATGAGGTTTTGTAAATAACTCTATATATACAATTGTCATGTCAGTTGCTACAATTTTGTGATCGGAAATGTGTAATATGAAGCTAGCAAAATTCAAACAGACAACTTTACATTGGGTCTCATTGATTTTAACAAATATTGTTTTGGTCAGAATTTAGTAATCTGTCAGATAATAGGCTTTAAATAGTCTGTTGGCATACATTTAAATAAAGTTTTAGTTGAAAGACTTTGAAACAGATACAGCCAGGATCATTGTCCATACAGATCTAGGTTAGCTCCAGGTCTTAATGATCCAGCTTTAGAGCTGTCTCGTTAGAAATATTGGAACAACGGACATGTCAGCCAAAGAGAAGAAGAAAAAATAAGAATCTTTGAAATAAATATCGTTAGTACAGCATTACGAGCGATTCTGCAAATCCAACGATTATCGTTTTTTTGAAAAAAGAAAAAAGAGAACCTGGATGATGTCCTCCTTTTTAAAAAAAATAACTTAGTTTGGCTTGCAATGTGAATTACGCACTGTTTAACACGGTACTTGATTAATGAGATGATATTCGATATCACAAATAATAGTTAAATCATGCACTCCAAGATGGCCGCTCTAATTGTCAGAAACCAACAGTGGTGAATTTAATGGGACCTATAGTTAAGTCCTATCTCGATCTCTAAACTACCAAATAAAACCACTCATGGTATCAGTTATGGCGTTTTCACCTTGACTTGGACATATGCGGATGTGATGACCGTTTATGACTTCTTCTAAAGGTGAGCGCTAAGCAGGATCTCATTGCGTGTAGGTAATTAATTTGTGACACACTATAGATGTGTTCAGACGATCGTTAAAATGGTTCACAGAAACTTTCCTCTCTGTTGCAGGCATATCTACTGGCCTCAACTCATTTAAATAAACGGACAAGCAGTCGATAAAGTTTGCACAGTAGGTATAAGGCTTCCCTCTATGCAATATTGACTTGATTTATTTATTAAAGCGTTTGCTTCTGCTCATGCGACCATATGAGCGATAAAAGTATTACAGAGATTATTTTCTCTGTCACAGGCACATCGACTGGCCTCAAACCCTCTCCCTTTTCTTTAAACAAACGGACGAGAGATCGATAGAATTCATGCAACAGGTACACGATATTGTCTTTACCTTTGCAATGCCAATATTATGCATGAAAGTTTCTGCTTGCCGTAATAATTTTTGGAAAGGTGGTTACGTGTCATATGAAAATCAGGCTAATTATACATGTACGTGGACGTATTTGTAAGATTTGGGTCCAGCATGTTGATACAATTTGAGATAAATCTCATGTTTGCTATACGAATCGCGAACCACCCAATATGACAGACAACATTTTAATACCCAACGCGGTTTTTCACTTAGGTCAGTTATCGACATTGCTGGTGCTGAGCAAGAACCGAATCTAATCTATCTCGTCCCTCAGTGACGATTGTTGTAACTCCAGGTAATGATCCAGCTTTACTACTGTATGTGGGAGATAGAGTCATGCATTCATGAGCCATAGATGGAATAGCAGTTGCGATAAAAGGAGTGATATTAGCAACTTACGTATAATGACATGACAAATATAGGAGCAGAATGTCAATTCAACTCCTTCCTTCATATCTTACAATAATGTGTGACTGGCCATAGTCACAATATCGGTCAATTACGAACGCACATAACGGTGCGTGCCTACCTTGAGGTAATCATTGCTTGTAAATATGTGGTTTGCGTTAAAAGAGGCTTCTAAGATTGAATTAGAAAAGCCATATCTATGGCGACAAGGAATAATACTGTTGCAATACCGACATAACGATAAATTACGTCATTCGAATTTCTATATGTATATATTACAGATACCTTGATTATTTGAGTAAACAGCGAAGACATCCGCCGCTAACATTCAGGTTACCTGTGATTCAACAACTAAGGTACATAAATATATAAGAACAAATGTCTAATGCTAGTGCAAAGAGTGCCTTATTTAGAACTGGTATATATAAACGCTATGGGCCGTTCAGTGCCATTTGGTTGATAAAAAGTAGATTTTAACAATTGGCGAAATCATGTGTTTAGTTGATAAGAAATGTCAGTAGGCATACATTTTATATTTTTTAATCACAGGGAGTTTGCAATGTGAATCTTTTTTTTATTTTTTATTTTTTGGGTAAATATCTGCCAAAATGGATGTTGAAGCTAATACTCGTTTAGGCTAAATAAAGCTTGGGTGTTGTATGTATAATGTTAAGTTTCATGTAATGGACATCATATAGAATGTTTTGTTTTTTTTTGTAACTTTTTATTGTAATAAAATATCAACAAACAAACAAGGCAATATAACAATAGTGCAATCATCAGGCGTGCGCTCAAGGAGGACACCAGAAACACGTTAACAAAAGATAAAAGTCTTCAATTACAGGCAAGGGAGGGGCCGGGGGCAGAATTACACATGTACAATAAGCACAGCTTCTCAGAGCAGGAATGCTGGGTCAGGGCGATTGGGGAGGACTAGAGATCTCCGTGAGCGGGAGCGTACATATATCACCTCGGTACGAGTTCCACTGGTTCCAAATCTTCCCCCATTTCCTGGGTCCACCTCTCGCCACATACACCGTTTTCTCTCTGAACATGCACCAGTCCATATTCTCTTTCCAGGCAGTCACTGTAGGGGGCCTCTGGGACCCCCATAATTGCGCAATATCTCGTTTGGCTATCATATTGGCAAGAGTCTCCCATCCAAGCTGTGACACATCATAATCATTCGGTCCCCATACATTCAATAGACATTGCCTGGCTTCTGGTTTCATCACAATGCCCGTTACCTCACTCATCACATCATGTATACGATTCCAAAAACGCACCACCTCAGGGCATTCCCAAATTATATGAAGAAAGGTGCTGAGGAGACCACAACCACGCTTACATAAGCCATCCGCGGAATAGCCCATATGAATAAGGCGGGGGCCGGTGACATAGATTCGATGGAGGATCTTGAGCTGGACCAGGCGGAGGCGGGCCGGGATCGCAACCTCCCTGGGAGAGGAGATCGCGGACTGCCAATCCTCGTCGTCTAATTCAATACCATCAGCAATCCAGGTGTCCCTAAGGCGGTCAAGCAAACCTGACCGGTCATTAATCATCTTTTTATAAAACAATGAAATGGTGCTATCTGGCACATGTCCATCCAATATACGATCTTCGAGGGGGTAGGATTCCGGAACGTCACTTCCCACCGGAAAAACTGAATTCAAGGCATGACGTACTTGAAAGTAACAAAAGAATTCCCTGTCACTCAGCTGATATTCCACTTGCAAGTCCGAGAAGGTCTTTACCCCGCCCTTAACCCAGAGATCACGTACTTTACTGATACCGATCGTATCCCATTTGTCAAACCCCTTAGTTTTCCACAGAGAACCCAATTTTGCGGAGGCGTAAAGTGGAGTTGCACGGGTTAATCTATCTCTCCAGCCCATAGCCGCGTTTGCACTATGCCATATACGCACGGCTATAGCGGTAGGTCCCGAGAGACCTAAACGGGCAGATACCGAATAAAGCGCCCTGTTATAATCACCACCCGGTAGCAGCCACCTATCCATTTCAAATGCTGGATTCGACGCCGGACCATACATTCCATGGTTGATGGCAGCAAGTTGGGAAGCCCAATAATACCTTCGAATATCCGGAAGCGCTATGCCGCCATCGTACCAGGGAAGCGTTAACTTTGGAAGAGCAATGCGCGAACGTCCGTCCCATATCAATTGCCTCTGTAAGGATTCTACCTCCCGGAAATATTTCGACGGAATCACGTCAAAACTGTTCTGGAGTGCATACAGAAATCACGGTAAGGACATCATTTTGAAAAGGGCCACACGCCCCAGCGGAGACAGTGGTAGTTTACGCCAGCGCACCACATCCGAGCGCAAACGTTGGAGTGGGGGGAGTAGATTACGGTCATAGCGAACCGCCGGGTCCAGCGAGATAAACACACCCAAGTATTTAAAACCAGACTGCGACACTTGGATGGGGCAACCCCGCGGCAGAAGGGGGACACCACCCGCGAGAACATAAATATAGGACTTCGACCAGTTGATAACCAGACCCGAGTTCTTCCGAAAGGAATTAAGCACATCAAACAACACGTTAAGCGATTTTTGGGGAGACGTGAGGTACAATAAAATATCATCAGCGTACAATGAAATACGATCTTCAAAATCCGGAGTCCAATATATACCCCTCATAGAGGGTTCCCACCGCAGCCAAGCAGCGAGTGGTTCCAGCGCAAGGGCAAAAAGAAGCGGGGATAACAGACAACCCTGCCGCATGCCCCTTCCAAGGGCAAAGGGCATGGAGACCCAACCATTAACTACTACCTGCGCCAGTGGCATATTGTACAGGAGTTTAACCCAACTAATAAAGCCAGCGCCAAAACCAAACTTGCAGAGTGTGGCCCAAAGATACGGCCATTCAATTATGTCGAAGGCCATCGTGGCATCTAAGGACGCCAAGATGGCCGGTTCACTCAAAGTCGCTGCTCTCGCGAGAACACCGTGCAAACGCCTTAAATTCAATGCTGTGTTACGGTGTGGGATAAAGCCTGACTGGTCCGGATGAATCAGATCACTAATCACCGTGATAAGGCAATTAGCGAGTAACTTGGCCAGAATCTTAGGCTCAGCATTCAGGAGCGAAATAGGCCTGTAAGATGGACAACGATCCCGTGGCTTACCTTCCTTGTGGATCACCACAATGGTAGCAAGACGCTGATCCCGAGGGAGGGTGCCAGTTTCCTGCGCAGCAAAAAACATATCCCGGAGGAATGGCGCTAGCGTATCAGGTCGCAGTTTATACAATTCGATGGGGAGGCCGTTGGGACCCAAGGCCTTCCCAGAGCGTATAGAGCGCATCGCCAGTGCTACTTCATCCACCCAGGGTGTGGCATCCAAACAGTCCCGATCAGACTCCGACAAACAAGGCAATGCGATATCCCTAAGTAACAACTGTGAATCCTCCTCGGGCCTGTCCGACACCGGGGTGTAAACGTCCCGGAAATAATCAGCAAAACATCCAACAATGTCAACTGGATCTGTCACACGCACACCATCTGAGTTCTCAATCACAGGAATCACACGACTCGCTCTCTCCTTTCTGTCTAGCCAGGCAATCAATTTTCCTGCCTTATCGCCCACATCATACAACCGTCCCTGTTGTCCCCTACTCATCATCTTGGCAGCATCAGTTACTAAGTTCTTGTATTCTAATTGCTTAAGATTGAGGATATGCAATGCGTCCTGAGTAACATTACTCTACAATGCAGTTTCTAATACAGTAATTTCCGTCTCGAGACGAACAACTGCTTCATTTTTACATTTCTTGGCACACCCTATCAAAGACAATGCCTGCCCCCTAATAACAGTCTTGAAAGCTTCCCACAGTGACACAGGTGAGGACACGGATCCCACGTTTTCATCAAAATATAAATCTAATGATTTAATCAACTCAGTACGGGTTTTGGGGTTAAGGAGGTACCAGGGGTTAATCGGGGCCACTCGTCCTTCAGCGCCTGCATTAGAGTTAAAATAGAACCAGAGACGGGAGTGGTCCGATATACCCCGAGCTAAGTGTCTAATCTCTCCAATCGAGGAGGACTGGGCTGCCGGTACCAGGACATAATCTAATCTAGAAAGACTACCATGTGCGCCAGAGTGGAAAGTGAACTGTGTCTGCTCTGGGTGTAGTAACCGCCAACAGTCCACGAGCCCCAATGTCTCCAAAAATTCCCCCAACCAGGAGTGCGCAGCTGTAAGGTCCCTGGGGGATAATGATCCGCCCTGCCAGAGACGACTGAATTAAAATCACCACCTAATATCAAAACACCCTCTGGGAGACCCAAAACCATCCGCCCCAAGTCTGCAAATGTTGTGGATTGTAAGCCAGGAGGAACGTACACCGATACCAATGAAATCGTTTTCCCCTCCCATCTTCCTATCAGTGCAACATATCGACCCCTAGCGTCAAGAACCACTTCATCAACCACGAGGGGGAGTGAAGTCTTAAGCAGTATACCCACTCCTCTAGAACTAGAAGTAAAGCCAGAATGAGCAACAAGACGGTAACCCCGCCTGTTGAGAGCGTGGCAAGTATTCCCAATCAAGTGTGTCTCTTGGAGCAGGACAACGTCGGGCGAGAGGTGCCGCAAAAGTTGCATAACCACCCCTCTCTTTATCCGATCTCCCAACCCATTTACATTCCAGCTCAGTAGCTTCAACCCCCTACCCCCCTCCAAACCCACAATGAACTCCCATCTCAGAACGAGCACCACACCAATGTCCGAAGTCATAACAGTTCGTTGCCTTGAAAAAGAAAACAAAGGAAGAAAAAAGAAAACAACCCCCACACAATTCCCCCCTCCCCCCAATGACTTTCAACAGAACTCCCCCCACCCTGCACCCCTGCACGGACTCAGAAGCCACCCCAATTTGCAGTGTGCCTGTCGCCCTAGCAAAAAACAACAACTAATCTACACAAAGAAACCCCAGAGGAGGAAAGGGTCCCACCGTCCCCGCCACCCCCCAGGATACCCACTGAACGATCAAAGAGGTCAGTGAGCCACAGCTGTCCACGGCAAATAGTGTTCAGGACTCAGGCACCATTGTCATTCTTGATCCATCAGGCCCCCTTCTGCGCCATTAGCATGGTCTCGGCCAGCACGACGGGCAGGCAACGTGTCCAACCAATCACTCGCTTCCTCCGGCCGGAGAAAAAATAATGTCCGATCATCGTATTCCACACGCAGCCGGGCCGGGAGCAGCATCGCATATTTCAGTTCCATGTCTCTAAGCCTCCATTTCACCCCTTCAAATCCCATCCGTTGCTTCTGGACAGACTGGGAAAAGTCCGGATAAAAGTTCACTGCAGTGTTCTCGAACTGCGTAGGTCCACTTGTCCGTGCAGCCTGCAAGATGGCGTCGCGGTCCCTGAAGTTGCAAGATTCTTGCGATGATTGGACGAGGGGGAAAACCGGGCTTCGCCTGTCCCCCCGGCACCATGTGTGCTCGTTCGACCGCGAAGAATTTGCTCAGGCCCATGGGTGCGAGACGATTGAGGATAAGGTCCTCTACTCGAAGATCAGTAGAGAGTGAGCTAGAATCTTCCGGGACCCCAATAATACGCACGTTGTTGCGTCTTGCACGGCCCTCAAAATTCTCCAAGCGTCGAGCAAAGAAGTCATTAGCAGTTCTCAGGTTGCGGACTTCTGTTTTCAAGTCGGACACATCCGTCGTGAGGCTAGAGGTCTTTAGATCAAGAGACTTCACCTTTTTGTTTGTCTTGGCCAGATCTGTTCTGATTAGGTTGACATCAATAGCCACCGTATCCAGTTTCAGGGCCAGGGCTTCATATTGTTGGCCGATGGAAGTTTAGATGCCAGCAATGGCGCCCATCACATCCTGTAGCGTTAAGTTCGCCGACATAGTCGGATCGTCGATAGCCGTCTCCCGGATCCTAGGTGTGCCACCGGGGGATCCCTTAGGAAGTGTGTAGCGGTCCATGACATTCGTCTGGGCTGAGCCTCCACGGAGGTTGGTCTTAACTTTCCGTTTGTCACCCTCTGGCTTGCCCGTCATGGCGAGCCGGGTGCCCCGAAGGGATGCTTGAGACCTGGTCCAAATGGCTCCTTAGAATTCACCCACAAGACCACCAGAGGCAGAATCGAATCAATATGAGTTCACAGCCACACAGTCGCTAGTCCCATGCCCAATGAACTGACATAGGAGCCAGCCACAATCAGCAGTCACCCCAATGAGGGTTGACGATATGCAGGAGAAACGAAACCGAAAGTGAAGTGGGGCTGCGGGCTGAACACCGTCAGCCGTTGTTGTTGAATTACTGTCCGGATAGAGTCACAACTCAAGGCCCAGGCGATCCCATGGAGAAGGCCACAAAATACAGGATGGCGTAACTCGGGAACCCGAAGTCCGATTTCGTCGCGGAGAGCAGCTAGCGCATCATCTGAGCTGTGTCCTCAATGATCTTCCGTCAAATCAGGATATTATCCAGGATAGATGCGGGAGGTGGCAAAGGGTTTCGGGAGCCCTGTGCTCACGCGGCCATCACAGATGCGCGCGGAGCTCCTCCCCCCTAGAATGTTGTTTTAATAATAACTCTATATCACTTCTAGGGTCTTCAGAAATTGTCATTTGTCCTGAAGATGGTCTCATCAATGAATCTATAAGAGAACGAAACGTCGACTCATGCTTTTTCTTGCATGGATTTGTAGACTAATTTTAATAAGGAAGAAAAGCGTAGACAATTGTTTCAAAGAAGTGTTTGATTGATTGTTTAATATGTACTTCTTGCAACATTGTTGACATTGATTTTGTACCCTCTTTTTAATTTTCATAGAGTATTAAATACAAATTTTTCATATTCACCCGCTATATCTGTTCGCTTTCTTCTGATCACCTATTGTGACTGCTCTCTAGTGAATGAGTAATTGTCGTTGCATTCTTGCACATTTGACCTAAATTGTTTGGGGTCACTAACTATGATTATTAGCTTGAAGCTTTAACTAAAATTAACAAAATCCCTTGAAGGTACGCTTACCTTTCCATATTCTTTGCCCGAACCCTCAAGGGTATATTGGGTTGCTCGCTTTTTTGCTTTCCCTCACCAGGGCATATAAAACATTCTTTATAATGTCCCTGCTTTTTATTACAAGGCACCCTAAACTTGCGACACCTTGGGCAGACCTAAGGGGTGACATCTGTAATAAAAAGGTAGTTTTGGACTCTGGAAGTACTTTTAATTCTAAAGTTTAATTAGGTCACAGTTGTATTTTAAACCCATCCTGCAAGGCAGGGCTGGCTTTATAATTATACCAGACACCACAGCAGTGCACAGTTAAGTGCATTAAGTCCGCTGGGGTCTCTAAACCTACATTCCCACATATAGTAGGGAATTAGAGGTAGGTTGTCTGAACCAATTGTAATTACATCAATTACCATTTACCTTTTAAGGACAGAGCACAGGCCCTGGACTTGTTTAGCAGAGCCCAGGGCACTTTCAAAGTCCATAACCACCAGTATCTGCCCAAAAATGGGGGTGATCAGGGCAAACTCGATGGCTTTCCAACTGTAGAAAACTCATTGTTCTAACAGGAGGAGTTTTGTTTTTAGATCCATTAACATAAAAGTTTCTAATTTTCCATATTGTGGTTATTGTGAGTGACTTCTTGGATAGTCATGCTTGGTTGTTATGGTTTAATATCTCTGCAAGAGTTCAGGGTCAGACAGATCATTTTTCCTTACTGATAAGTACCTGCCAATCTAGGAAAGTAGTGAGCCATGCAGTTCACAAATATGTACCTGGTTTCATGTAGCAAAATCACATTCGTCTGCGCTAGAAAGCTGCAACGGTCTGCAGCAATCATGTTGCTCCAGGAACATGTATTTGTATTTGTATTTGTATTTTAGACATGTAGAGCGCCTTATCACCCCGGGGTCTCTAAGCGCTTGACAGGCGAGTGAATACTGGCAGGAGGAGAGCAGACTAGATATTACCCCATGCCTCTTGGAAAAGCACGGTTTTTAGCTTTTTCCTAAAAGGCAGGAGTCTGGTTTATTTGCGCAGATTTTCAGGCAGTTGGTTCCAGGCTTTAGGCATTGTGTGGGAAAATGTCCGACCACCGATAGTGGATCGTTTGATCCTAGGACAGATCAATAGAGCGGCGTTGGCTGAGCGTAAGTTCCTGTTGGGGGCATATGGGACAAGGCGTTTTTTGATGTACTTCGGGGCTTGCCCATATAAGGCTTTCTGCGTAATGCATAGGCCTTTGAACTTGGCTCGTTGGTTTACTGGCAACCAGTGTAGCTCCCGAAGAAGAGGGGTGGCTGGTGTCCTTCTTGGTTTATTGTAAATAAGTCTGGCCGCGTCATTCATGACGATCTGAAGTCTCTTGGTAAGTTTTTTCGGGATGCCGAAATACATGGCATTGCCATAATCCAATCGGGCCAGAACTAAGGCTGACACTGCTCTTCTGAGGGTGTCTGCCTTTAAGATGGGAGCTAGCTTGTGCAGTTGTCTCAGGAGGCCTACACAGGTGCCCACCCCCGCCGAGACCTGGGCTGACATAGTGAGATTTGTGTCGATGATTATGCCCAGGCTTTTTACTGCTGTTGCCGGTATTGGGGGTTTACCTAATTCTGAGGGCCAAAGGAGGTCGCACCAGGGGCTAGATGAAGTTGTGATAGGAAGAACCTCCGTCTTATCCGGGTTGATTTTTAAAAAGTTTGCCGTCATCCAATTGACGGTAAATTTTAAAATATTCTTCAGTTTTTGATCAGCCATAGGGGAATTGCCTATCTGAATGATGATCTGGGTGTCGTCAGCATAATTATATATATTACAGTCCATCAGATTCAGCGATGAAATGAGGGGCTGCAGATACGTGTTGAACATCAAGGGGGACAAGGCAGAGCCCTGCGGGACGCCGCATGTAATTTTAGCAGCCTCTGACACCAGGTCATTCAGTTGTACTTTCTGGACCCGTCCACCAAGGAACGAGGTCAGCCAGGCGTGGGCCGAGCCCTTGATGCCAAACTCCCCCAACCGCGACAGAAGGAGGTCATGATTTACCGTATCAAATGCCGCGGAGAGGTCGAGTAGCACCAGGGCACAGGGATCTTTATTATCTGTTTTAAGGCGTAGGTCATCTAGCACTGATAGCATGACTAGTTCCGTGCTGTTGTGGGCTCTGAACCCAGCTTGGTTGGGTTCGAGTAGTGCATTGCTCTCGAGGTGGTGCGAGAGGTAGACAGCACGTGATGTTCCAGTATTTTAGCTAAAAAAGGCAGTTGAGATATGGGCCTGTAATTCTTTAGAATCTTGGTGTCGGCACCGGCCTTTTTTAGTAGGGGGATCAGTCTCGCCTCTTTAAGAATAGAGGGGACTAGTCCCGAGGTAAGGGAACTATTAAGGAGTGATAAAATATCCTCCTCCAGCCCTGGCCATGCTTGTTTAAATATCTGCGGGGGGCAGGGGTCCGCCGGAGAACCTGATTTAACTTGGTTCATCACTTTTGTTAGAGAGTCCTTGGTGAATAGGGGTAGGGAGGTTAAAGGCTCAGTGATTGTGGGCGGGACAGGTATCGGGGTTACCGGGCAGTCAAATCTGGGGGTGCTTTCAATTTCTATCAGAAGGTCGGATATCTTTGAGGTAAAGAAGGATTGAAATTTCTGGCAATCTTCTTGCGTAAAAGAGGGCGGTTGTTCCTTCTTTTTCCTCAGTTCAGTGAGAACTTGGAAAATTTCCTTCTGGGGGTTAGGTGCTGTGGCAATTCTGCTCTCGTAGAGCTCGCTTTTTCTAGTTCTGATGGCTTGTTTATACAAGGCGAGCTTTTCCTTATATAGAGTTTGGCAGTTGAGATCATACCCCTTTCGCCAGGCTCTCTCGCACTGTCGCAGGGCACGTTTTAGGAGTCTCAAATCGTCATTGAACCAGGGGGCGCCTTTGCCTTTTTCCCTGATTTTTATCTTACGTGCTGGGGCAACCACCTCTATTGCAGATTCCAATTTTTGCGATAGCTTTTGACTAGCCTTCTCTAGGTCATCTTCAGGTAGTCTGTCTAAGTGGGAAGGTTGCTGTAAAGTTGATAGCAAAATATCCGGATTAATACAGTTCCATCTTCTCACTACCCGCCATTTATCGGATGAGATGTTTTCTTGTTTCGGAAAAGCTAGGATACCCTGTAAAAGGTAGTGATCTGACCAAATGCAAGGTAAAGAAGTGACTGGGCACAGGGCAGGAACAAAAGTCCATATCAGGTCCAAAGTATGGCCCTTCAAGTGTGTTGGGCCTGTCACAATCTGGGTTAATTCTAGTGCGGTCATTGCGTCTTCGAGCTGTTTGGACGTGATGTCTCTAATGGGCTCCTCCCAGTGGAGATTAAAATCGCCCATCACCACGAGACCCTCATATCTCGTACGGAGGTCATGGACCAAACCCAAGAAAGGTTCTAGAAATGTTGGGGGGGTTTTAGGCGGGCGGTATACAATGATTATCGTGAGGCAATTGGTTGGAGAGCAGAGCTTGACGCCTAGGATGTCTGCTCCCTCAATGCATTCAGCACAGATAGTTTCTGCTTTGAAGGCATTTTTATATAGCAGCGCTACTCCCCCCCCCTTTTCTGCCATCTTTTCTGTTATGAGAGATAGCACCAAAGTTGGGTGGGAGGGCGGCCACTAGGTCGGGCATAGAGGAGTCATCCAGCCATGTCTCCGTAACTCCTAGAATATCTATGTTCCCCTCCTGAAGCAGGGAGAATACCTCTAAATTGTGTTTTTGGAGCGACCGAGTGTTCAGCAAGCTGACCCTCAGTGACGTTACCGCAGCTCTCCTACTTCTCTGATCGAGTTTTTTTTTGGCTGGTTCAGCTGCGGGCTTCAGGATATTCTCCCGCCTCAGAATCTGCTGTGTATGTAGGCTAATGGAGTAGGCAGCGCTATTAAGCGCAATTAGGTTTTCCTTGGAATAACACGGCACTGAGCCGAGGGTCATGGCCCCTGGTCCCGGCCGGTCGCGGACGGGCGCAGACGGGCTTGCCTTTGGCGCGCCTTCGGCGCCCCGCCGGCGCCCCCGCTGCGCTGCCTGTATGAGGGTTCCATTTTATGCCCACGAGGGCGGGTGGGTGGGCGTGGCTAAGCGCTTGCTTCTTAGCCCCCCAGCCTTTTCCTCATCTAAGATGGCCGCCGCTAGTAGTCCTACCTCGAGGTCAGTGACCTGGGAGCAGGGATAGCTTCAGATAGAAAAAGCAGGTAGATTTTGAAGAGCAGGACCCGGCTTTCCGCCTCAGGACACTGCAGAAAAGAGCAATTTAGGCAGAGGGTAGGTGCTGTGCAAAGTAGCCATAATCACAGTGCAAAACACGCAGGTTTAAAAAATGCAACAGGTATTTTTAAAATTTGTTAAAAGGAACAAACGCTTTCGCGCACAAAACGTAGCACTCACTCATTCGCAATCTGTGAGGAGAATGAAGGGATCAGTTCTTTTATGCCCACGAGGGCGGGAGGGTGGGCGTGGCTAAGCGCTTGCTTCTTAGCCCCCCAGCCTTTTCCTCATCTAAGATGGCCGCCGCTAGGAGTCCTACCTCGAGGTCAGTGACATGGGAGCAGGGATAGCTTCAGATAGAAAAAGCAGGTAGATTTTGAAGAGCAGGACCCGGCTTTCCGCCTCAGGACACTGCAGAAAAGAGCGATTTAGGCAGAGGGTAGGTGCTGTGCAAAGTAGCAATAATCACAGTGCAAAACACGCAGGTTTAAAAAATGCAACAGGTATTTTTAAAATTTGTTAAAAGGAACAAACGCTTTCGCGCACAAAACGTAGCACTCACTCACTCGCAATCAGTGAGGAGAATGAAGGGATCAGTTCTTTTATGCCCACGAGGGCGGGAGGGTGGGCGTGGCTAAGCGCTTGCTTCTTAGCCCCCCAGCCTTTTCCTCATCTAAGATGGCCGCCGCTAGTAGTCCTACCTCGAGGTCAGTGACCTGGGAGCAGGGATAGCTTCAGATAGAACAACCATTAGAAATGCAATCGGGCTCGTATTTATTTGAGTTTGAGCTAATGGCATTGTAAATGCCAATGTCTTTTTGCCATGTGTTATGGAGTGTGTGCATGTGGTGTGTAGTGGAAGTATGTTGGTTGAATTGTAATTTTACCAATGGTGGCATGCTGTGCTTTATATGAATATGTTTAAAAGTAAAGTGTACCATACTGCGATTGCTTGGTGGAAAAATGCACTGCCGGCTGGAGGTGTGTGTGCCTGGTGGAAGGGTGCACTGACGGCTGGTGGGTGTGTGCTTGGTAAAAGCGTGCACAGATGGATGATGGTTGTTGGTGTTTGTGCATGGTGAAAGCATTCATTGATGGCTGGGGGTGTGTTGTTGTGTGTGTTGTTTTCTGTGTGCTGGTGAGTGTGTGGTGGTGAGTCTGTGGGGGTGAGCCTGGGGAGTGAGTGTGGTGGTGAGTGTGTTGTGTTGAGTGGTGACAAGTGTGTGGTGTTGAGAGACTGAGGTGTGTGGTTTGTGTGTGCGTTATGTGTGTGTGGTGTATGTGTGTGTGGTGTTTTCTGCACACTCACACACTGCCCCTACACATTCACACACTGCTCACCCGCACACTCCCAATGTCACCCTGCATAGTCACACACTGTTTACCCTGCACACTCATTCTGCACACTCACACAATATGCACCCTGACACACTGTCTCTGCAGTCACTCTGCACTCACTGTCACTCTGCACTCACTGTCACTCTGCACTCACTGTCACTCTGCACTCACTGTCACTCTGCACTCACTGTCACTCTGCTGTCACTGTCACTCTGCACTCACTGTCACTCTGCACTCACTGTCACTCTGCACTCATTGTCACTCTGCACTCACTGTCACTCTGCACTCACTCTGCACTCACTCTGCACTCACTGTCACTCTGCACTCATTGTCACTCTGCACTCACTGTCACTCTGCTGTCACTCTGCACTCACTGTCACTCTGCACTCACTGTCACTCTGTACTCACTGTCACTCACTGTCACTCTGCACTCACTCTGCACTCACTCTACAGTCACTCTGCACTCACTGTCACTCTGCACTCACTGTCACTCTGCACTCACTGTCACTCTGCACTCACTGCCACTCTGCACTCACTGTCACTCTGCACTCACTGTCACTCTGCACTCACTGTCACTCTGCACTCACTCTCACTCTGCACTCACTCTGCACTCACTCTGCACTCACTCTGCACTCACTGTCACTCTGCACTCATTGTCACTCTGCACTCACTGTCACTCTGCACTCACTGTCACTCTGCACTCACTGTCACTCTGCACTCACTGTCACTCTGCACTCACTCTGCACTCACTCTGCACTCACTCTGCACTCACTGTCACTCTGCACTCATTGTCACTCTGCACTCACTGTCACTCTGCACTCAGTCTGCACTCACTGTCACTCTGCACTCAGTCTGCACTCACTGCCACTCTGCACTCTCAAACTGCACTCTCAAACTGCACTCTCAATCTGCACTTTGTATGAAAACACAAGGGTGTTTTCTTTCTTTATGCATGTGTTAGTATCATACAACGTTTTGTATGACAGGTGATCCCAAACTCCTGGAAGACATATCCAGACTCCACAGATGACAATCAAAGCCTGAGTTGACAATGAAAGCCTTATTTTATACTGATATGTGCTATTTGTAGCGCTTAGAAACACCAGATCTAGAGGATGTAAATATTAATAATCATCGTCATGTCTTGTAGATCTATCGAGGTCTTATAGTAACATTTTTCTTCAAGCGCCAAGAGGCTATTAAAGTGGTGGCGGCACAACATAAATTGATACAGTGCTGTATTAGATAGCACAGACCAACCCCGGGGGATTGTCTATTCTCCACTCCCTCTCTTCGGGCACATATATCTTTCTTTTGTAGGGGGCGGCGAAGAACTAGGCTGTCAGCAGCAGCCTGATTCACCAAAAAACCGAGGGCAGCGCAGCCCCCAAAAATATAAAGAGCTGCAATCTGCGTGTGTGTGTGGAGGGGCGAGGGGCGGGGTCTGAAACAATCGTGAATCGAATCTTTGTTCCAGACACACACCTCCCTCTCTGTAGAGAACCGGTGGCTCCGGCGCAGGGCTTACTCACTGCACGGAGGGCTCTGCCGCTCTGGCCCCTGCTGCTGCGTGTGCGAGGACTCCGGGAACAACTTCAAGGGCCAAAGAAGGCCTGGGTGGGGCGGGGGGAGTAAACTATGTAATATCTCGGCAACCCGCCCCCCTCCCGCACACCCCCACTAATGTCACCAGATCTTGGCAAAGCCTTTCGTTCACACACATTTGTGTCTCAAAGTTATATAGTAATACGTCTTCTGTCGGGCAGCTTTCATATTTCTGCATCCATCGCCCGGGTAAACACCCCTCGCCTCCCGGTATGAAGGTACAAGCCGTTAGCATGTTGTTGTTTTTATTTTTTTATTTGTGATAGTATCGAGGCTGTATAAAAAGAAATAATAAACGTACCCATACAGCACAAACGTGGCAGATTGAAGAAAGTGTTGCGTTTCCTATTTAAGTGTTTTAATGAAGACAACGCAAGGGGAGAGGTTTTGAATGCTAAATGTCTGACCTTTTGATTTAAAAGCCTGGGTTTCAATCCCGTCTTCGACAACTGACCGACCCATGACGAATCTGGACGAGTCGTGTAATTTACCAGTGCGCCAACTTGTCATGCGGGTTAGAAATGATGTTTGCAGCTACATGCTTTTGCTACATGACTTACGTTTTCTGCACAGATACGGATGAGGGAGGGGGCCGTGGGCCCCCGGGACTTGCTGTCTCAGCGCCGGATGAGTGAGGCTAAAGAAGCCCTGTCCCGGCCTGGCATGCAGCAGCTGCGCGCTGAGCGCTGCTGAATGGTGAACGCGCCCGGCCATCTGGATTCACTTACGGAGGCACCCTGACAGCTCCTAATTATAATTAATGTACTTCTGTGCGCGCACACGCACAACAAATGCCAAACATGGCGGACTAAAACTACATTTAGCCTATCACGTCAAGGCTACTAAAAAAACACCACAGCGAAGACGAATCACTGGGCAGATGACATAAAACACTAAGGAATGTGTCTGGCCAAAGCCCTAGAGATAGTTTTTTTTCTCTTTAACATTAGGAGCTCGAAGGTCCTCCCACTTCGTGGGCGTAGGCCGAGCCCTAAAAAGCAGGTAGATTTTGAAGAGCAGGACCCGGCTTTCCGCCTCAGGACACTGCAGAAAAGAGCGATTTAGGCAGAGGGTAGGTGCTGTGCAAAGTAGCAATAATCACAGTGCAAAACACGCAGGTTTAAAAAATGCAACAGGTATTTTTAAAATTTGTTAAAAGGAACAAACGCTTTCGCGCACAAAACGTAGCACTCACTCACTCGCAATCAGTGAGGAGAATGAAGGGATCAGTTCTTTTATGCCCACGAGGGCGGGAGGGTGGGCGTGGCTAAGCGCTTGCTTCTTAGCCCCCCAGCCTTTTCCTCATCTAAGATGGCCGCCGCTAGTAGTCCTACCTCGAGGTCAGTGACCTGGGAGCAGGGATAGCTTCAGATAGAAAAAGCAGGTAGATTTTGAAGAGCAGGACCCGGCTTTCCGCCTCAGGACACTGCAGAAAAGAGCGATTTAGGCAAAGGGTAGGTGCTGTGCAAAGTAGCAATAATCACAGTGCAAAACACGCAGGTTTAAAAAATGCAACAGGTATTTTTAAAATTTGTTAAAAGGAACAAACGCTTTCGCGCACAAAACGTAGCACTCACTCACTCGCAATCAGTGAGGAGAATGAAGGGATCAGTTCTTTTATGCCCATGAGGGCGGGAGGGTGGGCGTGGCTTAGCGCTTGCTTCTTAGCCCCCCAGCCTTTTCCTCATCTAAGATGGCCGCCGCTAGGAGTCCTACCTCGAGGTCAGTGACCTGGGAGCAGGGATAGCTTCAGATAGAAAAAGCAGGTAGATTTTGAAGAGCAGGACCCGGCTTTCCGCCTCAGGACACTGCAGAAAAGAGCGATTTAGGCAGAGGGTAGGTGCTGTGCAAAGTAGCAATAATCACAGTGCAAAACACGCAGGTTTAAAAAATGCAACAGGTATTTTTAAAATTTGTTAAAAGGAACAAACGCTTTCGCGCACAAAACGTAGCACTCACTCACTCACTCGCAATCAGTGAGGAGAATGAAGGGATCAGTTCTTTTATGCCCACGAGGGCGGGAGGGTGGGCGTGGCTAAGCGCTTGCTTCTTAGCCACCCAGCCTTTTCCTCATCTAAGATGGCCGCCGCTAGTAGTCCTACCTCGAGGTCAGTGACCTGGGAGCAGGGATAGCTTCAGATAGAAAAAGCAGGTAGATTTTGAAGAGCAGGACCCGGCTTTCCGCCTCAGGACACTGCAGAAAAGAGCGATTTAGGCAGAGGGTAGGTGCTGTGCAAAGTAGCAATAATCACAGTGCAAAACACGCAGGTTTAAAAAATGCAACAGGTATTTTTAAAATTTGTTAAAAGGAACAAACGCTTTCGCGCACAAAACGTAGCACTCACTCACTCGCAATGTCATGGTCCAAAATAAGCATTTCAGTGGTTTCAGTGGATGTACTTGTACTTCTAATCATGCTTGGCCAGAAGCACCTCTAGGTTTCTAATAACTACATTGGTCTGCTACTTGCACTGTAGATAACTAGGACTCAGATTCTATAGGAAATATGCCCTTGGGTGTCCTTGAATGTCCTTCCTCTTACACACTTGAGAACGTAAAGCTTTATTATGCCCGATGCTGCTGGTACGTTCTTAAAGTGTGTGAACAGGATTACAAGTCAAGGTCTTTACTTCGATAAACAGATTATTGAAACTCTGCGTCATTGTGCCCCGATACAGCCCTCCGTGACCATTTCAGATTTTTCATCCTTTTAGGAAATGTGATATCTTGCCTCATAATGACCTCTGTCGCAGTTTTTTTTAATGTAAATGTACTTTATTTAGGTTAGAAAAATATATAACCATAAAAGTACAATAAAAAGAATCAAAGAACAAGGGGAAACATCCTTTACAACGCAACTTTTACCACGCAGTGCCTTTACGACTCAACTTTTACAACGCAAACCATTACAACGCATTGCCCTGGGGGGCGCTCTAGGATAGGGAATAGATTTAATTTACTATCCAACACCTTCCCTACTATCCACGGGGACTGGAGTTGAAATAGTAAATTAAACTATTCACTATCCAGTGCCCCAAAGCACTATGCGTTGTAAAGGTATTCGTTGTAAATACTGCGTTGTAAAGGCATGTAAATGTAAATGTATTGCGACTTATATAGCGCACGTATCACCCGAAGGCATCATGGCGCTTGCCTTGGGAACCCGTCCTGGCTTTTCCCTGTGAGATAACCCCTACTGGATATCCCCAGGGTGCAAGCCAGACATCCTGCTGCAGGTGGGCCGCTGTAGTGGAGATTAAGCAACTATTGCCCAGAGTTGCAGCATGGGACCCCATGATTAGAATAGGCACCAAGGCGAGAATTATCGAGTCCGTGGACATTTTGGGCTCAGGACCCTGCCGCGCGGGAATTGAACCCTGGTCCCGGGCCAGACCTCTGCATCAGGGTCTGCCGCTCTAATCAGTGAGCCACACTCCTCCACTTGGTAAAAGCTTGCGTTGTAAAAGCATGTGTTGTAATGTCATACATTCCAGTTGCATAAAGACTAGTGTCGTGATGCAAATTCACCCTAACCTAAAATATCGAAATGCTACATGGCTGAAAAGTGATACAAACTATTTCCTGAGTACAAGAGTCAGGAGTATTACATCTGAGCAAGAGCTGTATTCAGGCTCTACACGAGCCCTGTTATGCAATGCAGTCATAAGCATTCTAAATTGAGGAGTGCAGCAGCCTGGCAATGTGCAATCCAAATACATACACAAGTAAATTAAAACGTTAAAATTACTTGTCATATTACAACAATGCAGTACACAATATCGTTTAAATTTGAAATAGTAAGTGGCAACTGTAATATTGGGGTTGCAAATAGGGCTTGTGTTATAATCACCCACACTGCACAACCAGAACCTGTCGGCTAGGTTAAAGAGGTTGTTTCATCTAATCCTCCAAGCCCAGATTATAAATCTGGAAATGGCGAGCACAATATGTCGCACCTAAATATCCTGGAGGCACCCCAATAGTGAATCGTGCGCCTTAACTTGCACCCCGAATGATCCATTTTTTAAGAGACAGGGCGTAGATTGGGCAGAAAAAAGGAAATGGTCAACTGACTCTTCCAACTGCAAGTAAAATGGACTGTGAGAAGAGAAAGAGCCACTCTCTGAACTAGTTTTCTGGCTGAAGGAATCACGCACCTTGATGGACAGACCCTTTTTGGGGATGTGTGATTTCACAAGGGCCTGTTCTTAGCTATTGTGTTCCTCCTTCGGTTGATTGTGAAGGATGTCCTTGTCATGTCCTGTACTATTCCCTCCCCTAACTGAAGAGTTTTGCGGATGCTGTGGTTTTCAAACATTGGGTCCTTGTTTACTTTGCTGATTGTTTCAGCTGTCTGGTTCGAGGTGCACTTTTGAGCGTTTGTTGATATTGACTTTTGTGAATGTGTTGCGTATTGTGACTCATGATAGATTGGGCGAACTGTTTTTTGGCTGCAGCTGAAGGGAGTACCTTCCTTTCCAAAGAAAGACCGGCAATGCTAGGCTGAACAGTGACCCATGTCGGAGAAAATAGTTTATTTTTTATTAAAGTGTATTTTTCTATCCTAAAGATATGTTTTTCTCCTCCATCACAAAGGCTCTAGGAGCCCCGTTTTGTCAGGAACAATGGATGGGTTTTATAAACAGTTGGTGCAAAACAGCGGAATGTGTTTATTTGTTATTTACTTTCCAGGTTAAAACTTGTTTTGCTTTGGAAAGTTGTCCAAAAAGTAGGTTGGTAAGTTGGCTAAAAGTAATGCAAAGTAGCGCTAAGTGCTGCTTTGTGTTACTTTGCATCAGGAGGGTGTTCCCTAGGTGGCCCTTGGGTGTTCCATACTACCACCCATGTTTTTTTTTTATAGAAAACCCTATATAATAACAATGATAATCAGTGCATTGTGCCACAAAATTACCCCTTTAGGCGGTAAGCGCAACGATTTAAACATTGCATTTGTGCTACACTGGACAGCACATCAACCAAGTAGGAAAAGTTTTGAAGCTAGTCTAAACCTACCGTAATGTACTGGAAAGGAACCCTTCGAATACAAAACCTATGCTAGACCTTGTCACCTAATGGTGCAAAAGCGTCTGCATTGCACGAGGCAGCTTGATTGTGTGCCAGCATTTAGGAAGAGAGCAGCACCACCATATCTTTGTAGATATGGTGCGGTCCTATTTCCATTTCACACATCTGTGGCTGCTCTGCTGTGTTGTGGGAAATAATAGTAAACTTGCCACTACATTACAGCTCATAAACATGGAATTTTCAACGTTCTCAACTTCGTATATAGCAGCATGGTTTCACTTGCAGTAATTAAGCTTTACAGTAGGTTTTAAGGGCCGAAGTGACTAACAAGTCCAGTGAAAAGGTACTGGTGTGTGTGTATGTATGTATGAATGTATGTAAGTGGTATTTGTATAGTGTAACCTAGACCATTACATTGGAGTGCTGTACAGGGTCAAAAACCAGGACAGAGTCAAGAAGTGGCTTGAAAAGTAGCTGACTTGTGCATTGTTACTCCATCATGATGTAGTGTTCTTTAAAGAAGTGTATCGTCAACTCTTTCCTGAATTGGAGCAGGGTACTGACGGCTATGAGGATGTTTTTTTACATCCTGGATATGTAGATGTAAAAGGTCTGTTTCCTTCTTTACACTTTTTTTCCATTGTGATTGTATTCTGGCTATTGTGTGCTGAAAGCCACCAGAGATGTTGAGACTGTCTGCCAGAAAGGCGAGGAATGCAGGTCATCATGGCTTTGTAAATGATGGAGCTGGTTTGAAGATGGTGTGGTCCCGCAAGTTGAGCAAGTGGAATTCCATCAGGATTGGGTGATGTGAACATAATTCTTCGGGCCGGTGTGAGACATTATACCGCATGTAGGATGTACTTAAGTGGGAGGCAATGTGGAGTCTAGGAGAACATGGAGCGGAATATTCCCACCATCCTGATACACGAAGGATGAGGACTTGTACAGCAGTTCTGAAGTCACTTTCTAGGGGGAATGGTATCCTGTCCTCAGTAGTGAGACCAAGTACTAGACCATCTTTGTTTTCTTGGCTATGTGTTCCTTGAGGGTGAGGTTGGTGTACAGGGATCCAGGCAACTTGATTTTGGATGAAGATTGGGATGTGCCGCCAAAACCAACATCCACGACGGAATGAAGGCCATCGCTGACTGGATGAGGAGCAGCCGGTTGAAACTGAACTCGGACAAGACGGAGGTCCTCATCCTCGGACCCAACCCCTCGGCCTGGGACAACTCCTGGTGGCCTACCACTCTCGGGACAGCACCAACACCCACCGACCACGCACGCAATCTAGGATTCATCCTCGACTCCTCCCTCTCCATGTCCAAACAGGTCACGCCGTCTCCTCCTCCTGCTACAACACCCTCCGCACGCTTCGCAGGATCTACAAGTGGATCCCGACCGAAACAAGAAGAACGGTGACACAGGCCCTCGTCAGCAGCAGGCTGGACTACGGCAACGCACTCTACGCCGGAATCCCAGCCAAACACCTACAACGACTACAGCACATCCAAATGCCTCCTACCGACTGATCGTCAACGTCCCCCGCCGTAGCCACATCACCCCCCACCTGACAAACCTACACTGGCTCCCCGTCGACAAGAGGATCACCTTTAAACTCCTCACCCACGCACACAATGCACTCCACAACACCGGACCAGCCTACCTGAACGGCAGACTCAGCTTCCACACCCCCACCCACCAGCTCCGCTCTGCCAGCCTCACCCTCGCCGCCGTCCCCCGCATCCAACGAACAACCTCCGGCGGCAGATCCTTCTCCTACCTCGCCGCCAAGACCTGGAACACCCTACCTACCCACCTACGGCAGACCGAAGACCTACTCGCCTTCAGAAGACTCCTCAAGACCTGGCTCTTCGAGCAGTAGCAAAACCCCCCGCCCCCCTCTCAGCGCCTTGAGACCCTCACGGGTGAGTAGCGAGCTTTACAAATACTATGATTGATTGATTGATGTGTAGCCATGAGGGTTCATGTCATTAATGCAGGTTTTATTTACTGCTTGATGTTCTTGCAAATACCAGGAATTATTATGTCTTGGTGGGGTTGAACTTCAGCTAGGTGCTCAACACCCAGGTCTGTTGGAGTGTTTGAAGCATTGGATTTCTGGAGCAGAAAAGATTTCCAGGTACCCTTGTGTATAATAAGTATTTTGGTGAATTTTGATGTGGTTATCAGTGAATAGAGCCCAAGGAGCTTCATATATGTGAACAAACGGATCTCTGTAGGAAAGCTAGGAGGAGAACCACTGATGGATGTTGTCAGTGAATCCCATTTGACACTTTAGGGTCTGGATGTGGGTGGAATTGTTGATGGTGTCAAAGCCAGCAGATAGGCCCAGCCATGTAATAAAGCAAATACAAGGATATGATGGAAAGAGCTCTGAAAC
Organism: Lissotriton helveticus; assembly: GCF_964261635.1. Classification (NCBI taxonomy): domain Eukaryota; kingdom Metazoa; phylum Chordata; class Amphibia; order Caudata; family Salamandridae; genus Lissotriton; species Lissotriton helveticus. The sequence goes on along the minus strand of NC_136059.1, from coordinate 521,748,138 downwards.
TTTTCAGACACTCACCCCCAGTCGCAGCACAGATACAGTAAAAGGCAATGTCCTGACTACTGAAGATGGCCCATGCCTTATTACATGGCGGACACAAGGAAATGATGGACGGAGCACTGAAACTTTTCAAACACTCACCCCCAGTCACAGATCAGGGTTGAATCCATCATCATTCTTTAGCTCACGTCGCCACCTCAGTTCAGAACCAGCAATATGCAAATCAGTCTTGACCCTGTACCTCATGAGCAAGGGACCCACGTCTGAGCATACCCTGCCAACTTAGGGTGAACAAAGCAAGCACAAGGAGATGATGGACGGAGCGCTGAAACTTTTCAGACACTCAACCCCAGTCATAGATCAGGGTTGAATCCATCATCATTAGGCACAGGGTCAATGGGGGGCGTAGCTGTGACTGAAATGGAGGCAGACATGTCGGGGTAGAGCTCCTTCGGAGGCTCCCCCAAAACAGGCATTACACTCCGCTTGTGGGCACCGGAGGCAGCTCTCACCAGGCGTCACCTTATCGGGAGAATGAACCCGGGCCCCCGATGCTGTTTTTGCCCTTTCCGCAACCCGCTCCGTGGACTTTGCCTGAGTGGCCGCCCAGTTCACAATCCCCGTAGCAGGAATCAACTAAGCGAGCCCAGGGATTGGCTCCGCCCACAAGGCCGCACAAAAGTGGCGCAGCATCGCTATCTGGACGGACTCTGACTAGGGTGACCAACTGGCATAGGTGCAAATTCAGGACGGTGAGTGTTAAAAATTCAGGACAAAGGGACAAAATTTAGGACAAAAATTCAGGACAAAAGGTCAAAATTCAGGACAGAACTTCGGGACAAAAGGTACGTTTTATAGACACGTCAGAGGAGGTCACACAATAGTATATAAGTAAGTAAATAGACAACCACCTAAGTACAAGTCAAAATAAGTTTATATTAGGTTGAGACAATTGTGCACTTCACGGTTTTTCAGTATGGCCGCAGCTTGCTACCTTAGACAATTCAAAATTTGCATCTCGCCCCAGTAGATACATTAGTCACCAGACAATGGCCGCTTTTATTGTTGATTGAAAACTACTGGATATACAAGGAACTTTGCAGTGCCAGTCCCCAGTAACAAAACCACTCCCCCCCCCCCTTTCCAGCCTCCCAGGGAAACGCCCGATGCCCGATCCGGACAATCCGGCATTGCTACCACCCTCCAATGGTGCTCCTCATCTTCACATAGACCGTCTCTCATGTGTACTTAATTTCTTTTATAGTGTTACTCATCCCAGGTATGTAGGGCAGGGTGTCGGAGTTCGTTACATCACACAAACATTATATAGAAACAATGACTCATATAAAGGTGAAAGTCAATGTATAGGAAATGTTACTTAAGATAATGGGTGCTACAAGGTGTAATCATTCTTTTATCTATCATTCAGTCTTTCACCCTTCATTCGGGCCTTCCATCTATGTGCCCATCTATATCCAAACATATTCAACCATTTGCAAACCTATCCACCATGTATCCTTCCATCCATCATTTCACTCATCCATCCCTCCATCCACCCTTTTACTCATCCATCCATTATTCATTTACCCACCCTTTCACCCTATCCATCCGTACAGTCATCCATCCACTCTTCCACCCATCCATCTATTCACTCATCCATCCAGCCATCTACCTTTTCACCCATCCAGCCATCCTTTCACTTACTCATCCATCCACCCAGTCACTTATTCTTCCACCCATTCCCCCTTTGTCATTCATCCTCCCTTTCTCTCTCCAGCCCCCTTTCATGTATCCATCCACCCACTCACCCATCCATCTACTCATCCATTCATGAATCCATCCATTGATCCTATTACTCATCCATCCACACTTTCACTTCTTCACTCATGTATACATTCTTATACCCCCTTTCACTCACTCATCAATCCTTACATCCACCCTTTCAGTCATCTAACTATTCACCCTTTCACTTATCAATTCATCAATCCATCCATCCTTTCACTCATCCATACAACCATTTGCTTGCCCATCATCCACGCTTTCACTCATCCATCCATCCTTTCACACACCCATCCACCCTTTTACCCATCCATCTACCCTTCCACCCATACATCCATCTGTTTACCTTTTCTCTCATTCATACTTCCACTCATTCACTCATCGATCCATCCTTTCTTTCATTATATATCCATTCACCCTTTCATTCATCCTTTCAGTAATGCATCCAGCCATTCACACATTCCTTAATTTATTTACTCACCCACCTTTTCAAATTATGAGCAGAGTTGCACACAGAAGAGGCCCATCAAGAACTTCACCTTGCTGTTGTTCCTAAAGCAAGGGGTGGTTGGGGGAGAGTTCACTATGCCCCTGCACATAGGCAGTCTGAAAACGTAGAAGTCATGAGTCATGCATGATGCACTGTGCCAGGATGTGAGGTGACTGTGACGTGGTGTTGTTTCCAGGGCTTCAAAGGGGGTGTTTGATGTAATTAAGGGCGTGATTTAAAACACCTAGGCTAAAAATCTGCGCTTAGCATAGTGTTCCGCCCGACTGGTATTATGTTGTTTCTGTCTTGCATCCCAAGCCAGGACTATTGGCTTTGTCAATGGTTGTCAGTTGTTTAAAATAAAATAAGCAGCAACCATGGCTTTGAATAATATAATTTTGAAAATACTTCAGTTCTAAAATGAAGAGACAGTGAAAGAACGATAACCCGTTCTTTTTAGTTGCAGCATTGGCGTTTTACATTTTATCTAACAGAAAGAATGCCCTGCTGTACACTGAGACAGGAGGAGGCCACCACATGCTGTCACACCCCAGCCACAGACAGAATGACAATGGATGGGTGGAGCTGCACTTGTGCACCAGGAGGAGTGTGAGGCTGCCCCATCAAGGAGGTGAGGCCTCTCACAGGGAGCAATGCTGCTCCCTGTGATGGCTAAAATTACGGACAAAAGGCATCCGTAAAAGGGATCCTCACGGACAACGGACGTGAGGTCCCAATTACGGGCGGTCCGTGAAATTTACGGACGGTTGGTCACCCTAACTCTGACTGTAGCTTCAAACCCTGCTGCCGACTAATTAAGCGTTTGATGTTGGGCGTGGGCCGCACTTGGTGCCCCCGCCAATTCGCCTACCTGCTTTAGTTATTTAAAAGCTCTCAGGTCGGTTGTTGTCTGCGGGCCGAGTGGGAGTGGCCTGTGGAAGGCGGCGCGGCCTGAGCAGCCCGTACTGCCATTACCCACATGGCGTGACTGTGCTCTGTGTGCCCCGACACAGCGGAGGACACTGGAGGCCACTCGCATTGCAGCCGAGGAGAAGACATCGACGGGTTGCTTGATGCGGCTGGAGCCCCTGCTGGGCCGGATCTGCCTTCCCCCCTCCCCCTGAGGTACACCTGTCATTGTATGCTGTTTGCCGCGGCACGGGTGGGGTTGACGGCCGCGATCACCGCCCGCATTGCCTGCACTGCCCCCGCATCCATTTTGCAGCGGAAGGGAACACCACAATGAGAGGGGAGCTGTGGAGGTTTGCCTCACTGCTACCCTGAGTGCCTCCTGCAGTCGTGTACTGGGGCGCGGCCGGGGCTTCTGATGACCCGCCTGTAGGTGGCTGCCGCGTGAGTCCCCCGGTTGAGCTGCTGACTGACACTGGTGGAAAGTATTGGGCTGAGAGGCTACCCTGTCTGCTGGTGCTGCAGATATTTTTAGAACACGGCCCAGTGAAGTGAACCCCTGCTGCAGAGCGGCTTGCCACGACCAGTAGCTTTGCTCTTGAACCGCCAATGCCCTTTCAAACGATGCTGCTGCAGGTACTGACAACTGTGGTGCAAATCTTTTAATCCATCATGGTGGCTGGAAAGTGAGAAGCAAACTGCTTGTGCCCCTGTGGGAGTTGTGTTGGTGGTAACCGGTGGGGGCCCGTGCCTGTCCCGCCTGATGCCCGGGGGAGACGGCCTTTGTGAACCTTTCTAAGCTGCCACCGCATAGCGATACTGACGTTCGTCAGGTATATGCCATTCTAGGATCTGTGCTGGCGCAGGGACACCCATAGTTTATTTGGCCATTGTAGAACTGCTAAGTGGGGGCATTTCCGCACCGGCGTGCCGGGCCCACACGACACTGTGAAGATTGCCTGGGTGACCCTTAGACGTGAACTTTGCTGACACCCACGGATAGTTACGCAACTGGCGTGGGAGGCAGCTACCCTTACCTGAGACGAACATCAAGGCTGCCGCCCGGAACTACCCACATGGCTATGACCTGCGAATGGTAATGGCGTAAATGTGGTGACACCTGTGCTCAGAGGGAGTCCCCTACCACTAAAGTCTCGGGCTATGAGACAGTTGCTGCTGCTGTTAGCATCCTACTGAAATCGCTGCGGGTCCCGCCATGGAATACACGCCCTGGGGCATCGTCTCCAGACCCTACTATACATAGAGCGGCACAGGGGTGCGACACCGGTGACTCATGTCGGGTGGTACCCGGGAACGGACCGGAACGGGGGTGACACAGACCCCGAAGCTGCCACCTAAGCCCTGTAAAAGACAAAATGGTAAAGCATGGACATGCGGATCAAACTGCGAATAAATTGGATGCGGTGCTTGCTGCAATGGAACGAATGGAAGTAACCCTCAATCAAACCCGCACCTCGCTGGAATCCAAGATCGATAAACTGGCCATCGACCTCACTCACCTTCGCGCGGATCACCGGAAGCTAATAGAGCCCACTACAGTCTTGGAGACCACCCTTGATGAAATCAAGCCGCAGTTGACCCAGACAGACAAACATGTAAAGGACTTGCTCAACCGTGTGGAGTTTCTGGAGGACAAGGCCGAGGACAATGAGGGACGGGCGCGAAGAAATAAAGTGCGCATAGTAGGTATACCGGAACACTGGGAGGGGAGAGAGACGGCCTTGCACATGGAAAACTGGCTTAGAGACCTGCTACCGGAAGGAACTCTCTCGCCTCACTTTGTCATAGAACGTGCGAACAGAGTCCCTGCGAGACCCCCTCCCACGGGATGGAACCCACAGCCCATGCTCCTCGGACTTCTCAATTACCGAGATCGGGATACCATCCTACAGGAAATCAGGAAGCTGCAAGATATCCAAATAGATACTCATAAAATAATGTTCTTTCCGGACTATACAATCCAGGTGCAGAGGCAAAGGTTTTCATTTATCGCAGTGAAGAAACGGTTCCGGCAGCACAACCTGAAATATTCTCTGCTCTTCCCGGCACGCCTGCGTGTGGTAGCAAGTGATAAGACGCCCTTCTTTGCCACATCAGAAGAGGCAGAGGACTGGCTAGACACCTTTACTAGTGCGGCACATCAGGATGCCTCTGTGACGACGACCATACCGAAACTGAGGGGCCCTTTACGCCACCGCCGGAGGGAGTGAAGATCGTCAGGGGCCCGGACGCCGCCGTTGCCTGTGGTGGGACCACACATGGATTTGATTCTTTTTTTTTTTTGGGGGGGAAAAACCTTTATTGTAGCATTCAATAACAATACAAGCATGGGTCTACAACCGCAGGGGCCGGCCGCTAAACAAAATTAAGACCCCCTATATCACAGTACGACACAGCTCATCAGCCGACAACCCTGAGGTCCGGCAGCGATTCAGGATAGAACTTGTATTAGAATGCACAACTGAGTCCCAGGATGAGACAGGGGTTCCATTTTATATTATTTAAGAAAGGATCAGGTGCCATACAATCAAACCGAAGAATACGGGGGACAGGGCAAGAGACAGGATATGCACGTAAGAACCGCTATAATGGAACATTGGCGCCAAAGCATATGGATCGATGCAAACGACAAGACAATATACATTCAATGTTGAGCGCCAGATCTCAGGGCCTGCCCACCCGGGAATCAGGATATCATAAAAAGCATAAGCACTAAATACAAGTACACGATAAGAATCCGAATGATTCATAAGCTATACTGATCCTTTAAGGAAGAGAAAGGAAAGGAAAGAAAAAGGCCATAGAAATAAAAAAAGGCAAAATTAAAAACCCTTTCCAACCCCCCACCCTGCACCCCTGCAAATGGCTACAGCCTAACCCCACCAGCAGCGTGCCTGTCTCCCCTAATAACTAAAACCCTAAAAGTAGGAAAAAGAATGGAGGAGGGCTTATCCGTTTGGGCTCCCAGCCCCTTTAGTCCCCCGCCAGAAACAGACACCCCCTATCACTAAAAGACCAACGTATGACAACACTTATAGAAGAAATTAGGGGGCACCGTAATACACCGCCCAGCCTTTTAGATCAAACAGTTGCAGGTCGAACACCCGTAAAAGCCACTCCAACCCGTCCCGACCTAGTTGATCTTAACCTTGGCCCTTCCGAACCAGCACACGAACCCCCCCCAGCGAGACCCAAAGGCACACAAAGGAGTAATAGAGGAGAAGGGAGTCATTAAGAATCAATCTATGGCGACTCGTAGGCAGTGAGTCCACAAGAACTTCAGACGCAGAAGAACTCTCCCTCCTAGATGGACAGCCCCAATGTATCTTGCCCAGGAGTCGTAAAGTCACCAAGAAAGGAGAAGACGACCACAAAATGAATGGAAAGTCAAGAACAAAAGTCTCCGGGAGGGGAACGCCTTTCGATACCTCCAAAGTCGATAGTGGTGGAAGGTTCGGCAATACACTGACGACCTCGGGAACACCTTCCTCCAGGGCACCATCCGATGGTTTCAATACTTGCTTCCTCACGGGGTTCTCGCACGGAGTCAAAATGGCCGCGGTTTGAATGGCTGTAGATTGCTGTTCCAACAGTAAGGCCGGGTCCGGTTCCACCAGGAGCATCTCAGATAGACGCGTGTCCAATTTGCAAAATAAGACATCCACAAGTGAATGAAACGCCCTAATTTCTGCCAATATTAACCTCAGAGATGGCTCAAGCACCGTTCGATCCATAATCTCACACCCGACACCAATCACAATCACCTCCCCGGGTGAATCTGGCATCCTCAGGGGGGACAAACAGGATCACGAACGTGCAGATGTGGAGGTTGACCAGTCTTTATTCGCAGCCACGGTCAACCCGGTTAAGGCCGCAGGCCAGAGACCCCGACCCACCGAACCCCGGTGGGTCCAATACCGGGTCCGCGGGACGGGGACCCCCACCCGCAGCCAACAGCAAGCAGAGTCACTCCTCCATCGATGCTGAGCAATAGAAACGATCGCTGCCAAATTCGGGCTTAAACAAAGCCTCCCCTCCGAGTGACCGGACCCAGCCTGGGTCTCCAGGTTTATGTTGTTGCACTGCAGCCCGGCTGTGAAAGTACTCGAGACCCCGGCTTCACCGCTGGAGTAGGCCACAATCTTCAACTCTATGTAACTTCGTCAAACCAGCCGATAAAAGATCCCGGATTTCACCATCGGAGTGCGGAACAGTTCATGTACACAGAGGCTAGGCGTAAAATCAGGATAATGTACAGGATATTGCGGCGGGATACGGAGGTCGGCGAAGCCGGGAGCCTAAGCAGCCATCTTGTTTGCTGACGTAGCTCCTACCCCATGGATTTGATTCTTAGCGGACAACAGGATGCCCTGCAGGCGGTGGCGGAGATCAGTGGCTCGCTGGTGGCTGAGAACGCATCCAACTCCAGTCAGCGTGAACTATCCAGCGACGATGAGCGAATATATGGCCTGCAAAACTCACAGGACTCAACCGAGCAGCCGGACGTCACTCCGCAGACAGCTGACTTAATATTATGAACACTGCGAGATCGTATCCTTAACTGGATTGTGACCTGAGGTATTGTTGTTTCTGTATGGAAGTATGCAGTCGATAAAGTTGTAGTCATATATAATAGCCACTGCTGCGAATCCAAGTACCATATGGAACGGTGTGTGTCATCATGATATCTGAAGGGAGGGCGCGACCTGATCACATGCCTTGCCACTTCTGCACAGGCATCAGTACAAATTGTTTGCCTGGAGGGTGTCCCTGAGCTGGGGTACATAGTTTGCTTTCATTATACTGTATTATGTCTGTAGACAGGGAGCCTCTGCAACATTGGGCACATATATTGTAAGTTATGTGTACGTAGTACGCAGTGCATTCCCCTAGATTGTTTTTGACTGTTGCCTCTATTGAGAGTTTGGACGATTACTAGTTGCATTATCGCGCTTTTGGAATTCTTCTTGTTTATGTCCTTGTTCTGGTTATGTAATGAGATGTCTTTTATTATATGCCGTTCTCACACAGCGCACAATACCACAAGACACTATGCTGGGGAAGCCGTATATAATTGGGCTACCTACGCTGCCTATGTTCACTGGGCTGTTGCAGACGTGAGGCTGCTTAGTACATTGTCTAAATTATGTCTGCACTTAAAATAGGTACATGGAATGTGCGGGGCATGCACACACCGTCATGCAGATATCAGATATGCTCATACCTCAAACGACATCACATACAAATACCTCTTTTGCAGGAGACACACCTGGCCAAATCAGAAATCCAACGCTTGCACTGCCGTTGGTGAGGCCAGCTATATGTCACGGGATATTCAGCTTATGCATGAGGCGCACTGATTTGGGTGCGGCCAGGGGTCCCACTTAAAATCACACAATCATTGGTAGACACGGAGGGCAATATGTGGTGGTCAAGGGTACATTGGATGGCCGGCAGGTTGTAATTGCATCGCTATATGCTCCCAACACAGACCAGGGGTCTTTTTTTGGTGATATGTTGCGCGTCCTGGCACCATGGCCCAATAAACCTATGTTCTTGGGGAGAGACTACAACAGCGTACTTGACGTCTCACTGGACCAATCCTTTCCATCTCTTCTGGGCACAAACACATATATTGCCATGAAGGCACTAACTAACTAGGCTAGGCAATGGCATCTCAGAGATATCTGGAGACACCGCCACCCCACGAAAGGGTGTACTCCTACTACTCCGGTGCTCACGATCTGCATGTATGACAAGACCGTCACATGCTTTCGGAAGAGCTACACCCACACATGTCCGCAGTCTATTATTTAGGAAGGACACATTCCGACCACAACTTGCATATTTTGGAGGTTATATCGTTGATTATTTAGAGTTCAGAAATACACAATGCAGGCCTGGCCACGATCTGGATGCTTAGTGCTAGACCCAGAGAAGGCCTTCGATTCGTTGGAGTGGCCTTATCTTGCAGCAGTTCTGCGTAAATATGAGCAAGGAGATGGGTACCTGCAGCTGATACAGTTAGTATATCAGCAACCCACAGTGCGGGCCCGCACTGGTAGGCTTATACCTGACACGATCAGGGTCAGACGTGGAACAAGGCAGGGATGCCCTTTGTCCCCATTGCTTTTTCCCTTGCCATGGAACCCTTAGCAACTCTGCTCTGGGAGAGCGGCGCGGGCTGGGGTATACCCCTGGATGATGGTCTCCATACGGTGTCTGTATACGCTGATGATCTGCTGCTATACATAAGGGACTTGCATGCTATTCCGCCGGCCATATCCGTGATATTCCGTAACTTCGAGAAAGTGTCGGGCCTTAGGGTGAATTGGGCTAAATCGGGCGCCTATTCCTTCCACGAGGATGTGGCCGCGACAGATGTAGTCATCAATGGAGCTGTGCTTGACTGGTACCCGACCACGTTCAGATACTTGGGCATGTATATCTACAAATCCCCAGCAGACATCCTGGAGGGTAACCTGGTGCGTGCCATCTCCTCTGTAAGGGCACAGATACAATGCTGGAAGACCCTACCGCTCAATGTGATGAGCTGTATCACCTTAACCAAGATGATAGCATTGCCAAGACTGTTGTACTATCTTGCAAACCTCCCTGTATATGTTCCAGTGCAACTATTTCGGGAGCTGGAGGGATTGGTAAGAGGTCTAATCTGGAATACGGGACGGCCCAGGATAGCTCTGCAGAAACTATATGCACTACTGGAAAGAGGGGGCTTAGCAGTTCCTCATTTAGAATTATATCACCTTGCTGTGTAGCTACAGTGGGTTGCGAAATGGTTGAGTGGCAGAAATCTGATGGATACTGTGACTGAATCATCATCCTGGACACAGACTCAAATCTACAGTTTGTTTCACCCACTGGCAAAACTTCCCCGCCTGACACAGATACATATTGAATTGGCCCACAAGTGTTACCGAAGGAGCCTTCAACTCACAAAAGACACCATCCCTCATGCCCCGATACTGCCACTTGTCGGAACACCCAGAGGCAGAGCTTTTGTAACGGATGTAGTGCTGACCCCCTGGGTCGAAGCATGGGTGAAGACACTAGGAGACCTGTATGCGGACGGTGCCCTGTTGCCTTTTGCGACCCTAATGGCAGACACCGGTTTGCCGGTGGGTCAGATCCTCCTGCACGCAACCATCATGCGGACGCTGACACTAACATGGGGAGACTTGGGAAACGAGCCGCCGACACATCAGTTGTTGCAATATCTACATGTGATAGGGGAGGGGTCACATGTGATCCACTGGCTGGTGCAGGCATTGCTTACGCATGTGTTAAAACCACCACAGAGTCTCCGTGCACGGTGGACTGAGGACAGAGGTCGACCCTGGACTGATAAAGAATGGAAGTGTGTCTTAGCCGGTGCCACACACATACCACGATATTCACGGCTTAAACTCATACAAACATTCATACTACACAGAGCGTACCTCTCGCCAGACAAGATTAATACATATTTTAACACCACCTCCTTTGATTGCCCGAGATGCCATTTACCAGGTGTTGATTTACTGTATATGCTGTGGTCCTGCCCTCTTCTTCTGTCCTACTGGCACACGAAAACAGAAACACTCAGTAGCAGCACTGACTCTGAGGTACCGAACATGTGGGAGGTTTGTAAATTGGGATTTTACAAGCGTACGAAAGATAACAAAGTAAGCTCTAGATTTTGGGATCTGGGCCTAATAACTGCAAAAAGATTGATAACCAAGAGATGGAAACATAAAGACCCTTCGGAGGTAGCCCACTGGTTAAAATCCCTAGAGATCTGGGCGCAGGTGGAGAGCACCATTCTCCATAGAGAAGAAACGGCTGGGTTGCACAAGTTTCCCATCGCACAGGCCTGAGATGACATTCTGAAAGCCCTTACACAGACCAATGCTGCATCACACCCCCCCCCCCCCCGCAGCAGGCGGAAGATGATGCCTAATAGGTTGGCTGGGTGGAACTGCTGGTATATATTTCCGAGACATCTTGGCTGTGGCTGTCGGGTAGGGCAATGACCCCACATTCCATCATGATACTTCATAGACATAATTTCAAACACGAGATACCTCAGTGCCCAGGTGACTATACACGGTACAGGACAAGTAACTTGCGTCCGTCATGTACGCACAGCCCTTGGCATGACTTCACTCGAAAAGCGCATATTACACTAGAAGAACGTTCCTTCAAGTATTAGATATCTCCTTTTCTTTTATTTTATCCCCCCTTTTTTATCATTTGGTTGTGGTTAGAATGTTAAAAATGAAGACATCTTGCAATCAGTTGTGACATTCACTTCCCATCGCCCATTCACTACTGTCTACTGTAATCCTAATGATGAAACTTTATATGGGCCTTGTATCTCTGTAACACATGTCATGTCCGCATATGGTTAATCACTGATGAACAGAGCCACATGCGATAAACATGCCCTGCTCCTCAATTAGAGGTAACAGTATGCGTGGGTTGCGGATACCTCTGCTAATATGCAATAGCACGTCAACTCCTGAGATACAGATGCTGCTTGTGTTGTAAACATGGGATGTTAATACCTAGAAGTGTGGATATGGCGACATAGTAACGTTGATGTTGTAAAAGGTGCATCATGTACAAATGCTTCAATTGTTTGTATCAGGAAATTAATAACAAATGTAATAAAGATATTAAGAAAAAAATGAGGCACATGGTCAAAACTGATTTGCATATAGCTGTAAATCAGTCTTGACCCTGTACCACATGGGAACAGTCCACCCGAACTGCCAAGACAGGTCTTCCCTGAACCAGAAACAAGCATCCTGGGACCGATTTTTGGCTAACAGCATTCATCAGCCAGGCTAGCTTGAATCCAGTGGCAAATTGAGCAAGGGACCCACGTCTGGTCATACCCTGCCAAATTAGGGCGAACAAAGCAAACACAAGGAGATGATGGACGGAGCGCTAAAACTTTTCAGACACTCACCCCCAGTCAGTGATCACGGTTGAATCCATCAACATGAGGCACATGGTCAAGACTGATTTGCATATAGCTGTGTCTGAACTGGGGTGGCGAAGTGAGCTAAAGAACGATGATGGATTCAACCCTGATCTGTGACTGGGGGTGAGGGTTTGAAAAGTTTCAGTGCTCCGTCCATCATCTCCTTGTGTCAGCCATGTAATAAGGCAGGGTCCATCATCAGTGGTCAGGACATTGCCTTTTTTATTGTATCTGTGCTGCGACTGCAGTTGTGCAGGAGATGGTTGGCAAGGTGTGCAGGAGATACTTGGCATTGATGTGATCTTTTAGTTGTGTTTAGACTGCTTGTTTGATGGTTCTGCTGATAAAAGGAAAAATGAGTGATAAATGAGTGATAGTCCAGTAGTAAGTGACATCATTAGGATCTAGTGAAGGTTTCTTTAGGGGTGGGAAGTTCTGGCCAGTCTCAAGAACATCAGGGAAGATGCCTTACTGAGGAAGGTGAGTAGGGGTGAGATGCCTTTTGCTTGGAGATCTTTGATACAGAAAGAGGGTAAGATATCAGCTTCACAGGAAAGGGCTTTGAGGAAGATGAGTATGTTAGAGAGAATCATGAGAAATACAGCTTTGAAAAATGATGATTGCAGAATGCTTTGTGAAGTGGTGGGTCTAAGAAGTGAAGAAGGCAATGTGTTGATGTGCTGTCAAATTTTGTGCATTTTTCACTGAAAAAGAGGTGGATGGCATTGCACTGGTCTGTGGAAGTAGGATTAGGAGAGTTAAGCATGAAGTTGATGTAGTGCTATATTATAGTGAAAATGGAATGCTTCTGTTTTGATGAGTTGTTTATGTATTATGTGGACTGTAGAAGTATGAGGACATCGGCACCAGGGTGCTGAAGGTTCAAGCTGGCACTTATACATTTTAGTTGGAGTATGGGTGATCACACAATGTTCCATAAAAGTGTTAAAGTCATTTACAAGGGTGTTGATGTCAAATGTGGAGTTGGCAGGGCAAGTGTTGAGTTCAAGCTTTAGGTTGTCGCTGGACAAATCTTTGAGTGAATCAGACGGTTTTGTGTTCTCTTTTGAGTCTTTGGGTTGACCACAGTTCGTTGATTGGATGAGCAGGGAGAGAGAAGTGGCCAGGTGGTTTATCCATTCCTGGGAAAGGGATGGTTTGCATTGAATTGTTGGTGATGTTGCCAAGACAAATTGAGGATGTGACTTTGAAGTGTGTTGTTTAGTTGATGGACTGAACCATGTTGAGTGTATTGATGAGGTTGATGAGGGTGTCTCTTGTGTTTTTTGAGTTTGTATTGTCTGGGGGTTGACATCACCTAGGAAGGTATTGTATGAATGTCGGATGGATGGGATGAGATGGTGAGGAGATATGAGGATTGGCAATGAACTCCTTGTTCTACCGAGGGAAATGAGGATTTGTCAATGTTCTGCCCAGGAGTCCTATTGATGAGATGGAAGATGGTGAGATGAGCTGAAGCACAAGTGGCATGAGAGGAGCTCCATGGATTTGATTCTCACTTGCCTAAGGTGTAAGACCTGTAGGACTTATGAATGACAGCAATACCTTTTCCCTTCTTATGTGCATCGGTAGTGCAATGATGTCACTTTCTGTGAAGATGAATGATGGAGAATGAAGTGCGTTTGTCTGGATTCTTCTTTTAAAGATGGTTTTGGCAGGAAACCAGCATAGAAGGGATAGACATATTATATTAAGGAACAGGTTGAGCCTTACGCAGCTGCTCGTGTGCCTTCCAAACTGTGTGTGTCAACCAGGAGCTTGATATTATATTAAGTATAGACATATTCATTACATGATGGTACAATTGATGAGAAATCCTCACCCGGCTTTGAAAGAGGACAGATAAGTCCTTTAGTGTAAAAACCTAATGAAGAATGAGTAGAACAAAATATCCCATAAGTACAAACAGTACTTGATAGTGTAAGCAGATAGAACTGAGGGATATATCTAGAAAGCATAACATACTCACACTAAGCTAACTGCGATATCTATATTATTCAGATTGCAAATCTAGATAAGATCCAATCAAGTGAGTTAAAATAGTTTATGACGTCAATAAACAATTGAGGCAAACCAGAGCAGAGTAAACCATCAATACAGCACCTAGAAAAAATTAATAGTTGTCACATGAGTGTTTCGTAAAATTGGGAAAACCATAAGGAAAACTAACCCGCACATGTCTGGGCTGACAGGTAAGTGAGCTACACTGTTTTAAAGAGATGCATCTAAAGCCGTGAAAAGGAAAATCTTCATGGAAGAGTTCCCAGATGGAAAGGGGAAATTTAGTAAAAAGGGTTAAATGCATAGGGATGCTTCCTAAAAATAAGAGACAGAAAACCACACGAAAAGCAGTAAATATAGCGCAAGGCCAGTAATCTGAAAAATCCGTTGCAGTGCACCGACCTCTAAAGTCTGAGATCACCGCCTGACTCTGACTCAGAGGCTGCTTTGCGGTGGAAAGAATCGACGCATCATGGGACCACGGCTGAAAATAATTCCCCGCAGTGCCTGTTTGCTGCTGCCTCGACCTCCTGTCATGTCTGGATTTCCATGCATCGCACATGTGCGCCATGCATCGCAGCACCTGCAGACCGGAACCATCTTGGAATCAACATCTCATTTCGCCGTGCAGTCCAGATTCAATGCATCACTTCTCCTGCATGCAGCAAAACTGTTGCATCGCCTCCCCAAGAACTGAGGAACTGACGCATCGCCGTGTTTTCTGATTCTTCCCTTCTCTGAGGCTGTTTGGCCTGATGGATTTTGACTCATTTGAAGTACTTTGTGTAAAAAAATCACGCATCCATGGTTTTCTATGGACATAATTGCTAGACGCCTTTTAAAAGTAATTTTTTGAGTAGTGTATATTGGATCTTTGTTATTTTGGTCTTGTTTGGTCTAAATAAAGATACTATTTTTCTAAACTGGTGTGATGTCCATTGTGGTGTTTTTACTGTGTTACTGTGTGTTTGGGTACAAATACTTTCAACACTGCCTCTGAGATAAGCCCGACTGCTCATGCCAAGCTACTGAGCCCATTGCGCACTAAAACAAATCATTGCTTATTTTGAAGAGTATTTGCCAACATTCCAGACATTGTGCTCTCAAATCTTCATAGGAGTTTTTTGTTTTCATACAAACGGCGCAGTACTGAGTCTGGTCTCGGAGATTAAATTTTTTTTAGACCAAAATATGAATGCATTTCCCATCTTTCTTTTGATAATATCCATTAGAGCTAGTTCGCAATGTCCATCAGACATACATCCACGAGATATATTAGAAAGTGGGTATCCGGTACATCGACATCTGTTTAACACCAACGACCCAACTGGTGTAAAGGATTATACACTATCAAGTATTTGAAACTTTCTTATAGATAACCCCTGGACAATATATTTATGAATGTTGAATTAAAAATGTTGCCTTGATATTCTATGTTAAATACAATTTTTTCAATTGATACACCTGTGTTAATAATTTGTCTTTTTGATTTTGAATATGCTATGTTCATTGCATTAGATTTAGATGCAAGTGACAGGAATCACTGAATAGTAGAAAATCATAAACAGAGTGTTTCGTAACAATATCCCTTGTTTGCACCATTACCTGTTAAGATGAAAGTAATGAAAAACAGCAAAAGATAACTCCTCTTTAGGCAGGCATAAAATGGAGAAATGCTTTTATTTCTCAAACTTTCCTGACTTTGCATGTTACTCTACACTATACATCACACATCCAAGGTGGGAAAACTTTTGAGCCTTGTCTATGTTTAGTATTTTATGCTGTAAGGTTACCCTTCCAGTAC
Source organism: Lissotriton helveticus (assembly GCF_964261635.1). Lineage (NCBI taxonomy): Eukaryota > Metazoa > Chordata > Amphibia > Caudata > Salamandridae > Lissotriton > Lissotriton helveticus. The sequence continues at coordinate 521,732,127 of NC_136059.1, read as the reverse complement.
AAAACATATGCTAGATGAGGCGCAGAAACCTTTGTACTATGGTTTAAAGGTGTAGTGGCGGCTGTAGACAGCCTGATTATGAGCTAGAGCTGAGAGGCCAGGACAGGGCCACATTTTAGTAGATATGGTGCATTCCTGCTCTCTCACTCTTGTGCAGGGGCGGTGGGTGATATTTCCAAGTGGTGGGGCGCAAAGTGATTTGCATATAGCACCGTAGCGAGTGAGCGCAGCAAGCGATCCCTAACCCCAAAAGAGGGTTTGGGGGGGTTACCCCCCCCCAGAACATTTTGAATAAAAAGAAGAAAAATCGGGCATTTTCAAGAAAATTTGAGAAAGCAGGAAGGTAGCTGCTTATTCAGTATAACCACAGAGCTTCATACATTCCGTCCTATTACGCTCACGTGCTGAATTCAGACTATAAGACTTTCATGAAAATCTCAACTCTAAGAGTAGAAGAAGTTGCATAGCAGTTGGGAAACAGCCTTCACAAAGCATTAGGAAAATGAGAGGCAATTACTTGAAAGCAAACTGAAAGCAATGCATCAAGTAGTAACTTAAAGCAATGCATCCAGCAAAACAGTGCATGCAGTCAACCATACAAAAGTAAACTAAAGCAAGTGTGAACCTGTGAACCTTCACTTTGAAAGTAGGGTGCTAGTCAACAGGCCAGTCACATACATTTAAACTGAAGAAGAGTACACCTCAGCATGCAGGCACCAACATAAAAGCACCAAGCAAGTCAAACAGTTTAATGAAAGAAAAATGAAAGCAATACATCCAGCAAACTAGACAGTGACTCAACAAGTAAACTGAAGCAAGTGCACACTGAAAGGAATGTGCAGTCATAAGTCAGACATTCACATAAAAGCAACTTACCAAGACACCCAATCAATTACATGGGAAAAACTTGAGCCAATGCACCCAGAAAACCAGACCAGCACACCAAAGCATCCCACCCCTGATTGGATGGCAGCTGTGCTCTAAGGGTCACCCCTCAGTTTTTTGGCAGGGTTGAGCACCCCCCAGTTTTATGCCCTCTGTGTCTGAAGGGGAGACAGGCAAAAGGGGTCATAATGGGACATCTGGCACAGCCACTTTGTAATCGAGGTCACCCACCCAGCTCAAGACTGAGTTACAGTATTAGAGCTGGCTCGTGAGAAGGGTGAGGCCTCCAAGAACGCAAACAATTCCTATCACGAAAGTGTATGTCTGTCTTGACGCTTCACAGTTTCAAACAAATTAAAAGCAGACAATTGAAGTTGCCTCATTCAAGAAACATGTGGGACAATCTTTACATTCTTCGCACACTTCCTCATTATCAAACCGACAACAAAAGGCACAAGAGGCTCTTGGTTACCGGTTTACTGCACCCCCTCCCTTATGCAGCCTCTCCCCCCTGTATTAACGTATCTTTCTCCCCTTCATCTGTCTTCGTGGCAGACTGCTTCGTCTGCGTTCTCCCACATTGCCCTGTCCCTTTTCTCCACACACCCCAAAATGCCCAGCTCCTTTTTCTTTTCTCGTTTTCCTCTTCGTACATTTATTTAGGTTTTATTATGGCGAGGTCTCGATTTTTCTTCCTATTGCTCTACTGGCTGCCTTCCTCAACTCTTTGTGAAGCCAAGCCCTCCATGTCACCCCTTCTTACTTTCAGGGTTACCTCTGCCTTTTTCCCCTAAAGCATAATAAACGCATGCTCTCCCTATAACCATAACTGATGCCCGTCTCCCTTTGCCATTGACACAAGGTCTCCTTTCCATGGACCACTCTATCCATCTCATCACTAAAACCACTTCCCTCTCCGTTAAGGCCCATGTCTCCATCTCACCACGAATGCTCCTCAGAGGCGTGATAAAACGGTGCCCACTCCCCTCCCCGAACGCGATGAGGAGCCCCCGAGTCTCCCATGTTTCCAAATATATTCAGTGGCCTTGGGCAGGAAGCCCTGCACTCCATGAAGCGTAGCAGGGGCCTGCCTGATGCCCCGGTCTTCCTTTCTCTATTAATCCCCGTCTCCTCTTACAGTGCCCCCGTCGCCTTCTCTCTCCGTTGACGTCCTGTCTTCCTTCTACCATTAACTCTCCCGTCTCCCTCCTACTGTTAACACCTTCCCCACTCACTAGTCACGCCCTGCCTGCTTCTCGCTCCCCATAACTGCCCTGATGCCTCTCTCTCACCACCACTAATGGCCCTGCTGCTTCTCTTTCCCCATTAATCGCCCTGCTACTTCTCTCTCACCATTAATCGCCCTGATGCTTCTCTCTCACCATTAACGCCCCTGTTGCCTGAAAGCGTCATTATTACCTGGAAGAACCTGCGGCGTGAGTGGACTCCAGAGATTCTGAGTTCAGCAAGAGGCTTCGGCTCTTAAGAGTCATAGCCCTTTCCCACCCTCTGAATAGTAGTAAATGCCATACGACACTCTGCACATTTGTATATATACTATAGCAATATGCACATATAGTCTTTTCAGTCCATTCCAAATTAATATCATAAAGTTATAGGCTGACCTGACAATTCGCATCCCAGTAGCTCCATCCTTAAAGTGCAATGTCTTCTGCACACCTGTGGAAACAGCCGTACGTACTGCGCTTCTACTGGAGGTGTGAACGAATTTACGTAGGGAGTGTTGTTGTCCACATTTCCACGGAACACCTATAATGAGAGCACAGACAATCACTTTATGCTGCCCTAAATTTTCATTTAAAGAGTTGCAGCATGTCTCAATCTTCACTGATGGCTAAATATCCTGCCTCTATGTATTGTCCTCCCTGCCCTTGGTGTTGGGGTTATCCTTTAATGAACCGACAATAAAATAAAAACTAAACTAATCAATTTAATGCAGAATTATAAGTCAAGTCAAGTCAAGTCAAGTCAAAATACACTTTATTCGATTTGATTAAAATCATAAAAGCCAATAAAAACATGATAATATATACAGGTTAAAAAGAATACATACAGATCTTCAGTTTTAGCGATGCATTAAACAGTCATAAATAACAGGACATATATATCAACAATCATGTTACAGCATTATCCTTATTGAGCCTTGATTTTGTTCTAAATGCTGCAACTAAAAAGCTAGCCACAGAATATGTAGTAAAAAAATTGCCTAAGGACTGTAAGTATAACAGGGCAGGCCTGACTTGTATAAATCCAGCTTCTTTTAAGATGGGTAATAAATATTTAATTCTTGGCTCCCTAAATGCACTGCAGAACATCATAAAGTGCAACGTGTCCTGAGTAGAAAAATCGTCACATTTACATGGAACTCCTGAATCCGGCGTGCTCCATTGCTGGAAACAGCCCAACACATAAGGAATCTGATTAAATCTAAATTTAATTAGGAGGTGTCTGTGTAAGGGTTTATATTATAAGTCTTATAAGAGGGTATTGCTAATTAGAAATGGGGATTTTTCCAAAAGGTGAAAATATATATTATATATATTTACATATATAGCCTAATGAAAGCAACAAAACGACTTACTTGGAAACATTGCAAAACAATCCTAGTTAAAAAAAAATGGAGGGGCTCGCGGCCATGACTTCCAGCGATTAAAAAAAGCAAAACAAAAAAAACAGAGCTCACATTTCGTTTTCTCCTAACATAGTCCTAAATCATTCCCCTTGCGCAGATGCAAGCTTTTGCGCACGAGAATAGATATTAAAAAAAGCTTTTAACTTAACATGTATTGCAGAAAATGATCAATGAACAATGTATTAATTAATTGTCACATAGATGTATTACGTATGTGGCAGCATTGAAAAAATTTGAAATGTTATATGCCTTCGCGTATGACTTGTGAATATAAATGTGTTCGAATGCTCATTACGTTTTATAATTTAAATCAAAACAGTGTTTGTTAAGAAGAAAATTGCTTTCTTGTCAGGCTAAAATGGAAAAAGAATGCAAACAGACCATGAAAGATTTGGTGATATAAGAAATAAAAATGACATGTATGCGAGAGCGCAAACATTACTCTGTGCACATTACTGCTTGTTTATAAACAGTCAGGCCCATGGTGCACAGAAAATGGGGTATTATTATTATTTTCACTGTAATGCAAGTTAAGCAAGCACTGATGTGCCCAGAAACCTATTGCATTGACTTGCAGAGCAGAAAGCACAAATGAGTGTGGGTGCTCATTTCCGCCGTGGCATCAATTCATAAAAGATTGCTTGCGTGTCATCTTAATATTGTGCAGGTGCTTTGCTGCTAGCCCCAGTGATGAGGATGCATCAGCCTAGGACTGAGGTTTCCTCTGCCTCTTAGAGTTGTGCAGGCGGTGATGGGTGGGCATGCAGCACCAGGATTGTCTAGGGGGGCACATTTGCTGCTCGCCCTGTCGCCCTTTGGAAACCTGGGCTGTGGCAGCAAACAAGCACCCCTGGGTCCCGCTGGGGAACTTACAGTGCGCATGCTTGAGAAAGTTGCCAACTTTCCCAAGCATGCGCACTGTAAGTTCCCCAGCGGGACTGTCACTGCGCACTACGGTCTGCTGCAGCCTGAGTGTGGACTGTCACTCAAGCTGCAGCAGGCCACCCCCCCCTGCGCAATTCCCGCCGGCGGCTGTATTTTATTTAGAAGATACTAGGATTGCGGCCATCGGCCGCGATGCGGGTCAATGGTGGCTGGTGGGGCTACGCCCCTACGCCCCAATAGACGCACCGCTGCTGCTCTTGTGCAACGCAGCAACATTCGTTGATGCGATGCGTTGTCTGACATCTTTGTGAATCTGGACCTTAGAGTGTGCAGACAAATATATACTGCTGCACACCCCTGGACAAATTGAACGATCTGCATTGGAGGTAACCGAATAATCCGGGAGCAGTGGCTGAAGCCAACGTAATGACTCTCAACAACTTGCTCATTGATCGCAGACTGAAATCTTTGGATAAACTCCATACAGCATTCGTTATTGATGCCTCTTAGCAATCGACAGCCATCAGCTAGTACATTGTCGGTGGAATGTTCTAGTTAATCAACTTTATACTCTCATAACTTTGCCTCTCATCAAGTAATCGAATACATACGACCTAAACAAAAGTTTACTTTCAGACCTATACTGTACGCTAATCAATTAAATCTACTCCATACCCACTAAAAATGCTACCAGAACACACTGGAAGACATCATTGATCTGTGAGCAAAAAGAAAGAAACCTGGCGTGACCTTCTACAGCCCCGTGATAAATGCCATATGTAAGGCAGACTGAAGCTTTGTTACTTTAAAGTACACCATCAATGGTTTGGGTCTCCTGTTCGCTTGAAAGTTTCTGTCTTCCCCTAGACTCCTGTTGGAGGTGTAGCAACAGGATATGCAACTTGATACCTATCCTGTGGTCATCGTTATGACTTGACCCTTATTGGACTACAGTATGTTGACTATGTCCGACTGTAGTGCATATACACTCCAGGCTAATATCATGCAGGTACTTTTATATGACACATCTGACTCCTCACTGGCACAGGGGGAGTCGCTACATCACAAGCCACGGCAAAGCTAGGTATCTTGAGACATTGGGATCTTCTCAAACACTGACTAAAACAAACAGATGTCTGAAATGAAGGAAATGGCAACATACAAACAGCTGATCTACAGATTTTTTGCTGTTTTGTGTGATTTATGGGATACATTTTTAAATGTACGTACAGTGATTTGCATCATACTTAATTCTTTGCTGTCTAGAGACAATTTTCTTATTGCGTCATCTCCCTAGTAACCCTTTCTAGACACTTCCCTCCTCAATTCCTTCATTAACTCATCCCACACCTCGTGCTACTACTATGATCTCGGAAATAACACTTTCTAGACTTTTATCTCATCTATCCCTCCTTTATCCTATTCAGTCCAACTAATATACTCACAAGTCCACCACTCAAACTCACAACTTATATTTTACTATATTAATGCACCACTAGCCACTTTGGATTCAGGAGTGTGTGCTACTCTCCAAAAAGCACTTCAATGCCTTGTTAGGGATAGTAAGTGCTGTTATCAATAGAAATTACGATTTCCACCTGCATATTCTCTCTCTGACACTCATAGCTGTTCTAGCTCAAGATGGAGTGCACTTCCTCCTTGTGTTCCACTTCTTCCTCTCTCAACATACCCCTCCGCTCTCTAACCCACATACGTTTCTATCTCTCGTCCATCTTAATGTATCTCGTCTTTTACCTCCCATATCATATATCTTTACATCTTTCGTATTCCTCTTCCCACTCCTATCTCCAGAATGTCCCCATTTTTCACTCCAGCTTTTTCTGTTTTTCTCTTGATTCCACGCTTCACGTCTTTCTATGGTCTGCACAATTTGGCACCTCTTTTCTACCGCTCATCACCGCCCTCTCTGCTTCTGTTCACGCTTCCCTTTCACTCACTGCATTCTTCTCACTCTAGCAGTTAAATATTTTTTCCCTCTTTCACCATATCCGTTTTCCTTTCCCTGTCAGCATCACTTTGTTCTCTTCTTCTCATCCTGTTGTTAGGCCCTGACTTTCTCTTACTCTATATAGCCCATTATACTTTTTAGGTCGAGCATTCAAGACCTATTGTAATTTCTCTTGTGGCTTAAAACCATCCCCCTGCTCTTGATTTGTTTGTTTCTGTGCCCTTTAAAAATCCCTGCTTGCTAGTGGCCAGTCCGCCTCTTTGTCCCTCCTTTTTCTCTTCTGTTCCTCCCAGCAGCAGGGACTAAGTACTGGCTCATTACGCAATGGTTCTTCATTTGTACTTTGGAGGACTCTTTGTTTTCTTGGTTTCCTGCTCTGTTACTGTTTGCCAGTGTTCAGCTTTAGTGGCATCTCTGTTTAGCTTTAACTATAGAATATCTCCCTCCCACCTTCTCTTAATGTTACAGTTGGGTCAGTGTTGCCTCCCTCGCAGTGCCTCCTGCTCCATTGGTTGTATTCTTTAACCTTTTTGCAATTTTCCATGTAGATTGGCCGTTGGGTTTTTGTTTGGAAGGATGTGACTTTGTTTGGGTTTCTTTTTACGGGTGGTAGGTTTGTTTTGTTTCCCTTAACTCAATTTAGTAATAGCAAAACAATATCTATATGCTTAAACAAAAAAACTTATATTTGGCATTGTTCGTCCTCTTTTAAAATGGTGCAGCAGCCTTAGTGCTCAGTGTGAAGAGTGGGTCCCGGGGGGACTTGGCATGAGCCGGTCCCCCCCCGGGATTGTTCGCGCAATGCAACCTCCCATGGGAGGTGATTGGTTGGTTGGGGTGTGGGAGGGGCTTGGCTGTTCTCGGGGTGGGAGTGGGAAGACTACGTCACTCGCTGCGAGTGAGGATGCGGTGTTGTCATTTTTCTCGTCACCTGGTGAATTCCTGTCAGATTTTGACAGAGATCGGCGGTAGCGGTTTTTTACGTGTAGCGGAGGTGCGGAGGTCGGCTGGGTGAAGTTTCTGTCAGCGTTTGTACACAATTTAACGCTTTTGACGAACGCAGCCTGTGGTGGAGCGGAGTGACGATGTCGGCGGAGGAGATTGCCAAGGAGGCAATTAGAGCCTTGGTGGTGGTCGGGCGCACTGATTTACTACGCCCAGGAGCTGTCACTGAAGGCGGTTTTCAGGTGAAGCGGCCGCGGCGGTTAGCGGCTGAAGGGGTGAGTCGTGCGGTGGCGGCATGCATGGCAGGGGTGAGCCACCCCTCAGAGGCTGCGTTTGAGGCTTCTGGGTCCTCTTTTAGACCCCGTCGAGTGCGCTCTGCAGGCAGGAGCGTTAGAGGGAAGAAGGCGCCGCTGCTTTCTGCCTCAGCTTCGGTTTTTGTGAGAAAAGATCAAACTGTCTATGAGCCGCAGGTCAGGAAGAGAGCAGGGAAGCGGGGTGGAAAGGCCAACATTGCCTAGGTGAACAGGCAGCAGCAAGTGGAACTGTTGGAGGAACCTATGGGTGGTGAATTTTTCTCAGAGGACAGTGTTGCTGCACAGGCGTCAGGAGTTTCTTTGGTTCATGAAGTTGATTTCCCTAGAAGAAGGCTCCCAGTGGCATATGCTGTGGGCGCTAATGGCACAAACGTGGATATTGCGCCTGAGGTTTGGGTGGGGGAGCCGGCCAATGCCTTGGTGGACTACTCCAGCGACAGTGATGAGGAAAGTTGTCAGGAGGTCTCCGTGGGGGCTGTAGGTGCTGGGAGTGGTGAACCAGTGTCGTCTATACACAGCCTTCAGACACAGGAGAGTTCAGGATTGCAAAGGGTGTTGCGGCCTCAACCTAGAGGGCCCCCGAAGGCAAATGTGGGCATGGAACCCGGGCATGAGGAGGATACTTTTGACTTGCAGCCATATGATTTTCAGCAGGATGATAGGGGTCCGATGGGCAGATGTGTTGGTGCGAGTTCTCGTTGGGGGGGGGAGGGGGAATGGTGAAGTGGTTGCTGTTCTCAAGGATAGTGATGTGGTGGTGGTGTATCCGGAGTCCAGGCCACCTCCGTGTCACCCTCAGGTGCAGTTTGATTCTGATAGGGGGCCCCAACAGGGGCAGTGAGTGTGGGTCAAACATGCCGATTTGCCCAGGAAGTTTTTATCCGGAGTCAATAATTCCCAGGTACAGGGTAAGTTGAGGGCGGTTCCTCGCTGGAACGGCGGGAACTTGTCAGCGGACTCTGGTCATGGGTCTGTTGGTCAGGGTTCTGTTAATTTGGTGGCGAAGCAAAGTGCGGCTTTGGGTACTGCGCGGCAGACCCGGGGCGAATCTGGTGCGGATTTTGGGTCATCGGCCGGGCGCTCGCAACAGAGGCCTGTGTCCAATTGGGTAAGTTATAATGGCGGCATTGGCGATGGCGCGATGCCGAGCACAAGTGGTGATTTCACTATGAATCAGGATGATTACATTGGTGAACATGATGAAATTGATAAGGAAAATGTGGATAATTCCAGGGAATGGGTGTCGAGGGCGGCTCCTGGTTGGGGCGGTCAAGAAGTTGGTGTTAGGGGGGGGTCGTCTCGCATCTTCTAGAGTGTTTCAGAGAACTGGAGCGGTCTTCTCTGCTGATCGGGGAAGGCGTGGCGGTCATCATCAGCGTGATGGTCTGAAGGATTTTCAGCAAAGGGCTACACAGCTGCCTTCAGGTAAGGAAGACTGATGGGCTGCGTGGACGCGGCCTTTGGCGGGCGGCTCAGGTGTGGAGCCAAGGGAGGGTGGGCCTGAAGGGAGGGCTAAGGTACAAGGTGATTTGGGCACAGTGACACAGGAAACACTACAGTCCAATAGGGGGTCTGGGGGTCAGTTGGAACGGGTTGGGGGGACAAGTCCTGCTTCGTCCATAGGTAGCTCTGCGCTGAGTGAGGTCCAGGGGTGTGGTCGCACCAAGCTACCTTATAAGGGGGTGGCCATGCCTCTGGGCATGCACTTGTCGCAGAGGACGAGACAAAGAATTTGGAGTCATGACTATGTGGACGTTTTTCGTCTATTACATAGGGACTTGCAGGCTAGAGAGGGATCGAAGGAGGAAGAGCTAGAGTTGTCTCGCCGCCCCAAAGTGCCGAAGACCATCGAAAATTGGACGGCCGCTTTTATAATTTATGCAAGTGTTTACTGTGATCGGTATCCAGAGCGGGCGGTGGCATCATTTAAGTACATTCATATCATCAGGAGGGCACATTTGCAGGCGGGAGGCTATGCCTGGTTGAACTACGACGAAGAGTTCAGGGCTAGAGTGAGTTTGTTCAATGACAAACCATGGGGAGAGGTCGACCAGGAGCTGTGGCTCCAATGGATGTCGGGGCATCAGGTATCGGCTACAATCCATACAGCTAGTGGCCTTCCCATACAATATCGGCCCTTTCTCCAGCGTCCCGCTCCATTGGGGGCGGGTGGGTTGGGACAGGGACAGTTGCCTGCCACGGGAGCGTGTTGGGGATTTAACAGGGGTACCTGTGTCCGTCAATATTGCAAATTCAAGCATGAGTGTGCGCAGTGTGGGGGTCGACATGCCATATTCCAGTGTTTCCCCAATCATCACCAAGGGGATCAAGGGAGAGGGCAGAGAGGCAGAGGGACCCTTCCACCTCTTATACCAAAAGGCGCCTACCCCAGTTAAGCTTCAGGCCATGCAGGACTGGTTGGAGGGGTACACGGATGGGCCAGCAGCAGTTAAATTACTTTGGGGTTTTCGTGTGGGTTTTCGGATTGGGTACCAAGGTCCTCGGGTGCAGCGTTGGGCTGATAATCTAAAATCTGCAAAAGAATTACCTCATGTGGTTAGAGCTAAGCTGGTTAAGGAGTTGGAGTTGGGTAGAATAGCTGGTCCCTTTAGTAGCTGTCCACTGCCCAATCTGATGGTCTCGCCTTTGGGAGTCATCCCAAAGAAAGCCCAGGGCAAGTTTCGTCTCATTCACCATCTGTCCTGGCCGGAGGGCCATTCAGTAAATGATTTCATCTCCACGGACGACACGGCGGTGTCATATGCTTCAGTAGACGACGCTTTGCGTCTGGTACGTTTGGCTGGAGTGGGGGCGCAACTTGCCAAGTGTGACATTCAGGCGGCTTTTAGGTTGTTGCCCATCCATCCGTTGGACTTTGAGCGGCTCGGACTGTATTTTGAGGAGAAGTTTTATGTTGATCGAGTATTGCCCATGGGATGTTCCATCTCTTGTTCTCTTTTCGAGACGTTTAGCACATTTCTGGAATGGTGTGTGAGACGCAAGTCTGGGCATGAAGCTATTTGCCATTACCTGGATGACTTTTTGTTTATTGGTCAAGCTGGGAACGAGCAATGTGCCAATGTGTTGGCATGTTTTCAAGAACAGGCGATTTTGGGGTGCCTTTGGCCCCAGACAAAACGGAGGGCCCTGCATCACACTATCAATACCACCACCATTTTAGGCATTGAGATTGATACTGAGGAGATGGTGGCTCGTCTGCCCTTGGCTAAGGTGCAGGAGATCAGGACGTTTTTGAGAGAAGTTCTGGGTGAAAAGAAGTTGCAGCTCAGACAGGTTCAGCGGCTTTTGGGGTACCTCAATTTTGCCTGTAGGGTGGTGAGAGCGGGAAGAACCTTTTGCAGACGTCATGGTCTTGCTATGTCGGGGGCGTCCTTGCCGCATCCCCATGTAAGATTGTCCAACAAGGTGAAGGAGGATTTGCTCATTTGGCTGAGGTTCCTGGATGAATTCAATGGTGTGTCAATTAACTTTGTGGAAGACGACACTCTGTGGCAGGTTCAGATTTTCTCGGACGCTGCAGGGGCTCAAGGATTTGGGCTATTTTGGGAAGGACGCTGGTGCGCAGAGAGTTGGCTGAAACATTGGTTGGGACAAGGCCGCAGTATCGCCTTCCTGGAATTCTTTCCGTTACTGGTGGCGTTGCAGGTGTGGGGAGAGGAATTCAGGGACCGTTGTGTGTTATTTCACATCGACAACATGGCAGTGGTAAGTTTGGTCAATGGGCAGAAAGCGAGAGATGTGAGAGTGCTCCAATTACTGCGAGCCTTTATGTTGCTAACCCTCAAGCTGAACATTGTTTTTAGAGCCAGGCATATTCCTGGGGTGTATGTACAGGGTCAGGCGCACACAACCTAAGTTAATTCAATAGTTGGTGATGTGTCCTTTGATGGAAGGATAAGACCAGACTTTTCTTTTTTTAGTTGTTCCTTTCCTTATTTATTATATCACATAATGGTACTTGTATACATGAAAACCAGCCGACACGTGTTTCGTCAAAAACGGGGTTGACCCGTGACTCTTCAGGGCTGTTGGGGTTGGGCTGAGGGCAGTATCGTCGGACCGGTGATAATTCCGACCCGGTCCTAATCGGGTGTGGGCAAGTAAAATTACGTGGACGTGAAGGAGGTGCTCCTTCAAACAGGATATACGGGTTGTGCCGCCGTTCAGTATACGGTCGGTCACAGACGGGCAAGCAAATCCGCTTGACCCATCGTTGAGGCTTGTTAGTAAGCCGGTTACGAGGAGAGAGTACTGTCAGTTCTCGAGAGTGTTCCTGGGGTGAACAACTCAATCGCCGATGCTCTGTCTCGTTGCAATTGGCAGAAGTTCCGGTCTTTGGCGCCAAAAGAGGACAGAAGCAAGACGGCGGTTCCAACGACCATCTGGGACCTGGGGGAGTGAGGATTGTGGCACTGGTGGAGCAGTCTATTGCTAAGTACACGCGCAGGAGTTACCAGCAAGCGTGGTCTGAATTTTTTAATTATGCTTTGGCACATGATCAGGATGGAGCAGCAGTTGAAAATGAACAGTTTCTGTTAAAGTTTGTATTGCATTTGTTAGATAAGGAATTGTCGCATACAACGATTTCCGGCAAGTTGGCGGGCATTTCCTTTTATAGTCAATTCTTTTTGGGTAAGGTAGTTCAGGTCGGGTTTTTGTTGAGGAGGATGCGGAAGGGGTTTGGGGGTAACAGGGTTTCTGTTAATTCTTTGAGGGAACCTATTACTTTTGAATTGTTATGAAGGATCTTAAGTGCTTTGCCTAGTTGCTGCTATAACGGATGGGAATTAGCTAGGTTCAAGGAATCTATGACATAATATCGACAGACAGAATATCTACCTACAAAAATATCGACACAAAAATATCGAAGTCAAAAATATCGGAGTTATATCTTCATAAAGGTAAGTACAAAAATATCGAAAAATTAATATCGTAGTACAAAAATATCGAAAATAAAAATATCGTTTTTTAAAATGTATTAATACTAATGTAAAAATATTTTTAAAATACATATAATTTTACAAATATTAAATAAAAACATTAAAACATATTTAAAAAATGTATAACTAATACATATACATTTAAAATAAATTAAAAACTCTACATATAAATTAATATATATACGTACTCCACATATTGCAACAGTAGGAAAATCGTTGGATAGCGTAGGGGTAAAATTTACTATTCCCACTCCAGAGGGTGCAACAGTAGGGAAAGCGTTGCATAGCGTAGGGGTTTAAATTACTATTCCCACTCCAGAGGGTGCAACAGTAGGGAAAGCGTTGGATAGCGTAGGGGTAAAAATTACTATTCCCACTCCAGAGGGTGCAACAGTAGGGAAAGCGTTGGATAGCGTAGGGGTAAAAATTACTATTCCCACTCCAGAGGGTGCAACAGTAGGGAAAGAGTTGGATAGCGTAGGGGTAAAAATTACTATTCCCACTCCAGAGAGTGCAACAGTAGGGAAAGCGTTGGATAGCATAGGGGTCAAAATTACTATTCCCACTCCAGAGAGTGCAACAGTAGGGAAAGTGTTGGATTGCGTAGGGGTAAAAATTACTATTCCCACTCCAGAGGGTGCAACAGTAGGGAAAGCGTTGGATAGCATAGGGGTAAAAATTACTATTCCCACTCCAGAGGGTGCAACAGTAGGGAAAGCGTTGGATAGCGTAGGGGTAACATTTACTATTCCCACTCCAGAGAGTGCAACAGTAGGGAAAGCGTTGGATTGCGTAGGGTTAAAAATTACTATTCCCACTCCAGAGGGTGCAACAGTAGGGAAAGCGTTGCATAGCGTAGGGGTTTAAATTACTATTCCCACTCCAGAGGGTGCAACAGTAGGGAAAGCGTTGGATAGCGTAGGGGTAACAATTACTATTCCCACTCCAGAGGGTGCAACAGAAGGGAAAGCGTTGGATAGCGTAGGGGTAAAAATTACTATTCCCACTCCAGAGGGTGCAACAGTAGGGAAAGAGTTGGATAGCGTAGGGGTAAAAATTACTATTCCCACTCCAGAGAGTGCAACAGTAGGGAAAGCGTTGGATAGCATAGGGGTCAAAATTACTATTCCCACTCCAGAGAGTGCAACAGTAGGGAAAGTGTTGGATTGCGTAGGGGTAAAAATTACTATTCCCACTCCAGAGGGTGCAACAGTAGGGAAAGCGTTGGATAGCATAGGGGTAAAAATTACTATTCCCACTCCAGAGGGTGCAACAGTAGGGAAAGCGTTGGATAGCGTAGGGGTAACATTTACTATTCCCACTCCAGAGAGTGCAACAGTAGGGAAAGCGTTGGATTGCGTAGGGTTAAAAATTACTATTCCCACTCCAGAGGGTGCAACAATAGCAAAAGCGTTGGATAGCGTAGGGGTAAAAATTACTATTCCCACTCCAGAGGGTGCATTTAAAATAAATTAAAAACTCTACATATAAATTAATATATATACGTACTCCACATATTGCAACAGTAGGAAAATCGTTGGATAGCGTAGGGGTAAAATTTACTATTCCCACTCCAGAGGGTGCAACAGTAGGGAAAGCGTTGCATAGCGTAGGGGTTTAAATTACTATTCCCACTCCAGAGGGTGCAACAGTAGGGAAAGCGTTGGATAGCGTAGGGGTAAAAATTACTATTCCCACTCCAGAGGGTGCAACAGTAGGGAAAGCGTTGGATAGCGTAGGGGTAAAAATTACTATTCCCACTCCAGAGGGTGCAACAGTAGGAAAAGAGTTGGATAGCGTAGGGGTAAAAATTACTATTCCCACTCCAGAGAGTGCAACAGTAGGGAAAGCGTTGGATAGCATAGGGGTCATAATTACTATTCCCACTCCAGAGAGTGCAACAGTAGGGAAAGTGTTGGATTGCGTAGGGGTAAAAATTACTATTCCCACTCCAGAGGGTGCAACAGTAGGGAAAGCGTTGGATAGCATAGGGGTAAAAATTACTATTCCCACTCCAGAGGGTGCAACCGTAGGGAAAGCGTTGGATAGCGTAGGGGTAACATTTACTATTCCCACTCCAGAGAGTGCAACAGTAGGGAAAGCGTTGGATTGCGTAGGGTTAAAAATTACTATTCCCACTCCAGAGGGTGCAACAGTAGCAAAAGCGTTGGATAGCGTAGGGGTAAAAATTACTATTCCCACTCCAGAGGGTGCAACAGTAGGGAAAGCGTTGGATAGCGTAGGGGTAAAAATTACTATTCCCACTCCAGAGGGTGCAACAGTAGGAAAAGCGTTGGATAGCGTAGGGGTAAAAATTACTATTCCCACTCCAGAGGGTGCAACAGTAGGGAAAGCGTTGGATAGCGTAGGGGTAAAAATTACTATTCCCACTCCAAAGGGTGCAACAGTAGGGAAAGCGTTGGATAGCGTAGGGGTAAAATTTACTATTCCCACTCCAGAGAGTGCAACAGTAGGGAAAGCGTTGGATTGCGTAGGGGTAAAAATTACTATTCCCACTCCAGAGGGTGCAACAGTAGGAAAAGCGTTGGATAGCGTAGCGGTAAAAATTACTATTCCCACTCCAGAGGGTGCAACAGTAGGGAAAGCGTTGGATAGCGTAGGGGTAAAAATTACTATTCCCACTCCAGAGGGTGCAACAGTAGGAAAAGTGTTGGATAGCGTAGCGGTAAAAATTACTATTCCCACTCCAGAGTGTGCAACAGTAGGGAAAGCGTTGGGGTAAAAATTACTATTCCCACTCCAAAGGGTGCAACAGTAGGGAAAGCGTTGGATAGCGTTTGGGTAAACATTACTATTCCCACTCCAAAGGGTGTAACAGTAGGGAAAGTGTTGGATAGCGTAGGGGTAAAATTTACTATTCCCACTCCAGAGAGTGCAACAGTAGGGAAAGCGTTGGATAGCGTAGGGGTTTAAATTACTATTCCCACTCCAGAGGGTACAACAGTAGGGAAAGCGTTGGATAGCATGGGGGTAAAAATTACTTCCCACACTACTCCCCCTTTAACACACAACACACTACACATACAAAAAACATAATTAATATAAATTTCTATTAATCAATTAATAACAATTAATATTACTAAATTGATGTAATTATAAATGAACTAATTAACACATATTAATTACTAATTAATTAACAATAAATACCAACAAATAAATACAATCTCTTTAATTAATTACATTTAATTATATCACACCCTATCCCCCTATAAACACACAACCCACTACACATAAATAAATCACATCATTTAATATCTTAATAATTATTAATTACCAATTAATTATTAAATAACAATACCAAAACATTAAATATATTAGCACATTAACTCTAATTAATTTAATTAAATAATTAATAATTTTTAATTACCAATTAATCATTAATTAACAATAAAAAAATTAAATATATTAGCACATTAACTCTAATTTAATTTACTAATTAATATTATTTAATTACCAATTAATTAATTAACAATAACAAAAATGTATATATTAAAACATTAACTCTAATTAATGTAATTAACTAATTAATATAAATTAATTACCAATTAATTAATAATTAAACATATTTACAAAAATATATTTATTAATTAACTAATTAATATTAATTAATTACCAATTATTAATTAAAAAAATTAAAAAAATATATTAATTAATTATTATTAAATTACTTCCCACCCTATTCCCCTATAAACCCACAACCCGCTCTGATACTAAAACGCAAAATGTAAACAAATTTACTAATTTTCAAACATACATTACAAAACATATGTAACAAACATATAAACAACATAATAAAATACATAACACTAAACAAAATTTCGATATTAGTAAATTTCGATATTAGTAACATACATACCTTAAAAAAACGATATTCTGTCTGTCGATATTTTGGACATCGATATTCTATACCATCGAAATTAAAACATCAATATTATTGTATATCGATATTTTAATTTCGATATTTTGCCTCACTACCAGGTTCAAGTTGTGCATGATCTGGAAGTTCTTCGGGGCGTTTCAGGTTTCGGAACTTTTGGGTTTACGAAATCAACTTGGGATTCAGACATCGGACATTTGGGTTGGGAATGGGGAAGTTCTACAGATCAGGTTGAGACAGTCAAAGACAGACCAAAGAGGGGTTGGAACTTGGATTCAGTTGAAAGTGAGTGGGGTTGTGGGTTGTTGCCCGTTGGGGGAGTGGGATTCCTTTTTTAATTCAGGTGTTTTCCGTTCTGGGGTGATTTTTTGCCATGAACAAGGGGGGCAGTTGTCTGGTTTTCAGTTTTTATCAGTACTGAGAAAAGGGCTTTCATTGGTGGGGGAAAATCCTCAATGCTTTGGGACACATTCTTTTAGGATAGGTGCGGCTACGGAGGCTGCCATATTGGGTTGGGGGAGGGAGGAGATACAGCGCATTGGGAGGTGGAAGTCCAACTGTTGTTACAGATATGTTCGGTTATGACATATAGTTCTTTTCTTGTATGTTAGTTAATTGTGGGTTTTTTCATCATAGGTCGAGTGTTGGATTTCCCCCGGAAAAAACGGACATGGATTGTGGGCCATTCCTTGATTAAATGGTCATCAGTTTTTGCAGAACAGCAAATCTGTGGAAAGGGTTTGGGTTTGTATGGGGAAGTTCATGAGGTTTTGTGGAAAGGTGTGGGTGGAATGAGGTGGAAGGACCTTTTTCCGTTGCTGTCAAAGCTGTCTGCTGAGTGGGGAATCCAGTATCTTCTCATTATACACCTGGGAGAGAACGATTTGGTGGAATTGTCAGGCCTCACCTTGATAAAAGAAATGAAGTTGGATCTGGCAGTGCTGAAACAAAATTGGCTTGGGACAAGGGTTGCGTGGACTGGTTTTGTATACAGGCACCAATGGAGAGGGGCTAGGCTACACTCAGCGGTGGAAAAAGCCCGTTGAAAATTGAACAGAGCAATGTCAGTTTTTTGCAAGTTAATGGGTATCACGGTCTTGGTGCATGAACATTTTTCAAGTGAGATGCTTCATTTGTTCAGGTGCGATGGGGTACACCTGTCGCAGATAGAGCAAGCTTATTATTTAATGGAACTGCGTGATGTGCTGGCAAAGCTGTGGGGGGTTGATCTGTGGTGTTCTCATACAGAAGTAAAAAAAAAAAAATGTTGTTGTTTATATTTGCAGGTTTGGGGTGGGGCAGGAAAACACTGGGGGTTTTCCTGGGTGGCGTGTTTTGGGGGATAGGATAGCCTAGAGCGGACATATCCTTTCTCTCTGGGGGTGGGGGGAGGGTAGGTGGATAAGGGAAAAGAAAAGTTGGAAGAAAAACTTTGGTTGGGATAAAAACAGTTTTGGAGTTTTGGAAAAAATGATGAAATCATTGGGGAATGGTGATGTAAAAACAGTTGGGGAAAAAGGTTTTGGAAAAAAGGTACAAAGGTTGGTGTTTTAATAAACGTAAAGTGCGGAGTCTGTCTTTGGCTGTCCTAGTAATAAAGTGACCTTTTATGCTATGAGCAGAAATGTGTGGAGTGTCTTTATTGCGCGATGGGTCCCGGGGGGACTTGGCATGAGCCGGTGTCCCCCCGGGATTGTTCGCGCAATGCGACCTCCCTCGGGAGGTGATTGGTTGGTTGGGGTGTGGGAGGGGCTTGGCTGTGCTCGAGGTGGGAGCGGGAAGACTACGTCACTCGCTGCGAGTGAGGAGGCGGCGGTGTTGTTGTTTTGCCCGCCCTATGTTTGGTAGGGTGGTCGGGTATGTTTCTTTTGTATTTATGTCAGTTTTTTGTGTTTAAAAAAAAATATATATATATATATAATACAGGGCAATGTCACTCTAGGGCAGCATGGAAAGTGCTCCTTTTCTGTTATATGTTGGTTAGGCGTGTTTTGGGGGATAGGATAGTCTAGAGCGGACATATCCTTTCTCTCTTGGGGGTGGGGGGAGGGTAGGTGGATAAGGGAAAAGAAAAGTTGGAAGAAAAACTTTGGTTGGGATAAAAACAGTTTTGGAGTTTTGGGGAAAATGATGAAATCATTGGGGAATGGTGATGTAAAAACAGTTGGGGAAAAAGGTTTTGGAAAAAAGGTACAAAGATTGGTGTTTTAATAAACGTAAGGTGCGGAGTCTGTCTTTGGCTGTCCTAGTAATAAAGTGACCTTTTATGCTATGAGCAGAAATGAGTGGAGTGTCTTTATTGCGCGATGTGCAGTCCTGCTATGGTTTCAGTTGCGGGAACTGGTACAACAAGAAGTCACCCATCTTTTACCAGAAGTAAAAAAATATTCTTGCTTGCTCGCTTTGAGAGCGGCACTGTTTACTGTCTGCATTGTCATGTCTTAAAATATGATATCAGCCTACTTTGCTGCCTTATTTAAGCCTACTCCAACATGGCCGCTCTTGTCCACGTTCTTTCCTTTCCTTTTTTTTCATCCAGCACGCAGGCGCTGTAATTTTACTAATCACCTTTGCCTCTTTTACTTTACCTGATTCTGTTGTTCGCCTTCCTGACAAGATGCTCACTGGCAAGTGCTGCCCCTCGCTTTACATTGAAAGTCTCTGTGAGGGTTTTTGTTTCTTATGTGGGTGTTAATCTGCAGTTTTGCAAATGTGTCATAAAGGCATGTATAGTATTTGCTTAATTCCTGGAAGTCCTGAGCCTGTCAAATGACATTCTCTAGCCTCGAACGGTGTTCTGCTCCTATGCTTTGAAAACATATCTGAAGCTGAGTCTAGTTAAAATGACACTAATGTTCGTCTTTTTTATTCAATTAAATGACTAAAGCGCAAGACAAAAGGGACTAGTTTAGAACCAATCAATCTTGTGCAGCTTTCCTCCCTGCCTTTCATTTTAATTCTCCTCCGCAGCTGTGTTTTTAAGCAGGTTACTTTTCGTATTTCTAGATGTTACGCCTATATCTTAGTGTGCATGCATCAAAAAACCAGAAGGAAATCCTTTTTCTTTGCGAGGAAGGCTGGAGACGCCAAAACTCCTTTGCTCCTGGTGGCCTCCAGGCAATAAAATATTAATATAACAGTGAAATACTACTGTTTCTCTTTCAAAGGCGTCTTGTCATTGCAGTTTTCAATTAACAGTTCTCTGCTGCAGTCTTTGGTGCGTGGGAAAGCCACGTTTTTTTTTTAACAGAAAGTAGTTCCTCAGGGTTCTCGTATACACGGAAATATTTAGTAGCAACCTGGAACAGTTAGAAGGCTCTGGTGCAGTTAACCAGTATCCTATTTGTGAAGAACTCACTCAGAAACCTGCTGGCTTGAGGTTCGGACCACTAGGTAAACACTGGTATTAATGTTACTACACTTTCCATAGAAGCCGGCTCTAAAAGTGTCTCCTCTGAAGCTAATGGGGACCCAGGGGGAGCATGGCACGAGCCTGTCTCCCCCTGGTTTATTTTGTGTGGTGGAACAAGCCACACCACACAATAGTTGGCAGGTAGCTGAGGGGGCGGGAGTTAGTTAAGTTATATATAGGGAGGTTTTAGGCGGGAAGGCACTTTTGGCGTTAGAGCCAGGAGTGTGTCAATACCTGTTTTTGTGTCATTTCCAGTCAGGTATTCACTATTTTAGTTTAGCGATTCTTTTGGCTTATTTTAATCATGGCCAGTAATGAGGTGATCAGAGACGTGATACGCGTTCTCTGCGATGCCTGGTGGGGGGACCTTCTGAAGTCAGGGGTCTTTGGAGAGTCCTGGGTGGGTCTTGATTGCCCCAGACGTAAGGCAGCGAGGGGGGTTGTGGAGGCTGTCGCCGCTTGTTTGCCGGCGTCTGCTAGGCCCTTACATTTTTTGGCAGCTCCGGTCAATAAGCCGGCAGTGTCGCACGCGGCAGGCCGCCCTTACCTTGAAGAGTTGGGCGCTGACGTGGCTGATCCAAGCTTTGCCTCTCAGTAGTTTTTGAAGGCGGTGCACTTGGCTTCATTGCCTGGCCTACACAGAGGCGGTGTGAGCAGACATGGGTCTTCCATCAGAGGTGGCGTCTCCTCTGCCAAAGGCTCTGCCCGACCTCCCGTGGTAAACTGAAGAGGGCGGGATTTTTTAAACCAGGCACTCGCCTCTTTGCCAGCGAGCCCCTCCCCTTTCCCTACTCCTCGCTCTCCTCTTGTACAGCCTCCTACTTATTTTGAATCATGTTCAGGGTCCTCAGTCCAGTCAGTAGGTATGGGTTGTACATGTTGAGGGGCCCCCTTTCGCAGCGTCAAGGGGCAGGTAATCGCGGGGGGAGTTTGACGTATCATCTCTTTCAGGTAGGTGCGACTTGAAGTCTCAGGCCTCTTCACTAGGCGTGACAGCGTCTGAAGTCTCCAATGTTTTCCCAGCAGAACGTGAGACAGAAACATGAGGCGGATCAGGAGGGGATTTTCCTCCAGTGGCCGGGCATCTGGAGGGGATGTCAGCGCCTAATTGGAGGTTGTATGCTGGGTGTGTGGTTGATGGGGAATTGCCTGGAATAAGTATTGCTGGTTTAGATTTGTATGATGACCAATTGGATTACGTGGATGACAGTGATGAATTGGAGGAGGGGGGGTTGAGGGAGAAGGCCGGGGCTGATTCTGCACAGGTTCAACTACACAGAAATGGGATTTCGTGGGATTTGTCGGGGGCAACAAATGAGCTTAGTGTATTGCAGAAGTCAAAAGCGGACCAAGCATCAGATCAAGATCGGCTAAGCGTCCTTTGTCAGTGTGAGTATCCTAAGGAATTTCAAAGACGCTCAGCTCAGTTACCATCAGGTAAGGCACAATGGTGTGCCTCTTGGCCTCATTCAGGCAATAACAAGCATAGTACCCGTTCTATTGGTGTTGGTGAAGGGTTGTTGTCCTCTAAATTGATTAACCAACCTGGAGAGGTTCCGCAGAATATCAGTAAGTAGGATAAAGCTATGGATAGTGGTTTAGTCGACAGGACTCCTAATACTCAGTCTAAGAAGGTGGTTGAGTTACCAATTTCTAGTAACGAAAAAGAAGAAGATAAGAATATACATTAAAAAACGTCCTTATATGAGCATAGCGATGCCTCTGGGGTCTCAGCTTTCGGACAACACAAAAAATAGAATCTGGAAACACGATTTTGTAGATGTTTTTAAATTGTTACACAGAGACATCTAGGCAAAGGAGGGTTCTAAGGAGGAAGAGTGGGAGCTTGCTAAGCGGCCTAGGGTTCCCCAAACCATTGAAAATTGGACGTCAGCTTTCCTCATTTATGCGAGCATTTATTGTGAACACTACCAAGACAGGGAAGTAGCTATGTTTAAATATATGGATATTATTCGCAAGGCCCAAATGCATTTTGGTGACTATCCACTGTTAAGCTACAATGAAGAATTTAGGGCCAGAATTAGTATTTTTCACAACAAGCCTTGGGGTGATGTGGATTCTGAGCTTTGGCTCCAATGGATGTCTTTTACTCACCCACCGGCAAGTACACATACGGAAAGTGGTTTGTCAGTCACATATTGGCCCTTTCAGCCTCGCCCCACCCATGTTAATTCCCTCTGATGTATGGAATTCATTACTTCAGGCAAGGAAAAATTATCTGGATGCCCAATATCATGCACAAAGTTTTTTACATAGTTTAACCAAGAGATCTTACTGGCATGATCTAGTTTCATTGCATCAGTTAGGATTCCCTTATTTAGACCTGTGTTAGTAGAGGTCCAAATTATGTGCCAGAGCAGCGCTGGTTGTACCTTAATTAAGTCAGAAACGTATGGTACGCCTAGCTCGCTGTGACAGTTAAAAACTGAGGTACTTGCAGGAACCGCCAAGATAAATCTCAAAAAGGCGTTTTCAACATATTGAATTGGTGCACAGTCATGAAATCCTCATATACCCGCCCCAAAGGTTGCTATGCTCACGCATTTGGCTTGATACATTTTCAGAAGAATTTCAGGGGGCCTTTTGCCCAATTTTTTTGTAAAATTGATTAAGGCCGCAGTAGACTTCATGAACAAGAGGCTCCTAGTCTTGATCGCCTGGGCCCAAGACCCAGTACGGTTAAATAAGACACCCAGATATGTGAAAGAATTGATAGGTTCTACCCTGCTTCCCCCAGCTTGAAAGCTTCTACACTTTTGTTTCCCTCTCCCACAGGTCATTATAAAGCTTTTCTTTGCATTCATTTTTAAACTCAGGTTGTCCATAAAACTAGTATAACATTGAGAGCCCTTTGTAAACCGCTCTGAGTACGCGCCATAAGTACTGCACCATCCGCGTAAAGAAGGGAGACTATCGGACACTTATTTTTTTACTTATTTACATTTACATTTGCATTTGACACCAACTCCTTTTTTAATGCGTTGTTATAGAGAGTATACAGGAGTGGTGCCAAAAAGCATCCTTGCCTCACTCCCCTCTCCACTTTGAACAATGCGGTACACTCTCCCTTAAGTCCATAACAGACTTTGGCTGTTGTGCCAGAGTATAGCTGTCTTAAAAACTGGATTCATATTGGGTCGACCTTAAGATCGCTAAGGATACTCCACAATTTGCTGTGTATAACACAGTCAAATGCGGCTGTAAGGTTGACGAATGCCAAATAAAATTTCCCTTATTTAGCCTGCGTATACTTTCCAATTAAAATAGTAAGATTAAGAGCCTGCTCGTTGATAGATAAACCAGATCTAAAATAGTTCTGTACATCACTTAAAATGTTATTTTCTTCTGCCCATGTTTGCAGCTGATCTAGAATAATCCTTCCCACTACCTTCATAAGGTAATCTAATAAAGATATCGGGTGGTAGCAGGCGGGATTTTCCCAATCTCCCTTCCTAAAAATTGGAACAATTATCGATTCGGACCATGTATCTATAAATCCATTTGCACAACATGCTTGTAAAGCCTGTGTTAATATTGGGGACCACAACTACGGGGTTGACTTAAATAAATTAATTGGCACACCACCCAGGCCTTGGCATTACCTCTATTGCTTGCATTTATAGCCATAGTTACATCTTCTAGTGTGATATAAAAGTCAATAGGCAAAAAATCCTGGTGGTTCCCCTCGGGCTCTCGCCTGCAATCTATTTCCCTCTCTGTAGCTCTCTGTAGGGTGTAGACACTTGAAATGAAATCCACCCAAGTTTTTTCCTCTATTGCTACCTCTATGGAAGGCACATCGGGGTCAGTAATAAAAAAAGGCGCATTTACGGCCTGCCGGAATAGGGAGCTATCTTTGCTCAATGAAGCTTCTTTAAGATTCTCCCAGGCCTTCTCTATCATTTCGTTTTTCCTAGTTTTGCTAGCTTCGTTATATAGCTTCCGACATTTCCTAATTTCCTCCTTATCTCTTGCAGTCTTATGTAGAGCTTATTTTAAATTAGTGTAGGTTTTTGTACAATTGTTGTCAAACCATCCCTTTCTGCAATTAGGAATACCTTTGCTTTCTGCTTGCAGCAGGTTTTTAACAACCTTTCTAATATGGGGTAAAGCAATCAGAATGTTATCGTACGAGTGAGTGAGTGAGTGAGTGAGTGAGTAAAGATTTATATAGCGCAACTTAGCCCATAGGCATCAAGGCGCATAAAGGTGGTACAGCTGTTTAGAAGGGGAGAAAGGGCGCCGGCTATAGATCAGCTTCTGTGAAAAGCCAGGTCTTCAATGCTTTTCGAAAAAGAGGATGGGAGGTTTGACCTTTGAGCTCAGACGGAAGCATGTTCCACAATCTCGGGGCGAGGGAGAAAAAGGCCCTCCCGCCCCATCTGGCCTTGATGACTCGAGGCACAGAGAGAAGGCATTTATTGGCCGAGCGGAGAGCCCTACTAGGGGCATAGAGGGACACAAGGGATCTGATGCCTACGGCACCGGACTCATACAAAGTACTGTGAGTGAGACATATGACCTTGAAGTTTATCCTAGCCTGTATGGGGAGCCAATGCAGCTCTTTCCTAATAGAGGTGCCTGACGAGCGCCTAGGGGCGTCAACAACAAACCTGGCTGCTGCATTCTGCATTATCTGAAGGCGTTGGACCAGCCTTTTATTTATACCTAGGTATAATGAATTACAGTAATCCAGCCTTGAGGATATAAGGGCCACTGTGACCTGTTTTCGAGCCTCAATAGAAAGGTAGTGTACAATCTTTCTCAAGATTCTTAGGACCCCACAGCAAGTTGATACCGTCCTGCTGACTTGTTTGTAAAAAGAAAGCGTGGTATCAAAGATTACACCCAGGTTACAGGCAGACTGGGAGGGCGTAGGGCAGGCTCCAAGAGCAGGAGGCCACCCCTCCATCGACCAGATCTCCTCCTTGCCTCCAAAGATAAGGACTTCTGTCTTCTCCCCATTAAGTTTCAAGAAGTTCCTTATCATCCAGCCCGCGACTGCTTCCATGCAGTTCCTGAAATTTCGGGCTGTGATGTTTACTGTTTGAGAGAGGGAGACCATAATCTGGGTGTCGTCAGCGTAGGATAAAACTTCCAACCCAAAGGATCTTACAAGCCTGGCAAGCGGGGCTACATAGATATTAAAAAGCATGGGGCTCAGAGACGAGCCCTGAGGAACCCCACACTGCACGGGCTTGACAGGGGAAAGAAAGTCAGCCAGCTTGACCCATTGTTTACGCTGATCGAGAAAGGAAGTCAGAAGACTCAGTGCTGGTCCATCCACTCCTATCTCCCTAAGGCGAATAGCCAAGATAGAGGGGGACAGGGTGTCAAATGCTGCTGTGATGTCGAGCAGGACCAGAAGGGTAGTCTGGCCACTGTCGACCTTAGCGCGGATATTATTGGTAACCACAGTGAGGGCGGACTCCGTGTGTGCCCTCCGGAAACCATGCTGGGAAAAATCCAACAGGCTAGAGTTGTCAAGGAAGGCACTTAGGTGGCAGTTGAGATGAGTCTTGAGCAGCTTCGAGGGGGCAGGAAGTAAAGAAATGGGGCGAAAGTTCTTCAAATTCCCGGGGTCTAAAGTAGCCTTCTTTAAAAGTGGCTTGACTATCGCCATCTTCCATGAAGTCGGAAAGACACCTTCAGAGATTACCAGATTTATCACCTCTAGAAGTGGGGGGAGCAATACCTCTCTGCATTCTTTGAGAATCTTCAAAGGGCAGGGATCCAGAGGAGATCCAGACTTAAGCTTATCAAGAAGCATGTTCAATTGTGTCAATGTAAGAAGGGGGAAGTTAGAAAGATTGCTGTCCGGCACCCCTACCAAACTTTCCAAAGAGGAAACCGCCGGGGGAGAAGAGGCCTCTAAGTCTGAGTTAAGGGCTCCTAAGCCTGAATGAATATCCACTATCTTTGAATGAAAGAAAGTAGAGATCCGATCGCATAGTTCTTGGGTTGCCACTATGGGATCAGGAGACTGAAGGAGAGACAAGGAATCAACGATTTTAAACAGTTCCCTAGGGGAGCTGAGAGAGATGGTCAGCTTGGTAAAGTAGGCTTTCTTTTCCGCCAGTACAGCAGGTTTATATTCCTTAAGCAGGACTGTATGCTTGTCTTTTTCATTCAGGTCAAGGTGCAATCTCCAAAGTCTCTCTTGCTTCCTGCAGCCCTGTCTTAGCAGCCTGAGAGAGTCTGAGTACCAGGGCGCCGAGGGTCGCTTTCTGGCGGAGTAATGCTGCTTGACTGGGGCCAGTATATCCACGGCGCTGATAATGGTATTAAAAAGGTCAAGGGCAGCCGTATCGGTATCCCTCACCGAGGAAGGCCTGAGACTAGACATCAGTGGAGCCAGAGTCTCATTATTTACACCCCTATAATTCCTTTTCAATTCCCACTTACTGGAATCAGCTATGGGCACAGCGGCGTGAGGCAGAGTAAATTCCAATGGGACGGCCACGTGGTCTGACCAGGACAGGGGAAAGGGGGAACCTATCCCTAGCCTAGAATCGTTAGTAAAGACCCCATCCAAGGTATGTCCAGCTCAGTAGTTAGAACTTCCCACTCCTTGAAGCAGTCCACAGGATGCCAATGAGTCTAACAGAAGAGCAATGTCGGCAGAGTTGGTGTTTTCTAGATGGAAATTAAAGTGTCCGAGAATGGTCATGTTAGGTTTATCAATATATGGTTCCAACACTTTTAATAGGTTGTGACTGAAAGCAGATCTAGGGCCCGGGGGCCTATAGATCAAAATCCCAGAGTAATAAACCATAGTGGAGGAATTAAGGGCAAAGTACATGGCTTGGAAAGAGTCCGGGGGAGAGGAGAGAAGCTCAGCCCGGCATCTTATAGAACTTTTATATAGTATTCCCAGCCCACCCCCCCCTGCGTCCTACCCTGTCCATTCTAGACAGGGCATAGCCCTCAGGAATGGAATTTAAGAGCTCCGGCCCTGTAGACTCAGAAGCCCAAGTCCCCGTAATAAACACCCATGAAGGGCCAAGACAAATTCCCTGAAGGCAAAATTGTTCTTGACCAGGGACCGTGCGTTAATGAGGAACCCAGTATCACTCGTCAGTAAGGGAGAGTCTTGATTATTAGACCGGAGCTGTTTGAGGGGGGTTAAGGATGGTTGAACGAATTCCTCTCCCAGTGCATAGGCACTGGGGGAATCGAGTAACCTCTCCGGTGAAAATGTATGATGACAAGGCTTCCACGTGGGTTTAAGTATTTGTAAAGCCCGCAAGGAGTATAGGGGACTGACTTGGGCATGGATGTCTGAAGTGCCAGCCTTTCTGGCCCCTGGCGCTTCCTCAGTGCTGACGGGCGAAGACGGGCTGGACTCAGGCGTGACTCCGGAGCTGATACGGCACGTCCGCTGATCGCGTCCACTGCACGTCATGTCCGTTTCTTTAAATGCTGGCGACTAGAATGCTGCCGGTGGAGCTTCCCACCGAAGATGGCCGCCGCTAAATACCACCGCCTGAGGTCCGCGTGACTCAGCGCCAAAATCGGCCAAGCACCGCCAAGTGCGTGGAAAGGGAATTCGAGAGTGCCGAGAGTTCAGCAGAGTGCAGGGTAAATTATAAAGTACATTTTTAAAGTGAATTCAATTTTTAAAACACGACAATTAAAATAGTGGCACAACAAAGAGATCCACACACGCAGGGAATATCAAAGCACACAGCACACCTCCCAGCTTTCCGCCTCAGGAGGAAACAATCAAACAGCAAGGGCTCACGCCTGCCTGATGAGCTCCTTAAATGCTGGTGACTAGAATGCGGCCGGTGGAGCTTCCCACCCAAGATGGCCGCCGCTAAATTCCACCGCCCGAGGTCCGCGTGACTCAGCGCCAAAATCGGCCAAGCACCGCCAAGTGCGTGGAAAGGGAATTCGAGAGTGCCGAGAGTTCAGCAGAGTGCAGGGTAAATTATAAAGTAAATTTTTAAAGTGAATTCAATTTTTAAAATACGACGAATAAAATAGTGGCACAACAAAGAGATCCACACACGCAGGGAATATCAAGGCACACAGCACACCTCCCGGCTTTCCGCCTCAGGAGGAAACAATCAAACAGCAAGCGATATGCTATCGTTTAGGCACGTTAAGATTGAATCCTACGCCTTAGTGACAATTTGTTTACTCAACTCCAACGGGTCTAGACTAGACCAGCGTAAAGTGAACCCATTTTGACTTCCTATTATTACATTTTGTACCCATGCTACTTCATTGCAATGTTTCCTTACTGCGATGATTGGGATGGTTATGTTTACACATAGGGGCAGGTGATCACTCATTACATTTTGATGGGCATTGTAGCCGATCGGTTTGGCACAATTATGAAATCAATTGTGGATTCAGCACCTCTGCCTATAAAGGTGTGTCCGAAATCCACCCTAAGCGAGCATAAACAGTTTGCGTAACCAAAATCATGAAGGAATAAGATCTCAGTAAACATCTCGCCTCTATCTGAGTGAGAAAAATGAATCACCAGTCAAAATTGGAACTCAGGCAAGTACAACATTTGTTAGGTTACTTGAATTTTGCCTGTAGTGTGGTTCTGAAAATCCTGGACTCGTGTAATAATTCTGGACTCGAGAATAAAACTTCATCGTAACAGGACGAATTTAGTATCAAAAGACCGAGAATGACGAGTACACCATGTACAAGCATTTTCGTCTTATTCGAGTGACGATTTCACCTCGAAATCGTCATTTTCGTTCTGAACCCTTGGCTTCCATTTTATATACGGCAGCCATTTTATGAGTTGCCCTTTACATAGGCTTATAATACAGCTAAATTCGATTCCAAAGGACACGTACACCTTGATTGACTTTTCTCTGACCTAGGCAGGCTGGGCAAGCTGAAACTATTGCCCCAGGCCGAACCTGTTTGGTCAGTTCCTCTCCCAGTGGCCGAATGAAATAGCATCAAGGCTCAACAGGCCATAAAACCTTTTCATCGCACACACACCCTGCCGAATCTTGCTCACACCTGTCCCTGCTCTTTTCTCTCACTTGCTTTATGATGGGGAGGTGCCCGTTTTTATTGGGGGTCCACCGGTATCTGATGGAAATGCTGGGCCTTGTCGGGTAATTTGTTATGGGCTGGACAAATTAAACTATGGCCTTGTCATCATGACTCTGCTTTTTTCTTTGTATAGAAACATTTCAATAGTATAGTAAAATGTGAAGAATGTTTGCCTAAAGCACAATATTTCGTATAAAAGGAGAAGCCTGACTTTGAGCAGTCTCCTGAGAATATACTTCCCGTGTGTTGTACTTCTAGGACGCTTGTTACCTTGGTTGCAGCCAATAAAATCGATCCTTGACTTCACCTAGAAAACTCTGAGTTTCTGTGGTCTGAATCAGGAAAGGACTCGAGGTCTTTGGGTGTACCCTGACACCGCTGGGTTACCGGTTCGGTACCGGTTCTGAAAAACCCAGTACCTCAGCTGGCACCCAACGTGGGGCGATACCAGCGGTACCAGTCCAGCCAGAGGTTCGTGAGGAGCTTCGTGTGAAAATTCTGGAGGACGGCCAACCACTTCATCGACCCCTGCATGTCGACGTGGTCCGAAGGTCTTTGCTGCGAGGTTCCCCGCTTCCCGACGGCTACAAAGGTCTGCTGCCCTGGCTATCGCCCTGATTTGGACCCTTGAAGTTTGGTAGAGCGAAACACTAAGACGAGTCTTCTGGTGACGTCATCGATATCTCAGTTAAGTATAAGTGGAGCGTCTCCCAGTCCTTAGTTGGTCCTTAGTCTTGGGTACCCTTTGGGATCACTTTTTGGAACTTGCAAGTGCCAAAGCCGAAGGACTCGTGTATTCACAAGAAATATCGTAATCGATAATCCTTTGAAGTTTGGAGCTAGACTAGAGAGCGAAGATGCCTGGTCTTAGACTTGGAAATTTGTTTTGTCTTGGTTGTAATAATAGGGACTCCCGATTGGAGGACTTATGAATTATACGTGAAACATGGAGTAGGCCCCATCACATATACAAAGTGTGGATCAAATACACCAGAAAAGATGGTGTTTTAAAATGGCCCCAATATGGTAGCTTTGACACGGAAATCCTAGATAACCTTGAAGTTAAACTTTTCAAAAAGAAAGCCCGGCCGGCGATGTTTGACTCTTTTCGCCTATGGCGTAAGGAAGCCAAACAGAAGGAAATTAAATTAGCAAAGAAAAATAAGAGAGAAGGGGGTATTTCGGTAATGCAAGCTGCTATGCAGTTTAAAGACAATGAAGAAGAACAGATGAGTGAGCAGTTGCACAGGCAACGTAAAATGGTGATAGATAAGTGCTATCCAGTTTTGCCGCGTCCTAAGCAAGATGCAGCAAAAGAGCTTGGGAAAGATCCATTAATGACGCATTTATTAAGTTCGCCACCCCCCTATGCGCAGAATGCTACAGCACCTCCGCAACCCTTAGTTGCGCAACCTGTGATTGCATTGTCTCCTGCTCCTCTACAGCAACCACCAGCTGTTCTCCAGCTGGCTCCTGTACCTTCGGTGCAGCCCCTTCAAGGCCCACCGATCACATCTGCTTCACCTGTGCTTTCTACGATTTCGCCTAGTGCACCTTCTACTTCTCCTAATGCTCCCTCTACGATTTCGCCTAGTGCACCTTCTATTTCTCCAGATTTTCCCTCTGCTATTGTCTCTGCTCCTGCCTTATCTCACCCTGTTTTTCGGCCCGTTCTTCCGTCAGTTTCTCCTTCCGTTCGACAGAGAATGGCCAACACTGTTACTAATCTTTTCTCACCTTTTCTCGGGTCGCCTAATGCGACCCCTAACACAGAACGAAGACAGTTGCGGAGTCAACTGCCTGACTATCGAGAGAGAGATTTACTGAATCGTTTAGCGCATAAATGGGTTATGGACACTGTAAGGTATGATGTAGAGTCTGTCATGGAAGTCTTCCGTCAATGGGAAGCACCGAAGCAGAGATACGTTTTTTAACAAATGTGTGTTTTTCTCTGTGAAGATTTGGAAGACAATGATTTGGAATGTAACCCGCCCGAGTTGTGTCGTGCGCGGTTCGATTTCGCAGAGGGCATGATTGTAGGTCCCGATGTCAAGAAAGCGGTTGAGATATTGTTGTCATATCGGAGTAAGGGAGGTACTTCTCAATCATTATTTGAGCGTGACGCATCCAGTAGGAAAAAGGCACGACAATACCCCATGAGAGAAGTTCCCCCACAATGGAGAGAGGGTGACGCAAATGCTAACCCACCTATTCTGCCACACTTTCAGCGTGTGTGGGTACATGTGCCATGGAAGCGAGCTGAAGTTTTAGCCCTTAAACAGACATTGCCTGATCCCCGTAAGAATCCTGCAGGGTATTACAAAGAGTTATCACAAACTGCTGGGTCATGTATAATGAATTTAGCCGATATCGATATGTTATTTGGGAATGTTGTTCCACAGCCTTTATGGGGAAAGATTCGTCATACAGATCATGATCAGGAGTTAGGTGACTCATGGGCTAATATTGCTGCTACAGATGCCCTACAAATTGGTGGTTCTAAACCTGAGCCTTTAGTAGCAGAACTTCCTGGTAGGATCATTAATTATATGAAAACTATAATGCATGCGATGCGTGTAAACTGGTATAAGTTGTCTGCATGTAAGCAGAAGAAAGATGTAACAGTGTCAGATTTCTTCACCAGGTTTGAAGAAACGTTTGTCGACCACAGTGGTCAAGATATGAGCACGGAAGGTGGTCAGCGTTTGTTCGTCGATAAATTCGTGCACAATCTGCTTCCAGAGTTGTGTAAAAAGTTAAAGGATTCAGAGAGTTCTTGGGCAGTTTCCTCTTCAGCACAGATATTGGCTACTGCACAATATTACGAAAATAGAGACAA
The DNA here is from genome assembly GCF_964261635.1 of Lissotriton helveticus. Classification (NCBI taxonomy): domain Eukaryota; kingdom Metazoa; phylum Chordata; class Amphibia; order Caudata; family Salamandridae; genus Lissotriton; species Lissotriton helveticus. The sequence continues at coordinate 521,700,312 of NC_136059.1, read as the reverse complement.
AGACGAGAAAGATAGAGCAGAAAAGAAAACCAAAGAGCTGAAAACGAAGGTTTTGTTACAGCAAGCATATCCGCCACGTGGTGGTGCTGGCCAGAACAATGGTGGTCAGAATAACTATCAGAACAATTATCAGCAGCCTCAACAGTATCAGAGGAACTCGCAAAGAGTCGAGTATACTCAGCCACGTGTCCCTGTAGGCCCCAATCAGTGTTCGTATTGCAAGGAAGAGGGTCACTTCAAGTATAGTTGTCCTATTTTGTTACAGCGTGCAAATGGTGCTTCTGGTGTGAGAGGTTGAGGTGTTCAGCAAGCGCCTAGAGGCAGAGGACGTGGAAATTTTCCCCAGAACGCTCGTCCCCTTCCACCTCAAAATTCTATGAATAGGTTCGATCAGCAGAGTAACGCATCTGGCAGGACAGCTCAATACTATGTTGATGATTACTATACAGAAGATGAGTATTTGGAAGGTAATGATTGCTAGGACAGCCATAGACAAAGAGAGGGAGTTGTTTCAGTTGCAGTAGATCAGAATGGACCTTACGTCGAGGTGATTACATCAGGTGTGTCAGAACCTTTTCTGTTGGATACTGGTGCTACAAAGAGTTCTATTATGCACTCCAAACTCCCTGGCGCACCTTTGTCTGGCGAAATGAATGTTTCTGTCGGTTTTTCTGGCGCCCCGGTTAGAAATCCGATTTCTGACCCTTTGTCTCTTTCTGTTGGTCCTTGTGAATTCGAAGCACCCCTTATTCTGACAACAGGTTGTGATGAAAACTTGTTGGGACTAGATCTGTTAAAAAGATTGTATGCGACTTTGCACTGTTCTCCTTCAGGAGTACAACTTACTTTAGGTAAGAAAGTGGTTTCTCCAATGTATTTGTCAAGGGATAAACTTCCAACAGAATTGTCATTTCTTCCTGATATTCTTTGGGCTACTGGTCCTAATGATGTGGGTCTTTTAGAAATACCACCATATGTTGTAACATTGAAAGCCAATGTTAAAATGCCACGAATTCCCCAATATAGAATTTCTAGTGAAGGTGAGAAAGCTTTGCTAGCGATCGTTTACGAGCTAATTGAAAAAGATGTGATTGAAGAGACAAGAGGCAACGTTTGCAATAGTCCTGTTCTGCCTGTTTTAAAACTAACTGATCCCTCTCAGCCACCTGTGTACAGATTTGTGATTGATCTTAGAGAGGTGAATAAAATAGTTGTGCCACAATTTCCAGTTGTCCCCGACATTACTGCATTATTGACTATGATTCCAGCTTCTGCCACCTGGTTTTCGGTGATCGACTTGAAGAATACTTTCTTCAGCATACCGATTGCTGAGGAGAGCAGGGATATTTTTTCCTTCAGTTTAGGAGGACGCAGCTTCCGCTTTAAACGCGCTCCTCAGGGCTACTGTGAAAGTCCATCAATATATAGTCAAGCTCTAAAAACACAGCTTGATACGATTGTTTTACCTGAAGGTGCTACCCTCATTCAGTATGTTGATGATTTGCTTGTTGCTGCAGATACTGAGGAAATATGTAAGAAAGCCACGTTGTCTTTGTTGCATCATCTGTGTGATTTGCATCACAAGGTGTCACTTTCCAAATTACAATATTGCCGACAAGAAGTGACCTACTTAGGTCACCTCTTATCGAAGGAGGGAAGGAAACTGACCCCAGAAAGAATACAGGCAATAGCGAAATTGAGTGTGCCAAGAACACAGAGAGAAGTGCGTGCTTTCTTGGGCATTACATCGTACTGTAGACAGTGGATTCCAAATTTTTCGTTATTGGCCAAACCTTTGATGGCATTAACGTGTAAAGGTACACCCAATCCCGTCCCTTGGTCTGAAGAGTGTCAGAAAAGTTTTTCTGAATTGCGCACGGCATTATGTTCGGCTCCTGTGTTAGGTAACCCCAACTACAGTAAACCCTTTACATTGTATGTCCATGAGAAGGAAGGTTGTGCATTATCAGTGTTGACTCAGTTGTTTGGGGACAAACAACGTCCATGCGCGTATTTTTCATCGACTTTGGATCCGGTAGCTAGATCATTGCAAAGTTGTTTAAGAGCCACAGCGGCAGCAGCTGTTTCTATTCGACAGTCTGCTGGCCTAGTAATGAATAATGTGCTAGTCGTGATGGTCCCACATGCAGTGGACACGTTGTTAAATAGAACCAAGACACAGCACTTAACTAGTGCTTGATTGTCAGGTTACGAATTAACATTGTTAGCGAGTCATGTGCACATAAAAAGGTGCAACACTTTAAACCTAGCTACGTTGTTGCCAATTGTAGAGGAATTAGATGCTTCAGAACAGCATGATGGTTTTCTTAGAACAGAAGAAGAAACAAAAGGGAGAATAGATCTCTACGACACTCCTCTTGCTGAATGTGATGGTACATTGTGGGTGGATGTTTCATGCTTCAAGCTCCCGAATGGTGACACGACTGCAGCATATGCTGTCACGACTTTGCATACAATTGTTGAAGCTGCACGTATTCCACATAATTCAGCTCAAGCAGCAGAATTGATTGCACTTACAAGAGCATGTGTGTTGTCGAAAGGAATGAAAGTGACTGTCTATACCGACAGTCAGTATGCATTTGGAGTGGCTCACAGTTTTGGGCGATTGTGGAAAGAACGTGGGTTCCTGACTTCGCATGGAGCTAAGATTCAGCATGGTCAGTTGGTGAATGAGCAACTTGAATCACTGACCTTGCCTCTGCAAGTGGTGATTGTGAAATGTAGTGCTCATAAGAAGGTGACTGATGATGTTGGTCGTGGAAATGCATTTGCTGACGAAATCGCGAAAGAAACTGCAAGGAATGTGATGAGCAGAATGTATGCTGCAGGCCCTGCAAGATGAGTTGGTGATGTTGGAATGTGTGAAGACACGATAGAGAGTGTGAAGTCCATTCAAGCTGAGGCCACAGAGAAAGAGTTGAGCACGTGGAGAGAAAGTAAGGGTAAAATGGATGCAAATGGTTGCTGGATTGAATTGTCAGAGCATCAAAGGTGGTTGTTACCCGACGCATATGTACTTGCTGTGGTTACAATGGCTCATGGAATGGCTCATATCAGCGTGAAAGGGATTTGCAAGTTGTTGGCTCCAGTATGGCAAAATTCAGGAATTCCCAAGTGTGCAGAGAATGTCGTCAAGAATTGCATGGTGTGTCTGAAACACAATCCTGGTAGGGGAACCCCACCTCCTACGTATCCGTTTGAGGTTTTGCAGGTAGATTTCATTCACATGGAGAGGTGCAACAATTTAAAATACATACTCGTTGTTGTTTGTGCCTTCTCAAGATGGGTAGAAGCATACCCCCTAAAAGACAACACTGCCTTATCCACAGCTAAGGCCCTTGTGAAAGAGTTCTTCCCCAGGTTTGGAATGCCTAGAATGGTCTGGAGTGATAATGGAAGTGAATTTGTGTGTCGAGTGATGAAGAGAGTATGTCAAGGGCTAGGTATTCAGCAGAAGTTCCACGCTGCAAATCACCCCCAATCAGCTGGATTAGTAGAATGCTACAACGGCACTTTAAAACTTAAATTGGCCAAAATTCAAGCGAACACAGGTCTTAAATGGCCTGACGCTCTCCCTTTAGCACTCCTATCCACCAGAATGACTGTACATTCGCGAGTGAAACTTAGCCCCTATGAGATAGTCTTTGGCCGCCCGACCAACATATGGGGAGTGCCTAGACCCACTAAGTTCAGTGAAATTGAACACCCTGTTTTGCTTGATTATCTATACGAATTGACGGCTAAATTGCGTGTTTTCCATCAACAGGTTCACGACACCCTGCCTCCGGTCTCTGAAACTCCAGGTCACGCAATCGACCCTGGATCCTGGGTCCTTGTCAAGAACTTCCAGAGAACCAAAAACGACCAGCCCAGGTGGACCGGACCGCACCTCGTCCTTCTTTCCACAAGATCAGCAGTTCGAGTGGAGGGGATGGCCAACTGGATCCACGGGGTCCATTGTAAAAGGATCCCTTTACCTCTGCTGTATGACCAGTGGGTCCAGGAGGGTGTCGGCGACTCAGAAACTGAAACTGTGCCACGTTTCCTACCTTTCAGTGATGCACGTGTAAAAGGAACACTGACTGAACAAGAGAGTGACAATATTTTGCAACCAGCAGTATCACCATCAAAGCGGTTGAACACTACAGAGCCTGAACTCTTGTTTCAGGATCAAACAGTACCTGGAAGAAAACGTTATAATTTGAGACCGAGACCTATGGACAAATAAAACCTTTTTTTTCCTTCCCCCTGCTATTTTTTGAAGTGCAGCTCTCCCATCTAAGAAACTTGCTTATTTTTGTTTTTCGAACCGCCATCCGGGTTCGGCTGCTAGGGCCGCGATTGCCCAAAGTCTTTGGGGTGCAGCTGACGACGTTAGGTCGGCAGTTCTGGTTGGTCTAAGGGAGTTGCCCTGGACTGACAGAAGCATTCCTTAGCAGAATCAACCTCCCATCGCGGGCAGCACTTTAGAGAGGATGGAGTTTCCCGAGATGGAGAGACCTGCCAAGAGAGTGAACTTTAAAACAAGGATCTGTTAAATAATGACAAGGAAAAGCTTTTTGATATTGTGCATTTTTATGTTATTCAGTATGATGATATTTCTAATAAGTTATGTTTTGTTCTCTTTTCGAGTAACATTTGCACCCACTGCATCGCCTATACCTCCCCCTTCTACGGTTTCCTCACATTCTTTTCAACCCCTTCCTGAACACGAATCAGATAGGAGATTCGAGTTTATCAATAACTCCTTTGTTCAGCTCTTGCACCAACACCAACTTGTAATGAACACAACTAACTGTTGGGTGTGCGGTCTTATGCCTCACACAACGGATAAAGGTATCCCTTATCTGGTCCTACCATTCAGCCACAATGGTTCTGTGTGGGCATACAGAACAATGTTCATATATGCACGTGAAGTCCACCCCCTACGTTCTGTAAAAGACAATCCTAAGAATAGTGCTCTAGTCAAGGGTATAGTTGACATGATTAAGGATGATATTTCTTATAAAACTACCCCCGAGGATGAGACACTTGCCTATATAGGATGGAACGTGACCGGATATGGAGCTACTCTGAGTGAGAAACAGCAAGCTAAGATATCTTCCCCGATTTGGGTTGTACCCCATCAGGGTCACCTGTGTCTGCAAGGTACTGGCAAGAATCCCAGAGCTCAGTTAGGGAAGAGTGTCTGTACTGAAACTTATGTTTTTGGGTCTCAGACTTCCCCTGCGTTTTTAGCAGCTAAAGGTACATATTTCATCTGCCATGATAGAGCCTATACATGGTTGCCCCCTGACTTTTCGGGCTCATGTTTTGTTTCGTTCCTGTTGCCTCCCACCTACACAGCAGCAGGAGATTACCACAAGACAAGGATAGTTAGAGGTGTCTTGAGCAAAGAAGACACTGCAGGACAAGAGTTTGGGGACTTCGCAAAGGGTTTTCTGCCGTTCTGGGGATCCATGGCTAACAGCAGGAACATAAGGCAATTGACAAGGGTAGTTGAGTCCACCGTAATAGAAACTGCTGGTGCCCTTAGTAACTTGACTGCTGAGCTCCAGTCGGATTGTCTTATGACCCTTCAGAACAGGGTCGCATTAGATGTCATACTTGCAGACCGAGGTGGGGTATGTAGATTGATCCAATCGAGTTGCTGTGTTTTCATCCCAGATAACGCTCCAACAGTGTACCAGGCCATCTCCAAACTGCATAAGATTTCCGAATCTATTCATGTGGATAAAGGAGATTGGTCATTAATGGGATGGGTCTGGGAACTGATATCCGGTTGGGGATGGAAAATTCTGATGGTCATTGGGATGGTCTTAGCCATTCTTTTCCTGTTCTGTCTGTGCGTGCAGTGTGCTCCTGCAATATGTGGCCTCTGTGTCACATCATGTGTAAGGAAACCTGTATCAAGAGACAAACTAAGTACTAGAATGATGTTACAGCAACATCTCAATGACTTTAGGAATATAGATCTGGACTCAGATTAGCATGAGGATAGATTAATTGCCTATGTAAGGGCAAAAGGAGGGATTGTGGTTCTGAAAATCCTGGACTCGTGTAATAATTCTGGACTCGAGAATAAAACTTCATCGTAACAGATCGAGAATGACGAGTACACCATGTACAAGCATTTTCGTCTTATTCGAGTGACGATTTCACCTCGAAATCGTCATTTTCGTTCTGAACCCTTGGCTTCCATTTTATATACGACAGCCATTTTATGAGTTGCCCTTTACATAGGCTTATAATACAGCTAAATTCGATTCCAAAGGACACGTACACCTTGATTGACTTTTCTCTGACCTAGGCAGGCTGGGCAAGCTGAAACCATTGCCCCAGGCCGAACTTGTTTGGTCAGTTCCTCTCCCAGTGGCCGAATGAGATAGCATCAAGGCTCAACAGGCCATAAAACCTTTTCATCGCACACACACCCTGCCGAATCTTGCTCACACCTGTCCCTGCTCTTTTCTCTCACTTGCTTTATGATGGGGAGGTGCCCGTTTTATTGGGGGTCCACCGGTATCTGATGGAAATGCTGGGCCTTGTCGGGTAATTTGTTATGGGCTGGACAAACTGAACTATGGCCTTGTCATCATGACTCTGCTTTTTTCTTTGTATAGAAACATTTCAAAAGTATAGTAAAATGTGAAGAATGTTTGCCTAAAGCACAATATTTCGTACAAAAGGAGAAGCCTGACTTTGTGAATTTGAGCAGTCTCCTGAGAATATACTTCCCATGTGTTGTACTTCTAGGACGCTTGTTACCTTGGTTGCAGCCAATAAAATCGATCCTTGACTTCACCTAGAAGACTCTGAGTTTCTGTGGTCTGAATCAGGAAGGACTCGAGGTCTTTGGGTGTACCCTGACACCGCTGGGTTACCGGTTCGGTACCGGTTCTGAAAAACCCAGTACCTCAGTAGAGTGGTCAGGGCAGGCTGGACTTTCTGTGGGCGTCTAGGGATGTCAATGTCTGGGGCTTACCTTCTTCATCACCTGATAAGGATTTCTAAAGCTATCAGGGAATATCTTCTTATTTGGCTATTGTTCTTGGAGGATCTCAATGGAGCGTCATTATATTTTGTTGAGGACAATATGTTATGGCAGGTATAACTTTTTTCAGATGCATCAGGCGCACATGGTTTTGGTCTGTTCTGCGATGCTCGTTGGTGCGCAGAAAGCTGGCCTTCACATTGGTTACAGCAAGGGCGTAGCATGGCCTTCCTGAAATCATTCCCTTTGATTGTGCCTCTTCTTGTTTGAGGGGAAGAATTTTGAGACCGCTCTGTCCAATTCCATGTTGACAACGTGTCTGTTGTGGATCTAATTAATAAACAGAGAAACAAAGACTTAAGAGTTTTTCACCTTTTACGGGCATTCATGTTACAGAGTTCAAAATTGAACATTATATTTAGGGCTAGGCACATTCCTGGTACCAATTACTCAATTGCAGATGCTCTGTCTCACTTTCATTGGCAGAAGTTTTGCAGTTTCCACAGAGCGTTTGGAAGTTGGGGGATTGGGGATCGGCGAATTAGTTGAGAGTTCCGTATCGCCCACCACCAGAAGAAGCTATCGTCAGGCTTTGAAAGATTTTCTAAGTTATGGGAAAATTCATTTTCATCTTGGGCAGGTGGTTAAGAACGAACGCTTTGCATTCGATAAACAAGGGTTTATCTCCTACTACAATTGCAGACAAGTTGGCAGGGATTTCCTTTTACGGGCAGCTCTGGTGGGGTTATAATCCAGTTGGGGGTGTTTTGGTGAAGAAAATGTTAAAGGGTCTTAGTAGGGAGCGGAGGCATACGTTACCTTTACGTGAACCAGTGACCTTCATGTTATTGCAACAGTTGTTGCATCAGTTGCCTTTATGTTGTTATGATTAGTGGGAAGTTTTTTGTTTCAGGTTATGTATGATTTGGTTATTTTTCAGTGCTTTTAGGGATTTTGAACTGTTGGGTTTACATGACCAGGATGGTATTCACACTGATGAGGTAGTCTTGAAAGGGAAAAAACTGAGGATATGGTTGAGGGCATCCAAGACAGATCAACTAGGAAAGGGCATGTGGGTTCACTTTAATAGTAGTGGGGTGGAGAACTGTTGTCCTGTGAGTGAGTGGAAACACTTTATCAATACACTCTGGGGCATATTTTCAAGAACGTGTGATAACCATTGCAAAAGTTACTTAACGTAACTTCTAACATCGCAGGAAAATTATGCCGTGTTAACCAAGCATTCTCAACACGGCGGTACCATGCGAAAGGCTCCAGATAATGTGTCAACTGACCACGTTAAAATCAACGCTGGAGCAAGTACGACGGAGAACCAGAACACCTCAAGCCCCCCGGAGGACTAGCTTGGGACCTCGGGGTCAGGGAAGGCCAAGGAAAAGTAGAGTAGGAAGGAGCGCTTCAGTCCTCAGGAAAACAGGATCCTGATAACAGAGGTGGTAGAACACTATCAACAACTGATCGTCACCTCTACTGTGTCATTGGCAACCAAAAATGGACTATGACAGTTCATCGTGGACAAGGTTAATGCAGTCCGAGTGCTGAATAGGACAATCGAAGAGGTCAGGAGGCTCTGGAATGACGTCAAGCGTAAAACCAAAATGAAACTCGCCAACAACCCGAAGGCAGCACTGCAGGCTGGAGGTGAGAGTCCTGAGCCACAGGAGATGCTGGACGACATGGAAGAAATGGTGTCCACAGTCATCAGTGGGGAGACGGTGACTGGAGTTGGGGGACTGAACACTGCTTAACATGACCGGACACAACAGCAACAGGGTGAATAATGACCAGGACTGGGGGGAGTGGGGGAAGATGGGCACAATGGCACACATGCACAATTGAGCTGAGCACATCTGCGGACAAACCATGCACCAGACCCCAACTCCCACCAAGAGACCAATGTACGCAAGTATGCAACATCTCAGCACTGTATTAGCACACCGCAGAAAAGGGACAAGGGGCACCAAAACAGAGCAGCAGAGGCCACACTCCCAAAATGCAGCACACAAGCATGCCATGCAGAGCAAAGCAACACTGACAACAATGTGGCACAAACCGCAATACAGAACACAGGACACAACTGGTGCCGAATGGGTGTAGACAGTGGCCAATCACAAGTGGCATTTCAGGAAAATGTGAGATGACTATGTACAAGTACAAACACACACACACGTCTGTTGTCGAAATGTCCACTGTCCCCCGTCAAATAGGCAGCTCCTCACAAACAGCCCCGATGTGCACTGTCATGCAGTCTGTATGTAAACATGTACAATGTGAAAACACACATGTGAACACATTGTTAAACTGCATCGCCCCTTCACATTCCAGAGGGACTATCAACACCTCCTGCAGAGCAGCCCGAACCTCTCTTCTCTGATGGTGAAGAGGACCACCACAGCTTTGACTCCGACGCCCTCCCAGAGTTGATTGACAGCCTCAGCAGCCCACCTCCAAGAGCAAGGCAGGTCAGCTGCAACAAGGACACACCACAGCCTGCACAGACCACACAGCAGGCAGCACCCACCACCACCGCTGCCTCCAGGACCCCCACGAAGAACACATGGCCTTCCTACGCTGTGTGTTGGGATGCCAGAAGCAGCTGGCTGAACAGGTGCGGGTGGGCTTTGACCGCATTGCAGACAAACTAGATGCCATAAGTGGGTGTCTAAGTCCCATCAGGGACCACTCACAGTCCATAACGGACACCGACAGTCCATTCCATGCTCTCCAACGAACCATGGCTGACATCGCCAGAGTCCTCACTCAGAAACAAGAATGACTGAATAGTCAGAGTGGCACTACCGAGCTCGCCTGGAAGGTGGAAAACATGCGGAGGCTCATGGAGACCATGGAGCGGGCTAATGCGGAAAGAGCGGCTGCCACGGCTGCACGACAGCGAGTGGTAGCTGGGTTCCCAATGACCTCAAAACCATCCTCATGGCATTGCTGCCACAAGGCCTGGCACTGATGCATGCTGCTGCTACCACTACATCCACATCTCCGCCCCCTAAAGTGTCATTGCCACACAGTGCTTCAGATATTCCACCTCCGGCCCCTGAGGTGTCACTGCCACACAGTGCTGGAGAAAGGCCAGCATCACCCACACATGAGGCACATGGAACAGCAGAGGATGAAGATGTGGATGAATCTGCCATCATGGTAATAAGAACGCAGTAGCATTCATCTCCGCCATATGGCCGATTTCAGCTTGGTTCTGCCCTCTGCATCATCATCTTCCACTGCCCTCCGATACACTCTGCGACACTCACCTTGGACCTCGCAATGGACTGCCATATTCTGTTTGATCGCCAATGACACAGCAAACAGACTCCGGACTGAACTCATCCTCTTCCTTTGGACTTGTCATTCCCTGAAGGTCTCTGGCTGGCCCTCCACGGGCTGACATTGTAAAGTGGGGTTTGTATGGCCCTGTACTGCTCCAGATGCAAAACTCCACTGAATGTGCATTAAATATTCTGAATCACACAGATGTGTCGTGTCTATGGGCCATATGAATCAACATACCCTTTTGCGATTCCTTAATAGCGATGTTTAAGGAATCGCTATTTAGAAATCGCAAAATGGTATGTATGAAGAAATTCGCTATTTTTTAGCGATTCCTTAAAATTCCTTAATTGCGATTAGCAAATTGCTAATCGCAATTAAGGAATAATTTCCCATTCATTTCTATGGGCCAAGAGGCCCATAGGAATGAAGGGGAAATTTGCGATTCGCAATTTGCTAATCGCAAATTGTGAATATTTTCAAGGGTGCAGGGGTGTCCAAAGGACACCCTGTTGCACCCCTGAAATCTGCATGGGTGCACATGTGGTGCACATACATGCCCTAAGGGCATGTCTGTGCGTCACATGGCACTTTGAAAAATGAAAAAAAAATTATTTTGGAAGGAATTCGCAACTTACCACCAACTAGAAGTTGGTGGTAATTTGCGATTCCTTAAGGCCAATTTGCTATTTTTTGGGGCTTCTTACATTGCATTTAAGGAATCGCAAAATTTGCGATTCCTTAAATGCAATCGCAAAATAAGGAATCGCAAATTTTGCGATTCCTTATTTTGAACCACATTTTGCTTAATACATACCATTTAGCAAATTCGCATTCGCAAAGGGCGAAATTCTGCGAATTTCAGCCTTTGCGAATGCGAATTTGCTTGATACATATGGCCCTAAGTTCTTTAATGTGTGGTAGTATTGATAAATGTAGGGTCAGTGAATTCCTCCTATGTCCATATGGCTCATGTCGTTGGACTTGGGTCAGAGGGTGACACATTGGCGAATGTTGTCCGGGTGGCGCTGATGCAACAACAGCGACACACGCATTAGTTACTTCCTTGTCCAGCCCCATACAGAACCACGCCCAGGCCCTTGTGGTCATTGTTCATAACTCTTATGCTAAACTGGCATATGCCAGGTCAGCCCACTACGCTTACGCTCCAGGGGGGACAACAACGCTACATGTGCCAGGACTTCCCTATGGGGATCTGCTGCTCACTGGTCTAGTTGTCAGCATGCCACGGCCACTCCCTCATGGCTGGAATACACCCACACCACACTCTTCCAGCACACACGTCACAGCACCTGTGACCCTTCCAATAAAAAGGGCCGGACGCATGTGCACATCGCCATTTCCAACCTCTCTCGGGTTGTATCCGTTTGATGTGCATGTAGGCATGGGGGCCCAAGGGCCTGCGACATCACATTCCGCAGGCCCGGAGGTGACAAGATGGCATCCGCACCACAATACCCAATCATAGCGAGTCCATGACTAGCGGGGCACAGACTTGGTGGCACCGGATACACTGTGGCCAGCACAGGCGCACCACCATGGGACAGTGACTTTCGGTGCACTGAAGTAGGGGCACTGAAGTAGGGGCACCTTAACTGCTGAGTGGGTGTGCAGCCTGCGATGATGCCCCGTCTGGATGGCTCAGGTTTTGTGTGGCCTGCTGGAACGCAGTGTAGGCCTGAGCCAGTGGGCATCGCAGGTCTACCACCACGTGGAGTCGCCTCCTCGATCACAAAGTTAGTGGCACCTATGAGGCTGAGCAGGTGAGCAGCCATTGGTGATGACGGGTGCACTGTTATGTCCTCTTCCATGGAGAAATCAATACCCAGCACCAAATGTGAGACCTGGGGGCCCGGGGAGCGGAGCTGCTTGATGTGGAGGGTGACATGTCCGTGGGCCCCAGGCTCAGGGCTTGCACCGGCACGTGGTGGGCCCTCATTTATACACGCCGCTGGCGGGAGGTGAGCAGTAAGGCATGGGTGCCCAGGGGCGGGCATGCACCGCTGGGTGGAGGGAGGGGCTGGGGTGCAGCTGGGGTGCAGCTGCTTGGGTGGTCAGGGGTGGCCATGCACTGCTGGGCGGTGGGAGGTGAGCAGTAAGGCATGGGTGCCCAGGGGCGGGCATGCACCGCTGGGTGGAGGGAGGGGCTGGGGTGTAGCTGCCTGGGTGTGTAGGGGCGGCCAGGCAATGATGTTGCATGCAATTGTATGTACAGTGCCATTCATGTATCTGGACTCTGTTTCAGATGATGGGTCTGTTTCAGATGTGGGACCTGGTGAACTGCACTACACACCAGCACGTGGTGGGCGACACACCAGTGGCAGCAGGTGAGTAGTGTGGCCTGGGTGCGCAGTGTCGGCACTCTCTCTCCCTGTCCATCTCTTCTGTTATCTGTGTCTCTCTCCCACTCTCTGTCTGTCTTTCTCTCTCTCCCCCTCTCTGTCCGTCTATCTCTCTCGTCCCTCTCTGTCCGTCTATCTCTCTCTCTCTCCCTCTCTGCCCGTCTGTCTCTCTCTCCCCTCTCTGTCCATCTGTCTCTTTCTCTCTCCCTCCCTGTTCATCTATCTCTCGCTCTCAACCTCTCTGTCCGTCTATCTCTCGCTCTCCTTCACTCTCTCTCTGTCCCTTGATGTGTGCAGGACACACCTTCTCATCATGATTTTTGTCTTGCAGGCTGTGACCTATGGAGTGTCCCGAGGGGTGCCGCCATGTGTCTTCATTTCTGTTTGTTTTAATACATTTTCATTTGTTGCTTCGAAGGTGAATGTGTGATGGTCATTTTTGTGTCAACACATGCATGTAACCAGATGCGATTGTGCGATATCAGGCGTAATATTTGTTACATGATTCAGTGTAGTTGATGTGGCATGTCTTTGTGTGGGGGGGCCGGGGAGAGGGGGTCCTTGGGGTGGTGGCGGCGGGTGTTGTGGCCCTCTTGGGTGTCTGGGCTGCATTATCAGTGGCTCCATGGCATCTGTTGTTCTTCAGGTGTGGCTCTGGTCTTGGCTCCCGTTTGTTGTGCAGGCTGTGGTACGACTTTACACCCGGTCAGAGTAGGTGTTAGTTTCCTGCTGCTAACGCGCCTTATCGCATGTTTTGTAATCTTATCTCCGATCTGTCTGGTCGTTGAGAATGTTGGGGAATGGTGTTGTCGCTGCTTTTTGCTTGAAACGCCTACTCTGCATCTCATTAGCGATAGTTGCGGGCTCATCTGTGGCGATATTGTTAGCGGCTGCTATTGCAGGTAAACTGATGCTATGGACTGTTAGCTTTTTTTTTTTAAAAAAGGAACAGGCCCCTGAATTTAAGATGGACATACCCTGACATGGAAAATACTACTGTGGAAAATGGCAACACCTGGGCACGGTGTATTTCAAATTACGCAGACATAGAAGCTCTAGACTATGTGTAATTATTTATTTATTTATTTATTTATTTCATTTCTAAAGCACACTGTCGCCTAACAGGCATCCTGGCAGGCTCGAGACAAGAGGGGGTGTCCAGATTGGTGACAATCTAGGACTTCAGGAATAGCCAGGTTGTTAAGACCCTCCTGAACGGTAGAAGGTCAGAGGTTTGTCTAAGCTAATTAAACATTCATATAAAAACAATCCATACCCAAAGGTTAAGTTTATGCAATTTATTTTGTCATTTTTCTTATTCTTATTTTTTTTAAAGAATTGTTTTTTAAACAGAAATGTAAGTATCTTACAGTGTTGATACTGATTGATAAACCACATGTGTTATCCTCTTTTGACAAATAACACATCCTATATTGCTCTATATGCCAAGTAGCAAAGTTATCATATTTTCATTTCATTATTACATACAACAATTTTTCCACATTTCATTTGATCAAAAAAAAGTAAATGTTAAAACCCCTTAATCAAAAAACATTGATGTGCAGAGACTGGCGGCTTGTTGACAAACAAAGCGTTTCGGCTAGGCCTTCGTCAGGACTCCGTCACAGTGGTTACTAAATGAAAAATAGACAAAATTATAGTCTAGAGTTAAAATGCCCACTTGGATAGATATATTAATATACTAAACTAACAGGTACCCTATAGATAGAGGGATCTTGTCTAAGGTTTCTCACATTGAGTCAGTATCAAATGTTAAAAAGTTATACCAGAAAAATAGAAGTGCCAACTTGTGAAGTTGTCAAGGGACAGACCCATAGATTCCTGTGCAAGTAGATCAAAGAAATGTGACTACTTTCTGTCTCATATCTATCAGAGCGAAACTAACATAGTTAAGGATATACCTTATATAAACACCTTCTCATGCCTTATTAGATTATTAATTAAAATCAAACCATATGTTTCATCCGCCTACCTCGTGGGTGTATATGGTATACTACAACCCCAAGCAGATTTTGACATGTGATGTCTCTGTCATGGACGTGTAATAGCTGTATGGATTGGAAAGGAACAATATTTTACCACAATGTTATTACTATTTTACTCTAGAGACTGATTATTTTCACAATAGATCACCTTTTTAATTGTTAGTGCCTTTCTAGCTTTTACTTCCTTCCTGCAGATAGATAAATGTCTATATGTTCTCCCACATATCAACCATAACAAGATAATAGCGGTGAGTCTTGGTTCCCTAATTAAAATATCGTGAAAAGAGATTTTTTTAAATTATGTGTCAATCAAGAGAAAATGACTAAGGATATGAAAATGTACAATCATATCACATTGGGCCACCTCTAGATCCAAACAGTATACATGCGGTAAAGCCTAGGTAGCTATAAGTCTTTACCTCCCAGTAGGTAGTCAGAATATTCCTCGTGGGTGGCGTGCTTGATATCGATATATATGTCACAAAAGTAACAAGGCGAACAAATACCTGAGGGTATAGAAGACGTAGTTGTAATACTATACATCGGACATACCTCCTTATGCATAGAAGATGAAATAAATATGTTTACTTATACTAACCTATAGATGTATGGCGTTGAATTTAACCTTGCCAATGCACTGTATCCGTTTATATATTGAGTATTCACGGTGTATCCTCTGTCTGTTTTGGGGTCCTCTATAATTACTGAAATAGAGGGAGGATATATTTATTCAGCGCTTAAAAGGTTACAATACTGGGTAAAGCATATGTATGTATTTTTTGTTATGGGAATTATTACGATGTTAACCTCACTCTTTACAGGGCTAGTTGATCATACCTATCCTCTAAGTACACGTGTATTCTAATTAGTCATTCTGAATTGCATCTCTTGCTTTAAAGCGTTACACTTATGCTCCTTATTTCTCAAGGACTGCAGTCGGAGGTCTTGTCTCTCGTACAAAATTACTGCCCTGGGACCCCAGGTTAACTGCACAGGAATAGAGTATGCACTAAAACGACCAGCGGCCTGACTATTGGCAAATACCCTTCCCACTGCGGTAAAATGCACATAGTACCCTCTCAAACTCCTGAACTTATCAGTTAGAAATTAGTGTCTCCAATATCAAATATTCATCTATTCGATATAGCAAACTAACTCATTTAGGGCTTACCAGCAGTAACGAGCACTTGATCTCACTGCTTCCACAACGCCAAAACAAGACTAACTAATGGCATGGTTCCTTCTTTTAAATACTGCCGCTACTCATGTAAACCTATTGATGTTGTATTTCCGGGTAGTACTGCGTGATAGGGACCCTGTAGCTAGTTCTACGAGTAGCATCTTAAAATTTCCTGAGCTGTGTGTGTTACAGTGACACTTCACCAGAGTGAATGCAGTTATTATCAATTTGCCCCATTAAAACACTTTTTTGGTTGTTTTCCCAACTAACCATTTAAATATGGAGCATTGATTCTGTTACATGAATTATTACTGTCCTTTTTTTGCCGAGTTTCTCTGTATTGATGACCACGCTAATTATTATTCCTCAATGCGGGCGCCATGTTGGATAGGTCTGTTTTTCATTACGTTTACAGCATAGCAGCTGGTCAGTATTCTCAGTTATAACTCACAAGTGATAGTAGTTTACCTTGTTAATTTTTCTGGTGCTGTTATTTAACCTGATGGGGATCTGCAGCTGCTAATCATCTGTTATTACACTGTGTAGGCTGAATCCAAGTGTGAGGGACCTTAATATCTTCATTCACTTGATCCTATTTTCTCCGCTATTGTCTATAAAGTGGTACCATTTAGGTGTTATATTTAATGGCTTGGTCCCACGGTATTTCTTGATTCAGCTCCTTAACAGCTGTCCCCAAAATGAAGATCGGTAAACCTCTCTTTTCTAATCGCCTCAATGGTGGTGCCTGGCTTACTGAGAATCTTTTCCAGAATTTACCATTGTATATCTTCTGGTGTATGATCATTATCAACATAATGTTGTACAATGGGAGCTGAGGTTTTACGGGCTCTGATTGCCGATCTGTGTTCTGTTAACCTTGTGTTTAAAGATCTTCCAGTCTCATCCAGATATCCCAGTTTGCATGGGGAAATTAGTAGGTATATCTATCCAAGCGGGCAGTTTAACTCTAGACTATAATTGTGTCTGTTTTTCATTTAGTAACCACTGTGACGGAGTCCTGACGAAGGCCTAGCCTAAACGTGTTGTTTGTCAACAAGCCGCCAGTCTCTGCACAACAATGTTTTTTGATTAATGGGTTTTAATATTTACTTATTTTTATCAAATGAAATGTGGAATAAATGTTGTATGTTATAATGAAATGAAAATATGATAACTTTGCTACTTGCATATAGAGCAATGAGGATATAGGATGTGTTAATTGTCAATAGAGGATAACGCATGTGGTTTATCAATCAGTATCAACACTGTAAGATACTTTGATTTCTGTTTAAAAAAAGCTTCTTTAAAAAAAGATAAGAATAACAAAAATGAAAAATTTAATTGCATAAACTTATCCTTTGGGTATGGATTGTTTTTATATGAATATTTAATTACACATAGTCTAGAGCTTCTATGTCTGCGTTATGTGAAATACACTGTGCCCAGGTTTTGCCGTTTTCCAAAGTAGCAATGGGCTGTTAGCACCAGCTTGTGAATGGGGCGATGCATTTATCGTGACTTTGGCTGTGATAAAGTGCTGTTAACCCGGGTATAGCTCCTTGAGAATATGCCCCTCTCTTTCAGGTCTGGTGCAATATTTTGTCATAAAAAGGGGAATAAGATCACGAGCAATCACTTGCTAATAATTTTAAGAAAGGCCCTTTTTAGATTGGTTAAAGATCCTGTTCTTTTTGGTACTCACTCTTTTCGTATTGGTGCAGCTACTGAGGCCGCTAGGTTGGGTTGGTCATGGTATGATATAAGAAGGATCGGGAGGTGAAAATCGTCCGGTTGTACTTTTTATGTTAGGAAATGATATCTTGTTCTACATTTTCCTCTTCTCTAATATTTGTTTTTTCCATTTTGGTTGCGTACGGGGCCCATTATCAGGAAAACTGCACACCTGGATAGTGGGACATTCTTTCATAAAGTGGGCAGCGATTTTTGCAGAACAACAAATTTATGGCAGAACCCTTAGACTCCCAAGCATTGGGCATGAAGTGCTTTGGAAGGGTAACGGTGGCATACGGTGGGTGGGTCTGTTTCCTACTTTATCCGAACTGTCTTCTTCTCTGGGTTTTCCTGATATGCTAATCATCTATTTTAGGGAAAACAATTTAGTGTCTATGTCAGGTTTGTCTCTCATTAAACAAATGAAGCTGGACCTTGCCGTTATCAAGAACAATTGGGCGGGCACCTGTTTAATTTGGACAGAATTTGTATATAGGAAACTCTGGAGGGGGGTCACGTAATTATGCTGCTGTGGAGAAGGTCAGACGTAAGTTCAATCGAGCTATGAAGGTATTTTGTCAAGCCATGGGCAATAAAGTGTTATCACATGGTAACATTACAGGGTCTGAGGGTCACTTATTTCGAGAGAATGGAGTTCATCTATCACAACTGGGACAAGCTTAATATTCGTTGGAACTGAGGGATTTGCTTGCTCAATTATGGAAAGAGAATTTATGGTGCACTCAAAGTCTTTAATGTTTTTTCCTTTTCAGCAATTTCTTAGGTGAGGCCGGAAAAATATATCACATCCCCTTTCCGCTTGTCCTGAAGAAGACCCGCACCAGACCCGCAAATAAGGCGTCCATAGGGTCGAAACTTCGACGATACAATATCACTGGACCGTTCATGAAAATCCAGTTAACAAAAGCCAACTGATGTGGCAAACTGGACTGAATAATTATCAAAAATTAGAACTGGCCTTTAAGAATCCTTTTATTCCCCCCCTCACTCACTTATAGATAAATCACTATTTTTATGTCACTTTTGCACAATATGTCATATTGCACCCACTGTACTTGATGCCCCGTTCAGTATAAAGTATTTTGATTACTAATTTTCTCTTTATGCATTGGCACAGGGTTTCTATGAATGAAAAAACAATTCAGAGATTAAAACCTACAATTACCCTGTTTTGGATTGGATTTGCATTTAATGAGTTTTAGAGGACATGCTAATTGATATAACCATGGCTAATGTATATGTTGAATGATTCATTCATATTTTGAAGCAATCAGGTTACATACCCGACGGAAGCATTGTATACACTAACCAGCAGTGTCATGAGCATATGCTTCAATATTTTAGAATCTTGTTGCTTCAAGAACTAGACCTTCGAATGGGCACTAGATATTTGCCTGGCTTTGCAGATGCCTGCTCCCATGGACATCGAACTGCTGATGAATCCTTCGATAAAGTGGACAGAAAACGCTTATGGTGGAAATTAGAAAAGTGGGGCATACCATCGAAACTTCTGAAGGCAATAAGGTCACTATATGAGGCCACTTGGGTGCGGGTTAAAACAAGCGCTCGAACAGTCTCCCCCAAAATAACCACAGTAAATGGGCTGAAGCAAGGGTGTGTGCTGGCCCCCATCCTTTTCAATTTATACACGGTAGACCTGGGGGAGGCCCTAAAAGGAGCCAGTCTAGTAGCCCCCAGATTAGGAAGTGTGAGGCTACCAGTTTTACAGTATGCTGACGACACGGCTATAATGGACCATACGAAGATAGGCCTACAAAGAGCACTAACTGCATTAAACAGCTTCAACATTGCCAATAGCCTAACAGTCAATCAAGGGAAAACCAAGGTCATTATCTTTGGGTCCTACTATCGGAAAAGGCATGCACAGTGGCAATTGGGAAATGCTCAAATAAACTCGGTGGCCTCATACAACTACCTCGGGGTCTGGTTTACGGAACGGGCCAAAGCAAATGTACACTTAAAACAGCAGGCCTCCAAAGCCAACAAGGTAATACATTTGTTAAGACAACTAAGTCAGAACCTGATCAGCCCTTCCGCTAGCCCAATTCTGATAGCCCTAATAGCAAAGCTTCTCCCTGCAATTTGTTACGGTCATCCCGCCTTCCCTGGGAAGGTGGACGCTCTGCTCAATTCAGCCCAAGTTAAGGCTTACAAGTCAGTGCTTCACATACCAAGGACAACCAGAAGAACTAGGCTGAGATTGGAGCTTGGTCTAGCAAGGCCAGACTTGATCTGCCAGGCGGAGCTTATGAAGTTGTATCTAAGGATATTAAGGGCCCCGGGAAACTCCCTAAAATTCCACTTGAGATCCATCTTCGAAGGGCCAGCCTCGATATGGCATATCAGGCTGGGAAATGCAATCAAAGCCTTGAAGATTGCCGAAGGAAATTTCCCGTGACATGAAATTCCACTGAATGCTTGGAAGAGAGCAGTTAATAAACAAGTGTATGAAATTTCTTTTGACCTTGACTATAAAACCCTTCGCCGAAGCTCCCACTTGGTTCCATTGAATAATTCATACATGGTAGGAAAAGCTCAACAATATCTAAGCGAGGCCCTCACAACACAGGCTCTAAGTAAAATTCTTTACATGAGACTGACCATGCTTGGGATAGCAGACTTCAACCCCGCATGGGCTCAAAGAGGGGAATCCATAACTTGCAGGCTATGCACCTACAAGAGGGAATCTTGGCTGCACCTTCTCTGCTGCTGTCCTCATCTCAACAATGAACATCGGCGACTGCTGCATCCGATCTGCCTCAATCGGAGTATAAAATCATGCTCTGAAGTATCAGCTTTGTGCTGGTCAACCACCGACACAATGACCCTAGCGAAATTGGCGAAATTCGTTCACCAAATTAGGTCAGCTTTAAAGGTTAATAACAAAAGTATTCCAACACATGGGAAGCCCACGGTGAAAGCAGCAAACTAAAGCTGATGTGATCTCGCTATGTAGGACCATTGACATTGCCCCTCCTGCAAGCCTCTTAAATAAAGAAACGTCCCCTGCACAGTGTAATTCCAAGGCATATAAGGTTGGAAAAATGCCAATCATATGGGATTCAGTCAGGAGTGCCGTATCCTTTTATTACATTCTGCTTTTTTTAAATTGTTTTTTAGCTCTTTTTTTTCTTCTCCTTTTAATTGCCTAGTATAGTAACATACACCTTACCAAGCAAAGAAGCTTACAATCATTGGTCTCTGTATCTTTTCCTTTTGCTGTAAAGATTTTAATTAATTGTACAGTTAATAATAAACTTGAACTTGATATGACCATGGCTAATTTATATGTTGAATGATTCATTCATATTTTGAAGCAATCAGCTTACATACCCGACGGAATCATTGTATGCACTAAACTGTATTGCCCAGGTTCTGAGGGATACTGGGTTGCCCCATAATAACTTTATTTACATGACACTGCTGGAGCAGTGGTAGTTCCAGGGGCCTTGCAATTATAACATCCATTGCGGAGAAGCAAAAATAGGACAAAAATGCTGCAAGTGAGGAATGACAGCAGCTGGAATCCTACAAACGCCTAGAGAAAAGAGAATGAACAAAAGCTGGTTTTACTCTGAAAATTGTTTGGAATTAAGTGGCCAGGCCAGAGCCTATAATCTTTAAGAAAAGTGCAAGACCAGCAGTGTTAGAATCAGTGTTAGATGTGTTAAAATTCAATTAATTAATTCGCCTAAATGTAGTGGGAGGTTTGTGTTCAACGGTGGCTGTATTACGGTGGATGTTCGGGCAATCTGTAATTCAAAGCTCTCACAGGTAGTTGTAAGAGCTATTTCTTTTTGAAACAATAGTTCTTTGAGTCTGCTTAGCTTATTAAAGTTTGTAATCAAAGTTGGAGTGGAAGGCCACAGCGGGCTCTTGATAACTCCTTATGTCAGGTGAAACAGGACATTACTAAAACATGTGACAGTTTGAGAAACTATAATATATGGAATTCCTGCATACAACCCACAACAATCTTGTTAGCATTACATAACTACCTTTTGAAAGGCAGTAATAAATGAAAGTATTGCAGAGGCGGGTATTCCTTTTAAAAAACAGGCAAAATTTGCCACTGAAGCATTACAATCATGCGTGCAAAGTAACATGTTTGCAAACGAGTGAGTGCCCGACAGAAGAGTCAATTTCTTTTCCAGTAAGGAATACTTCCTTGTCGCCACGTTCACAACGATAGAAAAATGGAAGTGACCATATTTATTTATTTATTATTTATTTGGAAGTTTTCTATAGCACTAGCCAGATCCGAGGGTATCGGAGCGCTTTACAACATGATGAAGAGGAGCCAAAAATACAGGGTAAAGGCATGGAAGGAAAATACAGAAAAAGTTCAAAGGGAAGCTTTACAGATTCAGCTGAGTGTCAGAGGTAGACCGTTGAGGGAGAAAATCACCATTGAATAAAGCTGCTTCTTAGGGGTTCATATCTACAGACAGGGAAATGTTTCATGCAAGCTGTGAACTGAAATGTTGAAATGGGTAATGATATTACACCGTGTATTCCAGTGCTTAATTTATGCCGGTGCTTTCCGGTGCTTAGCACGGGCACTTATTTATCAGGGCCGGGTCTACTCGTCTGCTGCTCCGCGGTCACATTATGATCCGCGGTCACATTATGATTATTTAATTCACATAATATTAGTCACACTCACGGCAAAGACTGTTGCGCCTGGCTGTGAGAGCCTGCCTGCACCAAGACTGAAGATTTAGATATTGTGGCATTGGTGCCTTTGGCGGTCCTAAATACAGTGTTGCCAGTGCGGTGGATGGGACACTAATCATTCGGCTGGATTTGCTTCTGTGGGTAAGGATCTGAGCAGGAGCGTGCGCAGATTTAATTCACATTGCCATGCCCCGGAACACCGTGATCCGCAGTCCTGCAAGCCAGCCAGACCACGACATTGAGGGAAGGCAGCAGCACCAGGAGTTTATTTATATCGGGGTAGACGTGAATAAAGGCAGAGTGTTCCCAGCACGTAACTGACTGCAAGTAAGTGCTAAATGGCAATAGCCATAAACTGATCATTACTGTCCGCCCCCGCTTCCTAGCCTGTGGCGTAGCTTGCTTGGGCCGCCAAACGAGGCTCTTTGGTGTGACACTGCACCAGTGTCTGTGTTTAAATTAAATTACGATTTTCTTGACTGCGGCCCGGTGCACTAAGATTATGTGGTGCGCACATCTTTTAGGTGCTGCGCAGTTTGCCTTTCATAAACTTTTGTCACGCGGTGATATAAGATTAGCTGCCTGTCATGGAGACCGTATTCCAAAAAATGTTATCCTTGCACTACTTCAGTAAAACTGTATTACCAGGGCTGAACTTGGCGAACTGGGACTTCCACCCATTCACTCCACAAATCACTGGAAGGCCAGGGAGATGGGCGTATGCATCACGCACATCCTGGGTCCAGGCCAAAAGGAGGATTGTGAATCTTTACCTTTGGCAGTCAGGGCCGTCGGTAACTGAGACCGCTAAAGACTCCATCACTCAGGATGAACCATTACAATCTCCTGTTCATAGCATCCGGTAAGAAATTTGAGCATTTGAAGTCTTTAATAGTGAGTTCAAGTTCTGATGATTTAAAAAATCCATTCTGTATCCTGTAGAGACCTGTCAGTCTGTCCTGTTCAAGAGCTGAATAGTTTTGTTTATTTCAAGATTCTTTTATTCCTCAAGTGTGTTAGCTTCATATGATGCCATTCCCACACCACTTATGACATTTCCACTACAGAATTATAGTTAAGATGTACCGACCAAAAGACAAGGAAAACACTTAATACAAGAAATGTTTGTGCTGGAGAATTGTTGATGGTGATAGCAACTAAGTGTGGTGACTGATTCATGAAAGTTATGGCAGAGTTGCCAGTTCTGAACGTTTTGCTGAAAACCTATAATATTTCTGTTATGCATCCATCCTTAACAGAAAATGTACCATACATTTATCCTCACTGATGACATATTTGTTTGGTACAAGAATGCATTTGAAGGGGTACAAGACTAAACATTTTATGGTATAGTGCCTGGTGCAGCAGGACCAACATCAGTGGTTTCAGTGCAAAATTTTGCTACATTCTCTCATGGCACGTGATCGTGAAAGATAGAAACCTGCTCCCTGTGAATGACCACATGCCTGTGACTGTGAAGGGAGAGATGCAGGGAAAGATGCTCTTGGGTTGTAATGCCTAAGCAGGATAGATACTTTACGCTGCTACAGCATACCACTCTTTCTGTGTAGCTGTGGCTCATCCTGCTGCTGGACACAATTGGGGAACCCCAGAACCATGTGTTTCCATTACACTTTATGGCCTTTGTGGATAAAGATATGTATGCATTGCTCTCAATCTCATTTAGCTTGTCTAGCCACTTTCTCGCCTTCCTCTGAATTTTATCTGAGCTTCTGTACCAAGTCTGTACCTTTCCGGTTCCCTGGCCTTTATTTGGCCAAGTCTGAAAGCCCTGTACCTACTCTTCCCATTTCCCATGATTTGCTGCCCACTGAGTCCTATTGTCTTCCCTTGTTCCCAGAGGCTGTTCCATTGCTCAGTGTCTCTGATCTTCAACATGGGAGAGATTTCAGGAAACATTCCCTGTGCTCCCTTACCTGCCTCTGTCTGCTGCTACAGCATACCACTCTTTCTGTGTAGCTGTGGCTCATCCTGCTGCTGGACACAATTGGGGAACCCCAGAACCATATGTTTCCATTACACTCTATGGCCTTTGTGGATAAAGATATGTATGCATTGCTCTCAATCTCATTTTGCTTGTCTAGCCACTTTCTCGCCTTCCTCTGAATTTTATCTGAGCTTCTATACCAAATCTGTACCTTTCCGGTTCCAAGGCCTTGATTTGGCCAAGTCTGAAAGCCCTGTACCTACTCTTCCCATTTCCCATGATTTGCTGCCCACTGAGTCCTTTTGTCTTCCCTTGTTCCCAGTGGCTGTTCCATTGCTCAGTGTCTCTGATCTTCAACACTGGAGAGATTTCAGGAAACATTCCCTGTGCTCTCTTACCCGCCTCTTGTCTCAATATCTGCCTTCCAACGCCTGTCTTATTTTAAATTATTTTCATTAGGCTTCCAATTTAAAAATAACATAATAATGTCTCCAAGTGTACGACGATTTACCGAAACCTAATAAAAAGTAACACCATTTGACTTCCATGGTACATTTTCCAGGAAGCATTTATATGTTTGCTTTTAGGGTTTTTGAGATGCCTTTGAAATTGTGAGGGTACACAGAAGGCAAACTTAAATTCTAAGAATAAAATATAAATGTTCTATGGACTTTGGTGCTCAAGCATCACATATTACTACATAGCAGCTCTCTCTTAGTGCCTACTGTACTTCTGTGCCCGCTTCAAAGAATAAACTGGCTATATTCAGGAAAACATAGCTCATCTATTCTCACCTCATTGACCCTTTTAAAATTCATTCCATCTTTCATCCATGGCCAGCATAAGATTTACAGATCCACTTCCATTTGCACGTCCTCAAGCTTTCAGCTCTATTTTTGAAACGAGCAATGCCAACAGATTGTACTGTTTACATTTTTTATTTTATTTATTTATTTTAAACTGGGGGACACTATCTTCATATTTGCAGGTGCACTTTCAGATTTCTGGAGTTTGCATTTTGATTCAATTAGCGTTTCCTATCCAGGCTTCCACTATGTTATGAATGCTCAAATGTGTTCTTAGTCTTCTGTTGCTTCTCCATCTTTCTTATAAAGGGTCACTAATTACGTCATGAGGGTTGTCTGCCAACAGCAGTTTTATTCAGATTGATAATTATGTCTTCTCTTTACTTTGGCCTATCCTCTAAGTTTCTTTCTTGGCCACTATTTTTAGAGTTAGATTCATGGAAGGATGGTCATTAGTACTACTATTTCTACTTGGTGTACCTAGAGGTGTAAAACACAATTGTGCTGTGCTGCTGCGTACTGATGATCCAGGGAAACGTATTTACAGCTTGTGGTGTTGGGTGGTTTGATGTCCTGCACCAATCAGGTTCTGGTTTGCAACCTAATTTCTGGTGTAACAAGTACTAAACACTTACTCCTCATTAGAGCTACCTTATCCAACATTAATTACTCTGGGTAATTGCAGCCAAACTCTACACACAATTAAAGTACTCTGGTGTGGCTGGCAGCTCTAAAACTGTCTGTGTGTGTGCCCGGAAAGCTGTCTCAGCCCTGGCTGACACACACAATGGGGGGTGGGGGGGGCTGAAGCCCATTGAGCCCAATGGGCGTTGCTCACCTGGTGCTTATGCGTGACATTTCCATGCTTTCAACATGCTTACATCTGACTTTTAGCAGTGCCAGTTGAGGATGTAGGTGGAGCTAATACAGTAAGTGGGTGGAGCCAGTAGGGGAGGTGGGTGGAGCCAGAGAACCGTAGGCGTGGCCTCCAACAAACATTTGGGCACCTGCACTTCCTATTTTACAAATATAGGACTGGTATTAATCATACAGCTGAAAATGTTTCAGCTATGGTATATAGCAGTTGTTCTAACATCTCCAAATGTAGCATTGTATAGGTTGCATCTTTCATTGCCATCAGATGTTGTTTGCGTGTTAAATTGAAAGGGAAAAATATGGTAAAGGAATTCAGATAATGCCATGGTAAGCACCCATTCTTAAAGGTTTGAACTGCCCAGCTAAGCTGCATTATAGATCTAAGCTGACTTTGCACATGATACAATGTTGACATGTCATTTTGCATAATATCAATAACAGATGACACACTATCAGTCAAATTATAAATGCAAGAAGACAGTGTATTAATACTATTATCAACAACAGCAAGCAGTTATTCCAAATTGTCCTGATCAGTCAGTCAAATAATCATTATTCGTTTTTTTGCAACCATAAAAGAATCCAACCAAGATTTTAAAACATTAGAAATAGAATACAGACAATATATAATAAAGTTCATGACAATAGAAATTCATAATAAGCAATGTAACAGTGAGAAATTGAATTGATATTACAACAAATAGCAGCATGTCACTAGATAACAAATGAAGATTAAGATAACAATTAACGGACAACGACCATAGGTCAACATCAAACAACATATATTGATCTTTAAAACAACCCTGTGTCCCAAAAAACCCATGATATTAAAAAACAGATCATTAAAAATCAGATTTGAATTTAAAAAGTCATTTCCCAACAAAATTCCGTAAACTGACAGCTGTGGAAATTTATCTGGAGACCATTAGACATGTATATTTGTCCTTTAAAAGCTGGAGGTGGTAAAGGACCGGCTGACACTTCCTGATATTTAAAAATCTTAGTAGGGGGATAATAAAATCCTGCCTCAGTTTAGTGTAAAGTTGACAAAGCAGCATGTTCTGGATTGATTTAGTGTCACATGGGCATGGATCCAGTTTAGCATCACAGTAGACTTTGCGAGGCTAGGAACTAAGAAATGTGCGATGCTAAATCTAGTAAGATAAAACATTTTTGCATGACAAAAATAAAATGGAGAGATAGGGCTCAAGCCTTAAGGAGCGTACTAGAGGCAAATATTCCAAGACTCTCTTTTTCCCTATCTCCAGGTGCTCACTAGTCGACCTTAAAAAAGCTAAAAGGTCCCTTTTCAACAGAATTTTTGGGATCTTGACAATTTGTTCTGGGTTATAAAAACAATCCACCAGCCCCACTGTCTCCAGCTGCCTATTTATGTAATTAAATCATGGTATCCTCTGCATATGTCGAGTCTAAAAAAATCCAATATAATCGCACGGTTAAGGGCCTGCTCATCTTTTACCAATACTGCATGTCATAATAAAATTGGCAGAATTTGTATACGATGGGTTAAGGGAGTCAAGCCAAGTTCATAATGACAGAAGATAATGGGGAGACTACTTGGAACTGTTAATAGACGTCTAAGGAAATTATTCTCAACTGCCTGAAGATGTGCCGGATTGCAAAAGCCCCACCTCCAGCCCCATACAAGGTTACAGAACTCGAGCGAGCCTTATAGATGTTAATTATTGAGTCAATGGCTCTGGATCCTAGTTTCTTTGTGAAACTGTTCAATGCCTCCAAATTTTGGTTAAAACTACTAACCCTTGTTTCAACTAAATGATGCCAAGTACTTTTCTGGTCGAAGGGGATTCCCAGGTATGAAAAAGTTGGAACATAGGAAATGTTTTCATTATTAATAAAACAAGATTTTAAAAGGAAGGGAGATTTGCCTGCCACCATAGTGTAAGACTTGGCCATATTGGTCTTTAGACCCAAATCAGACATAAAATCATGGAATCTAGGGACAAGCTTTTGCAGGCCCACACTGGTTCTAGACATTAACTCACAATCGTCGGCATTGAGTAATGCTGGAAGATTTCTAGTGCCTATCTTGGGAACATCAACATGCCCTTGATTAATGTAGCTTTCCAAATCATTGATATAAAGACAAAATAAAAAAAGGAGCTGTACGCACCCTTGACGAACCCCACGATTCGTTTTAATGGGAGCAGTGAGTTCCCCGTCCACCCCATACCTAACCATCCCAGTCACATCCTGATGCATCAGTGCTAGAAAATGAACTAAGGATGTATCAATGCCCAGCTCCAGCAATTTTTTCCATAGTTTCCCTCTCTTCACCCAGTCAAATGCTGATGTAAGATCCATGAAACCAAGGTAGAGGGAACAGTTCTTGACTATTCAAGATTTTGGATGACCTTGAGATGCTATGCAGCTTAAAATATTGGTCAGCAGTGGGAGCCAAAGGACAGGATTGTACAGAGAAATATCAGCAGAGATGCCATCCGGGCCAGATGCCTTGTTCTTTATAGTCTGATTTAAGGCTTTTTCAACTTCATCAAACGTTGGGCGCGCCAGCTCTAAGGTTCCCTGACCAATTTCCGTATCATTATGATTTGAGATGGAACAGTGCTTGCCGTTATTGCTGTATAGGCTAGAACAGTATTGTACCCAAGCATGGGGCATAATTCTGGTATCAATGCTACCATTGTGGGAGCTTTGGAGTTGACAGTTTTCCAAAAATGTCTAGGGTCTTTAATGAGACTATCTTCATGCAATTGTTTCCATGCCTCTTTTCTTATGGCCATTTTACATTTCACAATAGCCTGTTTGTATTCATTTCGAAGAGGTTTCACCACCAGATTATACCTGGTATTTTTTTCAGTGCCTTAAGAAGGTTGCTGTGAGATCTTGAGCAGTCACTGTTAAGCCATTTATGATGCCTCTGGGGTCTCGGTCTTCCGTCCCCTCGTAATACCTCGTTAATGGTCTCGGTTATTTCAGTGAAAGCCCTTAACATGAACAGTGGATTTATTCTGCTTTCTAGACACACCAAGATGTGTGCCTTATTGGTAATCAAAATCTGCTGAAAAACAGAGTCCAGATCTACCAGGGACCACTTACGCAGGAGACCCTTGCTTTTATTATAAATTATAGGGTGTAAATTTGATTTCCCAGGAGAATTAACAATCTGGGTCTCTAAACGAATGGCTAGGGGGAAGTAGTCACTGAAACAAACTTTTAAAATAGAAAATGCCACAGAGTGAGGTTTAAAATATTCAGAAAAGGCAATAAAATAAATTAGGCTACCTTGACCTCTGCCCATGAAGCAGATATAATCTGAACCAACTGGTTTGAAAGATATATTGTTAAAAAGAGAGACAATTTAGAAAGTAAGGTGTTAAAAATTTTCCCGCAGGGGTTATGGTCGAAATGACAACCACCATAATTTTCCCGATCTACTAAACAGCATGCAGACTGCTTTTATAAAGGACATAATCTACAGTTACAGTCTCCACCCCCCCCCCCTCCGAGTACAATAAAATCAGTTTTTAGTTCCTGTGTCTACTTAGTGATTTTTCTAAATCTTCTGCAATGACAGTGTTGTTAAAAACAAAATGGTTGTGATAATAGTTAACAATAACAAATGTTACACTCGGATTATATACAATATTAATAATTTGAAAGTGCAGTGAATCAAGCTATGTCTTGCCAACCTTGTCAGCTAGTTTAGTTGCCACTAAAGTAAGTACAACCCCCCTTAAGATGGCCACTCAGTGCTGCTTCTGCCGGGGTATGTATGGAAGCGTAACCATCAATGTGAACTATATCTCTCGTCCAGGTCTCTTGGAGGCATATAATGCTATAATCTTTCACAAGGTTGAGCCAAGCTTCGTTCCTCACCTTGTTTAGTAAACCTGCTATATTCCAAAGCAAGCCTCTGTGAACAATTGTATTAGTATTGCCAGAGGGTGCATCCCAGCTACTCGCATGGCCAAATATCCGACAGTCATCCTGGGGCTTCTGGGCTGTGTTTTGGAATAGCATATGTAGGCCCAGTTCGACTAATAGAGTATTCACGGGTTCCACTGGAACTACTATTGCCAGATCCGGCATGGTAGGTTTTTCCACATGTTAGTCACTGGCATATCAGTGCTACCTTCAGCATCTATCATGAATAAATCACAGTTAATATCCAATGTAGTTCCCAGCATCCATTGATGTAGTCAGTCTACCTTTTCCAGGGGAGAAACTCGATTAGAGGTTGAAATAATGAAATGCTGTGGTGCACTGTAATTAACATGATGTAACCTCAACTCTACCGGTGTGATTGGTTTATAAAAATAGCCAAGGGGTACTATCATGATAGAGGTGCTAGTGTTTCTACGCCTAGAAAGCCTTTCCATGAGGGAGCGTACCAGAAAATATTTTTAAAATTGATGACAACACAATCACCAACATCAGTTTTAAGTTGTAACTCCATCCATAATACTCGCTGGATATTACTTATATTGATGAAAAAATCTTCGCAGGTCGTCCAGTTTGTGGTTTGCGCTAACCAATGCACAGTTTTATCCTTTAGCTGTGGCATATCTTCCTCCTTATCAGGTGATAAAGGTGGAACAATTTAAGGACTATAACCAAGGGGGTTGCTTCTGGGGGAAGGTGAAGGATTCTATCATGATTTCTCCTTGTTTCAAAATGGCATTTGCAGACTGATTCAAAATTTCCAGCAGCATTTGTCCCATTTAAAATTGTTGGGTATCCCCCACCTCCAACTGAAGTGGGTGCAATATTTGCTCAGGATTAAGGTGGGCAAGGTAAAATAATGTTAGCCATGATATTGGACTGGAGGCTATATAGGGGCTGATAATCTCGCATGGCTGGCCTCTGAGGGGGCAGGGAAGTGCACTGCATGAAAAGTGGCTCGAATCCGGTACCTTGTTAGTCCCACTGGTTAAACTCGACAGGCTAGAGCCAATCAAACTTTTTAACGAGGTGTCAATGCTGTTAAGAATGCTTAAAAAAGGGTTGAGAAGAGTGTTCATAGTTATTTCCAGAGACCTAACAAACTGAGCATACGACAACGTCTCGCCCTGACCATGGCTTCCTGATTTAACTCCCAAATTAGATTCCCCTACGCTCTTCCATGAAGTGGGGGCCAAGTTTTTTTTCCGGGCTGCAGGTGGCAATAAATCACTCTTGAGTTTGTTACAAACGTTTGCCTTTTGGGAGGGGCGAGTATGGGATGTCAGATGGGGAACTGTGCAGTATATTAATGGCAGACTCTGAATTGCAGGATTTTGGGTCTTCCATAGGGGGCTTGGGACCAATGGGGGGCTGGATTTGTGATAAATTGGGTGGATCTGCCAAAGGACTCATATGTAATGCCCGCTTTGTGGCCCCCAGTCTCTCCTCCACACACTCAATCTCACTGGTAATAGCACGGCATAGCCGTAGTAAGAAATCTAGTGATGATAGAACTTAATGGACTGGCCTTGGTAGAAGACATGACTGATTTTCTCTTCCCTATCCTCTTACCTTGTCCGTAGGTCAAATCTGCAGAGATTGATCAGGGCCGTAATACAAACCCAAGACAAAGGGCCCAGCCCAGCATTGTATGGCCGCGGATGAGCTCAGATAGACCCGCCCGGGCACGGCCCGCGCTGCGGGGGCCCAAGATGTTTATGTAGCACCTCCTGGCATGCTGACGGGTTGCGTTGGCAGTGTGACATCCGCAAGGAAGACTGGGAGTTGTATTGTCAGCTCACCCAGCAGGACCGGCAAGAACAGACTCACACGCTGCAGGGCCAAAAGTTGTTTATGTAGCACCTCCTGGCACGCTGATGGGTTGCGTTGGTGATGTGGCTGGCCCGAAGAAAGGCTGAAAGTTATGGTGTCAGCACCCCATGGCAGGAACGGCAAAAAAGGGCTCCAGCACTGAGGGGGCCACAAGTTGTTTATGTAGCGCCTCCTGGCCGCTGACGGGTTGGGATGGCGGCGTGGCAGGCCGTGAGGAAGGCTGGGAGTTGTAGTGTCAGCTCACCCCGACAAGAACAGCATGAACGGGCTCCCATTGACCTGATCAATTTGTCTTAAACGTGCAGAAGCTCCCAATTGAGACCATTTCCAAATTTCATTGTAGATAGCATAAATAAATCTTTTAGAACGTAGAGATTTAGGGCCTAATAAAAAATCTGATAAGTCCATGTCTTCGAACAGGAGAGAAAGATGTTGTTTCATTGCAGACAGTGTGGAATGTTCCAACCATTGTTGACACAATTTCCCCACAGAATAGGTGGAAACAATACCTGAATGCTGTGAGTGAGAATATCAGGGGCAGGTCTGCTTGATTTAAACCCATAAATGGAATTAAGAAAACAACCAGTACGCAACTTTGGAAGGAACTGATTACTCTTCAGTTTAGCGTTTTTCTACTCTAGAATGACAGCATGAGCTTGGCTCTCTACGATTGTGCCCAGCCGAGCTCTTTCTACAATTAATTGTTCACAGATGAGATGACTCACTTGCCTTAAAATTGGATTAATATCCTTGGAGAAAAGAGTTGTTTGGAGGATAGAAGAACAGAAACAATTCCGTGATCCATCGTGTTTTTTGTGACTTTCGCCCTGAGGTAGCCCATTCGGGTGAAATGCGTTGGCTGTGGCTGTTGCTGTTGCTGTGTATAGCCCTCATCTTTTTGAAAAATAAAGAAGAAGTCTCTATACCAAAGACTGTGAAGCTCTATTATTATTTTTTGGCATATTATATGCCATTTGCCTTGTGCCTCTCTGTGCTTTGTTTTATTCAAACAACCAGGGCCTGACTGTGCAAAGCGGGCATTGGGTGTTTACCTGGGAGGCTGGAAGAGTGGAGGATAGTTTTGGAGTGGTTGGGGATGGTTTTGTTACGGGGGCTGGTTTTGCTGCAGTGCTATAATATCTGCCCCCTGTAACAAAAGCAGCAGTGCTGGGGACCAGTTTAGTTAAGTAGCAGTGCTCCACACTTGCACCCTCGCCCAACCCTGCTCTGCCCGCCCCCCCCGCCCCCCTTTAGGGGGAAGTCCGATAAAATTGCCAGTGCTGCTTTGTGTTCTCAGTCCGGCCCGGAGTATGACAACCATTTGTGTCTACTGGCCACAATAACCACCGATGTGGACCTGAAAGTGTGGAATTAAATGTACCATTCTTCACCATACTATTGAGCTGCTTTTCAGTATAATTTGCCAAACGTAGTCAATTATCGAAGTGTGCAGTGAAGGGAATATCCTGGCATTCTTTTCTTTAATATTGATCCATCGTGTTTTTTGTGACTTTCGCCCTGAGGTAGCCCATTCGGGTGAAATGCGTTGGCTGTGGCTGTTGCTGTGTATAGCCCTCTTCTTTTTGAAAAATAAAGAAGAAGTCTCTATACCAAAGACTGTGAAGCTCTATTATTATTTTTTTGGCATATTATATGCCATTTGCCTTGTGCCTCTCTGTGCTTTGTTTTATTCAAACAACCAGGGCCTGACTGTGCAAAGCGGGCATTGGGTGTTTACCTGGGAGGCTGGAAGAGTGGAGGACAGTTTTGGAGTGGTTGGGGATGGTTTTGTTACGGGGGCTGGTTTTGCTGCAGTGCTATAATATCTGCCCCCTGTAACAAAAGCAGCAGTGCCGGGGACCAGTTTAGTTAAGTAGCAGTGCTCCACACTTGCACCCTCGCCCAACCCTGCTCTGCCCGCCCCCCCCCTTTAGGGGGAAGTCCGATAAAATTGCCAGTGCTGCTTTGTGTTCTCAGTCCGGCCCGGAGTATGACAACCATTTGTGTCTACTGGCCACAATAACCACCGATGTGGACCTGAAAGTGTGGAATTAAATGTACCATTCTTCACCATACTATTGAGCTGTTTTTCAGTATAATTTGCCAAACGTAGTCAATTATCGAAGTGTGCAGTGAAGGGAATATCTTGCCATTCATTTCTTTAATATTTTTCAGTCCCAGACATGTAGCCTGCTGGACGGTGTCATTCAAAAAAATCATTTGTATTGAAATTAAACAATCTCGAAACAAGGCTTCCAACCCCCGAACTTGCCAAGATTTGGTTCCACAAGTAGATTTCAGTTCAATCGTGTCCTATCCTTCCAATAATCATAGCCTTTAAGGGCTAACTGTTTATGTTTAGGGATTTGTAGCGCGCACAGCTTCTCAATAGAGTGTCCCGGCGCAAGCCCAAAAGTCCGAGGGACCCAAAGCATAAATAAACTAGAACAGGCTAATTGATCAAGAATGTTTTGAGCTTTTTTCTAAACTGAGAAGGATTCTTAAGGTTACGCAGATCCAGAGGCAGGGTATTTCAGTAAGTTGCTGCAAGGTAGGACAGAGAGCTGCCACCCTTTCGTTTCAAACTAAACCTGGGAACAGATGCTAGAAGCATATTCGAGGAACGAAGACACCTGCTGGGGGTATAGAACTGAAAAAGTTTCCTGAGATAGACAGGGCCATACTCGTAAAGTGCAGCATGAGCAATGGTCACAGCCTTGAACATTATCCTAGCTTTAACTGGCAGCCAGTGTAAGTTACGCAAGTGTTGCCTAACACTGGAGCGCTTAGGAAGATCCAGTAGAAGATGAGCGGCAGCATTCTGAACCACCTGTGATTTGTCCAAAAGGTAACACGGCAGACCTTCGTGAAGTGCATTCGCATAGTCTATGCGAGAGGTAACCAAA
Organism: Lissotriton helveticus; assembly: GCF_964261635.1. Classification (NCBI taxonomy): domain Eukaryota; kingdom Metazoa; phylum Chordata; class Amphibia; order Caudata; family Salamandridae; genus Lissotriton; species Lissotriton helveticus. Next base: position 521,665,678 of record NC_136059.1, on the reverse strand, counting down.
GCACGGATAACCGTTTCTTTAGCAGAGAAAGGCAATAATGGAAAAAATCTGCAGAGAGGTTTTAAAATACCAAAGCAGGTGCCAGTTAGTTTGCCAATCTGGTTACTAAAACTGAGTTCCTCGTCAAACCAGATGCCAAGATTTTTCACAGGATGGCCAGAAGGAGAAGGACAGGGAGATTCAGTCGGCCAGAAATGATGCCAAAACAATGGGGGAACCCCCCAAGTAAGAGAATCTCAGTTTTGTCTGTGTTACATTTTAACTGAGCCGACACAAGCCAGCTAAATACCGCAGACAGACAAGCCTTGACATGAGATAGGGCGCCCCCGTGTTTCTTCCAGGTAAACAAAAGTTGAGTATCATTTGCGTATGCAACCACTTTGGCACCCAGGTCCTCAGCCAGCTGAATAAGAGGGGTCATATAGAGATTGAATAGCAAAGGACTAAGAATAGACCCCTGAGGAACCCCAGTCAGCAGAGCTTGAGATGTTGACACAAAAGAGGGGATCCAAACTTGTTAAGTTCTATTTTCCAAGAAGGATTTTAACCACTCCCAAGCAGTACCGAGGATGCCCAACTTTTGTAGACGGGCAAGGAGAAGTGAATGGGGGACAGTATCATAAGCGGCCGAGAGGTCCAGCAGGACCAAGACAGCCCTGCCCCCAGCATCCAAAGTCTCACGGATAGCTTCCGCTACTTTCACAAGGGCAGACTCAGTACTGTATGTGGCCCTGAAGCCCGATTGGTGAGGGTGGAGAAGGCCTTGCTCTTCAATGAGAGATGTAAGCTGCTTGTTGCCCATTTTTCACAAATTTTAGTAATAGCAAGAAGCAGAGAGATGGGGCGATAATTGGAAGGGAGATGAGGATCCAGAGTAGGTTTTTTATGAGAAAAACAAGCAGCGCCTGTTTCCAGTCAGTAGGAACAAAAGCAAGTGAAAGTGAGTGTGAACCAGCGGCGGCCCATACCCCGTTGTCACGGCATCATAACGTAGGAAGCCCGGCATCCAAACCCGGTCCTACAGCGTCCCTGGCAACCCGAACTCCACCCCTCTGTCCTCCCTTGCAGGAACCAATGGAACTGATCGGACGACCGGAAACCACCTCCTTTGACCCCGGAAGTCCCTCCCTCTACCCGATGCCGGAACCAGGAAAAGCCGATCCCAATGAGAGAGGGGCGTTCAAAGCGGCGGACTCGTGGCAGGAGACAGCGAGCGGAGAACCCGAGAAGGTGAACCGAGGAGAAGAAGAAGACGGAACACTCGAGCGGAAGACCGGAGGCGAGGAAGAAGACGTTTGGACCGAGGACTGGTGGAGTCCTCCGGAGATGGCTGGAGAGCGGCCGCAACTCGCGGAAGAGTTGCGGCGGGGCATGTGAGTACCCTGTCTCCTTATCTCTTTCGACTGACGTGTGTATAATTGTAAAGAAACGCCCCCACCTTGGAGTCGCACTGCCACTTTATAAATATTGTATAGCAGTACTAGTCACCCGGGCACTGTTGTATAAAGACTTCCCCCACACACCCTTTTCCCCTACACCCTCTGTCTCTTCCTTCTCTTCGTATCCCAACTCCTTCCCCCCTTCCCCCCTCACACTCGCTTTAACCTCCCGCACCCCCTGGTGTTGGTAAAAGTCTGGGTCAGTCCACATCGTGAGGACTAACTGCCCCTTGTATTCTCTTTTCCACATATCTCCGAGGCCCTCCTCCAGACCGGTCAAGACCAAGGTCTGTCGTAGGGACGACCAACGCAGCACCGCTTATCCAGAGCAGCCCTCCAACAGACAGCACGAGAAGACTCCTCTCAACGACCCGGTCTCTACTACACTTCTCTGTGGATTTCACTGCTATTTATACGAACTGCCTCTGTCAAATCAATAAATCATAGCCCACTATATCCGGCCTCCACGCCTGTTATTCCGGTCCGCCCTAAGCCCACGTTCACAGTGAGGTATTAATCAACTGATTCAAAAAATGGATTGACAACAGCAGCAGCTGTAGCCATAAGTTTTGCAGGGCAAGGATCATGAGGGGAGCCTGATTTAAGGCAAGATAAAGCAGCCAGGGAGTCTGGCAGAGATACAGGTTCAAATACAGAAAAGGTAACACAGGTAGTGGGGCCGGAAAGATAATCAGGGGACAACTGAGAAGGCTGGCCATCAGAGTTTTGAAAATGAGATTGCAATGCCTTGACCTTATAGATAAAAAAAATGGTAAGTTCTTCAACCGGGTGACAAACTAAGCTGTATATTTTAGCTTAGTCTATGTCAGCATATATTTTTTCAGTGGGGTACGGGTTAATTTGAAATAATATGATGTAGGATCTGACGTGTCATATCCTAAAAAATACGTCAATTTGTCTTTGTACGTTTTGGAATTTCCTTGTGGGGGAGTCGTTCAATCTTGCCATTGTGTATAATTAAAAAGTGCACACTGAATACTGGCCCTGTGTAGGAAATGATGGCCGTAATGGTCATAACAGAACATATCAAAATATTTACCAGAATTAGGGTACAAGTCCTCTGATTCGAAAACAGTATAATATTCCAGCTCCAAGAGCATAGAATTTACAGACTCACCATTCCAATCCTCTAAATATAACCCAGATGCCATTATATCACCCATAGAAACTTTAAACCCATATCATATGGTATCTGCAGCATCTCCATAGGAACGAATATGTCGAAGAAACTCTATCCCAAATAATTTCATCAGTTACTGGTGAGGGAACGTGATGGTGCTCTGAAATTGTAGGGGTGCATCATAATCATGAATAGTCTGCATTCACATATATCTTTTGTGTTGTATTAACCTTCATTAGTAGAAACGTGTTGTAATAATAAAGTGAAGTGAAGGGTTGGCAATGTGTGTCATGTAATGTAAGAGAAATAACGTGCAATTCATGTTTAAATGTTTAGCCTTCTGATGTCTATTGCAATTGCTTAACGAAATAGTAATGTGTAATGAAATGCATTAGATTTAAACATGCACCATAATAAAGACTGTACGAGTAAATAATTTGTGCTTAATGTGTAATGAAATGTAGTTGCTTGCAGATGCAGCATTATTAAAAAGAGTGATTAATTTAATGTGAAAGGCCTAAATGAAATGTTCACATTGGGTTCATGAAAGGCCTGTTCGTTTATTCTTATGTTGGCCGAATTGTGTAGGCCTGGAAATGTCATTTCCCTGGTAAGCTCTCGCATTTGGAGGTAGTCAGCGAATTTCATGTGTATGCAAGGATGTTCTGTTCTCACATTTCAGTTGCAGGTGGAAGAAGCTGCCTTTGTTAATTAGAACTAATGCCTTTTGTTTTAGGATTCAGGCCTGGAGGAGAAGAGAAACATTGTAAACAGAAGGTCGATAATTGGAAGCCGGCGTTCCTCCTCTGGATTAGGCCTGGGAATCAAGATCATCGGACTACATCTGGAGAGGACAGTGGAAAAATACCTAGGAGAGGTGTCTGTTAGCATGAGGTGATCTGTGGTGTGTTTTACATCGTTGCATTTTGTATTAGGGAAAGAGCCCTAGAGGGAGGAGAAGCAGAAGGAGACAGGATGAGCTAAGAGAAGGGGGTCAAAAGATAGAACTGCAAGGAGCATCTTAGAGCAAGCTCTTAGCTTTGGCTAACTAATTTACTCTGTGAATGTACTTCTTAGGAAGTCTTCAGAAGCTGACACCTTTAACTGATTTTACCTGGGAATTGCTAAGTAGGGATGTCACCTTAGAGAGAGAGTAAGGATAGTTTAATGCTTTTACTTCCTAGCCACCAATGAAGTCTGACTTAAATGCTGGAGCAGTCCTTGCCTTTGTTCTATTTCTAGAGTTGTTTATTCTTTTCATGATCCACCGGAGCAGACTAATCTGTAGGTTTGGTTTTGTATTAGTTCCAATGTATTTTCACAATCTCGTCTTGAGGTGCTTGTATATTCAGTTGTTTTTGGCTTTGTAATAAATCCCCTAAATTGAATCTGGAGTCTGTGCTCTTTCGGAGTTACAGATATTGAGTCTGATAAATTGATGTCATGTCTGATACTCCTCTTTATACTTCTCAGCAGATAATAAAAGATCTGTCGACTCAGGGTTTCTAGTAAGTTTTGTTGGTGGAATCCGACTTAGTTGGTAGTGAGAGGACCTCTGTAGTAAGCGGGGTAGATAGGGAAACGTTAGTTAAAACACCATAGAGCCCAACAGATGGGTGTCTAGAGGATCAAGAGAAGAGGATGACGGCGCTTGGGGATGACCAACGGAGAGTGACGGTGCGATGGAAACAGCAGTTATTACCTAGGTCGACAGGTAATAAAAGATCTGTCGACCCAGGGTTTCTAGTAAGTTTTGTTGGTGGAATCCGACTTAGTTGGTAGTGAGAGGACGGTTACCTCTGTAGTAAGCGGAGTATACAGGGAAACGTTAGTTAAAACACCATAGAGCCCAACAGATGGGTGTCTAGAGGATCAAGAGAGGAGGACAACGGCGCTTGGGGATGACCAACGGAGAGTGACGGTGCGATGGAAACAGCAGTTCGCGGAGCAGTGAGTATGAATAGGGATGTTGTTAGATTGCGGTGATGATTTGATTGTGTAATGTCTTGCAGAGTTGGAACAAGAGTTGAGTGATTGTGGTTTCAGACTGTGAGTGCGCACGGTCCATGTGATTTCTTGATGTCAGGCTCGACAAGTAGCCTAAGATCCCGGGATAGATAGATTGTGGTGTATAAGAAACCCAGAGCTGTAATTGTCAGCCATTGATTGTGTGAGTCGTGAGATGTCATCGGCAAACCCACCGGAGATAGGGAACGAGATCGTGAGGGTTTAGGTGACCAACGCAGGTCGTGGGTTACTGTATGTGTATAAAATCGAGTGATTGGATCCTATCAACTATTTATGTGACCGTCCGGCCGTTCGTGGGCTGATGGTCGAGGGCAGTTGTCCGGTCGTTTCACGGACAGACAATTGTCAGATTGACGTAGACAATTACAAGCGGTCGGTCGTTTGGTGGACAGGCAGTCGATTAAGTGACTGTCCAGTCGTTGGGTGGACAGACAGTTACCTTGCTGTGTGAACGAGACGTGCAAGAGTGAGAGACGAATTGCAAGGGAGGGGAACTGCTAAACACCGGGGAAGAGTGATGTTGAAGTGTGTCGCACTACGATAGGTCGGTTGCTGTAAGGACTCGCTGGTACTGGTGGATTGACATCAGGAAGTAAAATGACAAAATTGTGGGCATAAGAGTTGCTTCCATCATGAAATGTTTTAAGGTGTTGTGAGATCTTTGTTGGGGAGATAGAGAAGTTGTAACTCTAGGGGAAGAAGCACCACCCGAGGACACCCGAGCTCACTACATGGCTATGAATGTAGGGCTCCATACTATAATTTGGCTCGAAATTGGGAAAAGATTACTAAAATGGAGGAAGATTTGGATTTTCCACGTTATGGTTCATTTAGACTTGATGTGTTGTACCATTTGAGATCAGTGATGGCTGGATTACGACCTTTACCTGGACCAACTCAGTTTGAGGTGCTTGATGCATGGATAAGAGCAGTACATGCAAGAAAAAGGGAATGAAGTCCGGAAAGGGTGAAGAAGTCGATCAGGGCATTTCAAGATGCGCGCTGGGACGTATAGGCGAAGAGATGTAGGGTGAACACCATTGAGGGAGATAGATTGTTTCCACTGTTAGTAAAAGTGGGAGATGCTCAAAAGAGAAGAGAAGAGGAAGATGATAGTGATAGTGATACAAATGACAGTCTTTTGGAAAGGTTACTGGTGGAATGTCCACCTCCATATAATCCGGATTCGGAGGAAGGAATGAGAGCTCTCACAGAGGAAAGTGGGGAACCATAGACCAACTCGAGTGTAGGAGTAAATGGGAGAATTTCAACGAGAACAGAGGGATTGGGAACACAGCCACTGAAGAGTGCAGAGACAGGTGGAGGCAATCTGATTGTTAGGCTACCGGAAGCTCTTACAGTGCCGGTCACCATTGGTGCCATATTTTCAGTGTACGATACAGATCAGGCAGGAAATGGGAGTTCGGTACAATTGATAATGGGAGAAAGTACTGACACTGGAAGGAATAGGACAGCGAGTGGAAGCGGTCACCCTTCAAGGCCCATAGAATCAAGTACGCCTTTCCCAGCCACTGCAGATTCTTCTAGAGGTCAGGTGGAGCAGTGAGCCATAAGAACAGGGTCCTTAGCTGATTCACGTTCTGACTTTTCTGACTTGAGGATGTAGGAACCCCCGGTGAGAGGTCCTAGAGGAAAGGATGATGGGGTGAGATTAAAGGCAGAAGTGGAGGAAATAATCAGTGGAAATTTGCCTTTAGAAAGGATTGAACTTTGTGAGCCAGATGAATTGTGTTTGAGGCGAAGGATGCAATTCACAAAGCGAGGGGAGCACATGAGAAACTGACAGAGTTGGCACAGAGGCATGATGTGGATTTGTATCAAACGAAAATGTTACAGGGAAATCACAGGTTAAATTACAGTGATTAGGAACTAGAAGAAAAAAAGAGTCATAGGGTTGAAAACACACATCTGTGAATTGATTGTAGGGATACGTGCATGGAGCATGCTTGACAAATGGGAGGAAAGGTGGTCGGAGAAGAAGAGTGCTAGGAAGAGCATAGGAGAAACACCACTTACAGGAGGAGGGACAGTAAGAGCAGAGGCTTTCTCCTTGCCCGAGGTACTGAGTGGAGGGTACGTTCATGTGCCTTGGAGTAGAGGTGATTTGGCGGTGTTTACCAATGATTTTCCTCGGCTGAGGGAAAAACCTGTTGATTGGTACAAACAAGTTGATCGATTAGTCAAAATTCGAAGGTGTTGTAGATTGATTTAAATATTTTGTTTGATATTGTGGTACCAAGTAATTTGTGGTCAGCGTGTAAAATTGCTGTTGATTGGCCATCTTCAGAACCTGAGCGAGATTCTGTTACACATGGTCCTTCACCTGTGGTTATGAAAAAGTATGAACAAGTAATCATGTGGTTGCAATCTATGATTTCACCTCAAGATATTGATTGGGTAAAGATAAACAGAACTGTTCAGGAGCCAAAGGAGACTGTACATGCCTATTATGAGAGGCTCTTGCAAGCCTTCAAGCAGTAGATACTCTCGACCCGAAGGATATGGGACAGTTTCTTTCGAATTTTGTGTTAGGATTGAGACCAGAAGTTAGCCTCAGGATACAGCAGCATTTGATTTGCTGGCAGAATAAATCTGTGGATGAGATTTTACGCTATGCCAGGCACTGTAGTGACAAAGTGGATTCGAAGCATAAGAAGCTTAAGGATAAGCTGATGCTGGTCCAAATGCAGAATGCAGAAAAGGAAGATCAGACACAGTCAATGGGAGGAACACTAGGAAGAAGTCAGGGGAGAAATCAAGGAAGGACCCAGAATGCATCAGGTCAGGTAAAGGGGAGATCCATAAACCCTAAGACAGGTGTAGATGCTGCCACACCAAAGACTGCATGTCATAATTGTCACAAGATCGGGCATTGGAAGCGCGAGTGTAGGGCAAATCTAGCTAATCAAACTCAAGGGGGAAGTGGTGCAGACACCTGAAGGCATCAATACCGTGACAAGACCAAGATCTATGCAAGGGGGGGCACCAGGTCCGCAGGTACAAGTTTCACAGCCACCAAGAATCCCACTAGGGAACAGAACTTACCAACAGTTGCCTCTTATAGAGACCTTTGATGAATTTGATTCAGACTCAAAGCAGCATTGGTGTCTGAGGGGAAGGAAGACTGTACCCTTGGAGCAGTCTTGGAGGTAGACCAGAGAGGACCTTATGTAGAGGCGGATGTTGATGGGCATCCAACCACCTTTTTGGTTGATACTGGTGCTACTCGTTCTACCCCTCCATTAATGCAATTGTCAACGCGTCGTTAGGCTCAGGGGTTGTACCTCGGGAATGGAAAAAAGCGATCATTAAGCTGTTAATGAAGAAACCCAATAAATCCACCACCGACTTGTCTAATCTTCGTCCAATATCGCTCCTCCCAGTCTTAGGTAAAATAACGGAGCAGATAGTGTATCAAGAATTAAAGGATTTTGTCGATACTCATAACATTCTACACTCACAACAGTCAGGCTTTCGACCTAGACACTCGACCGAAACTGCCCTTATTGAGCTTACTGATTCTATTAAATTCTTGCAGGATGAGGGGAGAAAGGCTGTCCTGATTTTGTTGGATCTCACGGCAGCATTCGACACCATCTCTCATGAAATCCTGATTGATAGACTGATAGGTATAGGTATAACAGACGTTGCCCTGACCTGGATAGTATCCTTTTTGACCAACAGATCCCAAACGGTCTCTTTGGGCCCTTTCCTTTCCAACGAAAAAAAGGTCTTATCTGGGGTCCCGCAGGGCTTCATTTTAAGCCCTTTACTGTTTAATATTTATATGGTCCCCCTTATTGCACTGATAGAGTCATACGGCATACTTGTAACATCACATGCGGATGACACCCAACTTGTGGTCTCTATGGATAAAGATTCCACCAATGCGGAACAAAAATGTAAGATCTGTTTGACGGAGGTCTTCCGTTGGATGGCCAATAACCAACTAAGATGTAACGCCAATAACACCGAGATCTTACCCTTGGGCAAGGAGGCCCTCTTTTGTCCCAAGGACTGGTGGCCTGAGGACTCACCTGCTCCGCCCCACTCAGTAGAAACTGCAAGAAATCTAGGGGTCTTATTTGATTCCTCCCTTTCCTTTGACCAACATGTAAGGAATACGGCAGGAAGCTGCTTTAGTACCATTAAGTCTCTTAAGAAGTTTTTTGACTTCCTGTCTACTGACTCTAGAAAGTCGGTTGCAGTGGCTCTGAAATTATCGCAATTAGATTATTGCAATGGCCTAATGGCCGGAGTCAAAAAAGCCAGGCTAAAAAAAACTACAGAGTGTGCAACATGCGGCGGCAAGATTAGTTTCCAAATTACCTAGAAGATCTTCCGCCTCTGCTGCGCTTCAGACCCTGCACTGGCTACCCTTGCATAAAAGGATCCTGTTTAAGATCTTGCTAACCTCTTTTAGAGCCCTTAATAAGACAGGCCCTAGATATCTTGCGAGACGTTTTACTCGCTATGATCCCCCGAGATGCCTGAGGTCGTCAGGCGGTAATCTAATTAATATCCCTAGATTCAAGCTTAAAACCAAAGGAGGAAGGACTTTTACAGTACTGGCTTCTAAGGCCTGGAACGCCATGCCCAAGGACCTCAGACTCCTTGTACAGGAAAACGCCTTCAGGAAGCATTTAAAAATCTGGATTTTCAGTCGGTCAGATGGTTTTGTAATGGCTGCCATTTAGATCTTATCATTTGGTTTGTACACGTGTTCAGCGCCAGGATGATCCTTTTGGAGCGACAGTTAGCGCTCTAGAAATACCCCATACAAATACAAATACAAATACTGTGAGATCTGTAGTTGTTCCCAACCTACCCCTTTCGGGACAATCGATTCAAGTTGTAGGCGTGGCAATAAGAAAATGACTAATCCACTGACTGAGGCAGTACCTGTAAGAACAGGGACTTTCCGCGACCGACAGCAATTTGTGGTATGTGACTCAAGTCCAGTCTGTTTGTTGGGTTGTGATCTCATGTGCAAATTGAACTGCACTATCACACCTAAGGGAGTGAAACTACAGACTAATGATGATGATACCGTATTTAAGGTGGTAAATCAGAGTCTGTGTACAGCGGTAATCCCTATGCTAACAGTTACGGAACTCCCACCCGACCTGAGGGATTCTGTCTCTCTGGACGTATGGGACTTCCCAGGGGAAGAGATAGGACTGATCAAGGGAGTTGAACCAGTTAAAATCCAAGTCAAGCCAGATGCAGAGTTTCCGAGAACACCTCAGTACAATCTGTCACCGGAAACAATGACAGGAATCAGGCCTGTGATTTAGTCTATGGTCGAATAGGAAATCTTGAAAGAAATAATGTGAAGCCCATATATTTCACCAATCATGGGATTGCAGAAACCAAGTGGGAAGTACAGTATTGAGCAGGATCTGCGAAAGGTCAATACGATTGTGGTTCCATGTTGTCCTGTTATACCGAAACCATCAGTGATACTGTTCAAGATCCCATGTGATACCGTTGCATGAGGAAAGCCAGTTTTTGTTTGCTTTCCGGTTGGAAGATCGTGTATTAACGTGGTGTTGTATCCCTCAAGGGTATACAGAGAGCCCATCAATATCCAATCATCTTTTGAAGAAGCATCTCGAGTATCTCGTACTGCCACAGAATTCAGTTCTCCTGCAGTACATCGATGATCTCCTTATTGCGTCAGAAACAGAGGAGGCTTGCAGGATTGATGCTATTGCCTTATTGAACCACCTAGCAGAGAATGGACACAAGGTATCCCCAAGCAAGTTACAGTATTGTCTGACTGAAGTTCAATACTTGGGTCACCGAATCGAGAAGGGTAAAAGGAAAGTGTCACCAGATCGAATTGAGGTGATAATGAAAATGACTGTACCTACCACTCAGACGGAAGTCAGGATGTTTCTGGGAATGTGTATGTACTGCCGACAGTAGATTCCAAACTTTTCCTTGAAGGCGAAGCCTTTACAGAGGCTGACGCACAAGGATTATAGAGATCCAGTATCTTGGGATCATGACTGTCTGGTTGCGTTCTTGGAGTCGAAAGGGGACCTTTGTCATGCTCCATCTCTGGGGATACCAGACTATAACAAGTCCTTTTCATTGTTCTGTTACGAGCGAGAAGGTTGTGCTTTGTCAGTCCTAACACAAAGTCATGGAGGAGTCCCTAGACCAGTTGCCTACTTTTCGGCTACTTTAGATCCAGTAGCTACAGAGTTGCCTGGATTCTTAAGTCCGTTGCTACAACCGCTGTCAGTATTGAAAGATATGAAAGTATTGTCATGGGTCATCCGCTTACTGTTTTTGTTCCACATTCAGTTGAGCTCCTGATGACAAGGACTAAGACACAACATATGACAAATAATAGACTTACACGATATGAGCAGGTTATACTACCTTCAGAGAATGTGACTTTGAAGCATTGTTCTGTTTTGAATCCTGCTACATTTATGCTTTTGTCAAATGTTGATGATGAAGATTGTGAGGACCATGACTGTCTCAATGTGACTGAACTTACTACCAAACCCAGACCTGACATTGTGGATGAACCTCTAACTGAGTCTGATGAAATCTTTTTTGTAGATGGTTCGTGCTTACGAGACAATGCGGGTCCTTGAGAGCAGCATTTGCTGTGTGTACCATTTCGGGAGTTGTGGAGGCTGCTTGTTTACAGGGAGTATACTCCGCACAGGTAGCTGAAACCATTGCTTTGACTCATGCATGTTCAGTTGCTGATCAAATCCGAGTCACTGTCTACACTGACAGTCAGTATGGGTTCGGTGTGGTTCATGAATTTGGACAGCTATGGTTACAGAGAGGTTTTCCTAACATCATCAGGATCTCCCATCAGAAATGGTGAATATATGAGACAACTGTTAGAAGCTTTGCAACGTCCAAAAGAAATTGTTGTGATAAAATGTACAGCCCATGGGAGGGGAAATTACTTTGTCTCTTTGGGTAACAGATATGCTGATGAAGTTGCATATTTTTGCGCTGAACAAGGATGCATTTTTACTGGAGAATATACAGGAGAGAGCCCAGAAAGAACCAAGCTCAGCATGTTGTTAGCCACGGCAGACACCAGGGATGAGCTCAAGCATCTGCAGTGAGCGGTTTCAAAAGAGGAAAAAGCTGTGTGGGCCAGAGCCGGTTGTGAGAAGTGAGATGAAGGGATTTGCGTTTCAAATGATGGTCGAGCAGTATTACCAGATGATCTATTAAGTCCTATGGCAAGACAGATTCATGGAACAGTGCACCTCGGGAGAGATGCTATGGTGCGAGTGTGCAGACAGGTGTGGTACATTACATGGATTCGTGCATTTTCTGAAGCAGTGTGTCACAGGTGTGTTACGTGTCAACAAATGAATGCTGGAAAGAAAACTGTGGTTGCATTGAGTCATATTGGAAGGTCTGAAGGATCTTTCAACAGGATACAGCTCAAATCTATCGAGATGCTTAGGTGCAATGGTTTAAGGTATGTTCTGGTGTGGTGTGTGTTTTCTCATGATGGGTGGAAGCGTACCCAACAAGAAGATGTGATAGCCTCACCGTGGCAAAGTTGTTGTTTAGGGAGTTGACTCCGCGGTTCGGTTTTCCAACTTCATTGGAGTAGGATAGAGGAACACACTTCCACAGTGAAATCATGAAGTTGCTTTGTGCTGCATTAAATGTTGATCAAAGACTGCATTGTAGCTATCGACCAGAGGCTTCTGGTATCGTGGAACAGTTTAATGGGACTTTAAAGATGAGGATGGCAAAAGTGTGTTTGTCAACGTCTTTGAGTGGCTGAATGCATTGCCACTGGTTTTGATGAGAGTTTGTAGTACCCCTGATAGGAGGACCGGCCTTTCACCACACGAGATCTTGATTGGGAGGGCTATGAGATTACCAGCAGTACCATCCACAGCCTTGATAAACATCACAGATGATCTAATTCTTGGCTATTGCAAAGGACTGGCTGACATGGTCCGTTCTGTGTCTCACCAGGTGTAAGCTGCAACTGCCCGACCTCGAGAGACCTCTGCCATGACTTGTGTCCGGGTGATTGGGTGCTAGTTCGTAAGCACGTGAGGAAAAGTTGCCTTGATGCCCATTGGAGAGGTCCTTACCAGGTGATCTTGGTGACAAATACAGCGGTGAAGTGTGGTGGTTTGCCGAACTGGATACATGCCTCCCACACTCGCAGAGTTTGAGAACTCCTGGAAGAAACAGCTCCTCTCATAGAAGAAAATCCAGCAGTGGCAGCGAGGCCACTTGAGAGGACAAGCCAAGCTGAGGGGGTTGCTGGCGAAGCGGGTCCACCAGAGCAAGCGGAGGAGGGTTATGATACACAAGACCCAGGTATTGACTCTGAGGGAGGAGGTAACATTATGAATGGTATAGAGTAAGACTCAGATGAAGTAACTGGTGTGCTAAGTGGTGAGGCAGAGGAGAAAATCTGACACTGCAGAGGAATCGTGGCCTGGGAGACAAAGGAGGCTAAATTTGAGATTAGCTCCTGAAAGAGACCTTGCTCCTGCGTCAAAGAAATTTTAATTGGAACTGAAGCTCAAGAAGGTCCAAGAAGGTCGAGGAGAGCAAGAGTGCCTTGCCAAAAATACGCTGCTCCTGAATGGACTTACATGATCACTGATGCTGGGAGTAGTGGGAACAGGGAGACTGAGGTTGTCATAAGTGGTCAGCAGATCGCCCGAGCTGAAAATCGATGAGGGATTTATAGTTCCTGGACTGGAAATAGAGGGTGTGCTGACAATAACTGTTCCAAGACCTCCAGTATTGAGCAGAGTGTGGATTCTGATTCTTCAGGAATTGTCTTTTCGGACTTTTGGGTATCAGCCACCAGCTCAGGAGTTTGCAGCTGGTCATCTTGAGATTTTGCAGCGTGTGCTAATGGAAATTGGTCCTGAGCTTAAAAGAGACAGTTACTGAACTGTGAACTGTAAATAATTGTTTCAAAGCAAGATGACTTAGGCACGAGTGGAAAAAGAATAAATATAGGGTTTTCCATACAAGAAGAAGAAGGGATAGGGAATCTTTGGACTGTGTAAATACATCCGAGAAACTGATCTGTGAAAGGATTTCCTGTACTTCAATGAACTGTGCTCAAACTGTTTGAACAGCAATCTGAGAAAGAGAAAAAGAGACTTTTGTGTATCCTCTTGCTGAACTAAACCGACAAGCTAAAGGTAGAGTCTGGAAGTTCAAACCATAGGTCTAAGTGTGTGATAGGTACGCTCATTGTAGGAGTGATAGTTGTTATAGCAGTAGTTATTATTTTATATGTAATCCATTCACCTGAAGCAGAAGTTAAGGAAGTGGGAGTACAAAGGACATCCACACCTATTACTTCTAGCACAAAAGAAGGTATCGTAGGAGCTGGAGAGGCTAGGCTAGATCAGACTACTCGTATGTTGCATTTAGATGTATCTAGGGGCGATTACACGCTAAATGCATATGCAAAGCTGCTATATGAGCATGTGGATACAATGGATGCAAGAGATTGTTATGTGTGCATGCAACTGCCTTTGTCGGTGGGGGAGGGTATTCGTTATCACCATCTTTCCTTGACGTATGGTATTACATGTAGTCTATTGCTTAGTATGTGTGATGACAAAGGTTATTATGACTATTATTTTTCTAACTGTGATGTAGTGCTTTCAGAAGCTCCAGCTTATAATCATTTGAATAAGTATGATTACTACAAGCAAGAAGATAGAGTAGGATGGTATTTCATACCCACTATAACTTTAGATACAGCTTTTGCACATCGTCACAACTTAACGTGTTCATTGACAGATGTAGAGAAGAAATGTATAGATCAGGTAGAAGATAGACATAGACAACTAACAGGGAATCGCTACAACAAGGAAGGAAAGATTGAGTGGACCAAGGAAGAGTTAGCTCATAAAGCGAAAGGGAGTAGTGGTCCAATTGCATTGGATTTCCAACAGAGAGGGAAGTTGTGTGTGAGACAAGTTTAAACCTATTATGATAAGGTCTTTGTGGGAGAGAGTCTATGTGATCATATTTTCACAATTGAAGCTACGGCAAAGAAGTTTCTACAAGATGCAGTACAAGTGGTGCCAAATGCGTATTTTATGTGTGGGGGAAATGCTTATATGCGGTTGCCATTGAATTGGTATGGTATGTGCTATATAGCAGCGGTGTTTCCTAAGATTTATCATGTGGAAGATTTCGACCATTTAGAAGGCAGATTACATCCTAGAAGAAAGCGAGGTGCAAGTGCAGGAGAGATTGTAGGAGATATCTTTGGGGCATTGATACCAATGTGGGAGTAGTCCTGAATGATATCAAGATTGGAAAGTTGTCAACCATTGTGGACAAGTTGTCAACAAACACATCTCAGTCGTTGTTGCTCATAGATGGAGAGATGGTGTCGATAAGAGCTATGGTGATACAGAACCGTCTTGCTTTGGATGTCCTACTGGCAAAAGAGGGCAGAGTGTGTAAAATGTTGAAAGTCCAACAGTGCTGCACTTATATACCTGACAACAGTAAAGATCTGAAGAAGTATATAAGTAAAATCACTGAGATTCATCTTGAGGTACGTGATTTGGCCAACAAAGGAGTTTGGGACAAGATGGGAAAAGGATTTGGTAGAACAGGAAGTTGGGTTGCTTCTCTTGGAAAAGGAATCCTTGGTTACATCTTGAAGCCTAATATCATAGTGGTGGTTTGTGTGATTATTCTGTGGGGATTAGTTAGAGCCTTCAAGTGGCATAAGACAAACCAAGTTGAGAGGTCACTTAGAGAGCAAGAGAGAAGAATGGAAAGACTGCAGAACAGTCATTATGGGAATATTAAAAGCCTGGAGAGGTTCAGACAGGGAAGAGTGGTTACAAGTTCTGTTTAGGTCGGTTCTTCTCCAGGGAGTATGATTTGGTGTGATGACACTTGTCATCAGAGGGGGGAACTGATGGAGCGCGATGGTGCTCTGAAATTGTAGGGGTGCATCATAAACATGAATAGTCCGCATTCACATATATCTTTTGTGTTGTATTAACCTAGATTAGTAGAAACGTGTTGTAATAATAAGGAAAAGGGAAGGGTTGAAAATTTGTGTCGTGCCACATAAGAGAAATAACATGGCATTCATGTTTAAATGTGTAACCTTCTGATGTCTATTGCAATTGCTTAACAAAATAGTCATGTGTAATGAAATGCATTAGATTTAAACGTGCACCATGATGAAGACTGCATGTAGAACTAATGAGTTGTGGTTAATGTTTAATAAAATGTAGTTGCTTGCAGATGAAGCATTATTAACATGTGTGATTAATTTGATGTTAAAGGCCTAAATGAGATGTTAACGTTGGGTTCATGAAAAGCATGTTCATTTATTCTTATGTTGGCCGAATTGTGTAGGACTGGAAATGTAATATCCCTAGTAAGCTCTCGCATTTGGAGGTAGTCAGCGAATTTCATGTGTATGCAAGGATGTTCTGTTCTCACATTTCAGTTGCAGGTGGAAGAAGATGCCTTTGTTAGTTAGAACTAATGCCTTTTGTTTTAGGAGTCAGGCATAGAGGAGAAGAGAAACATTGTTAACCGAAAGTCGATAATTGGGAGCCGTTATTGTTTCTCGGGAGGAGGCCTCGGAATCAAGGTTTTCGGACTACATCTGGAGAGGACGGTGGAAAACTACCTAGGTGAGGTGTCCGTTAACATGAGGTGATCTGTGGGCGTGTTTTACATCTTTGCATTTTGTATTAGGGAAAGAGCCCTGGAGGGCGGAGAAGCAGAAAGAGACAGGATGAGTTAGGAGAAGGGGGTCAAAAGATAGATCTGGAAGGAGCATCTTAGAGCGCGCTCTGTAGCTTTGACTAACTGATTTACTCTGTGAATGGACTTCTTAGGAAGTCTTCACAAGCTGACCCCTTTAGCTGATTCTGCCTGGGAATCGCTAAGTAGGGATATCAGCTTAGAGAGAGAGTAGGGATAGTTTAATTCTTTTACTTCCTAGCCACCAATGAAGTCTGACTTAAATGCTAGAGCAGTCCTTGCCTGTGTTCTATTTCTAGAGGTGTTTATCCTTTTCATGATCCACCAGAGCAGACTAATCTGTAAATTTGGTTTTGTATCAGTTCCAATGTTTTTTAACAACCTCGTCTTGAGGTGCTTGTATATTCAGTTGTTTCTGGCTTTGTAATACATCCCCTAAATTGAATCTGGAGTCTGTGCTCTTTCCGAATTACAGTTATTGGGTCTGATAAATTGATGTCATGTCTGACACTCCTCTTTATACTTCTCAGCAGGTAATAAAAGATCTGTCGACCAAGGGTTCCTAGTAAGTTTTGTTGGTGGAACCCAACTTAATCACTGGAACCGCTGAAATGTTCATAAGGGGCAAGTCTCTTTTCAATTCATGAGAAGAAGAATGGGTGGCCAACAACCAGTTCCATAGCAGAATGTTCTCAGAGGTAGTGGCTTTTAATCAAAAGGAAAAAACCGTCACAAATCCAATTAACATGAAAAAAAAACAAGGAAAGTGTCATTCAAACATACGTCCAAGACAAGTCTAGATAACTGTATTTCAACCATGAAATGAAAACACAGATCCGTGCTGCAGGAGTATTTAAAACAGTAGAACTGTCTGAAGAAAAATAATATTGATCCATATAATACCCAGAAGCACTTAGTTGAAAAACAGGAGGCTCTGATTCTGTAAGAGGACTTGAAAAATCCAACAGTGGTGGATCCAGCGACAGTGGATCAGTGTAAACGACATCAGCTGCAGAAGACACAGTAGTCGGGAACAGGACTTACATTGTTCATATTACCGATTGTGGACACATCCTCCCTCCCCCCAGCCGGGGAGTAACAGCTTCGGTGATGCTCAATACCTGCATATGAACATCCTGTGTGGTAGCACGGACACCCCATGGCCTAATATACTATTCAGAATCAGCCACCTGGTGTAGTTAACATGTACAATGGATATAAAGCATTTGTCTTTAGAACCAGGAAGCGGTGGGAGGATTACAGATCCCAAGGAGGGGCATCGGTGTTCAGTATGATGGCCCAAATTCCTTTTTATTCAAAACCTTTTCTTGAACAAGATTTCCAATTTATAGAATCCAATCGGAGAGTTCGGGTTTCACATCCGTACTTGAAGAGAGAGACGTGCTCAATTGTTCGCTTGATTGGGCGTCACAGAACTTTTGTAGATTCTGTAAGACAGCACAACAATTATCTACATCAAAGGTTGCAGCAGCTGCCACAAAGCCTGGACCGTCAAGGTCTGGAACCTACATCTTGATGCCAAAAAGTACTTTATATGGGGTCCACCCACCCAGAGATCTTTTAGGGAGGTTATTTAGAGCTCTTTGAACCCCGTAGAGGTGATGGATCCAACTATACCCTGTGCCTACTACCCTAGCTGTCAAGGACTGCTTTAAGTCATGGCTCATTCTTTCCACACAGGATTGGCTTGGGCCTATATGGAGAAAAATAATGCACCCGTACACCCAGGGATGCCATAGAATCCAGGTACACTTTTGACGCAAAAGCCGGGCCCAGGTCCAAGTGGAATGGACTGCATGCATATGTCCTGATAAAGACTTGCAAGTCTTTAACCCCTTCGATGCTCATGACGAGCTCAGCTCGTCATGCAGTACACTGCTCGTGCGCTCATGACGAGCTCAGCTCGTCATGAACAATGGTAAATAACGGTCTTCAGCACAGCAGGAAAATCTCCCTAGCAGCCAAGGTGTTAATAACAGTTGGAGCGTCAGCTATGCACCATGGCCAAACCCAGAGGAATATAGAGCAGGGATCAACTGCACCCAAAATAAATGTGAACACAGTTTCCGAAACCAGTGGATCACAGTGATCCAAATAAATGGAGCTAAAAGGCTTGTTGGAGAACAACAGGCATGTCAGTGGTGGACGAGGCACGGTGAAAGTTTTAATTTGTTGACAAATGTCCCAACATAGGACATATTTCTTGGCTTGTTGATATAAGGCATGCCACCAATAATGTTGCTGTAGCAGAGAAATTGTGGCAGCCACTTCAGCATGTGCCGAAGCAACACCTTCATGTGCCACTATCACTAAAGCAAGTCTGTGGTCTAGGTTGGGAATCAAGTGATCGCCAACCCCTGGAATTGTTACAAAAGGGATGTTTTGTTCATTAACGTGATATTAATATCTAGAAGGAACGCCCTTAAGTAAAGTGGTGCATCTTTATTTGCATTAATGGCAGCCAAGGTATCACTATCTATTTTTGTTTTAGAATGAGTAACGGCAGCTACTGTGGCTGTGGGAACTGTAGATTTGGCTGCTTCATCAGCCAAGGAATCCCCTACAGCGTGTGCAGCTGATGACTCAATGTATGTATTATAAGAGTCCTTGGCAACCTGTCTTGGAGGTCTGCCCCCTCAACTCAAAGTGTCTTATGCTTGATTGTGTTACCTTTAGAATCTTTGTTATCAATCATATAGATTATCATTAAAGGACTGTACACAGTAATACAAATCACACAAGTGTGGGGAAGTCAGGATCCTTATGTTTAAGTGCCAGAAGAAAAGTTTTTAGTTCAGCCAACTGTGCAGTGCAGTCATCTAAAGACTGCATGCGAGTTGTTTGAGGTTGGAATTCTCCGTCCAACATAACACCAATAATAATAGCACATGCCCTGATTATTGCTGCTTAGGATCAATGACAGGTTGTGCTGAACCACCAGTGTAAATAATACATTTATACTGATCAAGAAGCAAAACAGTGTCTGTAAAGAGGGATCGAAGATAAAGTCCACATCAATAGCTGTTAAGGGTGTGGCCTATTGTATCCATCTAGGATGGAGGGCCTTAGCATTTGGAATGCTAGCTTTAGAGAATCCTGTGCTGGCCACTAAGGTCAGCACAGGAGTCACAACAATAAAACAATAATGTGTTTCCCTTGTGCAAGTGGCCGTGCTTTAAGAATAGCCATTTCCAACATAGTCAGTATTTCCTCAGTGGAAGCAAAACACATTTCCGCATTACAATATAAATACGATTTATATGCTAGAGGCACTGTGTCACCTCCATTAAAAGTGATGTAAGTTAATCCAATTGCACCTGGCAAAATACAAATGACCAGGTTTGTGGAATTGACACATGTATGTAAGTTACGTGTTTCAAGCAAGTCAGATTGTAATGATCCGAGTGGATCTGTATGTCCTGATGTCCAGTATGCAGTGGAAAAATCAGGGCATATTAATTCATAAAGTAGTTTAATGCGTTGTGCATAATCAGGTATGTATATTTTCTATTTAGAAATCCTAGCAGGGACTGCAATTATTTGAGCATGCTTGAAGTTGTAGTTGTGCATAGTGTTCCAAAAAATGAGGTGCAAGACTCTTTCATGCATGCCTAAATTCATATCCTAGAAAAGGGACATTCAAAAAAGCTATATTCGATTTTTTAAGTCGAACTTATAGCCAAGTTCAGGAAATCCCAATATTATGCGATCTGCTCTGGCCAGGTGGGGATTTATTTAACCATCCATTAAGTAGAGATCATCTATGTAGGACAGTGCGTAAGGGTAAATATCTTGAAGAATCAACATTTTGCATGTAACAAATATACCTGGGCTATTCTCATAGTCCATTGGAAGTCATCCATATTGTAGAGCTAGATTGTGGCTGACAAAAACCCATTGGAAATGTCAAACGTGGTTTTATATTTTTTTATGGACTACATTGTCAATCAGTGCCATACTATGTGTGTTTTGCGCAGCAAATGTGCGTGTATGAGTTTAAATATCTGTAGTCTCATACAATGCAACAGGAATAATCCGGGTTTAACACTGGAAAAAGAGGATTATTCCCCTGAGAGACACCGGGTTAAATTACTCCCTGGTAGTCCAATTGGGAAAATATTTCTTTAACAGGTGTTTTAGCATTTTGTTTAATGGGCTATTGTGGGTGCACTTGCAGGCTGGACCGTAAAGGCATTGCATGATGAGGAGAATCCTCATCCCAGCCGACGTGATTGCAATTGAGCCCAGGGAATAGTGCAAGGGCTCACTATGCTGCATATGCTTGTTTGATTTATTTAGGGACATGAGCATAAAAAGATGGAAGGATAATATCCTCTCTGTGGGCGGGATGTGCGTATAAATGATGAAGGTCAATAGAACTCCAACAACAGGATGTCATAAGACAAAGTCAAATTTTCCCAGAATATTGCTTTAATGGTGCGTTGTACATCACCCTCTATTTTAATACCTATATGATACAATCTATCTGGAGGGGCTACCCGTCTGTCCGTGGTCTCAACTGTAACAAAGTTATCAGTTGCTCTCGCTACCAGAAACTCCTGGAGTTTCCGGCACACTGTGGTGACTTCTGCCGCACTGTCGAGGAGAGTCACCACCCAACTCCTGTCCAGGAGGAGTGTTCTCAATGTCTGTGGCATATTTAGTGGTTAAAGCCGCAATTCTCTTTTTCTGAAACGTGGCTCCATATTGAGGAGGTCTGTCCTCCTTCTATACCTTCATGTCAGACAAGCTTGGTGTCTCCCTTTTTGGTTTCACGTACGCTTGTCTGCTTTCAGATCGCCCTCCTCTGTCCTACTGCTGGTCAAACGATTCCTGAGAGGAACGAGGAGAATGTGTATCAGGAAACTGATACCTGTCTGAAGTTTTTATTTTAGTGTGATCACATAAATTGTACTGCCTCTCAAGAGGCGTCTGCACGAGCGTCTGGCTTCCTGTAGTTCCGTAGTGAACCAGGAGGTCTTTGGCGGGTGTTGCTTGGCGGGGTGTCAGAGGGGTGCGAGTGTGTCCGCCCAGCGGGTAATCCAGTGGTGGAGTTCTGTGGCTGCGGAGTTGGTGTTAGTCGTGGGGCTGGGAGGGTCTTGGCGTAAGTGGTGTTGAGGAGTTCCTCTGTGATGTTTGGTAACGTGTGCAAAGCAAAAGGGGCCTACAATATGCAGAATTAGGCTAACATAGGGAAAACAACAATGGCTACATAGGAAACACATTAACCTTAACTTACATTTACAATTTTTCAGTGAAGGCCTATTTTTCATGAGTTTCCCACACTTTACTGATGAATGCATGCATGCATATGGTGGGTGTTTCATAGATGTAGCTATGAATGGTAATAATGCTGTATGACGTTACAGCCAATACTCTATTGTGCATGGTCTTTGGCAGTGTGTGGCTGACGTTGACTGCAGCACCTGACCACTGGCTAAGCCCTGCGCCAAGCAGACTTTGCTCCACATAGCCTCTGGCTATATACAGAGGAGGTTTGCCACAGGCAACCAAAGTTCCATGCAGAAAAATGATGTGGCCAACCCCCTAATAAGTATGCAGTTTGCAGGCTAAGCCAAATTCTGGTATCTCAGCTTTCATGCACATCTATCAAATGGCACACAAATAATTAGCACCTCAAATCTTTAACCCCCTTTAACTTTGCCCCGTAATTGATCTTCCCAAAACTAAACACACCAAGAGAAAATGAAACATGGTAATGTCTGTCAAATTTTGTGGTGATTTTGCAAAGAAATCCACAGTTACTAGCAAATGAACATTTTTTTTTTACTGCCCCATGCCCTTTCATAGTACTGCAGGAAAATCAACTTATTAAGTGTAAACTAAATATACTAATTATACACCAAATTTCATGCAGATTGTGTGGAAATGGGGGGTATTATATGGTATGGTTGTGCAATCCCATTGTGCAATACACTTACCAACCCATTTAGGACCAGTAGGTTTTGTTTGCTAAACCTTTAGTTTAAATCTGGGTAGCTGTGACAGTGAGTAGTCGGCCTTTCACAAATGAATATATGTAAAGCATTTAAACAGCACCAAAACAATAGAGGAAAGAAATACATGAGACACTCAAGAAATCCAGCACCAGTTTAGGAAAATAGATTATACTTTAATGAAAATGTAGACATCAAAATTAAAAAGTTCCACTGTAGGGTTCCGGAGATACAGAATTTACAAGACATAGTAAATCAACAGTTTTTACTTAAGCACAAACATTCATTGGCATATTCAACGAAATTGATACTTAAAAACATTTTCAGGGAAAACGTTGGTAAGTATCAATGTGGTTACTTAGAGTTACTTTGGACAATCAACTCCAGCAGGGAGCCACTCAACGGACCTGCAAGGTCTAAAGAAGCAGTTATCGCTCCAAGAAAAGCAGTCTGCAGCTCGGTTCCAGCATCACTGGTTCCTTCTCATTGACTTCTATGGAGTGGTCCTGGTGAAAAAGGTACAGGATGCTGAAGATGCTCACGGATGCTGAAGCAACTACTCGGTCCACAGGCTTTGGAAGGCGATCCAGGCCACAGGGGTCGACATCCCTCAAAGTCCTCTCAAGCTTGGCAGAAGTCTTGTCGTCAATGGGCTGCCAGTCGCTCAGTATAGCGGTTTCAACGGTTCCCTTCTTTTGGAAGTAAGTTGCCTTCTGGGTGAACTAGTTGCAATCTGACAGCCCTCCTGGGTCCAGCTGATTCGGGAGCAACTTTTGAATATAGGATCTTGGTTCCTTGGGCTACACAGTGGGTAGGAGGGTGATCAGGAATATGGGGTACCAACTTGCCACATCAGGTTTCTTCAGCTGTTGTGGTCCTGTTCTGAGACCAGGAAAGAAGCCAACTGACCTTTGCAGTCTCTTGCTTTGGCCGGGCTCAGGAATTGACTTCTTTACCAGCATAGTAGGCACAGTCCCTTCTCCTTTGCTAGCCACCAGGTACAGCAGGTGCAGTCCACGGCAGTGTAGCCTTTCTTCGTCTGGTCGTTGGTGCAGCAGGGCAGTCCATCTTTGGTCCTCTTCTCTAGTCTAACAAGATCCGAGCTCTGGGTGCCAGAGGTACCCATTTTGTGCTCAGAAATTGCTCTTATGGGAGATCGGGGTCACTAGCCAATAGGCTACCAGGTTCCCTCCCACCTGATGACGACTTCCTGTGAAGTGTGGCATCTAGCTATCCCAGAAGGCCCTTTTTTGCGCACATGGCAGAACCACTCTCTTCGTCTCGAGAGCTTGGTAGCCCACCACTGGGGTGTAACTACCTGTGAGCATCATGCCCATGGAAAAACTGGTTTGGCAACTGGTCTCCCCCCACTGTCTCCGTTGCCTACCTACATACATAATAGTGCACCCCTTCCCACATGTGCTTGCTACTTGTCCTTCAAATTCGGCTTCCACTTTGAAGCTTGCCTTTTGGACCAATATTCCATATGGCTTCCTGCCTGGAGGAGGTTACACCTCCTCCAGTGGCAGGCCTCTATTGATACCTTTCCTGAGTCGTTCACACGTCTCCCCAGAAGGGCACAAGGCTACCCCATGAAAAGCCTCAGCAAATGCCCCCTGGAAAAATTGGGAAACAGCGTGGCAACTTTTTTAAAGTTGCACGTGGCAACAAGTTACATTAATTTCGAGTTGGGAATCAAGTTGGGCTTAATGTAATGAGTTGTTTGATACCTTAAAGTACCAACTTTGGTAATTCCATTCAGAAGTTAGCACAGCTGACATGTCAGCGTGTAACTTTGTGGCTGCCAATGGCTCTACCAATCTCTACCACAGTAAAAACTATTGTTGGAATTTTACTGCTAGAACATGTTAACCATGTGTTCTACTTTACTAATGTGCTGCTCTCTGCCACAGGACTCAATAGGCCTGCTGTAGGGATAACTTAAACATATTAGAAAAGGAGTTTGGGCTTTTCCATTGCTTTAAAAGGCAAAGTTGAATGGCAAACTGGGAGCCATATTATACCTTATCCCACTCAGGGTGGCACAAACAAGTGCTGCAGTCCCTGAGGGAATACTCTGACTTACAGGCCCTAGGTACGCCTTGTACCATATACTAGGCAAGTTAAGCCATGCCAATTGGGTATAAGTCAGTCAACCATGTACTTTTTTCAAGGCCAGAGCACATGCACTGAGTCTGACTCCTGACTAGCAGGTCTCAGGGAATTTCAGAGCATTCCACCAGTGCCTAGAACCACAATGGGGCAAACAGTGGGAGTGAAACCCGCAAAGCCTGTTTCCTCACACAGATGCAGAAAACTGCAAAAAAGATTTTTTTATCCTCCCAAACGCTTTTTGGGGATCTCGTTGAATCCTCTGATTATTGTACTGGGCTTAACTGCCTACGGGTCGGATGTACGATGGGATTTTGCAAGCGCAAACAGGTTTGTGACCCATTTGCACATGCAAAATTCTTGTGGGCCATGTACTAACACTAATTTGCGAGTCGCAAAATATCGCTCCTCGCAAAATAGTGTTTATCGCTAGTTGTTGGTAATATGCCCCTTAGTTTGAAGTATTGTTGATTCTATTGCATGAGTGAATTCTTTATCTTCTAAAGTGGAGCAAACAGAGGGGCATATTACCAACAACTAGCGATAATTATCGCTGTGTTGGCTTAGCGGCAATATTTATATCGCCGCCCTTCACCCTTTTTTATCGCTGAGATACCTTGCTATTAGCAAGGTTTATCTCAGGAGCGATAAAAAACAGGCGAAATGCGTGAATATCGCTGTCAATACAGCGATATTCAGGCATTACCGGGACAATGCTCTTAGCCATGTTCTCCACCTCTCATTGGATAACATGGCTAAGAACTGGTCAGGGCAGGCGTTAGCTTTTGGAGATATTCGCGCTTAGCGCGAATATTTCCAAAACAACGCCTGTGTTGATCATAGGAGATAGCGATGTTAGCGACTGTTTTCAGTCGCTAACATCTTGGCACGCCCAATTTGCATGTCATTAGCGATAATTATCGCTGACATGCAAAGTGGGCCCCTAAATGCCCGCTATCGCCTACAAGCTGTCGCTAACTGGTGTTATCGACAGCTTGGTAATAGGGTGATAAAATTATCGCCGCATTAGCGGGAAAAAGTCCCGCAAATGCGGCGATAATGGCCCTTGGTAATATGCCCCAGAGTTTTGAGAAGCTTGCAATTTTGTGAAATGTTGCTGGAAAATAACACGCTCATGAGAATTGTGAGGAGGGGAAGTTGCTGCACGGAGTGAGGTGAAATCACAGAGGTGCCATGCTGGTATTGGTTGGTTGGTGGTACACTGTGCTGGGATAGGGATAGGTTGACAACGTCATAGGAGTGCCACATTAGTATTGGTTAATTGGAAATAAAAAAGGAAGTGAATATCAGAATTTACAAAGGGACTCATTTGTAAAAAAGACAATAGTATCAGGTTGGGAAAAAATGAAATTTTTAAAAGCATTACAGAGTTTGAAAACGGGAGATGTGTCTGTACCCACGACAAAAGGGGTACAGACACCAGCTTTATACATGACACAAGAGAATTGCATGAAATATACTGAAAAGGATGGGCCTTTAGCTTTTCCACAGTACAAGGCATTTAATGTTCGGTTTCTCGAAAACCTACGAAGACAAAGTAATTAAATTAAACCACCAAGAGACATATGCACATTGAAGCCCTTAGTGAATGGGAACATGGAGCGCTTCAGAAAGAGAAACAGAAATTTCAAGGAAGGTAAAAAACACATTAAATTGATATGTCGAGGCTAGATGGGATGTTCAGCAGAAAGAGTAGAGGACAGATATAGCAAAGAGAACTTGTATGTACCCTGTACTAGTTGCAGAGAAGGAAAGAAATGTAAAGAAAAGAAAAAACATCTTGAGGCTAAGGAAACAGTGACACATGTTGGTGTCAGTGAGTACAAGATTGATGATTAATTTTTAAATGAATGACTTGTAAATAGACCGCCCCTCTATAATGAGGAACAGTCCCAAAGTTTAATACATTCTTGTGGTGGGCAAATTCCAAATGCATCTACCATGCTGAAAAGTCCAAATCTACATAATCCTTTCTTACATATTGATGACATTGCAGGGAGATCATTGACAAATAATCAAACAGTGATAAATGCTCCCGATGCTTTGACTGTTCCAGTAACAATTGGTTCTGTAGTTCCGTTATATCTATCTGGGAACAGGGGACAGAATGTTCATACGCTGCCTGCCCCTAATGAGATGAGTTGTTCTGTTCTTGTCTCTACAAATTCAAAAACAGGACAAACTGGTCAAGAACCATTGATCCCTAATTCAGCAAATGTTTCTAGTACCATGAATGTTAGTTTCAGTACAAATTCAGCACAACAAGCCACTTCTAGTGGAATGGCTGGACAAGCTAGATTTACGGGCATTCTTGGAGATGGCTTAGAAACCCCACAACAGCAAACTCAGAATATGACTGGAAGAGCTCCCCAGATTCTGGTGTATCTCTTTTGCTGTCCACACCTGTTTTAGGTGCAGAAGGACGTGGTGAAAATTACTTGAAGGTCTCCTGACAGACAAATAGGCCCTACACCTAGAGAACTTGATGATTGGATCAGAGAGATAGCTCCTTCTTTCCATGATAGGAGTGCAGAAACTCAAGGAAAAGTCACTGCTTCAAAAATTAATTTGGATACAATTTGAGATGTGGCAAGACTCAAAGTAGAATTGGAAGAGATGATGAAAGGAACTATCAGCCCTGCTAGAATAGCTACTTGCTCTGATTATGAAGTACTGTTTGTATGTAAAGATATGACCAGATGTGCCCGAAACACACATGAAAAATTGTCAGAACTGGAACAAAAATATAACATAAATATAGACATACAAAACTGTAAGATGTTACAGAAATCATATAGATTTGTTTTTAGTGACAAGGACATTAAGAACATGATAACTCCAGGAATGAGACTACAAATTAAGGAATTATTGACAAACCTTAGTAAATGGAGATAATTGGAAACGTGGACAGGAAGATGGGCCACAAAGAATGAATCCACCACGATCCAAATGCCAAGGTATTCAACTTTTGATGAGGATTGAGTTGAGGGAGTAAGGATGCTTCCAATGAGAGTGGTACCTAGAGGAGGGCTTGTGCATGTTCCATGGACACAATCAGATATGGTGTTTTTACAAATGATTTACCAAAATTGAGAGAAAATCCGTTTGAATGGTACAAACAAGTTGAAAGGTTTGTGAAGGTTATAAAGGTCTTGCTGAACTGAAGGATTTGGATACACTATTTGATATTGTTGTTCCAAGTGACCTGAGGGTAGAGTGTAAAATTGCTATTGATTCGCCAGAAACTGAAACATCTAGACATCCACATACATGTGACCCATCTCCTGAGGTAATGAAAAAATATAATCAGGCCATTACTTATTTAAAGGGAAAAATCTCTCCTAAAGGGATCGATTAGGAAAAGATTGATAGGACGACTCAGGAATTGAGGGAGACAGTGATTGCCTACTGTGAGCGGATGTTGCAAGTATTTAAGCAATATAGTAGAATGGAGAACATGGCAGAAAAGGATATGGGGCATTTCGTCTATTGATTTGTATATGGATTAAGACACGAAATTAGCAATATGGTACAACAGCACTTGATATGCTGGGAAAGCAAGCCCATAGACGAAATTCTCCAATATGTGAAGTATTGTGGAGATGAACTTGAGTCTAAGCACAAGAGACTGAAGGAAACATTGATGATAGCCAATATAATAGCTTCCAAGAAAGGTTATAGTGGTGATTTTACTAATGTGGTACAGGTAAATGGTCAATCGAATTCCGGAATGAGAGGAGTAAGTGGAGGACAACAACAAGGTATGCAACCACAGGGTAGAGGTTTTGCCATTAAGATGATGAAAAAGTCTAATATGTGTCACATTTGCGACACATTTGGGTATTGGAAGAGCAAATGGCAATTTAATCCTCTTAATCAGATGAATGGACAGGTTCAACGGGTTGAGAAAGCACAGTGACAGGGTAGAAACATGGTACAGAGTCAACAAACACATAGGCAGGGAAATCAGAATCCAAACATGTCTCAAGCCCTGATGTCACAGATGAATGGTCAGGTTCAGAAATACAGTTCAAATCGAGGATTCCACACTGATGCTCTACGTGATCAGAGTCAAAATATAGCACAGCAAGATTTAATTCAAATGAATGACACAGACTCAGACATATCACAATGAGGGTGCCTAAGGAGGGAGGAGGAATGCTTGCTTGCCGCATCCTTTGAGGCAGACCAGAGTGGACCCTATGTGGATGGCAAAGTAAATGGGACTCCAATCTCATTCCTTGTTTACACTGTTGCTACCCGTTCCACTGTGAGAACAGCAGAAGCTCCCAAGCTACCCAACTCGGGAGAAATAATCCAAGTTATAGGTATTTTCAATCAATTAATGTCTAACCAATACCTGTTCAGATCTGACCTTTTGCAGATATACATAAATGTGTGGTAAGTGATTCAAGCCCTGTAAACCTGCAAGAACGAGATTTACTATGTAAGCTCAATTGCTCAAATGGGAAAGAATTCCATACCACTGATGAAGACATTGTTTTCAAATTGGTAAAAAATATCTGAGGTTGAAGGATTATTTCCTATGTTAACCAAAAATGACTTACCTGTAGAGTTGAGGGATACTGTATCTACAGAAGTATGGGATTTCACAGGAAAAGAAATTGGTTTGAGGATGGGTGTGGTTCCATTAAAAATTATGGTGAAGCCAAATGCTGAATTTCCTCAAATACCCCAGTACAATCTGAGTCCTGAAACAACTGCAGGAATTACACCACTGATCGAGTCTTTGATTGAACAGTGAATTCTGAAAGAAATCATCGGCAGTCCATGTAATTCCCCTATTATGGGTATTCAAAAACCCAATGAGGAAGTACCAGACAATTCAGGACCTGCGCTTGGTTAATCAGATTGTAATACCATGTTGCTCGAATGTGCAAAATCCAGCTGTGATTCTTTTCCAGATTCCATGTGAAGCAGAATGGTTTTCTGTCGTTGATTTGTGCCAAGCATTCTTTTCTATCCCATTGCAAGAGAACAGTTTTTTTCTAATTGCTTGCTGGTTCGGCAATTGGGCCCTGTCATGGTTATAGTCCCCCAAGGGTATACGGAAAGTCCTTCCATCTTCAACCAGACGTTGAAAAAGAATCTGGAGTCCCTAGTGAAGTCTAATCACTCTGTCAAGTACACAAGATGCTTGTATTTGCAACACCATCGCATTACTGAATCTTTTGGCAGAGAACTGACAAAAAGTATCACAAAGACAGAATCACTGTGGTTCTGCAAATGCTGCCACCCAGTATACAAAAACAAGTCTGTATGCTTTTGGGATCATTGACTATTGTCAACAATGGAGTCCTAAATTTTCTCTGACAGAAAAACCTCTCCAAAGGTTTCCGCATACAGACGGATCCTGTGCCTTGTACTGATGAATACATGCGCTCTTTTACTGAACAGTCTTTTTCGAGCTCCAGCATTGGAAATGCCTGATTACAGCAAAAGTTTTACTCTGTTCTGCAGTGAGGGTTGAGCATTGTCAGTGCTACTCCAAATGCATGGTACTGACCGTAGACCTGTGGCATACTTTTCAGCTACTCTTGCTCCTGTTGCTGCTGCCTTGCCAGGATATCTTAAAGTTGTGGCTTCCACATGTGTGAGTTTGGAACAGAATGAGAGCATTGTGATAGGACATCCGTTGAAAGTCCATGTGCCCCATTCTGTTAAGATATTGCTTACTCGTACCCGAACACAACATCCCTCTAATAGCTCCCTTACAAGATATAAGCAAGGGATTTTGGGTGCGTAAAATGTAACTTGGATGAGATATACGAGTTTCAATCCAGTTACCTTAATGCCTTTGCCTGAAAATGAGATCCTGATTGATGAAGCAGATCATTACGGTCTAGATGCGACTGAGTTGTGCACTATGCCTAGGCCTGATATTCTTGACAACCCTTTGCCAGAATCTGATCGTGTGTTGTTTGTGGATGGATCATGTTTGCGGGATGCAAGGAACCCTGAAAGCTGCATATGCTGTGTACGGTTGCAGAGGTGATCGCAGCATCTTGGTGGCAGGGTGTATACTCAGCCCAAGTAGCAGTGCTAGTGGCTTTGTCTCAGGCTTGTAAATTATCTGACAAAATGAGAGTTACCATCTTAACCGATAGTCAGTACGGATTTAGTATTGTACATGACTTCGGGCAGTTGTGGTCACAGCCTGGGTTCATGCAGCAAAATAATGGGACCCCCTCTAAGACTTACTTTGGGCCAGGGAAAAGAGAGGACAATATCAACAAAATATAGAGAAATTCCCCTATGGCCTTATATTTTCATATGTGACATAGTTCAGCTTATAACTTTATATTGATGGAATCCCATTGGACACACAAATTACATAGAACCTATTTTTCGTTAATTTCTTTTATTCATTTCCTTTTTTTTGCACATGAGTTACTTTCATTTTTTACTTTTTTGTCGAACATTTTCATTATATAAACATTTAATAAATACTATACACAATACAAATATCAAAAAAAGGTTTAAACAATATTTTTAGAAAAACCCTGTTATCCACACATACAAAAACAATCACTCCCTATTCATACATACTTAATACTGTTACCCACACAACATACAATTCAACCAGACATATTCTGTGTATGAGGTAGTCCAGATGGCTTAGAGGACTAAGTACGCCAGGTCATATTTCACAGCCTGGGTTCATAACATTGTCAGGACCCCCCATTCGGAATGAGGAAAGTGTAAGGAACCTTCTGCCGTCATTGCAATGCCTGCCCAAATTTTTGTGGTGAAGTGATCATGTCACAGTCGGCCACTGCTATGTGGATGAGACTGCGGGCTGTTACGCACCAAATTCTTATATATTCAATGGAGAACCACTTCGAGAGAACTGTAATGCCGCAAATCAGACTGTTGTCATCTGTAGAAACTTAGGAGGAAGTGAAAGCATTGCAAGAAGAAATGTCAGATTCAGAGAGACAGGAATGGGAAAGAGCAGGTTGTACTCAGAGACAGGAAGATGAGGTATGGGTATACACAGATGGGAGACTCGTCTTACCAGACAGTCTGTTGTCACCCATGGCTGGTAACTATCATGGTCCTGCACATGTTAGAAGAGATGCTATGATGCAGCTCTTTAGACAACTGTGGTTTAATCCTAGATTCAGAGCTGTAGCAGAAAACTTGTGTCAACGATGTATAGTGTGTCAACAACAAAATGTGGGCAAGAGAACACCTGTTATAATGAGACACGTAGGAAGACCTGGAGGACCCTTTAACAGGATGCAACTTGATTTAATTGAAATGCTTCCATGCAATAGACCAAAATGCATTCTTGTAATTGTGTGTGTCTTTAGTCACTGGGTAGAAACCTACCCCACCTGGTGAAATAACAGTTTGACTGTGGCCAATTTACTGTTGCGAGAGTTCACACTGCGTTTTGCATTTTCGAATTCATTGGAATCAGACAGAGGGACTCATTTTAATAATGAAGTCCTAAAGATGCTATGTGCAGCTTTACAAATTGATGAGAAACTGCATTTTGCTTACCTTCCAGAGACTTCTGGAATTGTTGAGCAAGTAATTGGGACATTAAAATCCAGATTGGCAAAAATGTATGCTTTGACTTCTTTGAAGTGGCCTGATGCATTGCCTCTTGAGTTGATGAGTTTAAGAAGTACCCCAAACAGGAGAACAGGACTCTCCCCTTACAACATTATCATGGGAAGAGCCATGAGACAGCCTGCAGTTCCATCAAACCAGCAAGTGAATTTGGCAGATGATTTGGTGCACGATTACTGTAAAGGACTGGCTGATGTGATACGTTCCGTGTCTCAGCATGTTGGGGAAGCTGCTACTTCACCTCAACAGGAGCATTACCATGACCTCGGTCCGGGCGACTGGGTCCTGGTGAAGAAGCAGGTATTCAAGTCGTGCCTGGAACCTCGTTGGCATGGGCCATTCCAAGTGATTCTGGTAACCACAACTGCTGTTAAATATGGTGGTCTTCGAAATTGGGTACATGCTGCCCACACTTGCAGAATCCCATGTTCCTTTGAAGACACAGTGCCTGTTGCAGATATGCCAGTGGTTACAGTGGGGACAGATTGTAGGACGCTGGCTCTGTATATACTATACCAAAGTAAGGTATAGTGTGCATAGAGTCAAGTGGAACCCCAATGGTAGGCAGAGGTAAAAGTAGATATTACCTTACTCTCCATTTATGGCAGTGTAGGCGAGCAGTAAGGCTTTATCAGAGGGTAGTATTAAGCATTTATTGTATATAGTCAGGCAAGCAATGATATCACACACTCCAAGAGTTAATTCAGACCAATTTTTTGTATAAAAATATTATTTAGTTATTTTTTTTGCTAGAACCAAGCCAGGCCTGGTGCAGATAAGTATACTAATACTTTATGCAGTGGGGGCGCTAGGTTGCCCACAAGCAAGATGGCCACACAAGCCTGAGGCACCTGCAGCTCGGTCCACTAATCCGCTCAAGTATCCTGCCTAGGAGATCCTAGGATATAACCTGATATACCCAGTAGTTCAGCAAGATCTGGAGCCCGTTTGGTGTAAGCACAGAGCTATTTGCACTTCCCTTTCCACAACATCAGCACCCGTGCCAGCTGGGCAGTGCAACGTCCTCTCATGCCTAAAGCCATCTCGGGCAGCACGAGGTACGCGAGCGCCGTGGCGCCTAGGCCGTACACCTGCACATTGGAGCCTTTCCTAATAGTAGAGTGTGAGTAACCAAATTCTCATACTACCACTTACACCTATCACCCTCTGTGAGCTCAGCCCCCCGGGCTTTGGCACTCCACCGCTCCGACCTGTTGCCTGTGGTACGTCGCCCCTCGCCACCATGAATGCAGATGAGCACCGAGTAGCGCGGCCATTTGTCTGAGGCGAAGGTCCGACCACCATGTCGACGTAAAACCACTGGCTGTGACTGCTCCCAATTCGAAACACCTATCATCTAGCACGATATCTCCGATACCGCTAAATACCCCAGCCTGGTGCGCACCACATACCACTTTTCTCTACTCCTCGCACTGCAGGAATACACGTGGCCAGCAGGAATACAACAGAGGGGGGATGCAGACCAGGCCACTAGCCTTGCACAAAAGGGGGCGGTGATGGACGGAGCATCTGAACCAATCAAACACTCACACCCAGTCAAAAGATCTGGGTTTAATCCATCACCGTTCTTTAGCCCACTCTGCCACCCCAGTTCAGACATGGCTATATGCAAATCAGTCTGACCCTGTGCCTCATGGAAACAGTCCAGCCCGAACTGCCAAGCCATGCCTTCCCTGGACCGGAAACAAGCTTCGGAGGACCGGTTTCTGGCATTTCAGCCGTCTTCAGCCCGGCTTGCTTGAATCCAGTGGCAAAGTGAGCAAGGGACTCACGTCTGAGCATACCCTGCCACACTTAAGGCTGCCAAAAGCGATACAAAAGGGGGTGGTGATGGACGGAGCATCTGAACCAATCAAACACTCACACCCAGTCAAAAGATCTGGGTTTAATCCATCAACATTCTTTAGCCCACTCTGCCACCCCAGTTCAGACATGGCTATATGCAAATCAGTCTGACCCTGTGCCTCATGGGAACAGTCCAGCCCGAACTGCCAAGCCATGCCTTCCCTGGACCGGAAACAAGCTTCGGAGGACCGGTTTCTGGCATTACAGCCGTCTTCAGCCCGGCTTGCTTGAATCCAGTGGCAAAGTGAGCAAGGGACTCACGTCTGAGCATACCCTGCCACACTTAAGGCTGCCAAAAGCGATACAAAAGGGGGTGGTGATGGACGGAGCATCTGAACCAATCAAACACTCACACCCAGTCAAAAGATCTGGGTTTAATCCATCAACGTTCTTTAGCCCACTCTGCCACCCCAGTTCAGACATGGCTATATGCAAATCAGTCTGACCCTGTGCCTCATGGGAACAGTCCAGCCCGAACTGCCAAGCCATGCCTTCCCTGGACCGGAAACAAGCTTCGGAGGACCGGTTTCTGGCATTACAGCCGTCTTCAGCCCGGCTTGCTTGAATCCAGTGGCAAAGTGAGCAAGGGACTCACGTCTGAGCACACCCTGCCACACTTAAGGCTGCCAAAAGCGATACAAAAGGGGGTGGTGATGGACGGAGCATCTGAACCAATCAAACACTCACACCCAGTCAAAAGATCTGGGTTTAATCCATCAACGTTCTTTAGCCCACTCTGCCACCCCGGTTCAGACATGGCTATATGCAAATCAGTCTGACCCTGTGCCTCATGGGAACAGTCCAGCCGAACTGCCAAGCCATGCCTTCCCTGGACCGGAAACAAGCTTCGGAGGACCGGTTTCTGGCATTACAGCCGTCTTCAGCCCGGCTTGCTTGAATCCAGTGGCAAAGTGAGCAAGGGACTCACAACTGAGCATACCCTGCCACACTTAAGGCTGCCAAAAGTGATACAAAAGGGGGTGGTGATGGACGGAGCATCTGAACCAATCAAACACTCACACCCAGTCAAAAGATCTGGGTTTAATCCATCACCGTTCATTAGCCCACTCTGCCACCCCAGTTCAGACATGGCTATATGCAAATCAGTCTGACCCTGTGCCTCATGGGAACATTCCAGCCCGAACTGCCAAGCCATGCCTTCCCTGGACCGGAAACAAGCTTCTGAGGACTGGTTTCTGGCATTACAGCCGTCTTCAGCCCGGCTTGCTTGAATCCAGTGAGAATGTGAGCAAGGGGCTCACGTCTGAGCATACCCTGCCACACTTAAGGCGGCCAAAAGCGATACAAAAGGGGGTGGTGATGGACGGAGCATCTGAACCAATCAAACACTCACACCCAGTCAAAAGCTCTGGGTTTAATCCATCACCGTTCTTTAGCCCACTCTGCTACCCCAGTTCAGACATGGCTATATGCAAATCAGTCTGACCCTGTGCCTCATGGGAACAGTCCAGCCCTTACTGCCAAGGCATGCCTTCCCTGGACCGGAAACAAGCTTCCGAGGACCGGTTTCTGGCATTACAGCCGTCTTCAGCCCGGCTTGCTTGAATCCAGTGGCAAAGTGAGCAAGGGACTCATGTCTGAGCATACCCTGCCACACTTATGGCGGCCAAAAGCGATACAAAAGGGGGTGGTGATGGACGGAGCATCTGAACCAATCAAACACTCACACCCAGTCAAAAGATCTGGGTTTAATCCATCACCGTTCTTTAGCCCACTCTGCCACCCCAGTTCAGACATGGCTATATGCAAATCAGTCTGACCCTGTGCCTCATGGGAACAGTCCAGCCCGAACTGCCAAACCATGCCTTCCCTGGACCGGAAACAAGCTTCCGAGGACCGGTTTCTGGCATTACAGCCATCTTCAGCCCGGCTTGCTTGAATCCAGTGGCAAAGTGAGCAAGGGACTCACGTCTGAGCATACCCTGCCACACTTAAGGCGGGAAGGCATGGCTTGGCAGTTCGGGCTGGACTGTTCCCATGAGGCACAGGGTCAGACTGATTTGCATATAGCCATGTCTGAACTAGGGTGGCATAGTGGGCTAAAGAAAGGTGATGGGTCAAACCCAGATCTTTTGACAGGGTGTGAGTGTTTGATTGGTTCAGATGCTCCTTCCATCACCACCCCCTTTTGTACCGCTTTTGGCCGCCATAAGTGTGGCAGGGTATGCTCAGACGTGAGTCCCTTGCTCACTTTGCCACTGGATTTAAGCAAGCCGGGCTGAAGACGGCTGCAATGCCAGAAACCGGTTACTCGGAAGCTTGTTTCCGGTCCAGGGAAGGCATGGCTTGGCAGTTCGGGCTGGACTGTTCCCATGAGGCACAGGGTCAGACTGATTTGCATATAGCCATGTCTGAACTGGGGTGGCAGAGTGGGCTAAAGAACGGTGATGGGTCAAACCCAGATCTTTTGACTGGGTGTGAGTGTTTGATTGGTTCAGATGCTCCGTCCATCACCACCCCCTTTTGTACCGCTTTTGGCCACCATAAGTGTGGCAGGGTATGCTCAGACGTGAGTCCCTTGCTCACTTTGCCACTGGATTCAAGCAAGCCGGCTGAAGACGGCTGCAATGCCAGAAACCGGTCCTCGAAGCTTGTTTCCGGTCCAGGGAAGTGATGGCTTGGCAGTTCAGGCTGGACTGTTCCCATGAGGCACAAGGTCAGACTGATTTGCATATAGCCATGTCTGAACTGGGGTGGCAGAGTAAGCTAAAAAACGGTGATGGGTCAAACCCAGATCTTTTGACTGGGTGTGAGTGTTTGATTGGTTCAGATGCTCCGTCCATCACCACCCCCTTTTGTACGGCTTTTCGCCGCCATAAGTGTGGCAGGGTATGCTCAGACGTGAGTCCCTTGCTCACTTTGCCACTTGATTCAAGCAAGACGACTGAAGACGGCTGCAATGCCAGAAACCGGTCCTCGGAAGCTTGTTTCCGGTCCAGGGAAGGCATGACTTGGCAGTTCGGGCTGGACTGTTCCCATGAGGCACAGGGTCAGACTGATTTGCATATAGCCATGTTTGAACTGGGGTGGCAGAGTGGGCTAAAGAACGGTGATGGGTCAAACCCAGATCTTTTGAATGGGTGTGAGTGTTTGATTGGTTCAGATGCTCCGTCCATCACCACCCCCTTTTGTACCGCTTTTGGCCGCCATAAGTGTGGCAGGGTATGCTCAGACTTGAGTCCCTTGCTCACTTTGCCACTGGATTCAAGCAAGCCGGGCTGAAGACGGCTGCAATGCCAGAAACCGGTCTTCCGAAGCTTGTTTCCGGTCCAGGGAAGGCATGGCTTGGCAGTTCGGGCTGGACTGTTCCCATGAGGCACAGGGTCAGACTGATTTGCATATAGCCATGTCTGAACTGGGGTGGCAGAGTGGGCTAAAGAACGGTGATGGGTCAAACCCAGATCTTTTGACTGGGTGTGAGTGTTTGATTGGTTCAGATGCTCTGTCCATCACCACCCCCTTTTGTACCGCTTTTGGCCGCCATAAGTGTGGCAGGGTATGCTCAGACGTGAGTCCCTTGCTCACTTTGCCACTGGATTCAAGCAAGCCGGGCTGAAGACGGCTGCAATGCCAGAAACCGGTCCTCGGAAGCTTGTTTCCGGTCCATGGAAGGCATGGCTTGGCAGTTCGGGCTGGACTGTTCCCATGAGGCACAGGGTCAGACTGATTTGCATATAGCCATGTCTGAACTGGGGTGGCAGAGTGGGCTAAAGAACGGTGATGGGTCAAACCCAGATCCTTTGACTGGGTGTGAGTGTTTGATTGGTTCAGATGCTCCGTCCATCACCACCCCCTTTTGTACCACTAGCCTTGCTCAGCCGCAGGCCCACCTCCACATGCAGCAAGATAATCCATGGATTCCAACAGCATCCTAGGCAAAATGCACTGCGCAACCTTTGGGGGCATGCACGCAGAGCCTAAGCCACTACACCACTCGACCGTGGCCTGTGGCACCACTGCAAACGACAAGGGAGAATTTGCGTGCTGCATCACTGTGCGCACCTGCTAACCCCTTCTTGCCCTTCTCCCTGGAATCCGCGGGCCGGAGGCTTCAATAGTCCCCAAACCAAACGCACTGTGTTGAGACCTTGTTGACTGTTAGCGTGCTGACCCAGCTTCAAGGTTGGTGGGCCTCTCACCCCCTTCTGCAGTGATTATGTGAGGTTACAACGCGATCAAAATGATTGCGGAATGATACATCGCAGTTTTTTTACAACGCAAGCTGTAACAACGAGTTGCGTTAGAAGGACTGGACTTAGGTATAGTATGATTTACTATTCCAACACCAGTCTACGTACAGTAGGGAAGGTGTTGGGATAGTAAATCAAACTATTCCTTAGGTTATAGCGCCATCCAGCGCAAGTCATTGTAAGAACTTGTTGTAATACCCGCGATGTAAAGGCATTGCAATGCAATGCACGCGTGGTACTGGATGTTTCCCCGGTGCAGCATATAGATTTGTACATCTCAGAGGACGCAATGCGCCGCTTTGATTGCAATAACCAAGAATGGTACGCCCAAACTAATTTGCCACATGACAACTTGTACTAGCACCACATAAGCGGCAACCTATGCTCCTTCCTTCCCTGGTAATAAGTGCCTCGTCGCAATATATCCTGCTGTGAACTGGGCCTGCACGCACTGAAAAGCTCCCCTAGTCCTCCCATGTACAAGAACTACTGAACCGATTGCTCAAAGACTTATGACTAATTCCTCCCCAGACTGGCATGCCGCGGTGTAAGCACGCAAGAGCTTACGAGCCCTGAATCAGCAACCAACACAACCGAACGTGAAGTCTCCACCTCACTTACACCACTGCACCGGTTGGGGCTGTGTTGCCTAATTCCGCCCTCAGTGGTACAACTCCTGTTCATCTAAGCTGACCAGAATTAATTCAGAGGATACATTCCTTACTCGGCCTTGAAGCAAAGAAACTGATCATTGCAAACCCCACGCGACCGGCGCTATCGCAGCTGCTGGGAATCATAAAATGGGGAAGGCAGATACCAAACAAACCCGGATAACCTTAGAAGCCAAAAAGGGAGGCCGTGTGCAGCAAGACGACCCTGATCAGGAAAATGAGGAGCAAGCACAGGGATCAGCACCATCACAGGAGGAAGACGTGAAAACCCTCTTTGAAATGCGCCAAAGCCTTACGTCGATCGCAAAGAATATGGATGCCATGAACACTCAGATGGATGCCTTTGTTCACAAGCTAGATGGCC
Organism: Lissotriton helveticus; assembly: GCF_964261635.1. Classification (NCBI taxonomy): domain Eukaryota; kingdom Metazoa; phylum Chordata; class Amphibia; order Caudata; family Salamandridae; genus Lissotriton; species Lissotriton helveticus. The sequence goes on along the minus strand of NC_136059.1, from coordinate 521,626,485 downwards.
ATGATGAACGCATCAAAGAAACCGAACGCCGCATCTCGGATGCGGAAGATACCACGTCACACATTCAGACACAAGTGGCACGAATGGATAAACTACTCAAACATATTGCTGCAAAAAACAAAGACCTTGAAGCGCGCAATAGGAGGAACAACATCCGAGTCATAGGCGAAGTGTGGCTCAATTGTTAAAGCGGCAGACCCTGGTGCAGAGGTCTAGCCCGGGACCAGGGTTCAATTCCCCGCCTCGGCGGGTCTTGGGCTCAAAATTCCACAGACCTGATAATTCTCGCCTCGGTGCCTATTCCAATCATGGAGTCCCACTCTGCAACTCTGGGCAACAGCTTGCTTAATCTCCACAACGGCCCCCACAATGCTAAGAATGCCCGGCCTCCACCTTGGGGTTGCCCAGGAGTGGACACCTCACAGGGAAAGCCAGGATGGGTTCCACAGCGGTATTCGTACAAGCGCCTTGAGACCCTTGCGGGTGAGTAGTGCGCTATACAAGTATCAATTTACAATAGGCATTCCAGAGAGCACAAACACTGGCAGGATGGAGGAGTTTATCAAGACACTACTGCGAGAAATAATTGGCGCAGAATTCTTTCCATCCCAATTCATTGTGGAAAGAGCGCATCGTTCTCTTGGTCATAGGCCTCCTCCGGGTAGCACGCCACGCCCTATCATCGCGAGACTGCTAAATTACTGTGACCGCGATGTAGCCCTCAAGACAGCAAGTGAAAAGCGGTGACTCACATTTGACGGTAACGCATTCACCATGTGCCCTGATTTCACGGCAACTGTTTAAGAAGAATGACGCAAGTTTCTACCTCCCAAACAAAAACGTCGCCAGGCGCAAATTGACTACGCTCTCATGTACCCTGCCCGCTTGCGGATAACTCACCAGGGCAAGCCGCATTTAGCTATTCATAGTAGCCGATCAGTGGTGTATTGACCAAATTCCATGTTTCTTGCAAAATTAACATATCAAACAATTTTAAAAAACCTACAACATTTACATCCTCTATCAGAGTATTAAAACCATTTGTATTCCAGGAGCAAAATTTGAGCGCTGTTGGTGAATTATATGGGATACCCCAACATCAATCGGTCTTTACTGAATTTTTTCTTGCTAAAATAGACGGAAGCCAACTCCAATCATCAGCAGCCTTGGGAACCCCTTTTAATTCCTCACACACCCGTGATCCGGGTTGACAACTTTTGATTTTAATGCCACCAAACCTGCATAAGGCTGAAGATGGACCTGAGGCCCCTTTCAAAACTCTAAATTGATTAACCTCAGTCTGTTTTGCAGCCTCCTCCTTCACTATAGGTATTAATGGGGTCGGGTATTGCTGACCATGGAGACGCCATACTTTAATCCCCCAGCTTTCAAAATTCTTAGAATTATCTAATATTTTCCTAACAATGTCAACCTTTCGCCACGTCGTAATGGTTGTCTCCCCATTACCACCATCTATCTTGAGTTCTACAAAATCCAGGTCTTCAGATACGACATCCTTAAAATCAGGCATTGCTTTTAGTAATTTTAAAATGTTCCCTCTATTCAAAATATCGTGAGTACCACGGGTACGGTATTGGGGGCAAAAGACCACTTTTCGATTTTCAACCGGCATTTTGGGAGATTCCATATTACTCTTTAGCCCTGACTCGGAAAAGTCCCTATTCCCAACAATCACCAACAGGGAGTCGACCGGCAGATTTGGTTGTTTAGTCTACTCTGGCTTTAATTGAGCCGAAATACAAGGCCATTCAACCTGTTCATTCTTATTAGATTGCAAAAGGATGGGACTTAATAATTTTCCGATAGGCGGCTTTTGATCTTGTACAAAGGGCTGTGCTCCCTGACTGGACTGGTCATTGTGAGTATGGGAGGAATTTACAGTTATATCATTTGACATATGTTGCACTCCTTTTAAGGCTACTCCATCATCTCTAGACCGAACTAACCCTATTTCCCTTGGATATTTTTGTGTATTATCTTTAAACTCTGCTAGTTCTTGGATTGGAGTAATCTCATTCTGCTTAATAAAGTTTTCAGTGCCCTTGATAGGAGTATACATCTTGACTAGGCTTATATTGTCCTCCAAGTTTCCCTCGAATTGCTATTGTCTGGGTTTTGTTCCCCACGTTTAAAGTAGGCTCTACTTTTGACCCTTCGCTCCCAACTTTAATAAGTTGTTTAACCTTTTTATTAACTTGAGGGACAGACGAAGGTCTAAAAATTGGAAAGAGAGCCACGGGACCTTTGTTCGTGATTATTGAGCCGCCCTTATTTACTACCCCAGTCGGTATTTTTTTGTCTTGGGCTGTCTTGTTATGTGCCTTTCTTAACCTTTTCCTTGCCCTTTTTGATAAAACTTCGGGTACTACCATTACTTCTGAGGCCTCACTCACTATTGAGCAACTCTTATTTAACTCCTGGTTTATCTTAGATTTAGGGCCGTGAGGAGTCTCTAAAGGAACACCGAAGTTACCCGCTACTGGTCGGGAGGCTGTATTTTTATTACAGGCAACCCTTGAATGGGAAAGTTTTGAGGCTAGAGGATTTTTTTCAACGTTTCCAGTGTTTAGTAAATCATCACTCCCCTCGACTTTCCTACCAGATAATAATTTTACTTCGTGGACCATAGAACTAACGATTGATGGCAGGTCAGAGATTTTATCAATCAGTTCAGCACAAGAGCAAGATATTAACTGATTCTCTTTATCAGCTCGAACTTTATAAATCAACTTAGTTAGTTGAAGAAGCTTTGCGTCAATTCCTCCAACATGTGTTGCTAAGGTATTTAAAATGTCCACCTGAATATCTAATTTATCGGAGTTGAAATTGAGGGCATTTGTTATAGAATCCATAGTATTAAGCAAACAATCCCATGCTCCACGCTCACAGTTGTTAACATTATTTTCCAGGGCATCTGATTTTGCCTGAAAATTTCCGTCAAATTTTGTTAACAGGGATAAATCTGCGGAGTTAAAAGATTTACATTGCTCATTAATATCAACCTTAAGGTTATTACGCCTACTAGCTATACCTGGAATCAAAACTGACTTATTAATACAGAAACTATTCTCCAAGATTATACTGGATTGATTAGAAATACAAGGATGTTCATCCCCAGTTCGGGGAGGATGATCAATCGGACTTAACACTAACTCATCCCCACCTCCTTTATTGATCGATTTAACAGCATTATGATCAGACACTATGTCCACGTCACTCACATTATGATTTGAACCTGAAGAGATATCAATTACTGAACAAACAGCCTTTACATTCTCTATAGATCTTTTGTTCAATTCTTCAATTACCAAACTTTGTAAGACCTCCTCCAGGAGCAGCCCAGTCGGCTGGATCACCCTATTTTGCCGATGAATTTGTGCTTGCGTCTGCAGTCTTCCAGGGTGCACCAATAGTTTTTCCGTCGGGTTAGGAGCTGAGTCTTGTGAGTCATTGACTGTCTTTAGAGGCTTCTCCTTTTCCTTAGAGCTGATCACATCATACTCCTTCAATTGACCTGGGATAAATTTGGGATCTTTCAGAGAAGGAGAGTGGCGAGAAATTACGATCCTATCTGGGTAATCCGTCTCATCACAGGGCCTTGCTACCGCCGAGTCAATTTTAAACTCGGCATTTTCAAAAAAGCTGAGCACTATTCTGACACGGAGACGGTGATGGATCAGAAAATGATGATGTTCTACCACCCGCATTAGAATTGCAATTTTTAATTGGATATCTATTTTGCCTTTGAGTTAGACTGTGATGATATTTAAAGAAAAAGCTCTTAATCGACGGCTGGGCATCGATATTGGCAATCTTTTGCGTATTCCCAGGGGTAATGGGGGTTAAAGATGGTAAACACAACTCAGCTGGCTCAATCAAGCTTTCCCTTGATAAAGCTGCCCCCTCATTTTTTCCTGCTGACTTTACCTGTGACCCCACTTTGGGTAATGCGTCAGACCTCTGGGTTTTTTTTACATTCGGCATAGCGCGGCGTTGACTGCCAGATCTCATCCTCGACTGGCTTGGAGGTGGCAAGGGGCCCTGAGAGTGCCTGGAGGAAGAGGGGCTTTTCCTACTCCTGCTCTGGTCCACTCCTACTCCTTATCCTGCTCCTGCCCCACTTAAATTATTATTATTTTTTTAAAATACAAAAAAAAAAAAAAACGCATACAATGCTCGCAGGTGACTCAACACAAAGCACTGTGTACTGCTTTCAGCAGCTCCCTCTCGTCAGGTAATCACCGTGGTATCAAAGGATACCATCAAAAAAACAAACCGGTAGTATCAGTGTTAGGCAGTAGCAATGTCCTCCGCCTCTCAAACTAGGCTCACTATTTTTTAGCAGGAAAAAGTTACTTCAATTACTTCAGTGCAGCTTCAGCAAGCCTAGCTAAGGCAGTAAGACAAAAAAATAAAACTGCTCCAACAGCGATTCATTCGTCAACACAGCACACTTTTACCTCCAAACTGCCGCCCGCTTTCCCCACCTCTGCCTTCTTTCACCACGGCAGCTCCTGCGGGTGCGAGTGAGGCTACGGCAAATGCGGCTTCTCACTTCACTCCGCTTACTCAGCTGGCTTTAGCTACCTTTGACTGCAGCTTCACACAGCTTCACACAGACCTCTCCAGCCGCCTCCAAAACCACCCGTCGCCTTCTCTTTCCCTTTCCACGGCAGCCCAAACTCGGGCATGGGCTCCAGTTGCGGCTCAGGCTCCCGGTCCAGTCCGGCTTTATTGCAGGCTCCTCACCGTGACCGTGACTCCTACTCGGCTCGGCTCAGCAGTGGCTCCGGTTTTCTGCCTCAACCGCAATTTGAAATACGGGCAGGATTATGGTTTACCGGGCAATGGCAGGGGCAGGTATAAGGGGTGGGCTGGGCTGGGATCGGCCAGGAAAACGACCAAGAAAAGGGCTTCTTACGGGCCTCTTATACGCTGCACCGCCGCCCTCAAACACGACCGTTACTCCGCAAGCCAGTTTCCCGCTCCTCGATCCTCATCCTTTGCTATGGCACCTGGTGCAGCTTGCCGGTGTGGCTTGCGGTGCGGTATTTCCAAGTTAGCAGTTTTCGTGTTTTTTCCCGCTCCCGCTACTGCCGCACCGCCGCCGCTGCTGCTTCTGCTCACTCTGCACTCTGCAAAACCCATACTGGAGTTTCCTTACTGGTTTCTCAGTCAAACAGTAGTGGGGAGAGAAGGCCAAGCAATACTTCTTCACTAATCCACAACAAATTGAAGACTTTCTGAAGCGTATCAAACATCACAACAAATCCCGCTCCTTACATGAATCATCATGAAGACCGCCCTGCCCGTCTGGAGAATAATTGGAACTGTATGTAGGGCATCAATGTACTCCAGAACGGCTGGGAACTTATTCCCCTGCCACCACAAATGTACATCGATGTGCAGAATCGATGCATGGGGACGACTGACACTACAAAACAGATAATGACTTCCTAGAGCTGTATAACACTTGGCACCGAGCACCCCACCCTCAATGAGTTTGGGCTGACAACTCGCAACTCTGAGGGCGGGGTGTAACCGTGCATAAGCCTAGGAGTTCCCCTGAGGGCGCTCCCCCTTCTTTACTGCAGACAAGTATGCTGATTGTTTCTGTTTTGTTGGGGACTTGGGTGGGGGGAGGAAATGTTCTTCTTGGCATAATTGGGATGCTACAAAGGGTGGGGGTGGGAATGGGACTGTTCTTGAAGTTTGACATGGCATTACAGTTCTTTACTTCATTTTGCAGAAACAATACTAACACTGCTCTACACATTATATACCACTTCGCTGAATGAGAAGTCCAGTGTCTAATCAGAACTTACATATCCTCACGTGGAAAGTCAGAGGACTGACGTTCCACGTGAAGATTGACGGAAGAGGACTGACGGAAATGTCAGCAGATTCTAGCATATCTCGACCAACACCAAGTCCAAATCGCACTGCTCCAAGAGACCCACTTAAATCCTAGGCATGATAATACTTTTGCACATAAATGGGCGGACTATAGAATATTCTCTTCCTACTCCTACTCTAGGGGCACAGCCATACCTGTTAAAAAACGTACTCCATTCGCCCTAGCTGGTTTGTCGCAGGATCAATACGGGCGCTACTGCATTACATGGGGCAGGCTGGGAACGGAATCGGTCACCTTGGTATGTTGCTATGGCCCCAATATTTATTCCCCTGACTTCTTTCCCATGCTCTGGGGGAAAATTAGGGAGATAGGCTCTACTCACATTATAAGCGGGGGAGATTTCAACACCACTCTCAACCCCGCCATGGACAGATCTAACCCTTCACCACATCATTACACTAGAGCACACAATGTGCTGCAAGACATAGTGACTGATAATGGATTGTTAGATTGTCGTGTATTTCTATAGGTTCTGAATCAGTCCCCCTATTCCTGACCCTATTCTGGTTAAACTAACTATCAAGTTAACTAACAGTCAGCCCATGAGGCAAGAAAACCCCCATGATGCAGATACCGTTATCTGACGCAGTCACACTACGGCACAGGAACGTGTTATCTGATTAGGTCATAACGCTTGAGATCTAATTAGACAAGCGACATTCCTCCAGCCCCTGATAAGGCATACGACGTTCTCAAAACAAATCAAACCTATGACAACCTGGATAATCCGTGCGGCCATTGTTTTGATTTCACAGAGAACTTTTGCAAAAGAATGTGCTAACGAGCAAGTCGTATGACATCTTTATTGACGTACCTATGTCCATCCTTACGTCAATCTCGGCTCCTTTAAGGTATAAATATTGCCGACCTTGCCCTATGCAAACACACGCGTGGTGACAAGACGGAGCAGCCATACTTGCCGAAGCCGAGAGCAGAAGCAGACCCCGCTGGCGCAGCCCCGCCTTCCTGACGCGCTGAGAGACGCGCTGCTATCTCAAGCCGAGAGACCCAGCACCGGCGCTTTCGGGCAGCCCTCGCAGGCAGCCTGGAATATCGAGAGCAGAGAAAGAGATACCATTCCTCATTCATCCTAACTTCCAGGTACAGAACTGAATAACCCCTCACAGAGAATTCTTTAGTTATTCACTTGGCAAAAACAAACTTAACTTAAACTGTAACTTTCTATTCCCGCCCACGCATTAGACTTAGGTCAGGTACACGGGGTAGGCGTATTTAGAAACACCAGTTGAGTACGTTTAGTCAAATGTATATGTGTATGTAAATATATTTTAATCATTTTAAACATCATATGGCTCAGAAACCATATCAATGTTTTTACAGTATTATTTTATACTATTGCTTTTAATGTATGCACTTTACTTAACTATAAGTATTGCAATAATATCGATCCATTTCTCATGTATGAGAAAAGAGACTGATCAATAAATAACACCTTTTTATTGAACACGCCCGTCTCTTCCTTTTCTCTACATTCTGATGAGACTAAGAATGCACGTACTGACTGAGTAAAATAATTGCCTTGTGCTCACACGACTCTCGAGATTGACTCTTGATTAGGGGAGAGCAAAGTTGTCATGTTCTATGGTTGTCAGAAACTAAATCCCTTCTTGTCTAATCAGGGAAGTTAATCCTTCCTTGAACATTCGAGAAAGTTTCTAGCGAACTCTGAGCTTAGCTGGCAAACCCAAAAATTAAGTCTAGTATCGACAGTAGTAGACCTAGTTAACGTCTGGCCTAGGCCTTTACTGCTGTAGGTACTATTCCAATGCGCAGAGCCTATTGGGAAGATAGGAACTACACTACATGGCGCCCAACGCGTTTGGAAAGGGCGATAAAACTAACGTAAGACATTTAGAGTAACTCAGTCGTGCTTTCTCACTCAGACCCCTTTTCCCAAATACTCCAAAGACGTCTGGAGTGGGTGAAAGGTTATATCCTCCAAAACCTCGCGGGAGGGAACTCCTATGTATGGTTCTTGGTCAAGTCAACGTTGAAGGATAAACAGTTCCAAAATATTGTACATCTAATCTTTGTTCCATAAAGAAACCTGATCTGCAAACAAACATAATACCATCCTGTCTGTAAAATGGCAGAGAGTGATGATGAAAGAGAGGCAGTTAGATTAGCAACTGAACTCGCAGATGCTGATGCTACCATGCAAGCAGCAGACGCGGATATAATACTCATTCCGGTCATTAAAAGGAGATCTATAACCTTAAAACTTATAGAAAATGGACTGACACCTAGAGGTGGCACAGTCATATTCGTAATTGAGGCACACGAATATCGGCAGACAGAGGTATACTATTCATGGATACATTTTCCAGCAGCAAATGCTGTAACAAAGTACTTCCACTATTACAAAGTAGAGGAACCTCCTGAAACGTACACTCCTTTCGAGGAGGTGGAAGTACCACTCAAATTCCAAGAGCATTTGCTCTTATTTGATGGCGCCCTAAAACATAACAATCACATTACAAGGCTCGGTCCTTTAGGAAGACCAGGAGCAACGTGGCCGGTCTTAGCCGGATACACACCACATCCAGACATCGAAAGAATGCCTGCAGCAGAGCTGTTAATACAGCTAAAACAACTACTAAAAATTCATAGGCAATTAGTTCAGTATGTAATGCGGACTTCAACAATTCAGCCAGCGATTAAACTTCCACAGCTGACCCCTCACCAGGGGAACACAAATAAAATCACACCACAGAACATCCAATCCTGCCTAGGTAAAGTTCCAGCTAAACGGGAACAAATACCATTCTGGTTGGCACAGAAAATCACCCAAATAGAGGCGGTGTTTCCTGACACCACCCCGCTGGAAAAACACAGGATTCTGACTATATGTCTCCCAATGGGAATCGCACCACACATTGAGGACTGTGACACTTGGGGTACAGTCTTTGCTTCCATCTACACAAAAACGCACGGTGTTCCATCCATTTCGGTAATACCAGATGTGCTTAAACAAATTCAAGATGAATACGGTCCAGAACCTGCTTTAACTCTTGGTATGAAATTACTAAAAGACTTCAAGCAGGTCTCGGCTATATTATTAGCCAACATAAAAGGTGAAGCAGCAAACGTGGCGATCCGCCAGAGGTTAAAAGAGACAGATATAGCAGACCAACCAGCTGAAATTGCCAGAATCATAGAAAAATCCTATGAAGAACTAGGCAGAGATAGTCTAGGTGGAATACCAGTAAAACCGCAACTGACTACAAGTCCAGAAAAAATATTTTTTAATAATATTAATTCACCAAAAAAGAACTGGGATGGAAACAAACAATCCAATCCTAAAGAAAAGAAATTCCAGTCCAGAGGAAGGTCTCCGAGGCGAAGAGAGAAATCTCCAAACCAAAGACAGAGGTCACCGCAGAGTGACCCCTCTGGGAATAGATATAACCTTAGAAATAGGGATAATATTAAAAAACCTGATAGATATCAAGACATTGATACCCGTCCCTCTCAATCTTTTCAGACTTCCTCGCAGAAATCGGAAAGAAGAGGACGATCAGAAGAGCACGCCAAGTCCAAAGACAAGGAACCTGCTCAGCTAAAAAAGAAATTACAATTTCTAAAAAAGAAGGTAGCCAGTATCAAGGTAGTTAACAATGCCGAGAATACTGAGGACACAACTGAAAAACGGAGAGTGGGCTCAGACAATGCTAGACAGCGCAGCAGAGGTGAGCATAGCTCGCAAAGTCCTTATGAATCATCTGGAGACAGTGGACACGAATGAATACCTTCAAGTGGAAACTGCAGACACCAGAGTTAGCAAGCCCCACAAGATATACGAGATAACATTACGTATAGAGGGAGATAAGACTAGGAAAATAAGGGGACTATTTTGGGATAACCTCTCCAAAGGCTATGACATCCTTCTAGCTGAAAAAGACTGGCCACCAGAGTTTGTCAGGGAGTGCCCTCATGGCGAAGAAGTAATTATGCCTGCCTTCTCGAATCAAATACCGATTCATAAAAAATACACACTTGCTAGAAAGTGGGCAGTGGCCTTAGCACCTGCTTTATATAAAAATCATGTAGGATGGGATGAGGATTCTCCTCCTCACAAAATCCAGTTAAAATCACAACCTACTGCACAAAGGCAGTACCCAATTAAGCAAGAAGCTAAAAAACAGGTAAATGAAATACTAGATCAGCTAGAATACCAGGGGGTGATTGAAACTTGCACCTCACAAATGAACAATCCTTTGTTTCCGGTCTCCAAACCAGACAACTCATATCGTCTAGTTTTGGATTACCGACACCTTAACACATGTTGCAAAACCTTTGCAGTGCAAAACTCACACAGTGCTGCACTAATGAATAACATAGTGCGCAAAAAATACAAAACAACCTTGGACATCTCCAATGGATTCTTTTGTCAAAACATAGCACCAGAGAGCAGATCTTTAACTGCATTCTCAGTAAATGGCACTCAAAAACAATTCTGTCGGTTAGCCCAGGGGTACAAGAACAGCCCGGGGGTATTCTCAGCGAGAGTAACAGAATTACTACAACTATATGATGATGAAGCATTATCTTATGTCGATGACATTTACTTAACAGATGATGACTTGGAGACTCACTTGAAAAGAGTGAACACCATAATACTTGGGTTCGCTGCAGAGGGTTACAAATTCAACTTTAAAAAATCCAGAATTGCCCATCTGACGGTCCTATTCTTAGGATATGAGTTATCAAGTGAAGGCAAAAGCCTGGCAGACAATTTCCTAGAGAAATGTGCCGTAATCCAAGCCCCTAAAACACTAAAAAACCTACAGTCAATTCTAGGCTTCCTAAATTTCGGAAGAACATACATTGCAAATTACGCAGAAAGGGTCAAACCCCTTTATGATCTAATTAAACCAGACTTTAAAAGATCCAGTTGGACTCAAACACACACAGAAATTTTGAGATCCTTACAAACAGACATGCTAATTAAAACAAAATTAGAAACCCGTGATAATACACGCAACCTTGTGATCCGAATCATCCCAGGGAGATGCGGATTCACATACCTAACCTCTAATGAGGGAGATAAGGTACCAATTGCATTCAAATCACACATGTACACAGAAGCTGAACAGAAATTCAGTAATACAGAAAAAATCATTTGTGCAGTTCAAACCGCAATAGCTAGAGAAAAAGACATAGCTGACGGTAGACATATCACAGTCAGAACATCAGAATCAGCCTTTGAGGCACTAACAGCACCGTGTAATTTACCAACAACAACATTGAATCCGGAATGGATACAATGGGTGAATTCAATCACAATGGACAAAGTATACTACTTCTTTGATCCAGAACTAGAAGAATTAAAAAATCTAAAATATGAAAAGACGTATCCTCTGCCAATCGACATTCTGCCTCTACGACATTACGCCTGTGTAATCTACGGACATGCTCAACCCTCCGTTTGGGGAGAACAAGCATACAACCCCACATGTGAGATTACAAAAGAAGTGTGGCGCGGAGGTAAACTAAGACCTCTATTAACAAAATCACACTCAGTAGAAACTAATTCAGAAAAACAAACTGAAATAATAGCTTTGAAAATGGCGCTAGATAATGCGGATCGCGAATTCCCGACACTTATAGTGTCAGATTCATATTACTGCGTCAAAGCATATAACAAGGATTTGCAGACATGGATTCAGAACGGTTACAAAGATGACACAGATGCACCAATAAAGCAGAAACTGCTCTGGGAACAAGTAGCTCTTTTGAAAAAAGAACTACCAAAGACTCACGTGACACACTCACTGAGTCATCAGCGTGATGGCGTTCACGTTGTGGGGAATTCATTGGCTGAAACAGCCACAGCGGCAGCCACTAAACCGGCTCCCGTAGATCGAAAAAAGCGTACATTAAAATACATTGACGGTGAAACAATGCTGGCGGTGAAAACGTCATCAAAAGGCGACTGCTCAGCGTTACCGATCAACTATCCACTCAATTATACATACATAATCGATGCAAACTCCGTCCCTTTTGCTCGAATCCCTGGAGTGGGGGATAGAGTGATTCCAAACATGGACAGGAGAAACTTGTTAATCGCAGACGCACACATGGGCGAGGGTCTCAGACACCTTAAATTAAAAGATTCTCTGGAAGAATTACAATCACGGTACTGGTGGCCAGGCATGAGCCTGCACTACACCATGTTTGTAAAAAACTGCCCAAACTGCAACAGAGATCGCAGTGGGGAGAGAAGCAGTTTAATACCTCGTCGTATCAAGGCAGATAATATTACCAGCAAAAAGAATGGCTTGCGATTAACATATACAGGCTAGTTTCCACTTATAATGTAGATCACCAGCACTCGGCTGACGTCCGGACTATTATACAAGTTTTGCGAGTCTAAATGGCATATACGCTAAGAGCATGCTACGTTCGACCATTGTTTTCACTCAGGCAATCCAGCCTGGGGGGGAAACATGGCCAAATGAGCACAGCCCAGCGGGAATCTTCTCACTTCCTTCCTGAGGGTACGGGATGGTGTAAAGAAAAAACCAAGGCAGAAAACAATCTATAATGGAAAGGATATTAGGTTCGGGAGCTGGGTGGGTCAAACATCTAATAAGTGTCCAACGTAGTCTAAATAACTTGCCAAGAAATTCTCTGAAGGGATTCAGTCCGTACGAATTATTATTCGGAACTAGGATGTTGATCTCTGACCTTGATAGTCAGACTTCAGTGGTAATAGAAAAAACCTTTGATGTCAAAGACCGTTTGGCTATTTTACAGGACTTAAACAAAACAAGAAAAGACCTGAGCAACATACAGTTGAAACAACAGCCAACGACCACTGAAGAATCACCACCTGTCCCAGCAAGACCTGTCTGGATTCCAAAAGTCGGGGATCTAGTCAGGGAGAAGATCGCGGTAAAGAAGGAATTTGGGCCTTCTTACAGAAAAGCAGTTCCTGTCTTGTCTGTCAACGGGACAAGATCAGTTGTACTACCGCCACTTGCTGGAAAAAAGGAGAACCGAGTTGTATCCATCGACCTGGTAAAACCACAACATGTGGCCGATAACAAACAGTAGGCCAAGTGGACTCCCAATAAGTAGCAGAACACCAAGGTTTGCTACCAGTACAGAGGTCCTAACAAAGAGGCTCATCACATTCGAAACGCCTACAGAAGAACAACAAGGACTATGCAACAATGCAATAGAACTCAGACCTCTGAAAACCCAAATAAAGACATTTAGCAGAGACACACCAATCTATACTGAAGTACCAAGTGAAAATGCAAAAAACAGAAATTCTGAACCAATTGGAACAATTGACAGAACTACATCTGGTTACTTCATCAACTTCGATGATTCCTCTGACGGCTTCAGTGAATCAAAGACACAGCCATCATCAAAATCCTTTAAAGACAAAGCGAAGGAACTTTTGAAACAACTGAAAGAAACATATCTGATTTCTCCATGGATTGAATTTTGGGTGGGTTTTGGTGCATTTATCCTCATACTTTGGCTCATCATGGTATTTACTTTGGGACGCTTCATTGAGGGAAAATATGCTAAAATGGACACAGCAAGTCAGAACATCAACTTGGTCCTCAAACCACACACATCTTCACACGTCGAGAAAAGAGAACTTTCTTCAGAACTTTCTTCAGCCAACTTCACAGCCAATCCTGTACCTGGTGGGGTAGCCTGGGACAACACTGACTATGAAATTTATGGTCCGGTCGAGATCCTGAAATATCCACACCAAATCAAGATCTCTTTGAGTGACTTTGCAAAACCAAACTCATTTGCTGATGATTGGGACTTCGAGAGTATTAACAACATGATGTCTGACTTAGTAATGTCTGCTAAATTTACAAAACATGATTATTTGCAAGGTTCTACAAATTATGATAGTATGTATTGCTATAACCATTATGGTAACCATTTTTTGCATAAATCGGCACAACCTAGAAATGTTTTAAATTATAATCAATGGGAACATTGTGCTACACCTCCAAAAGGAAGCTCTAGAACCGTATATGACAAATATTCATATTTCTCAGGTTTTAACATAAGTAATGCTGAAACATTTTATTTTAAATTGTCAAACAAGACAGGGATGAAAACCATGATAACCAACACAAAATTGATATATTCAGATTCGTTCTTTGAAAAAATGAATACTTTTGGATTTGATTATTGGGACAAAAATGTTGATTTGAAAAGTGTTTGGGGTACAAAAGAATGGCAAGTACAGGGTTTAGAAGCTTTGTTTAGAGCCTGCATGATCCCAGAACAAATGATATTTTTAAATGACACTGTTCAACAAACCACCTGTCTTGGCTTAGCCAAAATCAAAGATTTAATTAAACCGTCTATTCCAAAGCCAACAATGTTTAGCAATAGCTCTGATACAGATGAAGAGATAGACGTAAACCATATACTTAACCAAAACAGAACACATCCTGATTGGAAACAATGGTTGATCTGGCCCACAGATACAAATAACTGTCAAGATAGATTCCTGAATAAAACACAGGGTTTCAAAATGACCAGGCCAGACCCTAGATATCCCCAAAGACATCACCCAGGGATAATAACAACCTACAGTGTGGTCAAATTATGCCTTCAATGGCTACAGACTTCCACACTGCCTGAAATTAAGCAACACCTAACTTTACTTACTGATGGTGCTGACTTGCGTGATTTCATAATGGGACCACGCAAACAGCGTCAAAAGCGTTTCATAGCAGCCTCTGTATATGCAGCATACAATGAGGCCTGGAAGGTTACTCAAATTGAGACAGCAGAAAGAATACGGGAAATTGACCGTATTAATTTGGAAAAATCACTTTCTGTAGTGGACAATGGGTTAATGACTCTGTCCTCCAGAATTTTTTCATTGGACAGCATTGTGTCTTCAGCAATCGATATATTATCGCAAGACTTACTGTTATTACAACATGGTCAGTCACAATTGCGTTCTATTGTACAGCTTGGCTGGACGTTACAAAATCTGCGTTCAGGCTATGTGCCTTGGCGTTTAATCAACACAACGTCACTATTCCAAATCTTTAACCTTACTGATAGACAAATCGGTATGGCGCAAAAGGGTGCTGATTATACAATCTTGAGCATTGAAAAACTAGAAAGATTACCAATGACAATGTCAGAACGACCTGTCAGTGAATGGATAATCCACGGAATCATAAATATTCCAATCTCAACCTTCAGGTTTCAATACTGCCAAAAATATATACAGGCTGGCATGTACGAGAAATTGGGAAAGGGGTACCGTAAAACAACTTGGAACCTGCCCTATTCACATGCATGTGTCAGTAATAAAGGACAGAAAGTGTTTCTTAGTGGCAACAATTGTGCTATGTCACTAAGCGGCACGCTTCTGTGTAACGGAATTAGTTTGCATGGAGCCTGTGAAGGGAATTCATACAACCTTTCATGTCACCAGCAAGGCGCACCTGCAACTGAAATAGAACCATTCTTTCAAAGACTCTATAATGGGAGTTACATTCTTATTGTAGACCGCAGATGTTGCAGTCTTATGCCCGGGACTCCTTATCTAGTAACTACAACGGCGAAGGTCAAGTGCTGTGGACGTTCTTTATTCCCCAGCTCCTTTCCAGACAGGGAGGCAAGGGCATGGCCCAGTTTGAAAATTACTTCTATTTGAATAGACACTTTAAGCAGAATGAAAACAGTGCTTCTTCAGACGCCTACAAGGCTCACGTCATCAAAAGAAACATATGATCTACAAGTCGCAAGGACGACTGCAGAGATACATACATTATTATCAACTAATTCCCCCGTACATTTCGCGGAAATCCTGAGCGAAATCTTAAATATTTCTGATACCACTGGGGTCTCAAAGGTATTTAAGAAAGTATTTTCGATGGCATTAACACCATTCAAAGCCATACTGGGTATTTTTCCAGATTGAACATGACTTGGTTTCTATCATTTCGACCAATGTGGCAAAGGTGTGTTTTACCTGTACTAAGGTGTCTGCTATGCGGAGAAGAATGCGTGTTAGACACCTGTCTGACGCTACAATCGGATGCGCCAGTGGATGCAGATACACTGTTGGTTCCTACCAAGGTTCACGCTTTGTGCTGCCCTCAAAGGCTGCCAATCCTGATGACGGCATTCCTGGAATCTTCACCACTGCGATTGAAGAGTAGTGAAGTTCAAGATGAAAGCAGCATCGAACAGGTACGACCTTCTGTCAGCAATGCGAATCAGAATGTCAATGGAGACAATCATGCGCACGAATGCATGGTTACCCCTATTTCCGACTTAGTGGAACTTTCCCATGAAGCTGTTGACAGTTTTTTCGAAAGCCTGAATGATATGATGTTCTCTCCTGAACAGAAATAGAGACTTTTGAGTAAACTCGCACAAGGCGTTCCCTGAATTCGGCCTTCAACTTTAAAAATAAAGTCACATGAACAATTTCACTCCAGTTCACGGACAGCAATTTTTTTCAGCAAGCCCCTTAAAATATTTTTCTACATATTTTTTCCCGGGACACTGATCTTCTGCTTAAAGTAAGAAACTATTCCTAGAGAACTAAGATTTCTATTTTTAGATACTTTATATAGACTTTAGCTGCCCGCTGGTATGTTCACAAATATTTTATTATGTGATGAAATGGTCTCGAACTTCCTTTCTGTATAGCCATATTGAGAGCCATTTCATGTGTATTTCTCATATACCAATAAGCAATAATGCATAAAAATGCGTGTTTACTTTTGCATTTAATTCATAGCTTAAGTGCATACAATATATATGACTGCAATTTTTCAGTATATTTGAAAATTTCGAAATGCATTTATGTATTTTGGGGTGGTAAGGTATACACTATACTCTATAGTATGTTGTACTATGTTATACTATGCATAGATTAGTAGATATGACCATAGTTAGCGTGGAGTGGGTGTCGTGTATTTCTATAGGTTCTGAATCAGTCCCCCTATTCCTGACCCTATTCTGGTTAAACTAACTATCAAGTTAACTAACAGTCAGCCCATGAGGCAAGAAAACCCCCATGATGCAGATACCGTTATCTGACGCAGTCACACTACGGCACAGGAACGTGTTATCTGATTAGGTCATAACGCTTGAGATCTAATTAGACAAGCGACATTCCTCCAGCCCCTGATAAGGCATACGACGTTCTCATAACAAATCAAACCTATGACAACCTGGATAATCCGTGCGGCCATTGTTTTGATTTCACAGAGAACTTTTGCAAAAGAATGTGCTAACGAGCAAGTCGTATGACATCTTTATTGACGTACCTATGTCCATCCTTACGTCAATCTCGGCACCTTTAAGGTATAAATATTGCCGACCTTGCCCTATGCAAACACACGCGTGGTGACAAGACGGAGCAGCCATACTTGCCGAAGCCGAGAGCAGAAGCAGACCCCGCTGGCGCAGCCCCGCCTTCCTGACGCGCTGAGAGACGCGCTGCTATCTCAAGCCGAGAGACCCAGCACCGGCGCTTTCGGGCAGCCCTCGCAGGCAGCCTGGAATATCGAGAGCAGAGAAAGAGATACCATTCCTCATTCATCCTAACTTCCAGGTACAGAACTGAATAACCCCTCACAGAGAATTCTTTAGTTATTCACTTGGCAAAAACAAACTTAACTTAAACTGTAACTTTCTATTCCCGCCCACGCATTAGACTTAGGTCAGGTACACGGGGTAGGCGTATTTAGAAACACCAGTTGAGTACGTTTAGTCAAATGTATATGTGTATGTAAATATATTTTAATCATTTTAAACATCATATGGCTCAGAAACCATATCAATGTTTTTACAGTATTATTTTATACTATTGCTTTTAATGTATGCACTTTACTTAACTATAAGTATTGCAATAATATCGATCCATTTCTCATGTATGAGAAAAGAGACTGATCAATAAATAACACCTTTTTATTGAACACGCCCGTCTCTTCCTTTTCTCTACATTCTGATGAGACTAAGAATGCACGTACTGACTGAGTAAAATAATTGCCTTGTGCTCACACGACTCTCGAGATTGACTCTTGATTAGGGGAGAGCAAAGTTGTCATGTTCTATGGTTGTCAGAAACTAAATCCCTTCTTGTCTAATCAGGGAAGTTAATCCTTCCTTGAACATTCGAGAAAGTTTCTAGCGAACTCTGAGCTTAGCTGGCAAACCCAAAAATTAAGTCTAGTATCGGTAGTAGTAGACCTAGTTAACGTCTGGCCTAGGCCTTTACTGCTGTAGGTACTATTCCAATGCGCAGAGCCTATTGGGAAGATAGGAACTACACTACAAGATACATGACGTTATGTACACCCGCAAACCACTGAAGGCATACACTACACAGCCATGTACGCATCTTGGGCTCGACTGGATTACTGTCTAGTATACCGTGGCCTAGGCCCATCGATAATCGCCGTTGCACACCTAGCGAGAACATATTCAGATCACTCTACTGGAAGTCTGACGCTCCCCCCTCCCATCTCCCCCCTGGGATACTGTGCTCCACGTACTGTCTGGAAAATATAACCTCTCACACTACTTGATGCAGCATTCTACAGCGAACTGGGACAGGAAATCACAGACTTTTACCAAAGGAACATGGGGTCCGTGGACAGTGTTGAAACAGTGTGGGAGGCCTTTAAGGTCACAATTTGCGGGTTTTGTATCTCAAAAAGTTCTGGAGTCCTGCTTCACATCCAAGGAACATTGAAGAAACTAGAAACAGAACTCAAAAGTCTGGAGAATCTGCTCTCAATGGGTGCTGAAGGGAATACCCAACGCGAATTCCGTGAATAGCTTTCAGACCACACAGAAACTGCTGGCCGCGAGATTAAATTTAGAGGCAAATACTGGGTGTCCCGTAGGTACGGAGAGGGCGAGCGCCCCGGCAGGACTCTAGCAGAGACAATACAGAAGCCCCGCTTCTCTAATTACGTCCTAGAAATTGTGGGTCCTGATGGAGAGTTGAACAGAGACTCTGCGGATATACTAGATTTGTTCACCGCTCACTATTCTGCACTATACACCTCAGGCAGACGAGACTCTCTCAATCTACCTAGCTATCTCGAGTATGTAGCCTTGGGGTGGTTGGGTGATTCACAAAGAGGATTCCTGTGTGTCCCCTTTGAATTGCATGAGATACGGGAAGCAATCATGCACATGAAGTCCAGCAAGGCCCCTGGTCTAGAAGGGCTCTGTATCGACTTCTACAAAACATACATCAATAAGTTAGCCCCTATTCTAAAAGAGGTGTATGAAGATGCCCTTGAGACTGGAATAGTCTCAGCCTCAATGAGAGAGGCACTCATTACCTCCCTCCTGAAGCCAAAGAAGCCAGCAAATCAATGTGATTCTTATAGGCCACTGTCTCTCATCAATAACAATGCTAAAATTCTAGCCAAGATCCTAGCGAATAGATTACATTTTTTAAAGGAGAAACTTGTCCTTCCCGATCAGGCTGGGTTTATCACAGGTTGCGTGACCACGCATAACTTACGTACCTTTTTTCCATATTGCATTGTGTGGATCCCGACCTACCGCTGGTAGCGGTCTTTTTAAAAGCCACCAAGGCGTTCGACTCCGTTGAATGGGACTATCTCCTAGGGGTATTACAACAAATGGGCTTCCCTCCACTGTTTCTCTCCTGGATAGGTCTGCTATACCGACTTCCAACAGCTAAAGTCCTGATTAATGGGCGGATGTCTCCAGCCTTCTCCATCACTAGGGGCACTAGGCAGGGCTGCCCACTTTCCCCACCAGAGAGTCCGCCTTCCCCCGTCTCCTATCTGAAGCCACCAAGATCACCTGCGGCGTACCCCAAGGCTCATCCCTCAGCCCGACCCTTTTCAAAATCTACATGGCACCGCTCGCCAACACCGTCCGTGCACACCACCTCAACATCGTCTCATATGCCAACAACACCCAGTTGATCCTCTCCCTCACCAAAGACCCAGCCACCGCCAAATCCAACCTCCACAAGGGAATGAAGGCTGTCGCAGGCCGGAGGAAGTCTAGCCGGCTGAAACTGAACTCAGACAAGACGGAGGTCCTCATCCTCGGCTCTACTCCCTCCACATGGGACGACTCCTGGTGGCCGGCCATATTGGGAGCGGCCACGACACCGACCAACCATGCACGCAACCTGGGATTCCTCCTGGACTAAATGCTCTCTATGACCCAGCAAGTCAACACCATCTCGTCCTCCTGCTTCAACACCCTCCGCATGCTCTGCAAGATCTACAGATGGACCCCACATAAACCAGAAAAACGCAGGAAGCACGGCTACACTCCAGAAGAGACTCCAACGCATACAAAACGACTCCGCACGTCTCACCCTCGGACTTCCCCGCCACAGCCACATCACCACCCACCTGAGAGATCTGCATTGGCTCCCGGTCAACAAGAGGATCACTTTCAAGCTCCTCATCCACGCTCACAGAGCACTCCACAACGCCAGACCAGCATACCTCAACGAACTACTGTCCTTCTATACCCGAAACCGCCAGCTCCGCTTCACGGACTTCGCCCTCGCCAATGTCTGACGCATCTGCTGAACGACCACCGGTAGCAGATCTTTCTCCCACCTCGCCGCCAAGACATGGAACACCCCCCCACCCACTTGCATCTGACCCTGGACCTGCTGACCTTCAGGAGACACCTGGCCTGGCTGTTCGACCAGTAGCTGCTTCCCCCCCTCTCAGCGCCTTGAGACCCTCACAGGTGAGTAGCGCACTCTATAAATTGACTGATTGATTGATTGTACTTTCTCTTTGAAAATCAATAAACACATTACAAAAAAAAAATTAATGCAGTGGATTACAGTTGAATGCAGGTTAAATGTCGTTGGTTGATTTACAGGTAAGTCAACAGTCAAAATTACTTTTCAGTTACTTTGCAGATTACTTTGTACATTACTTCTTGGATTACTTTTCAAGGTACTTTTGGTAATCAGTGTGATATGCCTAGATATCACACTGGGACATTTCCTAGACAAAAGGTAAGTAATTCAGTTTTTACACAAATGCAGTTTCTTAAGGTTTTCATTCAAACCAACTCCACACACATTATGTTTCACAGAAAAGCAGTCAATGCAGTCCTATGGGAGAAGATACTCTTATTGGTAAGTGCTTAGGTTTTGGAGCTGGTATTCTGGGGTTAGAACCAGGGTTCCCCCAGGGTCAAGGATGCACTCTCAAAGCACCCTCAGCAGCACTATGGCGGTCGGGTGCAGAGTGCTGAGGCCCAATTTTATCCAATGGGGGATCAGGGGCCTCCAGTTGGTGGCTGCTCATGAGCAGGCCACTAGGTTGTGGGAGCAAATCTCCTGGTGGTAGGCTCAGGGTAAAGGGGGGTTCGATTTAGCACACAAGGTGCATCCACAGCGGCACAGGGGTGGGCGGGTGCAGGGTGCTGGTTTGGCGTCGGGTACCCTGTTACTTTCAATGGGGATTATCCGATTTGAAAAGGCACTGCAGGCTCGGGCGAAGATCTTCTGGAGGTG
This sequence comes from Lissotriton helveticus, assembly GCF_964261635.1. Classification (NCBI taxonomy): domain Eukaryota; kingdom Metazoa; phylum Chordata; class Amphibia; order Caudata; family Salamandridae; genus Lissotriton; species Lissotriton helveticus. The sequence continues at coordinate 521,605,015 of NC_136059.1, read as the reverse complement.
ATCATCACTCGGAGAAGTAAGTTGGGATGCTGGGGGCTGCCTGGTCACCATGGCTTTAACTACCCGAGGCCGTGGGGCATCGGGTGCAGGAGTGTCCTTTGGCGTTGGGTTTTGTTAGCAGCTCCTGGTCGCAGTCGGGGGGACCCACAGGATTAAGGCTGCAGGCATCAGCTGGAGGCTTGAGGCAGGTCAGGGGTAGCTGGATCTGGAGTCAGGTTTACCAGGGAGACCTCCTCGGGGTGTTAGGCCACTCAAACTTGAGCCGTGAGCGTTGGGTGCAGAGAGGTGGATCCAGCTGGACCCATGCCAGTGGGTGAGCAAATCCAGTGCTCACAGGAGACAAAATCTGGTTTGGGAAGGTAGGGGAGGTCCTCTGGGGTCTTGGGGACTGCTGGCTGCAGGACACACTAGGATTCCGCTGTGGTTGGTTAAGGTCGGAACAGGCCGGTAGGGCTGGGGCAAAGAAACTTGATGTCCTCCTCTTCTTCCTCAGCACAGCACTTCGGTCCTTCTTCTTCTTGTTTCTTCTTGTCTGTGGAGGCAAGGTTCAGGGTTGCCCCTAAATACTAAATTTAGGGGTGTTACAGGTGGCAACCAATGGGTCCCTTCCAAGGGGTGGGGACACCCCTATTATACCACCCTCCAGCAGGAGGAGGGCATAAGCCACATTCTAGTTAGCTGGGTCGCCACATCTGCAAGATGGCAGGGACTGAGAGTTTTGCTTCACCTTACCTCCCCTGCCTGAGGGTTTGGGTTGGCAAAGGTGGGCACACCTCTCCTCCTAACTTGGGTTTCCTGTCAATTTTCCCACCTAAAGTGGGGGTTTGAACTGGTGGGGGCCAGTTGCTGTGAGCAGCAAATGGCTGGGGCAGCTCACAAAGGCGGCAAGCCTTTGAAGCTTCCCCTCCGTGGACCCTGCCCATCCTGGGGGAGGAGCTTGGCACCTCGTCCCAGGACCCAGAGAGCAGCAGGCTCTCGACCCAGGGGTCCAGAAACATGTCTGGTGGTGGCAGCTGGTGAGCCAGAACACAAGAGTTATGTCGTTTGTCAGTGAGCCTCTCTAAGATGCCATCTGAGTTCATTTTTAATTAAATCCCACACTGGCATCAGTGTGGAGTTAATGTGCTAAGAAGTTTGATACCAAACTTCCCAGTTTTCTGTAAAGCCATTATGGTGCTGTGGAGTTCGTAATGACAAACTCCCATACCATATCTCTTAATTGCATTACTGCACTTACAATGTCTATGAATTGACTTAGACATTGTAGGGGTACAGGGCTGATGCACCTGTACCCTGACCACAGGTATAGTGCACCCAGCCAGGGCAGATGCTTGTAGGCATGGCGCACAGGAATGTGTGCCATGCACCAAAACATGCAGCCTGCAATGGCGGGGTGTGTGTGTGTGTGTGTGTGTGTGCGCGCGCGTGTGTATGTGCGTGTGTGTGTGTGGTACAGGGCCTCTAAGGGTAGCACAATAAGTGCTGCAGCCCTTGTAGGCCTTCCCTGGTCACAGTGCCCTTGGTACCTGGGGTACCTTTTACAAGGGACTTACATGTGGCCAGAGAGTTGCCAATTGAGTTTTGCAACAGTATGGTTTGGGAAAGAACATAGGCCTTGGGTACCTGGTTGGCAGGAACCCAGGGCACACTCAGTCAAAGTACAACAACGTTAGGCAAAAAGTGTCAACCATGCAAAAAGAGGCACCTTTCTACACAGCTGCCTCAGGTTAGCCAAACTGTTGAGGGGCCTATAGCAACTGGGACTCTTAGCACTAATCCAGAAAAGAGTCCCAGAGAGTCAGCTCTTGTAGGTACAGAAGGGTCACGTGAAGGAGAGCTAACTAGGCAAGATTTTGACCCAAACGAAGGGAGCAGTGCAGCTGAAACGCAAGTGATAAAAGTAGACCGTTGGCCCAAGAGATCAGACAGACTGAGACACATTCTAACTGAACTCCGAGTGCCACATCTCATTACAGAAGTCTCTAATCAGTCAGAACAAAGTGACAGTGGCAATGAAGGACCATCAGTGAGGAGGTCTAAAAGAGCAAGAGTACCAAGTTGAAAATATACTGCACCGGAGTGGAATTACTTGGCTTCAAACTAATGGGAAAACGCATATCACACCTTTTACAAGTGCCTCTGAACCACCTTGAAACACTGTACTCAAATTGAACAGTCAATAAATACAAAGTCAATACTAAAGGAAATGAGAGTACAAAAATCCACACTGCTGTGAGAAAAATTAACTGGGCTAAAAGAAAGTTGAATCAATTTTAACGGGTTTCTGATTTTGTGTGTGTTTTATGTTATGTGTTCATCAATCAAATGGTGCAATTTAAATTCAGATGATCCACAATCTGGTGTGTTTTTGAGCAAGCACAAGATTGTTGCAAAGTTGTGACATGCAGAGTTACCGTTCATATATTGTACTGTTGTGTTTTTTTATGGGACTGTATTCCTGGCATGTCATACTGTTTTTTTCTACACGCACGTTTGTGTATGTCTGTTTTCTCTATGACTTGTTCGCAAACAATCACAATAGGTGAATGTTAGAAATGGCGATTTCTGGTTGGCTAATGCTTGCGCCAAAGCCAGGCAGAAACCATCACTCTAGTCAGGGCAAGGAAGTCACCCGCCAAAGATAACCCCTGCTCACCCCCTTGGTACCTTAGCACGATCAGTCAGGCTTATCTCGGAGGCAATGTGTAAAGCGCTTGCGCGCGCACCCAGCAACAACACCCAAGGCCCACCACAAAGGAAACTCCACACAAGGTTATATAAAAATATAGCCTTTGTATCATACCAACACATTAGATAATAAACACACAATTTACACTGTGCCACTGGCACGGGCGGAATTTACAGGGGATTACATACATGGGACAGGGCCACATGGACCACTGTCAGGACTAAGCACTTGGTAGAACTAGCACTTTGTAGGAATAGCACTTATAACATAGAATAATTGTAGCACCAAATAGCAAATGTAGCACACAACCAGTAACCACTGGTAAAAGGTAAATACCTCCTACGCAATCCTAACCAGTCCACCCTAGGCATATATCACGCAGGGAACCATGAACTCACTAGCATAACCTATAAGAGGAAACACAACCTCCTAAGCATAAAAATACATTTAGGGGTATCAAAACAGGGTGCGCAAAACATACTACACACAGTACATTTCCTAACACACAAAGCATTAGCACATAAATCACCATTGTACATAAATTACATTAAGGTCCAGGTTGCGCCACTACTCCAAAACCTGAACGTAGTAGCTGCCCACTACTTGCTGGGCAGTTGAGGACAAGAGCAAGGGGCCTAAACACTGCAGCTGGCACTAAGTGCTGCGCAGCTGTGGAAGGCCAAAGTAGGGGCGAAGGAGTGCAACTCACTCCTGAGTCCAAAGACATGTCCCTAGAAAGAAAACCTAAACGGTGCAGCTGCCCACTACTTGCTGGGCAGCTGTGGATCAAAACTGCGACATGGGCTCTCACTAGACCTCAGAAACATCAATGTGCAAAAACGTGCGAGCCCTCTAGGCTCTAGGGCAATACTGCGCAGAACGGTTGAGCCCTCTAGGCTCTAGAACTCACTGTGGCCCTCAGGGGCAAAAACACGGGCCCCTCTGGCCCTCGGGACCCCCTCTGGGGTCTCCTAGATCATTCTGGCCATCGTTGAAGCCCTCGGGCTCGGTAAACTAATGGGGCGGGGGAGCCACTTCGGCTCCTTAACCAACATGCCCCAAATGTAGGAGGGGCCCGCTGCAAGATGGGGCCGCTCGAGGGATACACAGGCCCGGGAAATCAATGAGAAAACGTGGGGGCGGCCCACTGCCATCCGGGGCCACCCTAGATGCACCCCCTACTACGGTGCCTTTCTTCGGCACCAACATCAGCCACTCCGGAGCCCCCCAGCCCTTCTCACTTACCAGGCTGCTTTTCCTCTGGCGGGGGCTCCTTTGGGCGGCAGTAGGTCGACTTTGGCGCTCGCGGTGGGGGCAGGCACCGGCAATGTGCCTTGCGCCCCCTCCGCTGTTCATTGCTGCTTGCTGGCGCCCGCGGGGCTCTCCCTCAGCAAGGGGAGCCCCGCTCGGGCAGGCGCCAGCATCCTCTCTCGGGCAGCACTTTCTCTTCACCCGGGCCCTGCCAGCATCCTCTCTTTGGCGGCACTATGAAAGGGCCCGGAACTTCTAAATGGAGCCTGCGAGGCTCTGGGCAGAATTCTCCTCCGGGGCTCCCCCTCGCTCACGGGAGCCCCGCAACTCTCGCGCTCCTTCCTGCCGCGGGATTTCAGCCAATCCCAGCGCGGCGGCGGCAGTCGGGACTTTCCTCTAAAACCGGAAGTCCCGCCCAGCATCAGGCACTATGGTGCCTGACTTCCTGTTTGCGGCGCGAGGGCCACAGCGGTGACTTCTCGGGGGCATAATGCAGGGTGGGCACCTGCGAGGGGAACAAAAGGGCAGGAGCGCTTCCCTCGGGGAAAATGCCGGCGCTCTGACCAAAAATAGAAATAAAGAACTCACGGGGGCACAGACAGCACCAAAGGCCCCAGAAATGACCCCTACAGCAAGAAGGGTCCCAGAACCACAGCCCCCATGGGTGAAGAGGGCAGGAGGGTCCCACAAAGTCCTGGACATCAAAAGATGGAGCAAGCAGCTCCCAACAAAGGAACGTCCTCCAGCAACAAAGTCCATAAGCAATCCAGGGGCTGGGCAGGGCCCAGGGAGGCAAGCCTTCCCCTGGGCCCCAGCAGAAGCAAGCCCATGGTAGATTCAAGTAGAAACACAAGAACATTTAACATGAGGTCACAGCCTCTTTTTATACACCAAATCCCTTTGTCTCTAGGGTGCAGGGTGGGGGGAAACCAGATACAGCTGGTTCTGGAGCACTTTGTTTTGCTTAGCCCCTCTCCCTATTCACAGGACAGGCTAGGGTCATCAGTCGCACCACAGGGGGCGGAGCCAGCATTGTGGAGGGAAAGCCCAGCCCTATTCAGGTCCCAGGTGCACCTCTCCCTCAGATCAAGATGCAGATCTCTCCATTCACCACCGGGACAGACCCATCCTGACTTCTGGAGCCAGGCACACCAGCCAGCTCCAGCCAATCACAAGCCAGACAGTCAATTCACATTTACTGCACAGGCAGGCCAACTTCTAGAAGTGGCACTTCCACACTAGACACAGTAAATCCCTGCACTCCCCACACATCAGGAACCACCATGGACACACATATCCCCATGCATTCCTATGGGAGGGCAGGCCAATCTCACACACGCACTCAGAGAGCGCACGCACTTTACACTGTGCCACACTGCTAAAGTGCGCAAAGATCAGAAATCACTATAATGATGTAACATTAAAAAGGCAAAAAGTTCAGGGGTGAACCTGCCAGAAGGGCTAACTCCAACAGTGAAACTTGTTATGTATAAAATGAAATTCCATTTTACATTAGATTGGGAATGAAATTCCATTATATATTAGTTTTGTGAGTGACAGCATTGGTATTTAAGCTGTGGTTTGTGCTATCTGTGTTTTTGAGTGTGGTAAGTAATGAGTTCCAAACTGAAACTGCATATATCCCTCTGGAACAAGTTACTCAACTTCAGTACTGATCTTTCTGGTGGATACTCCAACTGTATATTCCACACCTTGTGAATAATCCCCAGGTTACTGACCGGATCCAGAAAACTTTCAGAGCAGTTATCTTGTGCATCGCTAAGTGGTGTTGTGCAGTTTCACTCCTACATCAATCTGTTCTGGAAAGACAGAACCACATATAATTTCCACCCATACGCACTGATGTCAGTTATTTTATAGGCGGTCTGACCAGTGTTCAGATGTCTGTATTGGTACTTTGTTATGTGAAAGAAAGAGTCTAGTTCCAAGAACAGGTAGGCAGGCTGGTCGGTAAAGATTCTGTGATTAGAGAAGAGTATCCACTAGAAAGATTGTTACCAAAGGTAAGTAACTTGTTCTTCTGAGCAATAATTTTAACTGCAGATGCCTCACCATGTGATTAGATCCCTTAGCATCACCTCCCAAGGTGGTGGATCTGCGAATTGGCTCAGACCAAAACGTCATGCAAGAACAAGCAGGTAAAATTCCCGTCTTGACTGACCTGAGTGTCGAGGCAGCAGTGCTTCATGAAGGTGTGAACTGAAGCCACTCTAGCTGCAGGACAGATATACATGGCAGGCACTCCATGTGCTAATAGAGTAGTAGCAACATAGGCCCTGGTAAAATGATCCTACAAGCCTACTGGGGTTGCTTTTATCACCAGTGTGCATCAGGTTTTTATGCTGAAAACAATCCATGAGCAGATGGCCCATTTTTGTACTGCTTTACCCTTCTTTTCTCCAGAAAACCCTACTGAAAGTTGATTGTCTGCTCAATGGCCCTTGGTACCCTCTGTAATGCTCTTTTAGGGTCAAAATAATGGGTATCTCTTCCTCCTTAGAAGGGTGAGGTGGAGCAAAAAAATGATGGAAGGGTAAAAGCCTGGCCAATTTGAAAATGAGTAACCACTTTAAATAGAAGGGAGGCTTAGGTCCTCAAAACCTACTTATCAGGGAAGAAGGTGTGTTAGAAATGGGATCCCTGGCTGGCCAGGGCTTTGGCCAAAGTCAGTCAGAGACCACCACTCCTAAGTCAGGGCAAGGGAGTTACACGCCAAGATAACCCCTGCTCACCCTCTAGGTAACGTGGCGCGAGCAGCAAGGCTAAACTCGGAGGCGATGTGAGTTAAGTATTTGCGCACGCACCCCAGCAACAACACCCAAAGGCCCACCACAAAGGAAACTCCACACAAGGTTATATAAAAATAGCCTTTGTATTACACCAAAACACCTTAGATAAAACACACACTTTACAATGTGCCAGAGGCACGGGCAGAATTTACAGGGGATATTTACAAGACAGGGCCACCTGGACCACTGTCAGGAATCAGCACTTTTAGAAGTAACAATACAATACTTATAGGCCTAGAACTTAGAACATAGGGCCTATCGGACAGTACCTTCCGTCCTGGTTGCGCAGGATAATGCGAGTGATCTCCTTAGTAGGCTTTAGCGGGCAACCGGCTAGCTACAAGCGTTTCTCTGGGGCGACCAATGGGTGCGGCTCAGAAGAGGAGGGGGAGGCAGGATGCGGGCGGCCCAGCGAAGCGGCGCGGCTCAGGGGAGAGCGGCGCGGCTCGAGGCTTGGACGGGCAGCCGGGCACGAGCTGCCGAGGGGAGTGAGCGAGGCACACTACAGCGAGGCCCCAGGGGCCCAGGGAGATCAGACAAGTCCCAGCAATTTGTCAGGGAAGGCACAATAGAGTCCACTGGTCCTGGGACTCTGGTCAGGGGGCGAGCTCAGTATCAAGCCCTTGGAATATCACTTAGACCATAACAGAAAATCACTGTAGCACAATATAAAAATAGAGCACACAACCAGTAACTACTGGTAACCAGGACCTCACTAGCACCACCTGTACTAGGAAGAAAACAACCACCTGAGTATCACAATACCTGTAGGGGTGTAAGAACATAACACATGATGCAATGCATACATTCAGAGGTGTAAGGAAGGAGGCACAAGACGCATTATCAACACATTCAGAGGTGCAGCGCAGGAGAACACATGATGAATAATCTACCCATTCAGAGGTGTAAGAGAAACACATGACGCATCAACACACGTTCAGCGGTGTAAGGAACAAGGCACATGATGCATCCACAACACATTCAGAGGTGCAGAACACAGGGTGCGCAAAACATACTACACATTGTACATTTCCTAACACCCAAAAGCAATAGGATATAGATCATAACAGCATCTAAACCTCAGTTAGCGCCTAAATCACCTTTAGCGCAGAACTCACAAAGTCCAGGTTGCGCCACTGCGCCAAGACCTAAACGTAGCAGCTGCCCACTACTTGCTGGCCAGCTGAGGGACAGAACAGGGGGCCTAAACGCTGCAGCTGGCACTAAGTGCTGCGCAGCTGGGAAAAGACCAGGGATGAAGGAGTGCGCCTCACTCCTAAAGTCCAGAGCACATGTCCCTAAAAGAGAAAGGCCTAAATGGTGCAGCTGCCCACTAACTGCTGGGCAGCGGGGGAACAGATCTCGCCTGGGGCTCTCACTAGCCCCTCAGGAATACTGCGCCACATTGAGCCATCTGGCTCTCGAAATAATTGGCACTTTAGCTTCTCTGGGCTCGTAAAACAAGAATGCCCCCTGAGCCTCTCGGGCTCTCAAAGAACGTTGGAGCCTCTCAGGGCTCGTGAATAGGGTGGGGGCCTTCGCTGGAGTCCCCCCTCTGGGGACTCGATATGGCCAAACTAGTCAACGAGCCTCTCGGGGCTCGTGGGCAAAAATGGGCGGAGTCCCTCTCGGGGGACTCGAAGGAAATTATGGCCCAAGAGCCTCTCGGGCTCGGAACACTGGCGGAGTCCCTCTCGGGGGACCCGAAATCACTTGAGGCCTCACGGGCCTCTTAACACAACCGGGCTCGCTCTGGAGGGGAGGGGCGGTCTTCTTCCGGCGCCCCTCCTCTCTCGCACTCACCCGGCTGGCTGCTGGGGCTCGGGCTCCTGTCTGCAGGCGGCGGTCTTCTCCCGGGGCTCCCTCCTGGTCCTGGGAGCCCCGCAACCTTTCGGGCGGCTGTCTGCTGGTCCACCGGTGCTCCCAACAGCTCACGGGAGCCCGGGCAGCAGGCGGCCATCCTTCTCTGCCGGCGGAGCGGGCAGCCAATCACAGTGCAGCGGCGGGCGGGACTTCCCCGCAAAACTGGAAGTCCCGCCCCGAGTCAGGCACCGTAGTGCCTGGCTTCCTGTTTTGCGGCGCTCGGGCCACGGCGGTGAATCTCGGGGGCATTGAAGAGGGGTGGCCTCCCTCGAGAGATTAAATAATAAGCAATCAAGCGAGGTAGGCACTCGCTGGGGCCCAGGGGCCCTTCTCAGAACGGGGAAAATGCCGGGTGGGCACCGGCTCGAATAAACAGCGCTCCCAAGCGCTGTGGGCAGAAATACAGCGCTTCCAGCGCTATATGCAGGATAAAGCGCTCCAAAGCGCTAGGAAGGAAAATACAGCGCTCCCAGGCGCTAGGAAAGCACAGCCAGCAACAAAGTCCTTTGGCAATCCAGCATCTCAGCAGTCCAGGGGCTGGGCAGGGCTCAGGGAGGCAAGCCTTCCCCTGAGCCCAAGCAGCAGCACGCCCCTGGCAAGATTCAAGTTGGGAACAAGAACATTTTCCAAGAGGTCACAGCCTCTTTTTATACAGACAAATCCTTTGTCTTTGGGCAGGGTGGGGGCAGAACCAGTCGCAGCTGGTCTGTGAGCACTGTTGATGGGCTCAACCACCCCCTCTATTCACTGGCAGGGCTAGGGTCGTTAGACGCACCACAGGGGGGCGGAGCCAGCATTGTCAGGGGAAAACCCAGCCTCATTCAGGACACAGGTACACTCCTCCCCAGCCATCAGCATGCTAATCTCACACTCACCACCGGGCAGACCCATCCAGACTTCCTGGAGCCTGGCATGCCAGCCAGCTCCAGCCAATCACGCTTCAGCACCCTCACTGCACACACACAGCCATGTCTAGAAGTGGCCCTTCCCCACTAGACACATACAAGCCGCACATACCATTTCGCAGCATTCACTCTCACAAGTTCACACATACCAAACTCGAGCCTGCACTCCCACGCATCAGGAACTACCAGGGACACATACATTCCCCATGCATTCCTATGGGAGGGCAGGCCTATCTCACACACGCACTCAGGGAGCGCACGCACTTTACACTGCGCCACAGTGTCAAAGTGCGCAAAGACCAGAAATCACTATACTTCAAGGCAAAAAGTTCAGGGGTGAAGCTGCCAGACGGGCCAAGTCCAACACAACCCCCTTCCAGCCAAAACGCAGGGTAGGCCAATCACCACTGTGATGGACTTCCCTGCTTGGGGCGATAGAACACGACGCGGGCCTGCACTGCAGGGACACCCTCCGGTTCTACGCCACGTTGATCCATAAGACAAGCACATACTTAAAAAAAACAGGCCCAACTAGGCTACCCCACTGGTACTCCTTAGTTGTCCACGGCTAGGACCATGCCCTAGGCCACCCAGATACCACTGGTCCCTGCCAATCCACAGAGTGGGGGGTTGTAACCCCTGGCCTACACTAGCCACTCTCCACTCCCTTTCTCAGTGTAGTTCCAAACTACCACTGATCCTTCAACCTAGGGTCCGCACCCTCAGGCTGACCAGAGGTCACGGGCAAGAATTCCCCACCCTACCTCTACTTCTGAAGCACCCTCCAGAACACAACTCTCCCACCAGTTTAGGACCTGACTTCCTCAGCAGCAGTGACCACGGTCAGACCACCACAAGAACGGTGTAGCGAGGCGTTGCACGTTGCGGTACCCTCCAGTTGCGGTGCAGCCTATGGCTCGTTGACGGCATCGAGACGGCGTCGGTGAGCGCAAAGCCGGCGTTGCTCGAGGGGGACGTTGCTCAGTGCGGTGCCTACAGGACACCAGGGTGGTCATGACGGAGTCACAGCTCCCTTAACTGGTTTACCACCTGGGATTCAAATTCACCGGATGCACAGGGGTCAGACTCCCTCTGACCCCTTCCAGAGTTCTGCACCCTCCCACTGTAGAACAGGGTCCCTCCACTTAAGGTAGGCCCCACCTGCTCTCAGGGTAGTACCACAACACTCAGCCAAGAACCCTAAAGATCCCTGCTAGGCCTGTACCACCCCTTCTGGGAAACACAGGGTCTCTTCACTTAAGATGAGCCCCTCCTGTGTTCACAGGGGTACCCCTAGAAGACAAACCGGCCAGGACACTGGCTACAGTCGCCCTGCCGTCCAGGACAGGCAACCACCTGAACCTGGCCCCCTAACCTAGGGACGCTACCCTTTGGCTAGATGCCTGGCGCACCAGGACTTCTACAAGTTGAAAACAAAAATCTAAGACTTTCTCTCCTCCTTCAGCAGCAAGGCAACCACTGCAGGTCAATCCCCATAAAGCTTACCCGGTTCCTTCTCTTCAGGCAGGAGTTCCTTCTTGTAACTTCAGGACACTACATACAGTTGCCCTTACGTCCAGATCCGGAAACACCGGCTACTGGCTCCCCAACCGAGGGACGTACCCCTTTGGTCAGATGCCTGGCGCACCAGGACTTCCTTGAGGGTGACCCAACTAATGGGTCGTGTACAAGTCTGCCTGACACTCAGGACAGAAGTGGCATCACCATGGTCACTCCTCGGCGACACAACCCTTCTGGCTGGCCCCTGACCCACTGGCTCTTCCACTGGGGAACCGATCCCCCTCGCACCCCTCCGTCTAGACTTCTGCACCCTCCCAACTGGAGCGTTACTGCCAGACACCAGAACCACTGGAACCCTGGTTACAGAGGTTCCACGTTCTCCAGACACTCTGGAAGATCCTCCTCAAATGACCTATTGGTACAGCCTAGGCCCCCGACCTGACGCTCCCTTCAGAAACATTCCAGGCCCTGACACTGGGTTTCGGGCACCTGGAGACATGCAGTCCCACCCACTCCTTCTCCTCTTGAGACAGGACGTGAGCCCCTACACCGAGACCTAGCTGGGCTACACTGAACCTCTTCCACCACGATGGGGTGGAAGACACCTCAGACACTCCTTTTGGAATCACTCCATCCCCTATGCCTCTCTCCTCCCAGAACATTACCAACTCCAAAATTCTGTTTCTTAACAGACCACAGAAATCAAAAGCAGGCTCCACTGTCTGCAGACGTTCTTGGGAAAAGTTTAACACACAGGACTTAGGTATCTGAGCAAAACAAGAGTACACAAGCATTCAGCAAGCTCCCCATCCAGAGAACTCACAAACACGTCCAGTGCCACACACCATTCATCCACACACACCCCTCCCCAGACTGGTAAGGCAGTTTCTACCACCCCTGACTTCTCAACCTGACCACACTTGAAATAGGTAGCATTACTCCAGGGCAGGGACGGGGGACACATGCACTGGACACACTTATGCTGCCACCACTGGATCCCACCCTTCTGGTGAATCCAGAAAACACACTGCACTTAGGGGGATGATCTACCCTCCCTAGCTAGGGACACCTAACTCAAAGTGCACAAGAAACACATTTCCACAGAAATGACATTTTTAGCCAACTTTAACAAAATAATCCCCACAATGTGATTTATCTAAAATGCAGAGTTTTGTAGTGCAGCCAGTTGGCACTTTGGTACAACGCAAACACAAATCCTTATCCTCACCGCTGCGTCCAATGTTAGAAATGGGATCCCTGGCTGGCCAGGGCTTTCGCCAAAGTCAGTCAGAGACCACCACTCCTAAGTCAGGGCAAGGGAGTTACACGCCAAGATAACCCCTGCTCACCCTCTAGGTAACGTGGCGCGAGCAGCAAGGCTAAACTCGGAGGCGATGTGAGTTAAGTATTTGCGCACGCACCCCAGCAACAACACCCAAAGGCCCACCACAAAGGAAACTCCAAACAAGGTTATATAAAAATAGCCTTTGTATTACACCAAAACACCTTAGATAAAACACACACTTTACAATGTGCCAGAGGCACGGGCAGAATTTACAGGGGATATTTACAAGACAGGGCCACCTGGACCACTGTCAGGAATCAGCACTTTTAGAAGTAACAAGACAATACTTATAGGCCTAGAACTTAGAACATAGGGCCTATCGGACAGTACCTTCCATCCTGGTTGCGCAGGATAATGCGAGTGATCTCCTTAGTAGGCTTTAGCGGGCAACCGGCTAGCTACAAGCGTTTCTCTGGGGCGACCAATGTATGCGGCTCAGAAGAGGAGGGGGAGGCAGGATGCGGGCAGCCCAGCGAAGCGGGGCGGCTCAGGGGAGAGCGGCGCGGCTCGAGGCTTGGACGGGCGGCCGGGCACGAGCTGCCGAGGGGAGTGAGCGAGGCACACTTCAGCGAGGCCCCAGGGGCCCAGGGAGATCAGACAAGTCCCAGCAATTTGTCAGGGAAGGCACAATAGAGTCCACTGGTCCTGGGGCGAGCTCAGTATCAAGCCCTTGGAATATCACTTAGACCATAACAGAAAATCACTGTAGCACAATATAAAAATAGAGCACACAACCAGTAACTACTGGTAACCAGGACCTCACTAGCACCACCTGTACTAGGAAGAAAACAACCACCTAAGTATCACAATACCTGTAGGGGTGTAAGAACATAACACATGATGCAATGCATACATTCAGAGGTGTAAGGAAGGAGGCACATGACGCATTATCAACACATTCAGAGGTGCAGCGCAGGAGAACACATGATGAATAATCTACCCATTCAGAGGTGTAAGAGAAACACATGACGCATCAACACACGTTCAGCGGTGTAAGGAACAAGGCACATGATGCATCCACAACACATTCAGAGGTGCAGAACACAGGGTGCGCAAAACATACTACACATTGTACATTTCCTAACACCCAAAAGCAATAGGATATAGATCATAACAGCATCTAAACCTCAGTTAGCGCCTAAATCACCTTTAGCGCAGAACTCACAAAGTCCAGGTTGCGCCACTGCGCCAAGACCTAAACGTAGCAGCTGCCCACTACTTGCTGGGCAGCTGAGGGACAGAACAGGGGGCCTAAACGCTGCAACTGGCACTAAGTGCTGCGCAGCTGGGAAAAGACCAGGGATGAAGGAGTGCGCCTCACTCCTAAAGTCCAGAGCACATGTCCCTAAAAGAGAAAGGCCTAAATGGTGCAGCTGCCCACTAACTGCTGGGCAGCTGGGGAACAAATCTCGCCTGGGGCTCTCACTAGCCCCTCAGGAATACTGCGCCACATTGAGCCATCTGGCTCTCGAAATAATTGGCACTTTAGCCTCTCTGGGCTCGTAAAACAAGAATGCCCCCTGAGCCTCTCGGGCTCTCAAAGAACGTTGGAGCCTCTCAGGGCTCGTGAATAGGGTGGGGGCCTTCGCTGGAGTCCCCCCTCTGGGGACTCGATATGGCCAAACTAGTCAACGAGCCTCTCGGGCTCATGGGCAAAAATGGGCGGAGTCCCTCTCGGGGGATTCGAAGGAAATTATGGCCCAAGAGCCTCTCGGGCTCGGAACACTGGCGGAGTCCCTCTCGGGGGACCCGAAATCACTTGAGGCCTCACGGGCCTCTTAACACAACCGGGCTCGCTCTGGAGGGGAGGGGCGGTCTTCTTCCGGCGCCCCTCCTCTCTCGCACTCACCGGGCTGGCTGCTGGGGCTCGGGCTCCTGTCTGCAGGCGGCGGTCTTCTCCCGGGGCTCCCTCCTGGTCCTGGGAGCCCCGCAACCTTTCGGGCGGCTGTCTGCTGGTCCACCGGTGCTCCCAACAGCTCATGGGAGCCCGGGCAGCAGGCGGCCATCCTTCTCTGCCGGCGGAGCGGGCAGCCAATCACAGTGCAGCGGCGGGCGGGACTTCCCCGCAAAACCGGAAGTCCCGCCCCGAGTCAGGCACCGTAGTGCCTGGCTTCCAGTTTTGCGGCGCTCGGGCCGCGGCGGTGAATCTCGGGGGCATTGAAGAGGGGTGGCCTCCCTCGAGAGATTAAATAATAAGCAATCAAGCGAGGTAGGCACTCGCTGGGGCCCAGGGGCCCTTCTCAGAACGGGGAAAATGCCGGGTGGGCACCGGCTCAAATAAACAGCGCTCCCAAGCGCTGTGGGCAGAAATACAGCGCTTCCAGCGCTATATGCAGGATAAAGCGCTCCCAAGCGCTAGGAAGGAAAATACAGCGCTCCCAGGCGCTAGGAAGGCACAGCCAGCAACAAAGTCCTTTGGCAATCCAGCATCTCAGCAGTCCAGGGGCTGGGCAGGGCTCAGGGAGGCAAGCCTTCCCCTGAGCCCAAGCAGCAGCACGCCCCTGGCAAGATTCAAGTTGGGAACAAGAACATTTTCCAAGAGGTCACAGCCTCTTTTTATACAGACAAATCCTTTGTCTTTGGGCAGGGTGGGGGCAGAACCAGTGGCAGCTGGTCTGTGAGCACTGTTGATGGGCTCAACCACCCTCTCTATTCACTGGCAGGGCTAGGGTCGTTAGACACACCACAGGGGGGCGGAGCCAGCATTGTCAGGGGAAAACCCAGCCTCATTCAGGACACAGGTACACTCCTCCCCAGCCATCAGCATGCTAATCTCACACTCACCAACGGGCAGACCCATCCAGACTTCCTGGAGCCTGGCATGCCAGCCAGCTCCAGCCAATCACGCTCCAGCACCCTCACTGCACACACACAGCCATGTCTAGAAGTGGCCCTTCCCCACTAGACACATACAAGCCGCACATACCATTTCGCAGCATTCACTCTCACGAGTTCACACATACCAAACTCGAGCCTGCACTCCCCACGCATCAGGAACTACCAGGGACACATACATTCCCCATGCATTCCTATGGGAGGGCAGGCCTATCTCACACACGCACTCAGGGAGCACACGCACTTTACACTGCGCCACAGTGTCAAAGTGCGCAAAGACCAGCAATCACTATACTTCAAGGCAAAAAGTTCAGGGGTGAACCTGCCAGACGGGCCAAGTCCAACAAAGGTGGAAGATGGATTTACACCTTTGCTCACAAATCTAGTTAATTTCATAGCAATGTGAAGGTGTTTCTTAAAAGTCAGAAATCTCAAGAGAATACTGCACAACGGCTCAAAAGAGGTCCACATCAAGAATGTGAAGACACGGTCATAACAAGAGGAGACTCAGCTGCAAGAAGGCAAACAGGAGTCCTGAGCTCCACTCTAACCGGAAGGCATCTCCAAGCAAGAGCTACTTTGGAAACTCCAACATGCAAAAGTGCTGATATTGAGCGTTCGCTGCAGTGGCAAAAAGATCGAGCCAGGTGTCTCCTAGCAAGAGCTGCTTTGGAAACAACAGGATATAGAAGTACTGATATTATGCATTCTCTGCAGTGTCAAAAAGATCATGCCAGGCCTCTCCCCATTGCAGTAAGAAGCCCTCTGCCAGGTCCAAGTGCTGGTGCAGCTACCATTCGTTATCCTCTAGGTGCCTGCAGCGGAGTTTGTCCACCATGGCATTTAGAGATCCACCAGGTTTATCACCATCAGAGAAATTCCTGGGCTAGCCAGCAGCTTCCAGAGATGCAAAACCTCTTGGCAAAGGGCCCAGAACCCCACTGTGTTTTTTGCAGTAGCACATGGTGGCAGTGGCGTTGCTAGAGCTTCTGGCGCCCGGGGCTATCCCTCAGATTGCCGCCCATGGCAGGTAGCTGGGGTGGGGGGGATGTGCTGGGGAAAAAGGTTGGCGAGCACTTGAAAGAGGTCCGAGAGACACGTGGCCTCAATCATGCAAGTTACAGGCACTTACATGGCATGGTCCAAGGCTACACAGTTTAATACACCGGCATTATAAAGGAGAACACATAGGTTTCATGTGCTGCAAGAAAGTCCACAAAAACAAACAAGATGATGGACGGAATGTTGCACAATGGCAAAACATTCACCCCCAGTCACGGGATCTGGGTTTAATCCATCGTTATTTTGCTCACCAAGCCACCCCAGTTCAGACATGGCCATATGCAAATCAGTCTTGACACTGTGCCGCATGGGAACAGTCCAGACCGAACTGCCAAGCCATGTCTTCCCTGGACCAGAATCAAGCATCCTAGGACCAGGTTTCTGCCTATCAGCCTTCATCAGCCAGGATAGCTTGACTCCAGTGGCCTAGTGAGCATGGGACCCACGTCTGGGCATACCCTTCCCACATAGGGTGAACAGCGAAACAAACAAGATGATGGACGTAATGTTGCACAATGGCAAAACATTCACCCCCAGTCACAGATCTGGGATTAATCCATTATTATTTTGCTCACCAAGCCACCCCGGGTTCAGAAATGGCCATATGCAAATCAGTCTTAACCCTGTGCCTCATGGGAACAGTCCAGCTCGAACTGCCAAGCCATGTCTTCCCTGGAAAAGGAATCAAGCATCCTAGGACCGGTGTCTGGCTATCAGCCTTCATCAGCCAAGATAGCTTGACTCCAGTGGCTTAGGGAGCACGGGACCCACGTCTGGGCATACCCTTCCCACATAGGGTGAACAGCGAAACAAACAAGATAATGGACGAAATGTTGCACAATGGCAAAACATTCACCCCCAGTCACAGATCTGGGTTTAATCCATCGTTATTTTGCTCACCAAGCTACCCCAGTTCAGACATGGCCATATGCAAATCAGTCTTTACCCTGTGCCTCATGGGAACAGTCCAGACCGAACTGCCAAGCCATGTCTTCCCTGGACCGGAATCAAGCATCCTAGGACCGGTTTCTGGCTGTCAGCCTTCATCACCAATATCACCACCACAAATACCGCAACAACCAATACCAATAGCACCACCACCACCAATACCACCACCCCCAATACCACCCCCCCCAATACCACCACCCCAATACCAATACCATTACCACCACCACCACTAATACCACCACCAATACCACCTCCACCAGTACCACTTCCACCAGTACCACCTACACCACTACCACCAACACCAATACCACCACCAGCAATTCCACCACCACTAATTCCGCCACCACAAATACAACCACCAATAACACTACCACCACCATACCACGCTCACCAATACCACCCCCACTACTACCACCACCACCACCAATAGCACAACCACCAATACCTCCACCAATACTACCACCACCAGAACCACCAAAACCACCACACCACCAACACCACAGCCAACAATACCACAACCACCACCATTACCACCACATCCACCAATACCACCACCACCAATACAACCAACACTGCCACCATCATTACCACCAATACCACCCATACCAATCAACCACCAATACCACCACCACCAATACCACCCTTAATATGACCACCACCAATACCACCACCAATACCACCACCACTACCACCAATACCATCACCTATACCATCACCAATACCTAAACCAATACTACCACCAATACCAGTACCACCACCACTGATACTACCAATACCACCACCAATACCACCAACTCCAACACCAATTCCATCATCAACAATACCATCACCACCAATACCACCACCACCACCAATACCACCACGACCAATAACACCGCAATACCACCACCACCAAGACCACCATCACCAATATTAACACCACAAATACCAACCACACCAATGCCACCCCCACCAATAACATCACCACCACCAATAACACCATCACCAATAACACCAATACCATAACCATCAATACCACATCCACCAATACCGCCACCACCACTTATGCCAATACCACAACCACCAATACCACAACTACCAATACCACTACCAATACCACCACCACCAGTTCCACCACCACCAATACAACCAATACCACCATCACCAATACCACCACCAGTACCAATTCCACCACCAATACCAGTACCACCACCAATAAAAGTACCACCACCAATATCACCACCACTAATACCGCAACCGCCAATACCACCACCAACACCAGTACTACCACCACCAATACCAATAGCACCACCAATACCACCAACCCCAATACCACCACCCCAATACCAATTCCATTACCACCACCCCCAGTACTACCACTAATACCACTACCATCAATACCACCACCACCAATACCACCACCACCAATAACACCACCACCAATAGCACCACCACCACCAATGCCCCTGCCACCAATACGACAACCACAAATACCACCACCACAAATACCACCACCACCAAAAACACCACCACCAATACCAATACCATTACCACAACCACCACCACTAATTCCACCAATACCCCCAATACCACCATCACCAATACCACCAATTCCACCACCACCAATACCATCACCACCAATACCACCACCACCAATGACATAACAACCACCAAAACCACCACCACCAATACCACAAACACAAATGCCACAAATACCACCACCACCAATACCACCACCACCAATACCACCCCACCAATACCACCCCCACCAATACCACCACCACCAATAACAACACCACTAATACCAACCCCACCAATACCACCCCACAAATATCACCACCACCACCAATACCACCATCACTAATACCATCACCACTACTACCACCACCACCAATATAACAGCCACCAATACCACCACCACCAATACTACCACCACCACAACCACCAATACCACCACAACCACCAATACCACCACAACCACCAATACCACTTCTACCAAAACCACCAATACCACCCCATCAATACCACCCCCACCAATACCACCACCACCAATAACAACACCACTAATACCAACCCCACCAATACCACCCCACAAATATCACCACCACCACCAATACCACCATCACTAATACCATCACCACTACTACCACCACCACCAATATAACAGCCACCAATACCACCACCACCAATACTACCACCACCACAACCACCAATACCACCACAACCACCAATACCACCACAACCACCAATACCACTTCTACCAAAACCACAACCACCAATACCACAACCACCAATTCTACCACCACCAAACCTACCACCGCCAATACCCCCAGCACTACCAATACCACCAATAACAATACCACCAATACCACCACCAGCAATATCACCAACACCACCACCAATACCACTACCATCAATACTACCACCATACCATGCCAACCAATACCACCACCACTACTACCACCACCACCAATGCCACCACCACCAATAGCACAACCACCAATAGCACAACCACCAATACCACCACCAATACTACCACCACCAGAACCACCAATACCACCACAACCACCAATACCACAACCACCACCAATACCACCACCACCAATACCATCACCACCCCCAATACCATCACCACCAATATAACCAACACTGCCACCATGATTACCACCAATACCACCCATACCAATACCACAACCACCAATACCACCACCACCAATACCACCATTAATATGACCAACACCAATACCACCACCAATACCACCACCACTACCACCAATACCATCACCTATACCACCAACAATACCATCAGCAATACCTCATCCAATACAGATACCACCTCTAATACCAGTATCACCACCACCAAAACTACCAATACCACCACCAATACCACCAACTCCAACACCAAATCCAACATCACCAATACCATCACCACCAATACCAACACCACAACCAATACCACCAATATCACCACCACAAATACCGCAACCAGTTTGATGGCTGGGACGCCATTGGGATCTCGTCCTTGGGTCATGTGCTGACCGGGGTCACCCTCAAATCATTCCAAGAGCTCAGCACTGAGTTCCATATGCCCAAGACCCAATTCTTTCGGTACCTACAGTTTCGCCATGCGCTAGCACCTAGCATCGCTGACATGGAGTCGCTCCCGGAATTTAGCCCAGTTGAAGCGAAGGTCTTCATGGGAGACCTTGGAGATAAGAAGGTGTCCTGAATCTATCAGACGCTGGTCACTCACTGCTCCACCACCCTACTTCCCCTCAAGGAGGCCTGGGAGGGAGATGTTGGTCCCCTGGATGAGGATGACTGGAGGGAAGCTCTGGAGTCCCCGCGAGGGGCTGCCATTGCAATACGACTCAGGCTAATCCAATTCAAGTACTTACACAGGGCCTATTACACCTGGGAGAAGCTGTGGAAGGCGGGACTGATTGGGTCTCCGGAATGTCTGCGCTGTGGAGCTGCAACGGGTACGCTGCTGCACACTGTGTGGTCGTGTGCTGGGCTGATCAGATTCTGGAGGGGTGTTTGGAGTTGCTTGTCAGAGGTATTGGGATGGGATCTTCCCCGCACCCCTCGATTAGGGTTGCTCCATGTATTGGAGGGTGTAGGTGGAAATATATACAAACGCCATCTGTTGTTGTTGGGGCTTGTTGTTGCCAAAAGAGACCTAGCCCGAGCATGGAAGGGAGAGCGAGGCCCCCCCCTGTGCACATGGAAGGCTGGACTAGACTACTTTATGGGACTGGAACGCCCGGTATTTGAAGCAAGAGGATGCCCCCATAAGCATTTTAAGATCTGGAAGCGGGGGGCGGAATATAGGGGGTTGACACTGGACCCCCCAGTAGAACAAGAGGAGGATATACGGGTGGAGGATGCCTTACAGGCCTAGGAGGTGCGTCATACCTAGCACACTACGACCAAGTACTGAATGTTTTATATACTCACGTGCATGGGGTTAGGGAGGGATAAGGGGTGGGTAGAAGGGTAGTTGGGTTGTTGGGGTCGGTGGGTGGACTAGGGGGGGTTCTTGTCTTTCCTCTTTTTTTTATTGATTGGACTTTGCACTAATGATAAAAACGTGTCATGATGCTTGGTGGTGATCTCCTGACTGTGGAGAGCCACGTATTTGATTTTGCTTAATCACTTAATAAAACTTGTTGTGAAAAAAAAAACAAATACCGCAACCACCAATACCACCACCAATACCAATAGCACCACCACCACCAATACCACCACCCCAATACCAATACCATTATCACCACCACCACTATTACCACCACCAATACCACCTCCACCAATACCACCTCCACCAGTACCACTTCCACCAGTACCACCTACACCATTACCACCACCACCAATACCACCACCAGCAATTCCACCACCACTAATTCCGCCAAAACAAATACAACCACTAATAACACTACCACCACCATACCACGCTCACCAATACCACCCCCACTACTACCACCACCAACAGCACAACCACCAATACCACCACCAATACTACCACCACCAGAACCACCAATACCACCACACCACCAACACCACAACCAACAATACCACAACCACCACCATTACCACCACATCCACCAATACCACCACCACCAATACAGCCAACACTGCCACCATCATTACCACCAATACCACCCATACCAATCAACCACCAATACCACCACCACCAATACCACCCTTAATATGACCACCACCAATACCACCACCACTACCACCAATACCATCACCTATGCATCACCAATACCTCAACCAATACTACCACCAATGCCAGTACCACCACCACCGATACTACCAATACCACCACCAATACCACCAACTCCAACACCAATTCCATCATCACCAATACCACCACCACCAATACCACCAAAACCAATAACACCGCAATACCACCACCACCAAGACCCCCATCACCAATATTAACAACACAAATACCAACCACACCAATACCACCCCCACCAATAACATCACCACCACCAATGCCACAATCACCAATACCACCAATACCACAACCACCAATACCACATCCACCAATACTACCACCACCACTTATGCCAATACCACAACCACCAATACCACAACTACCAATACCACTACCAATACCAATACCACCAACACCAATTCCACCACCACCAATACAACCACCAACACCAATACCACCATCACCAATACCACCACCAGTACCAATTCCACCACCAATACCAGTACCACCACCAATAAAAGTATCACCACCAATATCACCACCACCAATACCGCAACCGCCAATACCACCACCAACACCAGTACTACCACCACCAATACCAATAGCACCACCAATACCACCAGCCCCAATACCACCACACCAATACCAATTCCATTACCACCACCACCAGTACTACCACTAATACCACCACCACCAATACCACCACCTCCAATACCACCACCACCACCACCAATAGCACCACCACCACCAATGCCCCTGCAACCAATATGACAACCACAAATACCACCACCACAAAAACCACCACCACCAATACAACCACCCCCACCAATATCACCACCACCAATACCGCAACCGCCAATACCACCACCAACACCAGTACTACCACCACCAATACCAATAGCACCACCAATACCACCAGCCCCAATACCACCACCCCAATACCAATTCCATTACCACCACCCCCAGTACTACCACTAATACCACCACCACCAATACCACCACCACCAATACCACCACCACCAATAACACCACCACCAATAACACCACCACCAATAGCACCACCACCACCAATGCCCCTGCCACCAATACGACAACCACAAATACCACCACCACAAATACCACCACCACCAAAACCACTACCACCAATACCACCATTACCACAACCACCACCACTAATTCCACCAATACCCCCAATACCACCATCACCAATACCACCAATTCCACCACCACCAATACCATCACCACCAATACCATCACCACCAATACCACCACCACCAATAACATAATAACCACCAAAACCACCACCACCAATACCACAAACACAAATGCCACAAATACCACCACCACCAATACCACCACCACCAATACCACCCCACCAATACCACCCCCACCAATACCAACACCACCAAGACCACCACCACCAATAACAATACCACTAATATCAACCCCACCAATACCACCCCACCAATATCACCACCACCACCAATACCACCATCACTAATACCATCCCCACTACTGCCACCACCACCAATATAACAGCCACCAATACCACCACCACCAATACTACCACCACCACAACCACCAATACCACCACAACCACCAATACCACCACAACCACCAATACCACTTCTACCAAAACCACAACCACCAATACCACAACCACCAATTCTACCACCACCAAACCTACCACCACCAATACCCCCAGCACTACCAATACCACCACCAATAACAATACCACCACCAGCAATATCACCAACACCACCACCAATACCACTACCACCAATACTACCACCATACCATGCCCACCAATACCACCACCACTACTACCACCACCACCAATGCCACCACCACCAATAGCACAACCACCAATAGCACAACCACCAATACCACCACCAATACTACCACCACCAGAACCACCAATACCACCAAAACCACCAATACCACAACCACCACCAATACCACCACCACCACCAATACCATCACCACCCCCAATACCATCACCACCAATACAACCAACACTGCCACCATCATTACCACCAATACCACCCATACCAATACCACAACCACCAATACCACCATTAATATGACCAACACCAATACCACCACCAATACCACCACCACTACCACCAATACCATCACCTATACCACCAACAATACCATCAGCAATACCTCATCCAATACAGATACCACCTCTAATACCAGTACCACCACCACCAAAACTACCAATACCAATACCACCAACTCCAACACCAAATCCAACATCACCTATACCATCACCACCAATACCAACACCACAACCAATACCACCAATATCACCACCACAAATACCGCAACCAGTTTGATGGCTGGGACGCCATTGGGATCTCGTCCTTGGGTCATGTGCTGACCGGGGTCACCCTCAAATCATTCCAAGAGCTCAGCACTGAGTTCCATATGCCCAAGACCCAATTCTTTCGGTACCTGCAGTTTCGCCATGCGCTAGCACCTAGCATCGCTGACATGGAGTCGCTCCCGGAATTTAGCCCAGTTGAAGCGAAGGTCTTCATGGGAGACCTTGGAGATAAGAAGGTGTCCCGAATTTATCAGACGCTGGTCACTCACTGCTCCACCACCCTACTTCCCCTCAAGGAGGCCTGGGAGGGAGATGTAGGTCCCATGGATGAGGATGACTGGAGGGAAGCTCTGGAGTCCCCGCGAGGGGCTGCCATTGCAATACGACTCAGGCTAATCCAATTCAAGTACTTACACAGGGCCTATTACACCCGGGAGCGGCTGTGGAAGGCGGGACTGATTGGGTCTCCGGAATGTCTGCGCTGTGGAGCTGCAACGGGTACGCTGCTGCACACTGTGTGGTCGTGTGCTGGGCTGATCAGATTCTGGAGGGGTTCTTCGGAGTTGCTTGTCAGAGGTATTGGGATGGGATCTTCCCCGCACCCCTCGATTAGGGTTGCTCCATGTATTGGAGGGTGTAGGTGGAAATATATACAAACGCCATCTGTTGTTGTTGGGGCTTGTTGTTGCCAAAAGAGACCTAGCCCGAGCATGGAAGGGAGAGCGAGCCCCCCCCCCCCTGTGCGCATGGAAGGCTGGACTAGACTACTTTATGGGACTGGAACGCCCGGTATTTGAGGCAAGAGGATGCCCCCGTAAGCATTTTAAGATCTGTAAGCGGGGGGCGGAATATAGGGGGTTGACACTGGACCCCCCAGTAGAACAAGAGGAGGATATACGGGTGGAGGATGCCTTACAGGCCTAGGAGGTGCGTCATACCTAGCACACTATGACCAAGTACTGAATGTTTTATATACTCACGTGCATGGGGTTAGGGAGGGATAAGGGGTGGGTAGAAGGGTAGTTGGGTTGTTGGGGTCAGTGGGTGGACTAGGGGGGGTTCTTGTCTTTCCTCTTTTTTTTATTGATTGAACTTTGCACTAATGATAAAAACGTGTCATGATGCTTGGTGGTGATCTTCTGACTGTGGAGAGCCACGTATTTCATTTTGCTTAATCACTTAATAAAACTTGTTGTGAAAAAAAAACCAAATACCGCAACCACCAATACCACCACCAATACCAATAGCACCACCACCACCAATACCACCACCCCCAATACCACCACCCTAATACCAATACCATTACCACCACCACCACTACTACCACCACCAATACCACCTCCACCAATACCACCTCCACCAGTACCACTTCCACCCTTACCACCTACACCGTTACCACCACCACCAATACCACCACCAGCAATTCCACCACCACTAATTCCGCCAACACAAATACAAATAACAATACCACCACCATACCACGCTCACCAATACCACTCCCACTACTACCACCACCACCACCAACAGCACAACCGCCATTACCACCACCAATACTACCACCACCAGAACCACCAATACCACCACACCACCAACACCACAACCAACAATACCACAACCACCACCATTACCACCACATCCACCAATACCACCACCACCAATACAACCAACACTGCCACCATCATTACCACCAATACCACCCATACCAATCAACCACCAATACCACCACCACCAATACCACCCTTAATATGACCACCAGCAATACCACCACCACTACCACCAATACCATCACCTATACCATCACTGTTGGACTTGGCCCGTTTGACAGGTTCACCCCTGAACTTTTTGCCTGGTGTTATTAAATAATTAATAGTGATGTCTTGGTTTCTGCGCACTTTCACTGTGTCCCAGTGGAAAGTGTGTGCGCACTCTGAGTGCGTGGAGTGAGATAGGCCTGCCCTCCCATAGGAATGCATGGGGAATGTGTGTGTCCCTGGTACTTCCTGATGTGTGGGGAGTGCAGGCTCGAGTTTGGTATGTGTGAACTCGTGAGAGTGAATGCTGCGAGATGGTGTATGCGGCATGTATGTGTCTAGTGGGGAAGTGCTACTTCTGGACCTTGATGTGTGTATGCAGTGAGGGTGCTGGCGAGTGATTGGCTGGAGCTGGCTGGCATGCTAGGCTCCAGGAAGTCTGGATGGGTCTGCCCGGTGGCGAGTGGGAGATTAGGATGCTGATGGCTGGGGAGGAGTGTACCTGTGTCCTGAATGAGTCTGGGTTTTCCCCTGACAATGCTGGCTCCGCCCCCCTGTGGTTCGTCTAATGACCCAAGCCCTGCCAGTGAATAGAGAGGGTGGTTGAGCCCATCAACAGTACTCCCAGACCAGCTGCAACTAGTTCTTCCCCCCACCCTGCACCTTTGGACAAAGGATTGCTTTGTATAAAAGGAGGCTGTGACCTCTTGTCAAATGTTCTGGTTCCCAACTTGAATCTTGCCAGGGGCGTGCTGCTGCTTGGGCTCAGGGGAAGGCTGGGCCCGCCTCTCTGCCCAGGGCCGCGCTGCCATTGGCGGCCCTGCGGGACAGGAAGCCAGGCAGAGTCTATTGTGACATGGGCGGGGCCTGCTCAGAGAGCGGATGTCGGCCCCGGAGAAAGACTGAGCCTGGAGCTGAGTCCCGGTCCCGAGATGGGGGACCAGGTGAAGACGAACGAGAGAGCGGGCGGGGCTCCCATGAGGTGAGGGAGAGCCCCGCTCCTGCCAGAAGATGTCTGCTGAGGCCCCCGTGAGCGAGGGAGAGCCCCGGCAGACTGCTGCAAGGAGACTGTGTCCCCCGCCGCCTCCGGAGAGCAGCCGGTGAGTAGAGCTGCCCCGGGGGGTGGGGGGGGGGGGTGAGAGTGCCCGAGGATTCCCTCGCAACGCTGAGCGGCCCCGCTTGACAGAGGGCCGCTCCCACGGCCCCCAGTAGTTGTTCTTCGAGCCTAGAGGGCTCGGTGGGGGTATAACGTTTTCTTCGGGGTCCGTGCGCCCCACAATGTGGGAGGTGCCTTCAGGGCGGCCCCGGATGGTAGAGGGCCACCGAAACATTTCCTAATGATTCCCAGAGCCCCGTGGCTCCAACGATGGGGACAATTATTTCTTTAAGGAGCCAGAGTGCTCCTGTGCACACATTATGGATTCACAGCCTGTGAAGGGCTCCAACGTTTTGGGCGCAGTGTTCCTGAGGGGCTAGAGAGAGCCCCTGGCAATATTGGTTTCCAGCTGCCCAGCAATTAGTGGGCAGCTGCACCGTTTAGGTATTTTGCTTCCTAGGGACATGTACTCTGGACTTTAGGAGTGAGGCGCACTCCTTCATCCCTGGCCTTTCCCCAGCTGCGCAGCACTTAGTGCCAACTGCAGCGTTTAGGCCCCCTGTTCTGTCCCTCAGCTGCCCAGCAAGTAGTGGGCAGCTGCTACGTTTAGGTCTTGGTGCAGTGGCGCAACCTGGACTTTGTGAGTTCTGCGCTAAAGGTGATTTATGCGCTAACTGAGGTTTAGATGCTGTTATTATCTATGTCCTATTGCTTTTGGGTGTTAGGAAATGTACAATGTGTAGTATGTTTTGCGCACCCTGTGTTCTGCACCTCTGAATGTGTTGTGGATGCATCATGTGCCTTGTTCCTTACACCGCTGAACGTGTGTCGATGCGTCATGTGTTTCTCTTACACCTCTGAATGGGTAGATTATTCATCATGTGTTCTCCTGCGCTGCACCTCTGAATGTATGCATTGCATCATGTGTTATGTTCTTACACCCCTACAGGTATTGTGATACTTAGGTGGTTGTTTTCTTCCTAGTACAGGTGGTGCTAGTGAGGTCCTGGTTACCAGTAGTTACTGGTTGTGTGCTCTATTTTTATATTGTGCTACAGTGATTTTCTGTTATGGTCTAAGTGATATTCCAAGGGCTTGATACTGAGCTCGCCCCCTGACCAGAGTCCCAGGACCAGTGGACTCTATTGTGCCTTCCCTGACAAATTGCTGGGACTTGTCTGATCTTCCTGGGCCCCTGGGGCCTCGCTGAAGTGTGCCTCGCACGTTCCCCTCGGCAGCTCGTGCCCGGCCGACCGTCCAAGCCTCGAGCTGCGCCGCTCTCCCCTGAGCCGCGCCGCTTCGCTGGGTCGCCCGCATCCTGCCTCCCCCTCCTCTTCTGAGCCGCACACATTGGTCGCCCCCAGAGAAACGCTTGTAGCTAGCCGGTCGCCCGCTAAAGCCTACTAAGGAGATCACTCGCATTATCCTGCGCAACCAGGACAGAAGGTACTGTCCGATAGGCTCTATGTTCTAAAGTTCTAGGCCTACAAGTATTGTATTGTTACTTCTAAAAGTGCTGATTCCTGGCAGTGGTCCAGGTGGCCCTGTCTTGTACATATCCCCTGTAAATTCTGCCCGTGCCTCTGGCACATTGTAAAGTGTGTGTTTTATCTAATGTGTTTTGGTGTAATACAAAGACTATTTTTATATAACCTTGTGTGAAGTTTCCTTTGTGGTGGGCCTTTGGGTGTTGTTGCTGGGGTGCATGCGCAAATACTTAACTCACATCGCCTCCAAGTTTAGCCTTGCTGCTCGCGCCACGTTACCTAGAGGGTGAGCAGGGGTTATCTTGGCGTGTAACTCCCTTGCCCTGACTTGGGAATGGCGGTCTCTGACTGACTTTGGCGAAAGCCCTGGCCAGCCAGGGATCCCATTTCCAACATTGGCCGCAGCGGTGAGGATAAGGATTTGTGTTTGCGTTGTACCAAAGTGGCAACTGGCCGCACTACAAAACTCTGCATTTTAGATAACCACATTTTGGGGATTATTGTTTTAAGTTTGCTGAAAATGTCATTTCTGTGGAAATGTGTTTCTTGTGCACTTTGAGTAGGTGTCCCTAGCTCGGGAGGGTAGATCATCCCCCTAAGTGCAGTGTGTTTTCTGGATTCACCAGAAGGGTGGGATCCAGTGGTGGCAGCATAAGTGTGTCCAGTGCTTGTGTCCCCCGTCCCTGCCCTGGAGTAATGGTACCTGTGTCAAGTGTGGTCAGGTTGAGAAGTCAGGGGTGGTAGAAACTGCCTTACCAGTCTGGGGAGGGGTGTGTGTGGATGAATGGTGTGTGGCACTGGACGTGTTTGTGAGTTCTCTAGATGGGGAGCTTGTTGAATACTTGTGTACTCTTGTTGTTTTGCTCAGATACCTAAGTTCCGTGTGTTAAACGTTTCCTAAGAACGTCTGCAGACAGTGGAGCCTGCTTTTGATTTCTGTGGTCTGTTTGGAGACAGAATTTTGGAGTTGGTAATGTTCTGGGAGGAGAGAGGCATAGGGGATGGAGTGATTCCAAAAGGAGTGTCTGAGGTGTCTTCCAGCCCAGCGTGGTGGAAGAGGTTCAGTGTAGCCCAGCTAGGTCTTGGTGTAGGAGCTCACGTCCTGTCTCAAGAGGAGAAGGAGTGGGTGGGACTGCATGTCTCCAGGTGCCCGAAACCCAGTGTCAGGGCCTGGAATGTTTCTGAAGGGAACGTCTGGTCGGGGGCCTAGGCTGTACCAATAGGTCATTTGAGGAGGATCTTCCAGAGTGTCTGGAGAACGTGGAACCTCTGTAACCAGGGTTCCAGTAGTTCTGGTGTCTGGCAGTACCGCTCCAGTTGGGAGGATGCAGAAGTCCAGATGGAGGGGTGCGAGGGGGATAGGTTCCCCAGTGGAAGAGCCAGTGGGTCAGGGGCCAGCCAGAAGGGTTGTGTCACCGAGGAGTGACCATGGTGATGCCACTTCTGTCCTGAGTGTCAGGCAGACTTGTACACGACCCATTAGTTGTGTCACCCACAAGGAAGTCCCGGTGCGCCAGGCATCTGACCAAAGGGGTACGTCCCTCGGTTGGGGAGCCAGTAGCCGGTGTTTCCGGATCTGGACGCAAGGGCAACTGTATGTAGTGTCCTGAAGTTACAAGAAGGAACTCCTGCCTGAAGAGAAGGAACCGGGTAAGCTGTATGGGGATTGACCTGCAGTGGTTGCCTTGCTGCTGAAGGAGGAGAGAAAGTCTTAG
Organism: Lissotriton helveticus; assembly: GCF_964261635.1. Lineage (NCBI taxonomy): Eukaryota > Metazoa > Chordata > Amphibia > Caudata > Salamandridae > Lissotriton > Lissotriton helveticus. Next base: position 521,574,700 of record NC_136059.1, on the reverse strand, counting down.
ATTTTTGTTTTCAACTTGTAGAAGTCCTGGTGCGCCAGGCATCTAACCAAAGGGTAGCGTCCCTCGGTTGGGGAGCCAGGGTCAGGTGTTGCCTGTCCTGGACGGCAGGGCGACTGTAGCCAGTGTCCTGGCCGGTTTGTCTTCTAGGGGTACCCCTGTGAACACAGGTGGGGCTCATCTTAAGTGAAGAGACCCTGTGTTTCCCAGAAGGGGTGGAACAGGCCTAGCAGGGATCTTTAGGGTTCTTGGCTGAGTGTTGTGGTACTACCCTGAGAGCAGGTGGGGCCTACCTTAAGTGGAGGGACCCTGTTCTACAGTGGGAGGGTGCAGAACTCTGGAAGGGGGTCAGAGGGAGTCTGACCCCTGTGCATCCGGTGAATGTGGATCCCAGGTGGGAGAGTTGTGCTCTGGAGGGTGCTTCAGAAGTAGAGGCAGGGTGGGGCATTCTTGCCCGTGACCTCTGGTCAGCCTGAGTGTGCGGACCCTAGGTTGAAGGATCAGTGGTAGTTTGGAACTACACTGAGAAAGGGAGTGGAGAATGGTTTTGTAGGCCAGGGGTTACTACCCCCCACTCTGGATTGGCAAGGACCAGTGGTATCTGGGTGGCCTAGGGCCTGGTCCTAGCCGTGGACAACTAAGGAGTACCAGTGGGGTAGCCTAGTTGGACCTGTTTTTTTTTTTTAGGATGTGCTTGGCTTATGGATCAACGTGGCGTAGAACCGGAGGGTGTCCCTGCAGTGCGGGCCCGCGTCCGTGTTCTATCGCCCCAAGCAGGGAAGTCCATCACAGTGGTGATTGGCCTACCCTGCGTTTTGGCTGGAAGGGGGTTGTGTTGGACTTGGCCCGTTTGGCAGGTTCACCCCTGAACTTTTTGCCTGGTGTTATTAAATAATTAATAGTGATGTCTTGGTTTCTGCGCACTTTCACTGTGTCCCAGTGGAAAGTGCGTGCGCACTCTGAGTGCGTGGAGTGAGATAGGCCTGCCCTCCCATAGGAATGCATGGGGAATGTGTGTGTCCCTGGTAGTTCCTGATGTGTGGGGAGTGCAGGCTCGAGTTTGGTATGTGTGAACTCGTGAGAGTGAATGCTGCGAGATGGTGTATGCGGCATGTATGTGTCTAGTGGGGAAGTGCTACTTCTGGACCTTGATGTGTGTATGCAGTGAGGGTGCTGGCGTGTGATTGGCTGGAGCTGGCTGGCATGCCAGGCTCCAGGAAGTCTGGATGGGTCTGCCCGGTGGTGAGTGGGAGATTAGCATGCTGATGGCTGGGGAGGAGTGTACCTGTGTCCTGAATGAGGCTGGGGTTTCCCCTGACAATGCTGGCTCCGCCCCCCTGTGGTTCATCTAATGACCCAAGCCCTGCCAGTGAATAGAGAGGGTGGTTGAGCCCATCAACAGTACTCCCAGACCAGCTGCAACTGGTTCTTCCCCCACCCTGCACCTTTGGACAAAGGATTGCTCTGTATAAAAGGAGGCTGTGACCTCTTGTCAAATGTTCTGGTTCCCAACTTGAATCTTGCCAGGGGCGTGCTGCTGCTTGGGCTCAGGGGAAGGCTTGCCTCCCTGAGCCCTGCCCAGCCCCTGGACTGCTGAGATGCTGGAATACTGAAGGACTTGTTGCTTTTTGTGCCTTCATAGCTCTGGGAGCGCTGTATTTCTTTCCTAGCGCTTGGGAGCGCTTTATCCTGCATATAGCACTGGAAGCGCTGTATTTCTGCCCATAGCGCTCGAGAGCGCTTTGTTTCCCAGCCGGTGCCCACCCGGCGTTGCCCTGCTGAATTGCTGCAGCGGGAGCTCACCCCGCTTTATATTGAATTTGAAAGGGTGCCTGCCCCTCCTGGTGCCCCGTGTGCAGCCCGCTGCCATTTGTGCCGCTTGGTATTTAATTGCGAGGGAGCTGATCCCTCGTGCCCCAGGAAATCCCTGCCGCCGGCCCAGGGATCGTCCAGGAGACGCTGGGCCCGCCTCTCTGCCCAGGGCCGCGCTGCCATTGGCGGCCCTGCGGGACAGGAAGCCAGGCAGAGTCTGTTGTGACGTGGGCGGGGCCTGCTCAGAGAGCGGAAGTCGGCCCCGGAGAAAGACTGAGCCTGGAGCTGTCCCGGTCCCGAGATGGGGGACCAGGTGAAGACGAACGAGAGAGCGGGCGGGGCTCCCATGAGGTGAGGGAGAGCCCCGCTCCTGCCAGAAGATGTCTGCTGAGGCCCCCGTGAGCGAGGGAGAGCCCCGGCAGACTGCTGCAAGGAGACTGTGTCCCCCGCCGCCTCCGGAGAGCAGCCGGTGAGTAGAGCTGCCCCGGGGGGCGGGGGGGTGGTGAGAGTGCACGAGGATTCCCTCGCAACGCTGAGCGGCCACGCTTGACAGAGGGCCGCTCCCACGGCCCCCAGTAGTTGTTCTTCGAGCCTAGAGGGCTCGGTGGGGGCATAACGTTTTCTTCGGGGTCCGTGCGCCCCGCAAGGTGAGAGGTGCCTTCAGGGCAGCCCCGGATGGTAGAGGGCCGCCCCAACGTTTCCTAATGATTCCCAGAGCCCCGTGGCTCCAACGATGGGGACATTTATTTCTTTAAGGAGCCAGAGTGCTCCTGTGCACACATTATGGATTCACAGCCTGTGAAGGGCTCCAACGTTTTGGGCGCAGTGTTCCTGAGGGGCTAGAGAGAGCCCCTGGCGATATTGGTTTCCAGCTGCCCAGCAATTAGTGGGCAGCTGCACCGTTTAGGTATTTTGCTGCCTAGGGACATGTACTCTGGACTTTAGGAGTGAGGCGCACTCCTTCATCCCTGGCCTTTCCCCAGCTGCGCAGCACTTAGTGCCAACTGCAGCGTTTAGGCCCCCTGTTCTGTCCCTCAGCTGCCCAGCAAGTAGTGGGCAGCTGCTACGTTTAGGTCTTGGCGCAGTGGCGCAACCTGGACTTTGTGAGTTCTGCGCTAAAGGTGATTTATGCGCTAACTGAGGTTTAGATGCTGTTATGATCTATGTCCTATTGCTTTTGGGTGTTAGGAAATGTACAATGTGTAGTATGTTTTGCGCACCCTGTGTTCTGCACCTCTGAATGTGTTGTGGATGCATCATGTGCCTTGTTCCTTACACCGCTGAACGTGTGTTGATGCGTCATGTGTTTCTCTTACACCTCTGAATGGGTAGATTATTCATCATGTGTTCTCCTGCGCTGCACCTCTGAATGTATGCATTGCATCATGTGTTATGTTCTTACACCCCTACAGGTATTGTGATACTTAGGTGGTTGTTTTCTTCCTAGTACAGGTGGTGCTAGTGAGGTCCTGGTTACCAGTAGTTACTGGTTGTGTGCTCTATTTTTATATTGTGCTACAGTGATTTTCTGTTATGGTCTAAGTGATATTCCAAGGGCTTGATACTGAGCTCGCCCCCTGACCAGAGTCCCAGGACCAGTGGACTCTATTGTGCCTTCCCTGACAAATTGCCGGGACTTGTCTGATCTCCCTGGGCCCCTGGGGCCTCGCAGAAGTGTGCCTCGCTCGTTCCCCTCGGCAGCTCGTGCCCGGCCGCCCGTCCAAGCCTCGAGCTGCGCCGCTCTCCCCTGAGCCGCGCCGCTTCGCTGGGCCGCCCGCATCCTGCCTCCCCCTCCTCTTCTGAGCCGTACACATTGGTGGCCCCAGAGAAACACTTGTAGCTAGCCGGTCGCCCGCTAAAGCCTACTAAGGAGATCACTCGCATTATCCTGCGCAACCAGGACGGAAGGTACTGTCCGATAGGCTCTATGTTCTAAAGTTCTAGGCCTACAAGTATTGTATTGTTACTTCTAAAAGTGCTGATTCCTGGCAGTGGTCCAGTTGGCCCTGTCTTGTACATATCCCCTGTAAATTCTGCCCGTGCCTCTGGCACATTGTAAAGTGTGGGTTTTATCTAATGTGTTTTGGTGTAATACAAAGGCTATTTTTATATAACCTTGTGTGGAGTTTCCTTTGTGGTGGCCCTTTGGGTGTTGTTGCTGGGGTGCGTGCGCAAATACATAACTCACATCGCCTCCAAGTTTAGCCTTGCTGCTCGCGCCACGTTACCTAGAGGGTGAGCAGGGGTTATCTTGGCGTGTAACTCCCTTGCCCTGACTTGGGAATGGCGGTCTCTGACTGACTTTGGCGAAAGCCCTGGCCAGCCAGGGATCCCATTTCCAACAATCACCAATACCTCAACCAATACTACCACCAATACCAGTACCACCACCACCGATACTACCAATACCACCACCAATACCACCAACTCCAACACCAATTCCATCATCACCAATACCACCACCACCACCAATACCACCACGACCAATAACACCGCAATACCACCACCACCAAGACCCCCATCACCAATATTAACACCACAAATACCAACCACACCAATACCACCCCCACCAATAACATCACCACCACCAATACCACCATCACCAATACCACCAATACCACAATCACAAATACCACATCCACCAATACCACCACCACCACTTATGCCAATACCACAACCACCAATACCACAACTACCAATACCACTACCAATACCACCACCACCAATTCCACCACCACCAATACAACCACCACCACCAATACCACCATCACCAATACCACCACCAGTACCAATTCCACCACCAATACCAGTACCACCACCAATAAAAGTACCACCACCAATATCACCACCACCAATACCGCAACCGCCAATACCACCACCAACACCAGTACTACCACCACCAATACCAATAGCACCACCATACCACCAGCCCCAATACCACCACCCCAATACCAATTCCATTACCACCACCACCAGTACTACCACTAATACCACCACCACCAATACCACCACCACCAATACCACCACCACCACCACCACCACCACCAATAACACCACCACCAATAGCACCACCACCACCAATGCCCCTGCAACCAATACGACAACCACAAATACCACCACCACAAATACCACCACCACCAAAACCACCACCACCAATACCAATTCCATTACCACCATCACAAATACCACCAATACCATCACCACCAATACCATCACCACCAATACCACCCCCACCAATAACATAACAACCACCAAAACCACCCCCTCCAATACCACAAACACAAATACCACAAATACCACCACCACCAATACCACTACCACCAATACCACCCCACCAATACCACCCCCACCAATACCACCCCCACCAAGACCACCACCACCAATAACAACACCACTAATACCAACCTCACCAATACCACCCCACCAATATCACCACCACCACCAATACCACCATTCCTAATTCCACCACCACTACTACCATCACCACCAATATAACAGCCACCAATACCACCATCACCAATACTACCACCACCACAACCACCAATACCACTTCCACCAAAACCACAACCACCAATACCACAACCACCAAACCTACCACAGCCAATACCCCCAGCACTACCAATACCACTACCAATACCACCACCAGCAATATCACCAACACCACCACCAATACCACTACCACCAATACCACCCCACCAATACCACCCCCACCAATACCACCCCCACCAAGACCACCACCACCAATAACAACACCCCTAATACCAACCCCACCAATACCACCCCACCAATATCACCACCACCACCAATACCACCATTCCTAATTCCACCACCACTACTACCATCACCACCAATATAACAGCCACCAATACCACCATCACCAATACTACCACCACCACAACCACCAATACCACTTCCACCAAAACCACAACCACCAATACCACAACCACCAAACCTACCACAGCCAATACCCCCAGCACTACCAATACCACTACCAATACCACCACCAGCAATATCACCAACACCACCACCAATACCACTACCACCAATACCACCACCACCAATGCCAATACCACAACCACCAATACCACAACTACCAATACCACTACCAATACTACCACCACCAATGCCAATACCACAACCACCAATACCATAACCAATACCACCACCAATACCACCTCTGTCAAGGGTAAGTACCTGGAATTCCAGATTTCCGTAGGAACGCCTGGCTGAAGATGTGATGCTAATTTCCCAACTCCCTTTCACCACTGAACCAGATTTCTCTGACCCCAGAGATGAGGGGGAAAGGGGAAGTGGATGACAAACAGAGAGACTGACACCCTGGTGACTTCCTTCTTCTACTTCAGAAAATGGTAGTTCACCTGCAAGAGTTAACAAACCATTACTACATTCTCACAACATCTGAATTAAACTAAAATATACTTTTTTATTCTAACCCTCCTATTACCTGACTAAGTGTGTGCATTAGCCTCTCTCTGAAAAGACTCAAAAAGCTGGTAGGCTTAATTGCTGGATTTCTTAATTTTTGATAATAAAGTCTTTTGAGCTGGAGTTAAGGCTTATTACTGGTTTGTAGAGCTGGAACTGCAAGGCTTGGATCTAGTCTCTAGAGCTGGAAGAACTATGCTGCTGAAGATTAGAGTTGGTAAGCAAAAATATATATATATATTTCTATCTACTTTCAGGAACCAGCATGACGAATATTCCAACTGCTGCCAAATTCCACAGAGTCATGAGGAGATAGGGAACTGAAGCTTAACTCAGAAGATTGCGTTCACATGCAATTTCAGGAATATACAGGCGCTGTTCATAAAGTCTATCTTAAACAAGAACGTGGTATTCTTTCACAGTCTTTGCCTGAGACCAACGGGTCAGGAAACTTCTCTCAGACAAATTAATACATCGCTTGTCTGAACCAGAAAGAATTCTCAAGTGATGGCATAAGCTGATGTCTACCGGTTCAGTAAGGAAAATTCTTACCGGGAAAAGGCAGTTGAAGCACGGACACGACTTGACTGAAAAAACGCTGCCTTCACTGGATAGCGTTTCAAAGGGGGAAACTCCGTGACCGCTTCACAGCTGACGAAGTCCAAAATGCACCAACGAAAATAAATTGCTGTCACTGAATAATTAACAGGGAAGGTATGACAGGAACTCAAGTGACTATCCGTATGACTGGATTAATATTTACCGCGAGAAGCGGTTCAAGAGAGAGAAAGAGAGCACGGTGAGGCTACCGTCTCTCATGGAACCATGGTTGAAGTGCGCAGCGGTAAAATTGCTCGCGCATCAAATTCCCTGCTATCGCGCGTCAGAGAGCACGACTAGAACGCTGACCATTCTAGCAGTCTGTGGCATCTGGAGCGGCTTCCTCCATCTTGAGTCTGAACCTTGCCACTAACTGCGTCCAGCTTGCAGCGCGACCATGAAACTTCGTGTCTGTAGGAACCAGCTGGTGAGGGGTTGTAAGCGGGTTTAAGATTGTGCCTAGAGCATTCCTGACAGTACCCCCCACCAAAACCCCCTCCCTAGGCTTTTGTGGGTAAACTTTATGGAACTCTCTCACCAATCTGGGGGCATGAATGTTTGAACTGGGCTCCCAGGACCTTTCCTCTGGACCATAGCCTTTCCAATCTACCAAGTAAAATACTTGACCTCTTTTAATCTTAGAGTCAAGAATCCTTTTTACTTCAAATTCCTCTGCTGATTGAACTTGGATTGGAGCTGGAGGAAGGACCTTGCGCAACTTAGGTGGATTTCTGCGGATTAATGACACATGGAAAGTCGGGTGAATTTTAAAGGTTTTAGGCAGGTCAACCCTGACACTCACTGGATTTATCATTCGCACCACTGGATAAGGGCCCACAAATTTTGGCTGAAATGTTCGGTTACCTCTCAACCGCATATGGCGAGTAGAGACCCAAACTTGATCCCCAGGTGCAAAGACTGGTCCCTCCTTACGACTCTTATCAGCCTGCTTCTTGTAATCAGCTTTGGACTTAATCAAATTTGCTGAAGCTAACTGATAGGCCTGTTGCAATTTCTGAACTAAATCACCAGCTGCCGGAACCTCAACTTCTACTTGACCCGCCAACATGTTGGGATGTCTGCCATAATTTAAGAAGAAAGGGGAGAAACCGGTAGCAGAGTGTACTGAGTTATTGTACGCAAACTCTGCGGTACTAAGTAAAGACGGCCACTCCCCAGCTTGTTCCATCAAATAAATTCGGAGATACTGTTCAAGGTCTTGATTAACCCTCTCCGTCTGTCCATCCGTTTCTGGGTGGTAACTGGTGGACAGACGAGAGTCTATTCCCAACCCTTTCAGAAAGGATCTCCAGAAACGAGACACGAACTGTGACCCTCGATCTGAAATGACCACCTTAGGAATTCCATGCAGTTTTACCACGTGTTGAACAAACAGAGTAGCTAATTGAGTGGCATTTGGAAGACCCTTCAGAGGGACAAAGTGACTCATCTTGGAAAATTGGTCCACCACTACCCAAATGACTGAATTACCCTGGCTAGATGGCAACTCGACAATGAAATCCATCGACACAGTGTGCCAAGGATGAGGAGGAACAGGCAAAGGCATGAGAAGACCCTGTGGAGATTGTCTAAGACTCTTCCCTTTTAAACATTGTTCACAAGTGGCAACATACTGTCTCACCTGAGCTTCCATGCCCGGCCAATCAAAATTTCGCTTCAAGAGCTCCAAAGTCTTAGTTACTCCTTTGTGTCCAGCCAATTGCTGATCATGAAACAGACCAACAGCCTTTTCTTGTAATTCAGCTCCAGGAACGAATGTTTTTCCTTGAATAAATGGTTTTCCATCCATTACTGACCGATTAGGACCCTCAGATGCCCAATTCTCATATTCTTCTTTCTGAAATTCTTCTTTGATTTGTTCCTCCAAGTCATGGACCACCGAAACTGCCACAATTCTTTCTTTAGGAATGATAAATTCTTCCGACCTTATCTCTGACTTATCAGCTGGATCATTTTCTGGATTCAATCGAGAAAGTGCATCTGCCTTTCCATTTTCAGCCCCAGGTTTGTAAGTTAGAACAAAATCAAAATCTGCGAAGAAAAGAGACCACCTGAGTTGTCGAGGGGTCAAGGTTCGAGCTGATTTCAGGAACTGCAAATTTCGATGATCAGTAAATACTGTGACCACATTACTCGCTCCCAATAAATAATGACGCCATTCTTGAAATGCTTCTTTCACAGCTAATAATTCTCTATCTGCAATGGAATAATTAATCTCCGCAGGTGATAACTTCCGAGAATGGTAAGCTACTGGATGGAGCTGCCCAGTCTTCCGGTGTCGCTGTGATAAAACTCCTCCAATGGCCCAATTTGAGGCATCCGCTTCTACAAAAAATGGTTCTGATGAGTCTGAATGCTGCAGAATAGGTGCTGAAATGAAAGATCTTTTTAAGAACTGGAAGGCCTCCTCAGTAGCGGAACCCCATACAAACTTTTCATTCTTCCTGAGCAAACGTGTGATAGGACTCACCTTTTCAGAGAAGTTTTGGATGAAACGCCGGTAGAAATTAGCAAACCCCAAAAAACTTTGGATTTCTTTTACGGATTTTGGAGTGGGCCAATCTTGAATTGCCTTTAACTTTGAATCATCCATGTAAACTCCTTGAGGAGAAAGAATAAAGCCCAAAAATTCGACTCGTGATGAATGAAAAACACATTTCTCCAATTTGACAAAAAGTTGATTCTCCAATAAACATTTCAGGATGGCGCATACATGAAGAACATGTTCTTCCAAATCCTTAGAAAAAATAAGGATATCGTCTATGTAGACTACCGCAAACCTATCCAAAAACTCCCGAAGAATATCATTCACGAAATGCTGGAAGGCAGCGGGTGCATTGCACAATCCAAAAGGCATAACCTGGTATTCAAATAAACCAAATCTAGTTCGAAATGCCGTCTTCTACTCATCTCCTTCCGCCATCCGCACCAAGTGGTAAGCCCCTCTTAGATCCAATTTGGTGTAAATATGGGCATCTTTCACCTGATCCAGAAGCTCAGAAATGAGTGGTAACGGGTAACGATTTTTCTTTGTAACCAGGTTTAATGCCCTATAGTCAATGCACGTCCTCAAACTCTTGTCCTTCTTTGGGATAAAGAAAAGAGGAGAGGAGACTGGAGACTGTGAAGGTCTAATAAAGCCATTGGCCAAATTCTGATCAAGGTACTCTTTTAAATGCAGATTCTCAGATTCTGAAAGAGCATAGATCCGACTACATGGCAAAGACGCTCCGGGCTCTAACTCAATCTTACAATCATATTCCCGATGGGGAGGGAGTTTAAGAGCTTCTTTTTCATCGAAAACTGACTTTAAATCTTGATATTCCTTTGGGATTTCTGGAATTTCCACCGTGCAAATCATCTGAGGCTGATTAGCTAAACAATAGGAGATTGTTGGTTCACTCTCTTTAGGAATTGGATGAAAACAATGCTGTAGACAGTGGTCAGAACTTAATTCCACAGTTCGCTTAGCCCAGTCAATTTTGGGATTGTGTTCAGTTAGCCAGGGTAACCCCAAAATCAACTGAAATTGCGGAGCATCAATTAGATTGAAACTGATGTAGCTACAATGTTCTCCTGGCCCCAAAATTGTGATCACTTCTTTATCAAAGGATATTGGACCTGAGGATAGAGGAGTTCCGTCAACAGCGCGCACTGGTTCAGGTTTGGATTTCTTCACAAACTGGATGCCCAAACTCTTGGCGAAAGCTAGATCACAAAAATTTCCCGTGGCTCCTGAGTCAATCATAATTGCCACAGTGGCCAGTCCAGATTTGCCAAATGAGATTTGACATGAGAGAATAAGATGAGGAGCAGAAAATTGCAAAGTATTAGCCAAACTTTGCAGATTGGGAGTTGTCTTAGAATCTGCTTCCACCAGAGCAACTCCTTCTACTGGTGGAGCTTGACTTTTACCCATGACGCAGTCTTGGGTCGTCTAGGGCACTCTCTTAAAAAATTACCTGAACCACCGCAATACATACACAGCTTCCCAACTCGTCTCTTCTCTCTTTCTTCTTTACTCAACGGTCCTCGGACGGTACCAATTTGCATCGGTTCTTCAGTAGTGGCTTCTTCTTTAGTCTTTCCAACTTCTGCACGCATTCGGTCAAACCTTGGAGGAATTGGTCGGGTATCTTTTCTTCGTTCTGAATGTCTTTCTGATTGCCTCTGATCAATTTGAAGAACCAAATCTATCAACTCCGAAACATCAGTAGGTCTTTTAGGAATCTGAGCCAATCCATCCTTTAATTCGTCTCTCAGACCTCGATAGAATATGGCTGCTCTTTTGGCCTCTGGCCATTTCGTTTCCACAATTAGTTTATTATACTGAGCAAGATATGCCACCAACTCTCTGTTTCCTTGTTTCAAATCTAAAAGCTTGTTGTCTGTTGACTGAGAAATTGTTCGTCGATCAAACATTCGCAAAAATTCAGTTTTGAAATTTTCAAAATTATATAACACCGGATCATTGGTGGATACCAAAGGCATAGACCACGCCGCAGCATCGCCACTCAGATAAGACAGCATGAACGCCACTTTTGATTGGTCTTCTTTAAAAATTATTGGTTTGCACAGATAATGCAAAGAACATTGAGTAACAAATACCTGTGCCTTGTTTGGGTCTCCCAGAAACCTTTCAGGAGGGGCTAATGGAATTGTCGGGGAAATAGCATGCACTACCTGAGTTGTAAGTTCTGAGGACGAAGGAGAAGGACTAAATGTTTGAGACCTCTGACCACCAAATTTTGGACTGGGACTAATTGTAAGCTCATTAAGCCGCTGACGAAGATAACTAGTCTCCTGATTAGATTTTTTAACCTCCTCTCTAGTCTCACTCAACTGTTTTTGTAATCCTTCCAAAATGGAACCCAGGGCCTTCAAATCTAATCCTTCAGCCATAACGCCCAGACGGAAGGCAACTGCGGGCACTTCAATCTGTCAAGGGTAAGTACCTGGAATTCCAGATTTCCGTAGGAACGCCTGGCTGAAGATGTGATGCTAATTTCCCAACTCCCTTTCACCACTGAACCAGATTTCTCTGACCCCAGAGATGAGGGGGAAAGGGGAAGTGGATGACAAACAGAGAGACTGACACCCTGGTGACTTCCTTCTTCTTCTTCAGAAAATGGTAGTTCACCTGCAAGAGTTAACAAACCATTACTACATTCTCACAACATCTGAATTAAACTAAAATATACTTTTTTATTATAACCCTCCTATTACCTGACGAAGTGTGTGCATTAGCCTCTCTCTGAAAAGACTCAAAAAGCTGGTAGGCTTAATTGCTGGATTTCTTAATTTTTGATAATAAAGTCTTTTGAGCTGGAGTTAAGGCTTATTACTGGTTTGTAGAGCTGGAACTGCAAGGCTTGGAACTAGTCTCTAGAGCTGGAAGAACTATGCTGCTGAAGATTAGAGTTGGTAAGCAAAAATATATATATATTTTTCTATCTACTTTCAGGAACCAGCATGACGAATATTCCAACTGCTGCCAAATTCCACAGAGTCATGAGGAGATAGGGAACTGAAGCTTAACTCAGAAGATTGCGTTCACATGCAATTTCAGGAATATACAGGCGCTGTTCATAAAGTCTATCTTAAACAAGAACGTGATATTCTTTCACAGTCTTTGCCTGAGACCAACGGGTCAGGAAACTTCTCTCAGACAAATTAATACATCGCTTGTCTGAACCAGAAAGAATTCTCAAGTGATGACATAAGCTGATGTCTACCGGTTCAGTAAGGAAAATTCTTACCGGGAAAAGGCAGTTGAAGCACGGACACGACTTGACTGAAAAAACGCTGCCTTCACTGGATAGCGTTTCAAAGGGGGGAACTCCGTGACCGCTTCACAGCTAACGAAGTCCAAAATGCACCAACGAAAATAAATCGCTGTCACTGAATAATTAACAGGGAAGGGATGACAGGAACTCAAGTGACTATCCGTATGACTGGATTAATATTTACCGCGAGAAGCGGTTCAAGAGAGAGAAAGAGAGCACGGTGAGGCTACCGTCTCTCATGAAATCACGGTTGAAGTGCGCAGCGGTAAAATTGCTCGCGCATCAAATTCCCTGCTATCGCGCGTCAGAGAGCACGACTAGAACGCTGACCATTCTAGCAGTCTGTGGCATCTGGAGCGGCTTCCTCCATCTTGAGTCTGAACCTTGCCACTAACTGCGTCCAGCTTGCAGCGCGACCATGAAACTTCGTGTCTGTAGGAACCAGCTGGTGAGGGGTTGTAAGCGGGTTTAAGATTGTGCCTAGAGCATTCCTGACAACCACCACCAATACTACCACCACCAATACCAACACCACCAATATCACCACAATACCACGACCAGCAATATCACCGATACCACTACCACCAATACCACCACCACCAATGCCAATACCACAACCACCAATACCACAACTACCAATACCACTACCAAACCAACACCACCAATATCCCCACAATGCCACCGCCACCAATACCACCACTACCAATACCACCACTACCAATACCACCACTACCAATACCACTAATACCAATACATCCACCAATACCAATACAACCAATAGCAGTACCACCACCACCAATACCCCCACCACCAATACACAACCAATACCACCACCAATAGCATCACCACCACCAATACCACCACCCCCAATATCACCACCACCAATACCACCAATACCACCACCACCAATAGCACAACCACCAATACCACCACCAATACTACCACCACCAGAACCACCAATACCACGACAACCACCAATACCATAACCATCAATACCACAACCACCACCAATACCACCACCACCACCAATACCACCACCACCAACACAACCAACACTGCCACCATCATTACCACCAATACCACCTGTACCAATACCACAATCACCAATACCACCATAAATATAACCAACACCAATACCACCACCAATACCACCACCACTTCCACCAATACCATCACCTATACCACCAACACTACCATCATCAATACTTCAACCAATACCACCACTAATACCAGTACCACCACCACCAAAACTACCAATACCACAACCACCTGGTTGTTCCATCAATAATTTAAGTAGAGTATGCGTAGGTGGGAACGTTGGGGTCTCCTCCTAAGTTCTTTTGCTTAAAATTCCTCAGCGCTGGGACACTCTTCGGAGTAGCCATGCATTTGTACAAATACCCTATAACATTAACATTAACAACCACAAACACCACCACCACCAATAGCACCACCACCAATAGCACCACCACCGACTCCCCCACCACCAATATGACAACCACAAATACCACCACCACCAATACCACCACCTCAAATACCACCACCGCCAATTCCACCACCATCACCAATACCATCCTCACCAATAACACCACCCCAATACCATTACCACCATTACCACACCCACCACCACTACCACCACCACCACTAATTCCACCACCACCAATACCCCCAATACCACCACCACCAATACCATCACAACCACCAAAACCACCACCACCAACACCACAACCACAAATGCCACAAATACGACAACCACAAATACCACCTCCACCAATACCACCGCCACCAATACTACCACCACCAATACCACCACAACCACAAATACCACTTCCACCAATACCACAACCACCAATACCACAACCACCAATACCACACCCACAAATTACACCACCACAAATACTACCATCACCAATACCCCCACAACTACCAATACCACCACCAATACCACCAATACCAATACCTCCAATACCACCACCAGCAATATCAGCAATACCACCACCACTACCACGAATACCACCACCACCAATGCCAATACCACAACCACCAATACCATTATCAATACCACCACCACCAATACCAATACCACCACCAAAACCAGTACCACCACCAATACCAGTACCACCACCAATATCACCACCACCAATACCGCAATCACCAATACCACCACCAATACCAATAGCACCACCACCACCAATACCACCACCCTAATATCGATACCATTATCACCACCACCAGTACCACCACCACCACTAATACCACCACCATTAATACCACCACCAATACCACCTCCACCAATTCCACCACCAGCAATTCCACTACCACAAATACTACCACCAATACCACTACCACCACCACCACCATACCATGCCCACCAATACCACCACCACTACTACCACCACCACCAATGCCACCACCACCAATTGCACAACCACCAATAGCACAACCACCAATACCACCACCAATACTACCACCACCAGGACCACCAATACCATCACTACCACCAATACCACAACCACCACCAATACCACAACCACCACCAATAACACCACCACCACCAATACCACCACCACTACGACCAATACCATCACCTATACCACGAGCAATACCATCAGCAATACCTCAACCAATACCACATCTAATGCCAGTACCACCACCACCAAAACTACCAATACCACCAACACCAATTCCAACATCACCAATACCATCACCACCAATACCAACACCACCACCAATACCACCACCAACAATATCACCACCACAAATACCGCAACCACCAATACCAATAGCACCACCACCACCAATACCACCACCACCAATACCACCGCCCCAATATCAATACCATTACCACCACCACAAATACCTCCACCACCACTAATACCACCACCATTAATACTACCACCAATACCACCTCCACCAATACCACCTCCACCAGTACCACCTCCACCAATACCACCACCACCAATACCACCATCACCAATACCACCACCACTAATTCCACCACCACAAATACCACCACCATACCACACTCACCAATACCACCCCCACTACCACCACCAGAACCACCAATACCACCACACCACCCACACCACAACCAACAATACCACAACCACCACCATTACCACCACATCCACCAATACCACCACCACCAATACAACCAACACTGCCACCATCATTACCACCAATACCAATCAACCACCAATACCACCACCACAAATACCACCCTTAATATGACCATCACCAATACCACCACCAATACCAGTACCACCACCACCAATACTACCAATACCACCACCAATACCGCCAACTCCAACACCAATTCCATCATCACCAATACCATCACCACCCATACCACCACCACCACCAATACCACCACGACCAATACCACCGTAATACCACCACCACCAAGACCACCACCACCAATATTAACACCACAAATACCAACCACACCAATATCACCCCCACCAATATCACCACCACCAATACCACCATCACCAATACCACCAATACCATAGCCAGCAATACCACCACCAATACTACCACAACCAGCAATACCACCACAGCCACCAATACCACTTCCACCAATTCCACCACCATCACTACCAATACCACCACCACCACTTATGCCAATACCACAACCACCAATACCACAACTACCAATACCCCTACCAATTCCACCACCACCAATACAACCACCACCACCAATACCACCATCACCAATACCACCACCAATACCACTACCAGTACCAATTCCACCACCAATACCAGTACCATCACCAATAAAAGTACCCCCACCCATATCACCACCACCAATACTGCAACCATCAATACCATCACCAACACCAGTACTACCACCACCAATAACAATAGCACCACCAATACCACCAGCCCCAAAACCACCATCCCAATACCAATTCCATTACCACCACCTCCAGTACTACCACTAATACCACCACCACAAATACCACCACCACCAATAACACCACCGCCAATAGTACCACCAATTCTCCCGCCACCAATACGACAACCACAAATACCACCACCACAAATACCACCACCACGAATTCCACCACCATCACTAATACCACCCTCACCAATACCACCACCCCAATACCAATACCATTACCACCATTACCACAACCACCACCACTAATTCCACCAATACCCCCAATACCACCAACACCAATACCACCAATTCCACCACCACCAATACCATCACCACCAATACCATCACTACCACCACTAATAACATCACAACCACCAAAACCACCACCACCAATACCACAACCACAAATGCCACTAAATACCACCACCACCAAGACCACCACCACCAATATCAACTCCACTAATGCCAATCCCACCAATACCACCCCACCAATATCACCACCACCACCAATACCACCATCACTAATACCACCACCACTACTACCACAACCACCAATATAACAGCCACCAATACCACCACCACCAATACTACCACCACCACAACCACCAATACCACCACAACCACCAATACCACTTCCACCAAAACCACAACCACCAATACCACAACCACCAACACCAAAACTACCACTGCCAATACCCCAGCACTACCAATACCACCACCAATACCACCAATAACAATACCATCACCACCACCAGCAATATCACCAATACCACCACCAATACCACTACCACCAATGCCACCACCACCAATGCCAATACAACAACCACCAATACCACAACTACAAATACCACTACCAATACTACCACCACCAATGCCAATACCACAACCACCAATACCACCACCAATACCACCACCAAAAATACTACCACCACCACCAATATCACCACAATACCATCACCACCAATACCACCACCAATACCACCACCACCAATATCACCACCATCACCACCACTAATAAATACCCCCACTACCAATACCACCACCACCAATACCACTACTACCAATACATCCACCTATACTAATACAACCAATTCCAGTACCACCACCACCAATACCCCCACCACCAACACCAGTACCACCACCACCAAAACCCCACCAATACCACCACCAATAGCATCACCACCACCCCCAATATCACCACCACCAATACCACCAGTACCACCACCACCACTAATACCACCACCAAGGATACCACCAATACCACCACCACCAATACCACCGATACCACCACCACCAATAGCACAACCACAAACACCACCACCACCAATAGCACCACCACCAATACCACCACCACCAATTCCCCCACCACCAATATGACATCCACAAATACCACCACCACAAATACCACCACCACCAATACCACCACCTCAAATACCACCACCGTCAACTCCACCACCATCACTAATACCATCCTCACCAATACCACCACCCCAATACCAATACCATTACCACCATTACCACCACCACCACTAATTCTGCCACCACCAATACCCCCAATACCACCACCACCAATACCACCAATTCCACCACCACCAATACCATTACCACCAATACCATCGCCACCACCACCAATACCATCAAAACCACCACCACCAATACCACAACCACAAATGCCACAAATACCACAACCACAAATGCCACAAATACCACCACCACCAATACCACAAACACCACTACCACCACCACCAATACCACAAACACCACCACAATTAATATGACCACCACCAATACCACCACCAATACCAGCACCACTACCACCAATACCATCACCAATACCTCCACCAATACCAATACCAATACCACCACCACCAATACCACCAATACCACCACCAATACCACCAACTCCAACACCAATTCCATCATCATCAATACCATCACCACCAATAACACCACCACCAATACCACCACCACCAATACCACTACAACCACCACCAATACCACAACCACAAATGCCACAAATACTACAACCACAAATACCACCACCCCCAATACCTCCACCACCAATACCACCACAATACCACCACCACCAATATTAACACCAATACCAACCCCACCAAACCAATATCACCACCACCACCAATACCACCATCACCAATACCACCAATACCACCATCACCAATACTACCACAACCACCAATACTACCCCACCAATACCACCCCCACCAATACCACCACCACCAAGACCACCATCACCAATATCAACACCACTATTACCAACCCCACCAATACCACCTGTTGGAAATGGGATCCCTGGCTGGCCAGGGCTTTCGCCAAAGTCAGTCAGAGACCACCACTACCAAGTAAGGGCAAGGAAGTTACACGCCAAGATAACCCCTGCTCACCCTCTAGGTAACGTGGCGCGAGCAGCAAGGCTAAACTCGGAGGCGATGTGAGTTAAGTATTTGCGCACGCACCCCAGCAACAACACCCAAAGGCCCACCACAAAGGAAACTCCACACAAGGTTATATAAAAATAGCCTTTGTATTACACCAAAACACATTAGATAAAACACACACTTTACAATGTGCCAGAGGCACGGGCAGAATTTACAAGGGATTATTTACAAGACAGGGCCACCTGGACCACTGTCAGGAATCAGAAGTAACACTGTCAGAAATAGCATTTAGAATGTAAAACATAGAATGTAAAAGCACTTTTAGCACACAACCAGTAACTACTGGTAACCAGGACCTCACTAGAACCACCTGCACTAGGGAGAAAACAACCACCTCAGTATCACAATACAAGTAGGGGCATAGACCTGGGGACAAAACACATGATGCAGAACCTACATTCAGCGGTGTAAGGAACACATGACGCATCAACACACGTTCAGCGGTGTAAGGAACAGGGCACATAATGTATCAACAACACATTCAGAGGTGCAGCAAAGAGCACTTTGCTGAAATCACATTAACATGAACTTACATCAAAGTCCAGGCTCCAGGTTGCGCCACTGCGCCAAGACCTAAACGTTGCAGCTGCCCACAAAGTGCTGGGCAGCTGAGGGACAGAACAGGGGGCCTAAACGCTGCAGCTGGCACTAAATGCTGCGCAGCTGGGGAAAGGCCAGGGATGAAGGAGTGCGCCTCACTCCTAAAGTCCAGAGTACCTGTCCCTAGGAAGCAAAATACCTAAACGGTGCAGCTGCCCACTAATTGCTGGGCAGCTGTAGATCAGCAAAAACTGCGCCAGGGCTCTCACTAGCCCTCTTGGAGAAGGACTGCGCAAAAGGTTGGAGCCCTCTAGGCTCTAGAATCAACTGGCTCCTAAACTCCTCATGCCCCCAGGAGGTGGCTTTACATACGGGTATCCCTGGGGGAGCCACGGGGCTCTAGGGAACAACTATGCCCCAACTGGGATATTACTGATCCCTGAGGACCCTGCTGGGCCCTTTTAGAAAATGTCCCCCAATCGTTGGAGCCTTCTAGGCTCTGGACATTATTGATAACACGTTGGGGCGGCCCACTGCCATCTGGGGCCGCCCTGCAGGTACCCCTGAGGCTGCGCTATCTACTGGCGCATAAACACACCCGGAGCCCCCAGAACACTCACCGGGCGTCTCTCCTCCGGGGCCAGCGCGGGACTCTGCCTCCGGGGCTCCCCTCACTCCTGGGAGCCCCGCCACGCAACATCCGGCGCCAACAGGGGGCATCTTCACCCGGTCCCCCATCTCGGGACCGGGACTTGGCAGGTGGAGCCCTCAAGGCTCCGGGCTCCTCTTCTCCGGCCGGGCGCCCTGGCCAATCAGAGCACGGCGGCGGGCGGAACTTCCTTCAGCAACCCGGAAGTCCCGCCTACAGTCAGGCGTGATGCCGCCTGACTTCCGGTTTTGCCCGCGGCTGCGGCGGTGATTTCTCGGGGCATAGCGAGGGGTGGGCACCCTCAAAGTGAAAGGATAACGGGGATGAGCTCCCCAATCTCTGGCAATGCCGGGTGGGCACCAGCTGTGGATCGCGGAAGTCGGCAAAAACAGCGGAGTGGGCTCCTGCGCCGATCCTCACGCAAAATGCGTGCAAACAAACACCGGGTGGGCACCGGCCTCGGAAAACAAAGCGCTCTCAGCGCTAGCGGGACACAAAGCGCTCCAATGCGCCAGGGACAGCACACAAGCGCTTCCAGGTGCCAGAAGCCACCAGTCAAGCGCTCCCAGCGCCACCAGCAGGACAAAGGGCCTCCAGGCGCCTCAGGGGAACACAAGTCCAGCAAAAGTCCAAGCACAGCGCTAGAGGGGAATAAACAGCGCTCCCAAGTGCTATAAGGGACCAAAGTCCAGCAAAGCTCTTCAGGAGTCCAGGGGCTGGGCAGGGCCCAGGGGAGGCAAGCCTTCCCCCTGGGCCCAAGCAGCAGCAGGCCCCTGGCAGATTCAAGTTGCAGAACAAGAACATTTTTCAAGAGGTCACAGCCTCTTTTTATACAGACAAATGCTTTGTCTAAGGGTGCAGGGTGGGGGAGAAACCAGTCGCAGCTGGTTCTGGAGCACTCTTGATGGCCTCAACCACCCTCTCTATTCACTGGCAGGGCTTGGGTCATTAGACGCACCACAGGGGGGCGGAGCCAGCATTGTGAGGGGAAAACCCAGCCTCATTCAGGACACAGGTACACTCCTCCCCAGCCATCAGCATGCTAATCTCACACTCACCACCGGGCAGACCCATCCAGACTTCCTGGAGCCTGGCATGCCAGCCAGCTCCAGCCAATCACGCTCCAGCACCCTCACTGCACACACACACAGCCATGTCTAGAAGTGGCACTTCCCCACTAGACACATACAAGCCATAAATACCGTTGCGCAGCATTCACTCCCACGAGTTCACACATACCAAACTCGAGCCTGCACTTCCCACGCATCAGGAACTACCAGGGACACATACATTCCCCATGCATTCCTATGGGAGGGCAGGCCTATCTCACACACGCACTCAGGGAGCGCACGCACTTTACACTGCGCCACAGTGTCAAAGTGCGCAAAGACCAGAAATCACTATAATTTCAAGGCAAAAAAAGTTCAGGGGTGAACCTGCCACAAGGCCCAAGTCCAACACAACCCCCTTCCAGCCAAAACGTAGGGTAGGCCAATCACCACTGTGATGGACTTCACTGCTTGGGGCGATAGAACACGGACGCGGGCCCGCACTGCAGGGACACCCTCCGGTTCTACGCCACGTTGATCCATAAGACAAGCACAGACTTAAAAAACAGGCCCAACTAGGCTACCCCACTGGTACTCCTTAGTTGTCCACGGCTAGGACCAGGCCCTAGGCCACCCAGATACCACTGGTCCCTGCCAATCCACAGAGTGGGGGGTAGTAACCCCTGGCCTACAATAGCCATTCTCCACTCCCTTTCTCAGTGTAGTTCCAAACTACCACTGATCCTTCATCCTAGGGTCCGCACCCTCAGGCTGACCAGAGGTCACGGGCAAGAATGCCCCACCCTACCTCTACTTCTGAAGCACCCTCCAGAACACAACTCTCCCACCAGTTTAGGACCTGACTTCCTCAGCAGCAGTGACCAAGAACGGTGTAGTGAGGCGTTGCACTTTGCGGGTTGCCAGATGCGGCGCAGGCGGCGGCTCACGGACCGCGTCGAGACGGGGACGGCGAGCGGCATAGACTGCGCGGCCGAAGGCAGACGCGGCTCAGTGCGGGGCCTACAGGACACCAGGCTGGTCATGACAGATAGGTCACCGCTCCCTTAACTGGTCTACCACCTGGGATTCACATTCACCGGATGCACAGGGGTCAGACTCCCTCTGACCCCCTTCCAGAGTTCTGCACCCTCCCACTGTAGAACAGGGTCCCTCCACTTAAGGTAGGCCCCACCTGCTCTCAGGGTAGTACCACAACACTCAGCCAAGAACCCTAAAGATCCCCGCTAGGCCTGTACCACCCCTTCTGGGAAACACAGGGTCTCTTCACTTAAGATGAGCCCCACCTGTGTTCACAGGGGTACCCCTAGAAGACAAACTGGCCAGGACACTGGCTACAGTCGCCCTGCCGTCCAGGACAGGCAACCACCTGAACCTGGCTCCCTAACCTAGGGACGCTACCCTTTGGTTAGATGCCTGGCGCACCAGGACTTCTACAAGTTGGAAACAAAAATCTAAGACTTTCTCTCCTCCTTCAGCAGCAAGGCAACCACTGCAGGTCAATACCCCATACAGCTTACCCGGTTCCTTCTCTTCAGGCAGGAGTTCCCTCTTGTAACTTCAGGACACTACATACAGTTGCCCTTACGTCCAGATCCGGAAACACCGGCTACTGGCTCCCCAACCGAGGGACGTACCCTTTGGTCAGATGCCTGGCGCACCAGGACTTCCTTGAGGGTGACACAACTAATGTGTCGTGTACAAGTCTGCCTGACACTCAGGACAGAAGTGGCATCACCATGGTCACTCCCTGGCGACACAACCCTTCTGGTTGGCCCCTGACCCACTGGTTCTTCCACTGGGGAACCTATCCCCCTCGCACCCCTCCATCTGGACTTCTGCACGCTCCCAACTGGAGCAGTACTGCCAGATAATAGAACTACTAGAGCCCTGCTTACCGGCGCTCCACGTTCTCTCCACACTGGGAGATCTCCCTTACAGGACGCTCCATACGGACATGCTAGGCTCCCTCACCTGGTGTTCTTAAAAAGAAAAACACCCAGACTACGAAGGCCAGGCTTGTGCTCCACTGAGCCACTTCCACCACACTGGGCTGGAAGACCAGAACTTTTCCTTAGGGTCACTCCCCCACAATTAACACAATGGCACAGGGGCAGGGGAAACTCCCATGAGCTTCAGGCCCACCCATGAAATCCTGTTCACTGATGTTCTACGTTCTTCAAACACTCTAGGAGATCCTCCTCAAATGACCTATTGGTACAGCCTAGGCCCCCGACCTGATGTTCCCTTCAGAAACATTCCAGGCCCTGACACTGGGTTTCGGGCACCTGGAGATATGCAGTCCCACCCACTCCTTCTCCTCTTGAGACAGGACGTGGGCCCCTACACCGAGACCTAGCTGGGCTACACTGAACCTCTTCCACCACGCTGGGCTGGAAGACACCTCAGACACTCCTTTTGGAATCACTCCATCCCCTATGCCTCTCTCCTCCCAGAACATTACCAACTCCAAAATTCTGTCTCTCAACAGACCACAGAAATCAAAAAGCAGGCTCCACTATCTGCAGACGTTCTTGGGAAAAGTTTAACACACAGGACTTTAGGTATCTGAGCAAAACAAAAGTACACAAGCATTCAGCAAGCTCCCCATCCAGAGAACTCACAAACACGTCCAGTGCCACACACCATTCATCCACACACACCCCTCCCCAGACTGGTAAGGCAGTTTCTACCACCCCTGACTTCTCAACCTGACCACACTTGACACAGGTACCATTACTCCAGGGCAGGGACGGGGGACACATGCACTGGACACACTCATGCTGCCACCACTGGATCACACCCTTCTGGTGAATCCAGAAAACACACTGCACATAGGGGGATGATCTACCCTCCCGAGCTAGGGACACCTAACTCAAAGTGCACAAGAAACACATTTCCACAGAAATGACATTTTTAGCAAACTCCATACAATAATCCCCAAAATGTTTTTATCTAAAATGCAGAGTTTTGTGGTGCAGCCAGCTGCTACTAAGGTACAACGCAAACACAAATCCTTATCCCACCGCTGCCACCAATGTTGGAAATGGGATCCCTGGCTGGCCAGGGCTTTCACCAAAGTCAGTCAGAGACCACCACTACCAAGTCAGGGCAAGGGAGTTACACGCCAAGATAACCCCTGCTCACCCCCTGTAGGTAACGTGGCGCGAGCAGCAAGGCTAAACTCGGAGGCGATGTGAGTTAAGTATTTGCGCACGCACCCCAGCAACAACACCCAAAGGCCCACCACAAAGGAAACTCCACACAAGGTTATATAAAAATAGCCTTTGTATTACACCAAAACACATTAGATAAAACACACACTTTACAATGTGCCAGAGGCACGGGCAGAATTTACAAGGGATTATTTACAAGACAGGGCCACCTGGACCACTGTCAGGAATCAGAAGTAACACTGTCAGAAATAGCATTTAGAATGTAAAAGCACTTTTAGCACACAACCAGTAACTACTGGTAACCAGGACCTCACTAGCACCACCTGCACTAGGGAGAAAACAACCACCTCAGTATCACAATACAAGTAGGGGCATAGACCTGGGGACAAAACACATGATGCAGAACCTACATTCAGCGGTGTAAGGAACACATGACGCATCAACACACGTTCAGCGGTGTAAGGAACAGGGCACATAATGTATCAACAACACATTCAGAGGTGCAGCAAAGAGCACTTTGCAGAAATCACATTAACATGAACTTACATCAAAGTCCAGGGTCCAGGTTGCGCCACTGCGCCAAGACCTAAACGTTGCAGCTGCCCACAAAGTGCTGGGCAGCTGAGGGACAGAACAGCGGGCCTAAACGCTGCAGCTGGCACGAAATGCTGCGCAGCTGGGGAAAGGCCAGGGATGAAGGAGTGCGCCTCACTCCTAAAGTCCAGAGTACCTGTCCCTAGGAAGCAAAATACCTAAACGGTGCAGCTGCCTACTAATTGCTGGGCAGCTGTAGATCAGCAAAAACTGCGCCAGGGCTCTCACTAGCCCTCTTGGAGAAGGACTGCGCAAAAGGTTGGAGCCCTCTAGGCTCTAGAATCAACTGGCTCCTAAACTCCTCATGCCCCCAGGAGGTGGCTTTACATACGGGTATCCCTGGGGGAGCCACGGGGCTCTAGGGAACAACTATGCCCCAACTGGGATATTACTGATCCCTGAGGACCCTGCTAGGCCCTTTTAGAAAATGTCCCCCAATCGTTGGAGCCTTCTAGGCTCTGGACATTATTGATAACACGTTGGGGCGGCCCACTGCCATCTGGGGCCGCCCTGCAGGTACCCCTGAGGCTGCGCTATCTACTGGCGCATAAACACACCCGGAGCCCCCAGAACACTCACCGGGCGTCTCACCTCCAGGGCCAGCGCGGGACTCTGCCTCCGGGGCTCCCCTCACTCCTGGGAGCCCCGCCACGCAACATCCGGCGCCAACAGGGGGCATCTTCACCCGGTCCCCCATCTCGGGACCGGGACTTGGCAGGTGGAGCCCTCAAGGCTCCGGGCTCCTCTTCTCCGGCTGGGCGCCCTGGCCAATCAGAGCACGGCGGTGGGCGGGACTTCCTTCAGCAACCCGGAAGTCCCGCCTACAGTCAGGCACGATGCCGCCTGACTTCCGGTTTTGCCCGAGGCTGCGGCGGTGATTTCTCGGGGCATAGCGAGGGGTGGGCACCCTCAAAGTGAAAGGATAACGGGGACGAGCTCCCCAATCTCTGGCAATGCCGGGTGGGCACCGGCTGTGGATCGCGGAAGTCGGCAAAAACAGCGGAGTGGGCTCCCGCGCCGATCCTCACGCAAAATGCGTGCAAACAAACGCCGGGTGGGCACCGGCCTCGGAAAACAAAGCGCTCTCAGCGCTAGCGGGACACAAAGCGCTCCAATGCGCCAGGGACAGCACACAAGCGCTTCCAGGCGCCAGAAGCCACCAGTCAAGCGCTCCCAGCGCCACCAGCAGGACAAAGGGCCTCCAGGCGCCTCAGGGGAACACAAGTCCAGCAAAAGTCCAAGCACAGCGCTAGAGGGGAATAAACAGCGCTCCCAAGCGCTATAAGGGACCAAAGTCCAGAAAAGCTCTTCAGGAGTCCAGGGGCTGGGCACGGCCCAGGGGAGGCAAGCCTTCCCCCTGGGCCCATGCAGCAGCAGGCCCCTGGCAGATTCAAGTTGCAGAACAAGAACATTTTTCAAGAGGTCACAGCCTCTTTTTATACAGACAAATGCTTTGTCTAAGGGTGCAGGGTGGGGGAGAAACCAGTCGCAGCTGGTTCTGGAGCACTCTTGATGGCCTCAACCACCCTCTCTATTCACTGGCAGGGCTTGGGTCATTAGACGCACCACAGGGGGGCGGAGCCAGCATTGTGAGGGGAAAACCCAGCCTCATTCAGGACACAGGTACACTCCTCCCTAGCCATCAGCATGCTAATCTCACACTCACCACCGGGCAGACCCATCCAGACTTCCTGGAGCCTGGCATGCCAGCCAGCTCCAGCCAATCACGCTCCAGCACCCTCACTGCACACACACACAGCCATGTCTAGAAGTGGCACTTTCCCCACTAGACACATACAAGCCATACATACCGTTGCGCAGCATTCACTCCCACGAGTTCACACATACCAAATACGAGCCTGCACTCCCCACGCATCAGGAACTACCAGGGACACATACATTCCCCATGCATTCCTATGGGAGGGCAGGCCTATCTCACACACGCACTCCAAGTGTGCACGCACTTTACACCGCGCCACAGTGTCAAAGTGCGCAAAGACCAGAAATCACTATAATTTCAAGGCAAAAAAAGTTCAGGGGTGAACCTGCCACAAGGCCCAAGTCCAACACCACCCCACCAATATCACCACCAATACCACCATCACTAATACCACCACCCCTACTACCACCACCACCAATATAACAGCCACCAATACCACCACCACCAATATTACCACCACCACAACCACCAATACCACCACAACCACCAACTCCACCACCACCAAACCTACCACCGCCAATACCCCCGGCACCACCAATACCACCAATACCACCAATACCAATACCACCAATACCACCACCAACAATATCTCCAATACCACCACCAATACCACTACCACCAATACCACCACCATCAATGCAAATACCACAACCACCAATACCACAACTACCAATACCACTACCAATACTACCACCACCAATGCCAATACCACAACCACCAATACCACAACCAATACCACCACCACCAATACCACCAATACTACCACCAATACCAACACCAATACCAACACCAATACCAATACCACCACAATACCACCACCACCACCAATACCAATACCACCACCACCAATACCACCATCACCACCACTACCAATACCACTACTACCAATACCACCACCACCAATACCACAAACACCAATACCACAATTAATATGACCTCCACCAAAACCAGCACCAGTGCCACCAACACCATCACCAATACCTCCACCAATGCCAATACCAATACCACCACCACCACCAATACCACCACCAATACCACCAACTCCAACACCAATTCCAACATCATCAATACCATCACCACCAATACCACCACCACCAATACCACCACAACCACCACCAATACCACAACCACAAATGCCACAAATACCACAACCTCAAATACCACCACCACCAATATCACCACAATACCACCACAACCAATATTAACACCACCAATACCAACCCCACCAATTCCACCCCACCAATATCACCACCACCACCAATACCACCATCACCAATACCACCAATACCACGGCCACCAATACCACCATCACCAATACTACCACAACCACCAATACCACCACCACCAATACCACCACAACCACCACCAATACCACAACCACAAATGCCACAAATACCACAACCTCAAATACCACCACCACCAATATCACCACAATACCACCACAACCAATATTAACACCACCTAAACCAACCCCACCAATTCCACCCCACCAATATCACCTCCACCACCAATACCACCATCACCAATACCACCAATACCACGGCCACCAATACCACCATCACCAATACTACCACAACCACCAATACTACCCCACCAATACCACCCCACCAATACCACCAATACCACATCACTAATACCACCACCACTACTACCACCACCACCAATATAACAGCCACCAATACCACCACCACCACCAATATCAACACCACTAATACCAACCCCACCAATACCACCCCACCAATATCACCACCACCACCAATACCACCATCACTAATACCACCACCACTACTACCACCACCGCCAATATAACAGCCACCAATACCACCACCACCACCAATACTAACACAACCACCAATACCACCACAACCACCAATTCCACCACCACCAAACCTACGACCGCCAATACCCCCAGCACCACCAATACCACCAATAACAATACCACCACAAGCAATATCACCAATACCACCACCAATACCACCACAATACCACCACAATACCACCACCACCAAGACCACCACTACCAATATTAACACCACCAAAACCAACCCCACCAATTCCACCCCCACCAATATCACCACCACCACCAATACCACCATCACCACTACCACCGATACCACGGCCACCAATACCACCACCACCTCTACTACTACAACAACAACCAATACCACCACAACCACCAATACCTCTTCCACCAATACCACAACCACCAATACCACAACCACCAATACCACATCCACCAATGCCGCAACCATCAATTCCACCACCACCACTACCAATATCACCACCACCACGTATGCCAATACCACATCCACCAATACCACAACTACCAATACCACAACCAATACCACCACCACCAAATCCACCACCCCCAATACAACCACCACCACCAATATCACCATTACCAATACCACCACCAATACCACCACCAGTACCAATTCCACTACCAATAACAGTACCACCACCAATAAAAGTACCACCACCAATATCACCATCACCAATACCGCAAAGCACCAATACCACCAACACCAGTACAACCACCACCAATACCAATAGCACCACCAATACCACCAGCCCCAATACCACCACCCCAATACCAATACCATTACCACAACCACCAGTACCACCACTAATACCACCACCACCAATAACACCACCACCAATACCACCACTACCAATACCACCTCCACCAATACCACCTCCACCAATACCACCAGCACCAATACTACCACCACCAATTCCAACACCACGAATACCACCACCACTATCACCACCATATCACCCCCACCAATACCACCACCCTTTCTACTACCACCACCAATGCCACCACCACCAATAGCAAAACCACAAAGAGCACATTCACCAATACCACCACCAATACTACCAATACCATCACAACCACCAATAGCACAACCACCAATACCACAAGCACCACCAATACAACCGCCAATATCCACCACCACCAATACCCCCAACACCAATACCGTCAACACCAATACAACCAATACCACCACCACCAATACCACCACCACCAATACCACCATCAAGACAACCACCACTATACTACCACCAATACTACCACCACTTCCACCAATACCATCACCAATACCACCACCAATACCTCCACCAATTTCACAACCACCAATACCACAACTACCAATACCACCACCACCAATACCACCACCACCAATACCCCCACCACTACCATTACCACCACCAGCAATATCACCAATACCACCACCAATACTGCAATACCACAACCACCAATACCACAACTACCAATACCAGCACCAATACCACCACCACCAGTACCACCCCCACCAATACCACCACCACCAAGACCACCACCACCAATATCAACACCACCAATACCAACTCCACCAATACCACCCACCAATATCACAACCACCACCAATACCACCATCACTAATACCACAACCACTACTACCACTACCACCAATATAACAGCCACCAATACCACCACCACCAATACTACCGCCACCACAACCACCAATACCACCACAACCACTTCCACCAAAACCATAACCACCAATACCACCACCACCAATACCACCCTTAATATGACCACCACCAATACCACCAATACCATCACCAATACCTCAACCAATACCACCACCAATACCAGTACCACCACCACCAATACTACCAATACCACCACCAATACCACCAACTCCAACACCAATTCCATCATCACCAGTTCCATCATCACCAATACCATCATCACCCATACCACCACCACCACCAATACCACTACGACCAATACCACTGCAATACCACCACCACCAATATTAACACCACAAATACCAACCACACCAATATCACCCCCACCAATATCACCACCACCAATACCACCATCACCAATACCACCAATACCACAGGCAGCAATATCACCACCAATACTACCACAACCAGCAATACCACCACAGCCACCAATACCACTTCCACCAATGCCACAACCACCAATACCACATCCACCAATACCACAACCATCAATTCCACCACCCC
Source organism: Lissotriton helveticus (assembly GCF_964261635.1). NCBI lineage: Eukaryota > Metazoa > Chordata > Amphibia > Caudata > Salamandridae > Lissotriton > Lissotriton helveticus. Next base: position 521,543,930 of record NC_136059.1, on the reverse strand, counting down.
CACTACCAATACCACCACCACCACTTATGTCAATACCACAAGCACAATACCACAACTACCAATACCACTACCAATTCCACCACCACCAATTCCACCACAACCAATACAACCACCACCACCAATACCACCATCGCCAATACCACCACCAGTACCAATTCCACCACCAATACCAGTACCACCACCAATAAAAGTACCACCACCCATATCACCACCACCAATACTGCAACCATCAATACCATCACCAACACCAGTACTACCCCCACCAATAACAATAGCACCACCAATACCACCAGCCCCAATACCACCATCCCAATACCAATTCCATTACCACCACTACCAGTACTACCACTAATACCACCACCACCAATACCACCACCACCAATAACACCACCGCTAATAGCACCACCAATTCTCCCGCCACCAATACGACAACCACAAATACCACCACCACAAATACCACCACCACCAATGCCACCACCACCAATACCACCACCACGAATTCCACTACCATCACTAATACCACCCTCACCAATACCACCACCCCAATACCAATACCATTATCACCATTACCACAACCACCACCACTAATTCCACCAATACCCCCAATACGACCACAACCAATACCACCAATTCCACCACCACCAATACCATCACCACCAATACCATCACCACCAATACCACCACCACTAATAACATCACAACCACCAAAACCACCACCACCAATACCACAACCACAAATGCCAAAAATACCACCACCACCACCAATACCACCCCACCAATACCACCACCACCACCAAGACCACCACCACCACCAAGACCACCACCACCAATATCAACACCACTAATACCAACCCCACCAATAACAACCCCACCAATACCACCCCACCACCAATACCACCATCACTAACACCACCACCACTACTACCACCACCAATATAACAGCCACCAATACCACCACCACCACCAATACTACCACCACCACAACCACCAATACCACCACAACCACCAATACCACTTCCACCAAAACCACAACCACCAATACCACAACCGCCAACACCAAAACTACCACTGCCAATACCCCCAGCACTACCAATACCACCACCAAAACCACCAATAACAATACCATCAATACCACCACCAGCAATATCACCAATACCACCACCAATACCACTACCACCAATGCCACCACCACCAATGCCAATACAACAACCACCAATACCACAACTACCAATACCACTACCAATACTACCACCACCAATGCCAATACCACAACCACCAATACCACCACCAATACCACCACCAAAAATACTACCATCACCAATACCAACACTACCAATATCACCACAATACCATCACCACCAATACCACCACCAATACCAATACCACCACCACCAATACCACCACCATCACCACCACTACCAATACCCCCACTACCAATAACACCACCACCAATACCACTACTACCAATACATCCACCAATACTAATACAACCAATACCAGTACCACCACCACCAATACCCCCACCACCAACACCAGTACCACCACCACCAAAACCCCACTAATACCACCACCAATAGCATCACCACCACCCCCAATATCACCACCAGTACCACCACCACCACTAATACCACCACCAAGGATACCACCAATACCACCACCACCAATACCACCGATACCACCACCACCAATAGCACAACCACAAACACCACCACCACCAATAGCACCACCACCAATACCACCACCACCAATTCCCCCACCACCAATATGACATCCACAAATACCACCACCACAAACACCACCAACACCAATACCACCACCTCAAATACCACCACCGCCAACTCCATCACCATCACTAATACCATCCTCACCAATACCACCACCCCAATACCAATACCATTGCCGACATTACCACCACCACCACCACTAATTCTGCCACCACCAATACCCCCAATACCACCACCACCAATACCACCAATTCCACCACCACCAATACCATCACCACCAATACCACCACCACCACCAATACCATCAAAACCACCACCACCAATACCACAACCACAAATGCCACAAATACCACCACCACCAATACCACAAACACCACTACCACCACCACCAATACCACTACAACCACCACCAATACCACAACCACAAATGCCACAAATACTAAAACCACAAATACCACCACCCCCAATACCACCGCCACCAATACCACCACAATACCACCACTACCAATATTAACACCACCAATACCAACTCTACCAATTCCACCCCACCAATATCTCCACCACCACCAATACCACCATCACCAATACCACCAATACCACGGCCACCAATACCACCATCACCAATACTACCACAACCACTAATACTACCCCACCAATACCACCCTCACCAATACCACCACCCCAATACCAATACCATTACCACCATTACCACAACCACCACCACTAATTCCACCAATACCCCCAATACCACCACCACCAATACCACCAATTCCAATACCACCAATACCATCACCACCAATACCACCGCCACTAATAACATCACAACCACCAAAACCACCACCACCAATACCACAACCACAAATGCCACAAATACCACCACCACCAATACCACCCCACCAATACCACCACCACCACCACCAATATCAACACCACTAATACCAACCCCACCAATACCAACCCCACCAATACCACCCCACCAATATCACCCCACCACCAATACCACCATCACTAATACCACCACCACTATCACCACCACCAATATGACAGCCACCAATACCACCACCACCACCAATACTACCACCACCACAACCACTAATACCACCACAACCACCAATACCACTTCCACCAAAACCACAACCACCAATACCACAACCACCAACACCAAAACTACCACTGCCAATACCCCCAGCACTACCAATACCACCACCAATACCACCAATAACAATACCATCAATACCACCACCAGCACCACCACCAATACCACTACCACCAATGCCACCACCACCAATGCCAATACAACAACCACCAATACCAAAACTACCAATACCACTACCAATACCACAACCACCAATACCACCACCAATACCCCCACCAAAAATACTACCACCACCAATACCAACACTACCAATATCACTACAATACCATCACCACCAATACCACCACCAATACCAATACCACCACCACCAATACCACCACCACCAATACCACCACCATCACCACCACTACCAATACCCCCACTTCCAATACCACCACCACCAATACCACTACTACCAATACATCCACCAATACTAATACAACCAATACCAGTACCACCACCACCAATACCCCCACCACCAACACCAGTACCACCACCACCAAAACCCCACTAATACCACCACAAATAGCATCACCACCACCCCCAATATCACCACCAGTACCACCACCACCACTAATACCACCACCAAGGATACTACCAATACCACCGATACCACCACCACCAATAGCACAACCACAAACACCACCACCACCAATAGCACCACCACCAATACCACCACCACCAATTCCCCCACCACCAATATGACATCCACAAATACCACCACCACAAATACCACCAACACCAATACCACCACCTCAAATACCACCACCGCCAACTCCATCACCATCACTAATACCATCCTCACCAATACCACCACCCCAATACCAATACCATTACCAACATTACCACCACCACCACCACTAATTCTGCCACCACCAATACCCCCAATACCACCACCACCAATACCACCAATTCCACCACCACCAATACCATCACCACAAATACCACCACCACCAATACCACAAACACCACTACCACCACCACCAATACCACAAACACCACCACAATTAATATGACCATTACATCCACCAATACTAATACAACCAATACCAGTACCACCACCACCAATACCCCCACCACCAACACCAGTACCACCACCACCAAAACCTCACTAATACCACCACCAATAGCATCACCACCACCCCCAATATCACCACCAGTACCACCACCACCACTAATACCACCACCAAGGATACTACCAATACCACCGATACCACCACCACCAATAGCACAACCACAAACACCACCACCACCAATAGCACCACCACCAATACCACCACCACCAATTCCCCCACCACCAATATGACATCCACAAATACCACCACCACAAATACCACCAACACCAATACCACCACCTCAAATACCACCACCGCCAACGCCATCACCATCACTAATACCATCCTCATCAATACCACCACCCCAATACCAATACCATTACCAACATTACCACCACCACTAATTCTGCCACCACCAATACCCCCAATACCACCACCACCAATACCATCAAAACCACCACCACCAATACCACAACCACAAATGCCACAAATACCACCACCAATACCACAAACACCACTACCACCACCACCAATACCACAAACACCACCACAATTAATATGACCACCACCAATACCAGCACCACTACCACCAATACCATCACCAATACCTCCACCAATACCAATACCAATACCACCAACACCAATACCACCACCAATACCACCAACTCCAACACCAATTCCATCATCATCAATACCAACACCACCAATAACACCACCACCAATACCACTACAACCACCTCCAATACCACAACCACAAATGCCACAAATACTACAACCACAAATACCACCACCCCCAATACCACCGCCACCAACACCACCACAATACCACAACCACCAATATTAACACCACCAATACCAACCCCACCAATTCCACCCCACCAATATCACCACCACCACCAATACCACCATCACCAATACCACCAATACCACGGCCACCAATACCACCATCACCAATACTACCACAACCACCAATACTACCCCACCAATGCCACCCCCACCAATACCACCACCACCAAGACCACCACCACCAATATCAACACCACTAATACCAACCCCACCAATACCACCCCACCAATATCACCACCAATACCACCATCACTAATACCACCGCCACTACTACCACCACCACCAATATAACAGCCACCAATACCACCACCACCAATACTACCACCACCACAACCACCAATACCACCACAACCACCAACTCCACCACCACCAAACCTACCACCGCCAATACTCCCAGCACCACCAATACCACCAATACCAATACCACCAATACCACCACCAACAATATCTCCAATACCACCACCAATACCACTACCACCAATACCACCACCACCAATGCAAATACCACAACCACCAATACCACAAACACCAATACCACAATTAATATGACCTCCACCAATACCAGCACCACTACCACCAATACCATCACCAATACCTCCACCAATACCAATACCACCACCACCAATACCACCAATACCACCACCAATACCAGCAACTCCAACACCAATTCCAACATCATCAATACCATCACCACCAATACCACCACCACCAATACCACCACAACCACCACCAATACCACAACCACAAATGCCACAAATACCACAACTACCACCACCACCAATATCACCACAATACCACCACAACCAATATTAACACCACCAATACCAACCCCACCAATTCCACCCCACCACCAATACTACCATCACCAATACCACCGCCACCAATACCACCATCACCAATACTACCACAACTACCAATAATACCCCACCAATACCACCCCCACCAATACCACCACCACCACCAATACCACCATCACTAATACCACCACCACTACTACCACCACCGCCAATATAACAGCCACCAATACCATCACCACCACCAATACTACCACCACCACAACCACCAATACCACCAATTCCACCACCACCAAACCTATGACCGCCAATACCCCCAGCACCACTAATACCACCACCAATACCACAACCACAAATGCCACAAATACCACAACTACCACCACTACCAATATCACCACAATACCACCACAACCAATATTAACACCACCAATACCAACCCCACCAATTCCACCCCACCACCAATACTACCATCACCAATACCACCGCCACCAATACCACCATCACCAATACTACCACAACTACCAATAATACCCCACCAATACCACCCCCACCAATACCACCACCACCACCAATACCACCATCACTAATACCACCACCACTACTACCACCACCGCCAATATAACAGCCACCAATACCACCACCACCACCAATACTACCACCACCACAACCACCAATACCACCAATTCCGCCACCACCAAACCTACGACCGCCAATACCCCCAGCACCACAAATACCACCACCAATACCACCAATAACAATACCACCAATACCACCACAAGCAATATCACCAATACCACCACCAATACCACTACCACCAATATCACCACCACCAATGCCAATACCACAACCCCCAATACCACAACTACCAATACCACTACCAATATTGCCACCACCAATGCCAATATCACAACCACCAATACCACAACCACCAATACTACCACCACCAATACCAACACCAATACCAACACCACCAGTATCACCACAATACCACCACCACCAATACCACCACCAATCCCAGTACCACCACCACCAATACACCCACCACCAATACCAGTACCACCACCAATACCCCCACCAATACTACCACCAATAGCATCACCAATAAAAACACCCCCAATATCACCACCACCAATACCACCATGACCACCACCACCACTAATACCACCACCAAGTATACCACCACAACCAATACCACCACCACCAATAGCACAACCACAAACACCACCACCACCAATAGCACCACCACCAATACCACCACCACCAATTCCCCCACCACCAATATGACATCCACAAATACCACCACCACAAATACCACCACCGCCAACTCCACCATCACCAATACCATCCTCACCAATACCACCACCACCAATACCATTACCACCATTACCACCACCACTAATTCTGCCACCACCAATACCCCAATACCACCACCACCAATACCACCAATTCCACCACCACCAATACCATCACCACCAGTACCAAAATCCACCAATAGCAAAACAACCACCAAAACCACCACCACCAATACCACACCCACAAATGCCACAAATACGACAACCACAAATACCATCACCACCAACACCACAAACACCAATACCACCACCACCAATACCACCATTAATATGACCACCACCAATACCACCACTAATACCAGCGCCACTACCACCAATACCATCACCAGTACCTCCACTAATACCAATATCAATACCACCATCACCAATACCACCACCAATACCACCAACTCCAACACCAATTCCATCATCATCAACACCATCACCACCAATACCACCATCACCACCAATAACACCACCATCAATACCACCACCACCAATACCACCAATACCACAACCACAAATGCCACAAATACCACAACCACAAATACCACCACCACCAATACCACCGCCACCAAGACCACCACAATACCACCACCACCAAGACCACCACCACCAATATTAACACCACCAAAACCAACCCCACCAATTACACCCCATCAATATCACCACCACCACCAATACCACTACCACCAATACCACCACCACCAATACCACCACCAACACTACTACAACAACAACCAATACCACCACAACCACCAATACCTCTTCCACCAATACCACAACCACCAATACCACAACCACCAATACCACATCCACCAATACCACAACCATCAATTCCACCACCACCACTACCAATATCACCACCACCACGTATGCCAATACCACAACCACCAATACCACAACCAATACCACCACCAATTCCAACACCCCCAATACAACCACCACCACCAATATCACCATTACCAATACCACCACCAATACCACCACCAGTACAAATTCCACTACCAATAACAGTACCACCACCAATAAAAGTGCCACCACCAATATCACCATCACCAATACCGCAACCACCAATACCACCAACACCAGTACTACCACCACCAATACCAATAGCACCACCAATACCACCAGCCCCAATAACACCACCCCAATACCAATACCATTACCACAACCACCAGTACCACCACTAATACCACAACCACCAATACCACCAATAATGCCACCACCAATACCACCACTACCAATACCACCTCCACCAATTCCACCTCCACCAATACCACCAGCACCACATAGTCCAGCACACTTGGGAGAGAAGGCAATGATAGACAGTTTACAGAATATCTGGTTTAACAAGCACCTGCGTGCAGCAGCGAAACAGAAAGTACGAACATGTATGATCTGTTGCCAGTCCAATCCAGGTAAAGGCATCCCGGTGGAACAAGGCGGATTTCATCCTCCTGACCACCCTTTTGAGGTCCTCCAGATGGATTACATCCAAATGGACAGATATAGAGGTTACAAGTATGTCTTGGTAGTTGTGTGTGCACTATCTAGATGGACAGAAGCGTATCCAGTTCCAGATTATACTGCTGTGACAACCGCCAGGCAATTGGTGCTACTCAGATAATGGTCAGCCATTTTCCTCTGAATTAATGAAACAAGTGTCTCTTCTGTTAGGATATAATTGGAAGTTCCATTGTGTACGACACCCTGAAGCAGCAGGCCTGTTAGAAAGACATAATCAGACAATTAAGACAAAACTAGCGAAGATCTGTGCAGAAAAAGGCGTGGATTGGATGGTAGCCTTGCAGGCTGCCCTCTTTTACATGCGTATGGTAGCTCATTCCAGAACAGGCCTATCCCCGTATGAAGTAGTTTTCGGTAGACCGCCAAATATGTGGGGTACGCCTATGCCTAAGAAAATTATCTGGCGCCCGACAGGGACATATCCCTTTTCTCCACGCGCCGGTGACGTAGGTCCAGCTTTTGACCCCTTCTACAGCCGTGACGGACTCCGAAGTGCACGCAGCGGGATTTCCTGCTTACTCCCTCAGGCCCATGGAGGAGACGGACTGCGACCAGGCGTCCACACGAGGCGGTGAGGATCGCGGATCATCCCAACCAGAGCCCAACCCGTGAGAGAGCAAGGTTCGAGGTTCCGAAGGTCCACCTGTTCCGAGGCGCATGCGTGGAAGTAGAAGTAGACGTGGTATCAAGTATCAAGTTTCCGAGGCCTTCAAGTTCTGCTTCCCGGTGAGTACCACTATGGGGAACGCATCAAGTTAAAGACGTGTCCGTTCACACGGGCACGGTAAAGACGGGTCCACGGTAAAACGTGGGCACGGTAAAGACGGGTCCACGGTAAAACGTGGGCACGGTAAAGACGTGTCTCATTTTTGGGACCGGTATGGTTGTACTGTATTCCAGTGCATAAAGTTAACTGTTTTCAAGTACATGTTTTATTCCATGTATCAGGTTAGACTGTATCTGTTTTAGTGTTTTAATGTTGCAGTGTGAATGATTGTTGATTGTTTCAGTCTATTCTATGTGTATTGTATTTCCATTGTGTTGGTTTCAACATGCCACTGTTTTCGAAATTACGTCAGATAGGGACCAGGAAAGGTATACTAAAAGAGTCAGTCAACATCCCGCCCAGAGACACACCTGGTTTTTATGTATAATAAGCACGGGCTAGACGCCATTTTTGTTTTTAGATTTATGGGTAGATTACACAAAGGACTTAGAGGAGAAATGTAGATGTGTGGTAAATAAAATATTACCCTGTCATAATTTCTATAATTAAACAAAGTGTCATGCATTAAATGAGAGGCAGAGTCCGTGGTATCCGAGTCAAAGGGCTTTATTCCAATAACTCGAGTTAAGGGAAAATCTGTTCCATCACCTCTAAGGTTCAGGAAAGGTCTTCTAAACATTATTTTCTGATTACATATTTATACGTGCAATCTTGTACATAGGAGGAGAGCAAGAGAGAAAAGAAGATAAGAGCATGTGGGCGTGCATGAGGGTGTACACTTGGTGAGTCATAGGTGAGTCATAGGTGAGTCATAGGTGGGTGGATACATGGAGGGGGGGTTGCATGGCAGGCTGGAACTTTGCCCTACTTGTGCGTGCAACTTGATCATGACGTGCAACTGACGTGTGACTGGGAGGAAAGCTGACATTCAGTCTAGTAGAGAGGCCTTCAGTGTCAGGGCGACCAGCACGTCTGGTATTATCTGATATCTTGAGTCCGGGGATGTTTTATCTGAAGCAAAGGTCGCTCATCACTAAGAGCCAGAGGGGGCATATATTTCTTCGTTCATTGCATGGGGGAACGTGGGCTTTCTACGGATGCAAGCTCTGTAATTTACTTAAACGGAGACAGAAAGGCTAGGTCCTATCTCTGCAGACGGGTTCTGTTTACCTTCTTCACCGGGCAGAAATGTGATTCTGTACAACAAGCAGATAACTATTTTGCAAAACACTGTCTTGGCACCCCGTACTGGGTCTCTTTCGGCTGAGCCAGAGGTATGCGAGGTCAGGGATACGTAACTGTAGCTCTCAGAGTGTCTGAGCCATGAAAACCCTAATTCAGAAACTGGCTCAGGCTGAACCACAAAACGGGTTCATCGTGATTTATTTAAAAGTGCACAATGCAAATACATGGGCCTTAAATGCTAACTTAATATTTCTTACTTGGGAGATGTTAGAATTGGGGGTCTCTGGTTGGCGCAAGTAGGTACTTGTGACAAGCAGGGACCCTCTCCTCTAAGTCAGGGCAAAGGATGACCCTTCCGAATTACCCTTGCTCACCCTCTAGGTGCGTGGCGTGAGCAGCCAAGGCGATTCTCCAGGCGTTAGTCAGTTAAGCATTTGTAGACACACACACAGTAAAATATACCAATCCCCCCACAAATGGACACCAGGCTGTGAGTATATAAAAATACGCTTCTTTATGTAAAATATATATATCTCTTAGGTCAGACTTATCACAAGATCAAATAACGTTTTTGGGGTGCCCACAGGTTGTAAATAGGCAAGCTTTCTTCGTGGTAATTCAAAATGTACTTTTAGTCTTTAAAACGGATGTTTCCCTGCAGTGTACCTTCCAGGAGGGTTCTCTTGCGTCCTGGGGAATATTGGGGGTCACACTGCTCCTTTCCAACTTGTTGCAGCCTGCCCAGGGGCTCCGGGATACTCTTGGCCTGTTCCGGGCCGAGATCGGGGCCCGACCGCCCAAAGCTCACGCTTCCCGCGTGGGACGCGTTCGGCCCTGCCGGGGCTGTTGATGCGGGCGGCCCCCACGGGTCTGGGGGGCTCAGGCAGGGGTGAGTGTTGGCCTCGGGGCGGCCCACGGGAGGCAAGGGCCAAGGAACCTGGGGCCGCTTCTGTCACTGCGGCCGGGGCGCGGGATGCAGCCGGAGACTTCTCCTGCCCGCCTGGATCGGATTCCAGCGGGAGGGGCTGAGGCGCTCGCACAGAGCGGAGCGGCGCCGCGAGCAGGGACAGAGAGCGGTGCGAGTCAGCTGCGAAAGGCGGCTCGCACCACAGCTGATCTGGAGGCCGGGGGCACTCGTAGGCAGGGCGGCTGGCACAACAAAAAGGGGGAAAACAAACGTTGCGGGCCCCGAGCCCGTTGACGGTCTCGGTGGCGGCTTTCCTCCGGGGACAAAGGCGAGGTGCCCAGCGGCTCGGGCAGAGCGAGGCTGGCACCCGAGGCGTCCGTCCAAGTCGGAGGTCTGTCCCCTGGGTCTGTTTTGCGTCCGGTAGGGATTTCTGGCGGGAGGGTGAGGCACAGCAGCGGGCCCTCTTAGGCGGTCGACACAGCGATCCCCTCAGCGGGGGAAGAGCGGCTCAACGGAGCGGAGCTCTTCCTCGGCGGGGACGAGGAGACACAGTCGGTCACGGCCTCAGGGAGGGGCTGGGGGGCACCACAGCAGCGAGCCTTCCAGGCGGTCAACACAGCGATCTCCTCAGCGGGGGAAGAGCGGCTCAACGGAGCGGAGCTCTTCCTCGGCGGGGACGAGGAGACACAGTCGGTCACGGCCTCAGAGAGGGGCTGGGGGGCACCAAAGTCACAGCTCCGGCAGTAGTAGATATCCCGGTTAATTACCGGCAGACGAGCAGAGGCAGGTTGAGCCAGATGGTCCTGTGGCTCAGGTCAGGGGGCAAGCTCTGTCAAGCCCTTGGAGAATGTTTAAGCACAAAGCAGCAAAGTCTTTTCTCATCAAGTCTTTTCCTCTCCTTTCTCAGCAAGGCAAGCAGCAGGCCAGTTCTCCCAGCGTCTCTTCTCCTTCTAGTCGGGCAGAGGTCCTTCGTGGTGAAACAGGATTCTAATTTACAAGGAGCAGGGCTCCTACTTTTATACACAGTTTCTTTTGTTCTCACTGGCCAGGGGGGCCTCTGCATAACTGCTCTCAGCTCCTGAGCACTTGTGGTGGGTACTTCTGCTGCTGCATTCAGTGTGAGGGCAGGCACATCAGCCGCTCCCCAGGGGGGCGGAGCCGGCATTGTGAAGACAGGGGCAGCCTGAGCACTCTGTTGACAAGCTTCGGTCTTTCCTGGGCCAGGTGCAGGCTGAGTCATCAGTCGCTCCCCAGGAGGGCGGAGCCAGCATTGTGGTGGCAGAGCACAGCCTGATGCATCATTCAGGGGAAACTCCCACCACCCACTAAGGTGTCATCTGGCTATTCACTACCTGTCAACTCCCAGCCCTGTCACTCACACACACCAGACAGTCAGATCCACATCCAAGCAGAGGCGGGCTGAAATGGTTAGGCAAGCAAATGCTAACTTTCTAAAAGTAGCATTTGCAAACACAGGATATTAAAATAAACTTTACTAAAAGAAGTATTTTATTATTCTGAGTTCAGGCATACTAAACATTAATTTCTACCATGTTCCCTGAGCCTGCTGGGATTATAGAGTGTAATAATTCCAGCAGCCCATCTGGCCTAGAAGGGAACTGGTAGCCTTACAATAGTGAAAAACGAATTTGGCAGTAATTCACTATTAGAACATGCCACACACATCTGGGCATGTTCTACCTTATACTTACAATGCACCCTGCCCTCAGGCCTACCATAGGGGTGACTAATATGAAGTTAAGGGAAGGTTTAGGGGCTGGCAAGTGTGTGCACTTGCCCAGCCAGTATGACAGTACCAGACTGTACGCAGGTTCTGCAATGGCAGACCCTAGACACATTTTAAGGCTGCTTCTGTGGGTGGCGCAACCAGCGCTGCAGGCCCACTAGCAGTATTGGCATTCACAAGCCCTGGCACTCCTGGTGCACTTTACTGGGGACTGACAGTAAATCCAATGAACCAATCAGGTATATCAATCACATGTACACTTTACAGTAGGGAGCACTTGCACTGCGGCACGGGTTGGCCGTGGCGCAGTGCCCTGAGTAGCGGACACCAGCAAAACATCTGAGGCACGACAGCAAAAAGTGGAAGGGAAACTCACGCCAAGGTGCCAGGTCTAACACGTGTCCCCTCCAGCTGAAATGTGGGGGGAACTACCCTTCCCCAGGGAGTTCCACATCACTAAGGCAGAAAAACCTGGACAGACCGTCAGCGTTGGCGTGATCTGTGCCAGGGCGGTGTTCCACCGTAAAGTCCATACCCTGTAGGGAGATGGACCACCTCAACAGTTTTGGGTTCTCACCCCTCATTTGCATCAACCATCTGAGGGGCCTGTGGTCCGTCTGAACCCGGAAGTGAGACCCAAACAAGTAGGGTCTTAGCTTCTTCAGTGCCCAGACCACAGCAAATGCTTCACGCTCTATTGCACTCCACCTACTTTCCCGGGGAAGTAACCTCCTACTGATGAAGGCTACAGGGTGGTCCCAGCCCTCCTCAGTCATCTGTGAGAGAACAGCCCCTACACCATGCTCTGAAGCGTCTGTTTGCACTATGAATTCCTTGGAGAAATCAGGAGCCAGGAGCACGGGTGCCGTGCACATGGCAGTCTTCAGGGTGTCAAAAGCCTTCTGACAGGTGTCAGTCCAAATCACATTCCTGGGCTGCTTCTTAGAAGTCAGCTCTGTCAAGGGGGTCACAATAGTGCCATAGCCCTTGACAAACCTCCTGTAATACCCAGTGAGCCCCAGGAAGGCTCTCACTGCAGTCTGGGTCTTGGGGGGTTCCCAAGCCAGGATGGTCTCAATTTTGGGTTGCAAGGGTGCCACCTTGCCACTCCCCACTTGGTGTCCCAAGTACACCACGGAACCCTGCCCAATCTGGCACTTGCTCGCCTTGATTGTGAGGCCTGCCTTGCGCAGGGCCATCAACACTTCCCAGAGGTGCCGCAGGTGTTCTGGCCAGGTGCCACTGAACACTGCGATGTCATCCAGGTAGGCGGCACTGAACTCATCCAGCCCAACCAACACCTGGTTGACCAACCTCTGAAAGGTGGCAGGGGCATTCTTCATCCCAAATGGCATAACCCGGAACTGGAAATGCCCATCTGGTGTGGAGAATGCGGACCTCTCCTTTGCCCCATCGGTCAAGGCGATCTGCCAGTACCCAGACGTTAAATCAAACGTGCTGAGGAACCGGGCAGCCCCTAGCCGATCAATGAGCTCATCAGCTCTGGGGATAGGGTGCGCGTCAGTCTTGGTGACTGAATTGAGTCCTCTGTAGTCCACACAGAACCGGAGTTCAGGTGTGGCTCCCGGCGCAGCAGCCTTTGGGACCAAGACCACGGGGCTGGACCAAGGACTGCTGGAAGACTCAACCACCCTAAGAGCAAGCATCTTGGAGACCTCCTCCTTGATGCAGGCCCGGACCCTGTCAGTTACCCGGTAAGCCTTATGCTTCACAGGTAAGCTGTCTCCTGTGTCCACATCATGGACGCACCAATCTGTGACACTAGGAACCAGGGAGAACAGGTCTGGAAACTGCCCCAGCAACTGGCGGCAGTCTTCCTGTTGCTCAGGGGTCAGGCTGGGTGAGAGGTTAACTCCATCCACTGACCCATCTTTCTCACAGGCCACTAAGAGGTCAGGAAGAGGCTCAGACTCCTCTTCCATTCCATCATCAGTGGCCAACAGCATGCCCACTTCGGACCTTTTCAAGTGGGGCTTGAGGCGGTTGACATGTAAGACCCTTAAAGGATTCCTGGGCGTCTTCATGTCCACCAAGTATGTCACTGAGCTCTTGCGCTCCACAACCTCAAATGGGCCTGTCCACTTATCCTGAAGTGCACAGGGTTCCACTGGGGCCAAGACATACACCTCTTGTCCAGGCTGAAGCTCTACCAGAGTGGCATTCTGGTCGTACCACCGCTTCATCTCCTCTTGGCTAGCTTCCAGATTTGCCTCAGCAAGTTGTCTGAAGCGCCTGGTTTGGTTTCTGAAGGCCAGCATGTAGCTATATACATTCTGGGGAGGTTTCCTGGGAGATTGCTCCCAGCCTTCTTTTACCAAACTCAGTGGTCCTCTCACGGGGTGACCATACAGCAGCTCAAAGGGGCTGAACCCTAGAGACTTCTGTGGCACCTCGCGGTATGCAAAGAGCAGGCATGGTAAGAGGACGTCCCACTTACGCCTCATTGGACCTTCCAGGCCCATGATCATGCCCTTTAGGGTTCGGTTGAACCTTTCAACCAACCCATTTCCTTGGGGGTGGTAAGGTGTGGTGAACTTGTAGGTCACACCACACTCTTGCCAAAGGGACTTCATATACTTGGATATGAAGTTGGTCCCTCTGTCGCTCACCACCTCTAGAGGGAACCCCACTCTGGAGAAAATTCCCATTAGTGCACGCCCCACCACGGGGGCCGTCACTGTCCTCAGAGGGATGGCTTCAGGGTACCGGGTGGCATGATCCACCAAGACCAGGATGAACCTGTTGCCCATGGCTGTCTTGGGGTCCAGAGGCCCAACAATGTCAATACCCACTCGTTGGAATGGAGTACTGACCACAGGGAATGGTTGGAGTGGAGCCTTGTTCTTCCCTCCACTCTTCCCACTTGCCTGGCAAGTTGGACAGGTCCTACAATGAGCATCTGAGCTCTTGTGCATTTGGGGCCAGTAAAAGTGGGTGACAAGCCTGTCATAGGTCTTGTCCATCCCCAAATGTCCTGCTAACGGCACATCATGAGCCAGTCCCAGTAGGAAGGCTCTGAACTTCTGGGGTACCACCAGCACACGGGCTGACCCAGGTTCAGCAGTCTTAGGCTCGGAATACAGGAGGTCATTCTCCCAGTACACATAATGTGTTTTGGCCTGAACACCATTGGCCTGGTCTGCAGCCTGCTGCCGCATACCCACGAGAGAAGGGCATTCCTTCTGCTCCCTGCAGAATTCCTCCCTGGAGGGGCCTCCTTCTTGCTGCCAATGGGTCAGCTCAGGCAGGTCCCCCAGTTCAGCAATCTGTTCCCCTGTAGGCTCCAGGGCATCCCCCTCAAGGTCTGCTTCCTCCTGGACCGTGGGAACAGCAGGGGCCGGTTTCCCGCGCCCCCTGCGCCTTCTCTCTAAGGCCGGTTCCTGGGCCTCTCCTTCAGGTCCCAGGACTTCTTGATCACCCCTACTGGCTGCCATTGACCGGGTGGTCACGCACGCCCAGTCAGGTAGACCCACCATCTTCAGGTGAGTCGTTTTCTCCACCTTTTCCCAAGGGGAGTCCTCCAAGTCATTCCCTAGCAAACAGTCAACAGGCATGGTTTTCCTCACACAGACCTGCAGAGTACCAGAGACCCCCCCCCACTCGAAGGGAACTTGAGCCATCGGACACTGACTCTCTGAATTGTCAGCGTTGACAACCCTACAGTAGGCATGGGGTACAACCTGCTCTTGAGACACCAGGTGCTGCCTCACTGCAGTCACACTGGCTCCTGTATCTCTAAGAGCCTCAGCTTTCTTACCATTGATGGTAACCACCTGCCCATATTTTTTAGTGTTAGAGGGCAGGTAGTTTGTAGGGACCATCTCACTGTCTCCTAGTGAGACTAGGGTCATCTGAACAGGATCTCCACCCCCCGGGACCATCACTTCTTCTCCTAAGTGAACACTGGTCACTTGTCGGGGCGGAGCACCAGTGGGTGCTGGTTTTCCAAACAGGCGACACTTGGGGTCACTGGCTATGTGCCCCGGGTCACCACATTTGTAACAATTGAAGGGCCCCTTTGGAACAGGTCTACCTGTCGGGGCCCCATTCTGCTTTGGGGGTGGGGGAGGCTGAGAACCCTTCTGCTGGTTCCCTTGGGGATTACTTTGGGGGCCTTTAGGGAACCCTTTCTGTTTACCCCTGTCCCCCCCACTCTTCTGCTGGGGACCCTGCCCACCCTTGGCGGAGTCTCCCACTGGACCCTTGTGGACCCTGGTGCTGAGCCAGCGGTCCGCCTCCTCAGCAAGCTTCCTCGGGTTGGACAGCTTGCTATCAATCAGGTGCTGGCGTAACTCAGGAAAACAGTTATCAGACAAGTGCTCCCATGCAATTAAATCAAAGAGACTTTGAAAATCATTCACCTTGTTACCCTTCACCCAACCATCCAGGGCTCTGCAAAAAAAATTCACATACTCCACATACGTAGTCCCAGGACGCTTTGCACACCCCCTGAACCTCTGTCTATATAATTCAGGGGTAAGCCCATACCTGGTCATTAAGGCCTCTTTCATGTGGGGATAAGAAATCTGTTCTGCAGTGGGCAAATCTAGCAGGGTGTCCCGCCCTTCGCTAAGGAACCTTCCCCACAACCCCGCTCCCCAATCTTTCTCAGGGACCCGGTGGGAGGACATGGCTACCTCATATGCCCTAAAGAATTCTTTAACTATATCTTTGGGGATGTACACCTTGGACTCTACCTGCACCGGCGTTGTGCTGCCACCAGAAGGAGCTGTTCCCAAACCTCTTTGATCCAACTCCTTCATTCTCAGGTCATGGTCCAGCTGGCGTTGCTGTGCCTCCATGGCCAATCTTTGCTTGTCCATTTCCAGTTTTTGTTTTTCCATTTCCATTTGCCCAGCTAATCTTGCCATCTCCATTGCATGTGCCCTGTCTGCGGCTCTGTCTGCCAGCTCCTCTGGTGACAGGCCTCTGAGGGGCTCTACAGCGCCATCTGGTGGAATGATATCCACCGGGGTCTGTGGATCTCTTGACTCCCTCCAGGCTCTCAGCGCCGTCACGAGTTGGGTCTTGTTGCTCAATCCACTTTTGGCAATTCTGCATTTTGTGCAGAGATCTTTCAGCTGGTCATTGGTTAAGCTCCTCAAGGCTCCCTCTCTCCAATCTATGTCATCTGCTCCAGAGAAGGTAGAGAGCGCTCTTCCGGCAGGAAGTGAGCCAGGCATGGCTTCAGTAATGGCAGAGGTCTCAACAAAATTAGCAAAAAGGAACTGGAAACCTGTGGCTGCGTTATAGATCTGCTCTCCCTATGTGGTGATCAGTAATTCACTGTATGTAAACTACAAATGCAAATTCGCAAATCCTCACCGCTGCGACCAATGTTAGAATTGGGGGTCTCTGGTTGGCGCAAGTAGGTACTTGTGACAAGCAGGGACCCTCTCCTCTAAGTCAGGGCAAAGGATGACCCTTCCGAATTACCCTTGCTCACCCTCTAGGTGCGTGGCGTGAGCAGCCAAGGCGATTCTCCAGGCGTTAGTCAGTTAAGCATTTGTAGACACACACACAGTAAAATATACCAATCCCCCCACAAATGGACACCAGGCTGTGAGTATATAAAAATACGCTTCTTTATGTAAAATATATATATCTCTTAGGTCAGACTTATCACAAGATCAAATAACGTTTTTGGGGTGCCCACAGGTTGTAAATAGGCAAGCTTTCTTCGTGGTAATTCAAAATGTACTTTTAGTCTTTAAAACGGATGTTTCCCTGCAGTGTACCTTCCAGGAGGGTTCTCTTGCGTCCTGGGGAATATTGGGGGTCACACTGCTCCTTTCCAACTTGTTGCAGCCTGCCCAGGGGCTCCGGGATACTCTTGGCCTGTTCCGGGCCGAGATCGGGGCCCGACCGCCCAAAGCTCACGCTTCCCGCGTGGGACGCGTTCGGCCCTGCCGGGGCTGTTGATGCGGGCGGCCCCCACGGGTCTGGGGGGCTCAGGCAGGGGTGAGTGTTGGCCTCGGGGCGGCCCACGGGAGGCAAGGGCCAAGGAACCTGGGGCCGCTTCTGTCACTGCGGCCGGGGCGCGGGATGCAGCCGGAGACTTCTCCTGCCCGCCTGGATCGGATTCCAGCGGGAGGGGCTGAGGCGCTCGCACAGAGCGGAGCGGCGCCGCGAGCAGGGACAGAGAGCGGTGCGAGTCAGCTGCGAAAGGCGGCTCGCACCACAGCTGATCTGGAGGCCGGGGGCACTCGTAGGCAGGGCGGCTGGCACAACAAAAAGGGGGAAAACAAACGTTGCGGGCCCCGAGCCCGTTGACGGTCTCGGTGGCGGCTTTCCTCCGGGGACAAAGGCGAGGTGCCCAGCGGCTCGGGCAGAGCGAGGCTGGCACCCGAGGCGTCCGTCCAAGTCGGAGGTCTGTCCCCTGGGTCTGTTTTGCGTCCGGTAGGGATTTCTGGCGGGAGGGTGAGGCACAGCAGCGGGCCCTCTTAGGCGGTCGACACAGCGATCCCCTCAGCGGGGGAAGAGCGGCTCAACGGAGCGGAGCTCTTCCTCGGCGGGGACGAGGAGACACAGTCGGTCACGGCCTCAGGGAGGGGCTGGGGGGCACCACAGCAGCGAGCCTTCCAGGCGGTCAACACAGCGATCTCCTCAGCGGGGGAAGAGCGGCTCAACGGAGCGGAGCTCTTCCTCGGCGGGGACGAGGAGACACAGTCGGTCACGGCCTCAGAGAGGGGCTGGGGGGCACCAAAGTCACAGCTCCGGCAGTAGTAGATATCCCGGTTAATTACCGGCAGACGAGCAGAGGCAGGTTGAGCCAGATGGTCCTGTGGCTCAGGTCAGGGGGCAAGCTCTGTCAAGCCCTTGGAGAATGTTTAAGCACAAAGCAGCAAAGTCTTTTCTCATCAAGTCTTTTCCTCTCCTTTCTCAGCAAGGCAAGCAGCAGGCCAGTTCTCCCAGCGTCTCTTCTCCTTCTAGTCGGGCAGAGGTCCTTCGTGGTGAAACAGGATTCTAATTTACAAGGAGCAGGGCTCCTACTTTTATACACAGTTTCTTTTGTTCTCACTGGCCAGGGGGGCCTCTGCATAACTGCTCTCAGCTCCTGAGCACTTGTGGTGGGTACTTCTGCTGCTGCATTCAGTGTGAGGGCAGGCACATCAGCCGCTCCCCAGGGGGGCGGAGCCGGCATTGTGAAGACAGGGGCAGCCTGAGCACTCTGTTGACAAGCTTCGGTCTTTCCTGGGCCAGGTGCAGGCTGAGTCATCAGTCGCTCCCCAGGAGGGCGGAGCCAGCATTGTGGTGGCAGAGCACAGCCTGATGCATCATTCAGGGGAAACTCCCACCACCCACTAAGGTGTCATCTGGCTATTCACTACCTGTCAACTCCCAGCCCTGTCACTCACACACACCAGACAGTCAGATCCACATCCAAGCAGAGGCGGGCTGAAATGGTTAGGCAAGCAAATGCTAACTTTCTAAAAGTAGCATTTGCAAACACAGGATATTAAAATAAACTTTACTAAAAGAAGTATTTTATTATTCTGAGTTCAGGCATACTAAACATTAATTTCTACCATGTTCCCTGAGCCTGCTGGGATTATAGAGTGTAATAATTCCAGCAGCCCATCTGGCCTAGAAGGGAACTGGTAGCCTTACAATAGTGAAAAACGAATTTGGCAGTAATTCACTATTAGAACATGCCACACACATCTGGGCATGTTCTACCTTATACTTACAATGCACCCTGCCCTCAGGCCTACCATAGGGGTGACTAATATGAAGTTAAGGGAAGGTTTAGGGGCTGGCAAGTGTGTGCACTTGCCCAGCCAGTATGACAGTACCAGACTGTACGCAGGTTCTGCAATGGCAGACCCTAGACACATTTTAAGGCTGCTTCTGTGGGTGGCGCAACCAGCGCTGCAGGCCCACTAGCAGTATTGGCATTCACAAGCCCTGGCACTCCTGGTGCACTTTACTGGGGACTGACAGTAAATCCAATGAACCAATCAGGTATATCAATCACATGTACACTTTACAGTAGGGAGCACTTGCACTGCGGCACGGGTTGGCCGTGGCGCAGTGCCCTGAGTAGCGGACACCAGCAAAACATCTGAGGCACGACAGCAAAAAGTGGAAGGGAAACTCACGCCAAGGTGCCAGGTCTAACAGGAGACTTGATGACTGGCATCCTAATGCAGGACGTAAATGCAGAGGCCTTGTGATTCAGGCCACTTAAGGGAAAATGCATGTATGACATGCACATACATTAAACATAGGGTACGCGCAGGGGACATATTGGTCATGTAAAATTTCATTTTCCTCATTCCCTCCTTGTCCCCTACTTTACCCTTCAGGACACATCTATATTCATGAGACCGTATAGTTGATCATACAGCATCATTTGTTCATCTTTGATCCTTTGTACACGTGGATGTGGTACACAGGCAGTCGCACACAGGCCGCAAATGGCCGGGCCACACTGCAGACAGAGACAGCAGCCGAATATCATAAGCAGTATCATTCCTAGGAACGACAACACTTTCCATCCCCAAGCCGATATTACACCCCAGAGCCAACTGGACCAAGTCCATGTGCCTGGGTCTTGATGTATATCATGAGCAATCTTGTGGAGTCTTGTTATTGCTGCGTACACAGATGGCGCGTTATTAGGGATGAAAATGCAGCAACTGGAGCCGATCACTCTACAAGCCCCGCCCCTATCCGCCAGGATGACGTCAAGAACAAGGCGGTTCTGAAGAACAACAAGTCTCATGGCAGACTGCTCCTGGGTCAAATTCGCCAGACCAGAAGCAGTCACATTCACTACTGCTTCCAGAGTTCTTGTTAACCTGCGTATCAGTTTACTGTTTTGGACGGGACCTATGAAGAAAAAGAATCCTTTGTTGAAATCTGTATATTGCTCCCAAGCTGTTTCAGTCTGATCTATCTCTGAGGCATCGGTCTCTCTCCTTTGTCTAACATGCTCTAGTCGTGAATCTCGATGGTAATGGGATGGGGCCAGAAAGACGGGTGGCAGCAGGAACGCTATATAACATGTCCCACCCCAGTCTGGGGGCAGATGTACATAGGCTGTTTGACCGCAAATGAAATAGGTATGGCGTGATGTTTTGAAAGAAGACTGTCCTTTATCGTTAAACTCTACTACAGCTTTACACTCGCTGTGTCCCATATGTACTGAACCTTTCTTTCTAACACATAAATCACCTTTTACCGGTAGGACTGAAATAAATGGTGGACCTATATTTTGCATGGGCTGAGCGTTCAGCATTATAAAACTAACGGATGCATTTCCTTGCTCGTACTCTTCATTTTCTAGATCTGTTCCCTTCCTTTGGGGAAATCCGTCTTTGTCTGGAAAACATGCCTTATTCATTACTTTATTCAGGTTTCCATATATCCATTCATTTTGGTCAACTATGGACTTTCTGTCTAGTGAGGTCATTAAGGCAAACCATGCTCCGCACGAACCATTGTGGGAGAACGGTAAAGGGAAGAAGGGCAGAACTCCCTTCGTCTTTTGATAAGGTGGCAGTTGGCCACATACCCAGCAATCAGTCGCATTGCTGGTCTGATGAGAACGGTGTAACATTCGAATGAAAGTATTGTTACGCAGGGCAAGTCGATATGACAGTTCATGAGGTGGCAGGTCACTGAATGTATGCTCTACGGTGTTGTTAAGGGAAGAGTGCATATGTGAGGCATGAGGAGGAAAGAAAACATATAGTATTAAACTAACACAGATTGTAACAATGCACAGGAAAAATAGAATAATCAAAGAAACTATACATCTACTATGTAATAACTTACATTATTTCTCTCTCATTTTGCTCTTTTTACTATTGTCGTATGCGATCTTATACATGTCAGAAATCTAGTCTAACCGATTCACCACCTAGTGGACTTAAACAATTAAACTTCGTCTGACTTACTAGATCGTAACTTAGACCTATACTCTTGCTGTGGAGTCTTTTCTAGCAAAGGCGGCGCAAGCGGTGCAAAGTCTTTAATGTCTTTAATGTCTTTAATGTCTTTAATGTCTTTATTCTTTTCAAAAGTACCAGATTGTCCAAAGTATCTCTTGCAGTGTTGAGCGTGAAGCCATCCCTTTCTTCCCTCGACCTTAATCGCAGTCCTCGTGGTCAGTAACACCAACTTCGGCGTCTTCCAACGTGGCTCAAGGGGGCTTGATCGATCAAAATTCCGGACAAACACGAAATCCCCAGGGACTATGGCGTGTTCCTTGACCTGGGTGTTGTCAGGGAAGGCGGCAGCAACCTGTGAACGACAAGAGAGTAGTGCAGACATCAAGGAAGCCAGGTAATCTGTCAGCATGTTACTGTCAACATCAGTTATTTTCTTAGGCATAGGCGTACCCCACATATTTGGCGGTCTACCGAAAACTACTTCATACGGGGATAGGCCTGTTCTGGAATGAGCTACCATACGCATGTAAAAGAGGGCAACCTGCAAGGCTACCATCCAATCCACGCCTTTTTCTGCACAGATCTTCCCTAGTTTTGTCTTAATTGTCTGATTATGTCTTTCTACAAGGCCTGCTGCTTCAGGGTGTCGTACACAATGGAACTTCCAATTATATCCTAACAGAAGAGACACTTGTTTCATTAATTCAGAGGAAAATGGCTGACCATTATCTGAGTAGCACCAATTGCCTGGCGGTTGTCACAGCAGTATAATCTGGAACTGGATACGCTTCTGTCCATCTAGATAGTGCACACACAACTACCAAGACATACTTCTAACCTCTACATCTGTCCATTTGGATGTAATCCATCTGGAGGACCTCAAAAGGGTGGTCAGGAGGATGAAATCCGCCTTGTTCCACCGGGATGCCTTTACCTGGATTGAACTGGCAACAGATCATACATGTTCGTACTTTCTGTTTCGCTGCTGCACGCAGGTGCATGTTAAACCAGATATTCTGTAAACTGTCTATCATTGCCTTCTCTCCCAAGTGTGCTGGACTCTGTGTTGTGTTTATGATTACTTGTACCATGGAATCTGGAAGAAACCATGTGCCTTTTCCCTTAGTCATCCAACCTTGGTCAGTCTGGACCCCTCCTTGTTCAGTCCATTTCTTTATTTCATCTGTAGTGGCACGTGTCTGTATGTCGAGTACATCTTGAGAAGGATCCCTGACTGTCATACTTTTTGTCAGTAATGGTACGTGTCTGTTGGTGTCTGGGCTGTAAGTTTAGAAGTTCGGTCTGCCAGGTCATTACCTTGGGAAATGGTGTCTGTGACTTTGGTGTGAGCTTTGCATTTCAGGATAGCTATGGCTGTAGGTAAATGTATTGCTTCCAACAGGGCTTGAATAAGCGGGCCGTGCTGAATTTTGGCCCCATGAGAGGTCAAGAAACCTCTCTCCCTCCATAGTACTCCGAAATCATGAACTACGCCAAAAGCATATTGTGAATCTGTATAAATGTTCACTCTTAAGTGCTTAGCTCTTATGCAGGCTTGTGTCAGAGCGATGAGCTCTGCTGCTTGTGCTGACAGTATGTCTATTCTTTGTGTCTCTATGACTTCAGTAGCAGTGGTCACGGCATATGCTGCTACTAACTCTCCTGCACTCGTTCTCATGCATGATCCGTCTACATAGTGTTAGGTCAGGGTCTGGAAGTGCAATATCTGTCAGGTCTTGTCTTGGTTTCGTCACTATATTCATTACTTCCACACAGTCATGTGGTGGTGCATTTACTGTACTTGAGGGCAAAAGTGTAGCAGGGTTTAGAATATTACATCGTCTGATCTCTATGTGTGGCTGAAATAATGTCAGTTCATATCCTGTCAGTCTCGCTATAGTCAAATGTTGTGTCTGTGTCCTGTTTAAGAGAACCTCCACTGCATGTGGTACCTGTACTGTCAGGGGGTGTCCCAGCACTATCGAGTCACTTTGTTTTATGGCTAGGGCTGTTGCTGCAACCGATTTCAGGCACGCAGGCAGAGCGTGGGCCACTGGGTCTAGTGTACTAGAAAAATAAGCACAAGGCTTGTGTTTTCCTGCTTGATCTTGTGTGAGGACAGATAATGCTGTTCCACCCCGTTCAGTTACGAAAAGCATAAAAGGTTTACTGTAACTAGGAGTCGCTAGAACTGGCGCTTGACATAATGCTCTTTTTAATTCCTCAAATGCCAAGGTATGTTCTTGTGTCCAAGGGAGGACAGTCGAAGACGCTGCCTCCTGTGTTGTCAATTGTATGAGTGGTTTGGCTAGATAGGCATACTGGGGAATCCATTGCCTACAGTAGAAGTGAGGCCAATGAAGGCCCGTACTTCCTTTTGTGTCTTGGGCTGTGAAAGGTTAAAAATGAGCTGTATACATTCTGGTGTTAGCTGTCTACCCTGTGGTAAATAAAATATTACCCTGTCATAATTTCTATAATTAAACAAAGTGTCATGCATTAAATGAGAGGCAGAGTCCGTGGTATCCGAGTCAAAGGGCTTTATTCCAATAACTCGAGTTAAGGGAGAATCTGTTCCATCACCTCTAAGGTTCAGGAAGGGTCTTCTAAACATTATTTTCTGATTACATATTTATACGTGCAATCTTGTACATAGGAGGAGAGCAAGAGAGAAAAGAAGATATGAGCATGTGGGCGTGCATGAGGGTGTACACTTGGTGAGTCATAGGTGAGTCATAGGTGAGTCATAGGTGGGTGGATACATGGAGGGGGGGTTGCATGGCAGGCTGGAACTTTGCCCTACTTGTGCGTGCAACTTGATCATGACGTGCAACTGACGTGTGACTGGGAGGAAAGCTGACATTCAGTCTAGTAGAGAGGCCTTCAGTGTCAGGGCGACCAGCACGTCTGGTATTATCTGATATCTTGAGTCCGGGGATGTTTTATCTGAAGCAAAGGTCGCTCATCACTAAGAGCCAGAGGGGGCATATATTTCTTCGTTCATTGCAAGGGGGAATGTGGGCTTTCTACGGATGCAAGCTCTGTAATTTACTTAAACGGAGACAGAAAGGCTAGGTCCTATCTCTGCAGACGGGTTCTGTTTACCTTCTTCACCGGGCAGAAATGTGATTCTGTACAACAAGCAGATAACTATTTTGCAAACACTGTCTTGGCACCCCGTACTGGGTCTCTTTCGGCTGAGCCAGAGGTATGCGAGGTCAGGGATACGTAACTGTAGCTCTCAGAGTGTCTGAGCCATGAAAACCCTAATTCAGAAACTGGCTCAGGCTGAACCACAAAACGGGTTCATCGTGATTTATTCAAAAGTGCACAATGCAAATACATGGGCCTTAAATGCTAACTTAATATTTCTTACATGGGAGACTTGATGACTGGCATCCTAATGCAGGACGTAAATGCAGAGGCCTTGTGATTCAGGCCACTTAAGGGAAAATGCATGTATGACATGCACATACATTAAACATAGGGTACACGCAGGGGACATATTGGTCATGTAAAATTTCATTTTCCTCAGATGGCCTGTCTCGGGAACATGGGATTCTGAATGCATTATGAGAGTAGAGGAAGCGCTATGGAAAAAGAAATCAAGACCCTCTCAGAAAGATGCCATTGAGTTATGGCGCAAAGAGTCACATAGGAGAACAAAGAAAGAATTGAACAAAACAGAGAGAACTAAACAAGCAGCGGAAAAAGCAAAAGAAAAAGAACTGCGAGAGGAGGGGGAGCGGGTCAAAACAGAACAGGCTGATAGAGAAAGAAATACCGTCGTTACTGGTATTTATCCCGTCCTCTCAGAAGAACTAGCTAGAGTGACCCCCTCAGAAACACCCCGTAGTTCGCGAACGCCACCACCTGTACCCTTTAGAGTATGTAGAAAGAAGCCGACAGCATCAGAGGCTTTTATTTCCTCCTATATAGAAGAGCCCGCACCGGACTATGTAAACGCAGATTTCCTTCCACCCCCATCGGCCATATAAGTTTACTGTGTAGTTCCTTGTAAATAGCTCCTTGTAAATATGGTTTATGAAGAGCGTGTCATTATTATAACTTGTTGAGTTTCTTGTGAATATGGCTTGTGAATAGCGCCATGTGGTTATGGTTTGTGCAGAGCATGTTATCATTACGTTAGGCAGGAGAGAGCTGGATCTCTTTCAAGTGCTTGGAGAAAACGTTTTGAAGATGTGCGTACGTGTTATGTGATAACGTGGAGAGATGGGTTCATGACTTTCCCATGTACTGCAGTCATTGGGGAAAGATTGTGCTTCAGCTGCCAAAGAGTTAATATCTTGTATTGAGAAGGCAGTATTTGTTTTAACATGCTGTTTAACATGCATGGTTATGTGAGCTGACACTAAAAGTCAGTGAGTGTTCAGATGAATGATGGTTTGATTTAACATTTTCATTGGTTGCTGGGTCTGCCTATGTGCTTTGTCAGCTTTGTCAGCTTGCTGACTGAAATGGTAACGTCTTGCATGCAGAGTAAAGAAGTGTTCATTTAACATTCTATTTCAAATGCGTCCGTGTATTTGTGTGGGTTTGCCTTGGAACACTTGATTTAATGTGTTTGACTCAGAGGTCGGCAAGCTGTAAATAAACCAGTCGGATTGAGATAAGGGTTTGCACGGAGGGTGCTTTAATGTTTTCACGGTTGAGAAGGAAATATAAAACAGACCCATCATAGAATGTGCTTTTAATTAGTGTAATGCAACCGTGTGTTTTTTTAAATTAGAATTTGTTCTACAAAATACACATTATTATTTTTTCCAATGCAAGCTGCCCTTTAGAATAGCGTGTGACAGTTAATCCACTCAATTAGAAAAACTGGCCTTTTGAAAAATGATGAATCTGGCCCTTTTAATAGGTAGAATAGAAGAGCTTGCACACTTAATTATGAAAATCTTGGTTCTGCAATGCAAAATTATGGTGTTTCACATGTTATTTTCAAAAAGTAAAACGTGATGTGTTTCCATGTCATGTTGTTCTGTTTCTTTTTTTCCTTTGCAGCTAGTAACAATATTTTATGATATAATTATTTTAAAATGCTAGCATGTGTTTAGGTTACGAAATAAAATATGTCCTTATTAATTACTGATTTTAGGATGCTTTTTATCACGTTTTGAATTTGCTTCAGTTAAGTTAGAGAATGTTGGTTAGCTCTCTGGCCTGGGTACAGATATGTTTTGAATTACAGAGAATGTGTTTTTCGACCTTGAGGTGGCCTGGCTCCCAGGGAAAGATATTTTGTGAAGGGAGGGCTTTTTCCTCTTGGAGCGCCGAGCAGTGCCTGTCTTGTTATTATTGGCCATACTCCAATTCTTTTCCGCGGACATTTGTTGATATAAACTGACTCAGGCTTCCTTCGCATGCAGAAAAGGAATGCTTGCAATTTGACCAAGCTCTCTCTTCAGTAACTTGGCAGCTGTTCTTAGCTCTCAGAGTTTTGAAAGGGTGGAGGAACAGCCCTGTGGGTGACATCACGATGAAGGGGAAGGCAGTGTAGAGAAAAAAAAATTTGATGAGCCGCAGAGAAATGTTTATAAAAGGAGGGGGTCAAGTTGCTCTTCCTTACAGTCAGCACTGAAAGCTTCATTGACTTCAGATAAGGCATGCTTGCAAATGAATAGTTTTTCCCTCGTAGTGTAAACAGAATAAGTGGCAGGAGTTTCGCTCTTGCAATGAGTCCTAGCATTTACAGTCAGGCATTAAAAAGACAGCTGGATAGTATTAGCATGCCTCCCAACACTGCTCTACTCCAGTACGTAGACGACATCCTAATTACAGCACGATCAGAACCAGAATGCGAAAATGCATCACTGACAGTTTTACACTTTCTGGCAGACAAGGGGCACAAAGTGTCCCCTTCAAAGTTACAATTCTGTGAACAGCAAGTGGTGTACACTTGCTGTCCAAGGAGGGTAGACAGCTAACACCAGAACGTATATAGCTCATTTTTAACCTTTCACAGCCCAAGACACAAAAGGAAGTACGGGCCTTCATTGGCCTCACTTCATACTGTAGGCAATGGATACCCCAGTATGCCTATCTAGCCAAACCACTCATACAATTGACAACACAGGAGGCAGCGTCTCCGACTGTCCTCCCTTGGACACAAGAACATACCTTGGCATTTGAGGAATTAAAAAGAGCATTATGTCAAGCGCCAGTTCTAGCGACTCCTAGTTACAGTAAACCTTTTGTTGGAAATGGGATCCCTGGCTGGCCAGGGCTTTCGCCAAAGTCAGTCAGAGACCACCACCCCCAAGTCAGGGCAAGGGAGTTACACGCCAAGATAACCCCTACTCACCCTCTAGGTAACGTGGCGCGAGCAGCAAGGCTAAACTTGGAGGCGATGTAAGTTAAGTATTTGCGCACGCACCCCAGCAACAACACCCAAAGGCCCACCACAAAGGAAACTCCACACAAGGTTATATAAAAATAGCCTTTGTATTACACCAAAACACATTAGATAAAACACACTTTACAATGTGCCCGAGGCACGGGCAGAATTTACAAGGGATTATTTACAAGACAGGGCAATCCAAACCACCCTAGTAACAGGTCACGCAGGGAACCAGGACCTTACTAGCACCACCAGCACTAGCAAGAACAACCACCTCAGTATCACAATACAAGTAGGGGCATAGACCTGGGGACAAAACACATGATGCAGAACCTACATTCAGCGGTGTAAGGAACACATGACGCATCAACACACGTTCAGCGGTGTAAGGAACAGGGCACATAATGTATCAACAACACATTCAGAGGTGCAGCAAAGAGCACTTTGCAGAAATCACAGTAACATGAACTTACATCAAAGTCCAGGGTCCAGGTTGCGCCACTGCGCCATGACCTAAACATAGCAGCTGCCCACTACTTGCTGGGTAGCTGAGGGACAGGACAGGGGGGGCCTAAACGCTGCAGCTGGCACTAAGTGCTGCACAGCTGGGGAAAGGCCAGGGATGAAGGAGTGCGCCTCACTCCTAAATCCATAGTACATGTCCCTAGAAAAGCAAAACCTAAAGTGGTGCAGCTGCCCACTAATTGCTGGGCAGTTGTAGATCAGTAAAACTGCGCCAGGGCTCTCATCAGCCCTCTGGGACAACCACGGCGCCAAACTGAGCCATCTGGCTCTGGGGCCTCGGGGGAGCCTCGTAGGCTCTAAACACAAACTGCCCCACACGTTGGAGTCCCTCCTCGGGGGACTTGAACCACTTAAAGGCCCCCACTGAGCCTCTTGTGACTCTCGGACCCCTGGTGGTGCCTTGAGGAGCCTCTTAGGCTCGGGAGGGCAATTGGCACCGGTGGAGCCTCTCGGGCTCAATAACTGATTAGGCCGTCTTGGTTGGAGTCCCTCCCGGAGGACTCTGAAACAACTGGGCCCCCGGGAGCCCCTCGGGCCCGGGGTTAGACGGAGTCCCTCTCGGGGGACTCGGCATCACATGAGGCCCCACGGGCCTCGTAGCACCTCAAGGGATTCACTGGAGGGGAGGGGCGGGCACCGACAATGTGCCCCGATTCCCTCCTCCCCTTCAGTCCACTCACCGGGTCTGGCTCGCTGGACTCTTCTTCTCCCTTCACCCGGTCCCCCATCTCGGGACCGGGACTCGAGGTGGAGCCTTCGTGGCTCCAGGGCAATTAGTATCCGGGCCTCCCTCCTGGTCACGGGAGCCCCGCAACGCTCGCACCACTGCCGGCTTCCGTCTTGCTCCCTGGCGGGGGCAGGGGAATCTCCTCGGGCCGGCAGCCAATCACGGCGCGGCCCAGGGACAGCGTCACTAGGGAATCGCGGGCCGGCAGCCAATCACGGCGCGGCCCCGGGAAGGCATCATCAGGAGGCTCGGCCGGCTGGACCAATCCCAGCGCGGCCTAGTGATGACGCTGCAGCTTCTCCTTCTCGGCCCGGTGCTGCGGCGGTGAACACACGGGGCAATGCCGGG
Organism: Lissotriton helveticus; assembly: GCF_964261635.1. NCBI lineage: Eukaryota > Metazoa > Chordata > Amphibia > Caudata > Salamandridae > Lissotriton > Lissotriton helveticus. The sequence goes on along the minus strand of NC_136059.1, from coordinate 521,513,068 downwards.
TGGGCACCGGCTTGTTTAAAATTAAAGTCCAACGGGCAAAATATGGGCGGCCAATGAGCGGGGTGGCACCCGCGCCGCTCGGTCACCTCACGGGGCGAAAGGATGCCGGGTGGGCACCGGCTGGGCACCCAAAGCGATAGCAGCGCTAACCACGAAGAAAAGGCGCTCCCAAGCGCCGCAGGACAAAATAAAGCGCTCTTAAGCGCTAGCCACGGGTTTCCAGCACTCCCAGCGCTGAAGGGCAGAAATACAGCGCTTCCAGCGCTATAAGCAGAATAAAGCGCTCCCAAGCGCTAGGAAGGAAAATACAGCAACAAAGTCCTTCAGTAGTCCAGCATCCTAGCAGTCTAGGGGCTGGGCAGGGCTCAGGGAGGCAAGCCTTCCCCTGAGCCCAAGCAGCAGCATGCCCCTGGCAAGATTCAAGTTGGGAACAAGAACATTTTTCAAGAGGTCACAGCCTCTTTTTATACAGACAAATCCTTTGTCTAAGGGCATGGTGGGGGCGGAACCAGTCGCAGCTAGTTCTTGAGTACTCTTGATGGCCCAACCACCCATTTCATTCACTGGGGAGGCTAGGGTCATCAGTCACACCACAGGGGGGCGGAGCCAGCATTGTGTGGGGAAAACCCAGCCCATCCAGGACACAGGTACACTCCTCCCACACATCACTCATGCTAATCTCACACTCACCACCGGGCAGACACATCCAGACTTCCTGGAGCCTGGCATGCCAGCCAGCTCCAGCCAATCACACTCCAGCACCCTCACTGCACACATATCTCAATGTCCAGAAGTAGCACTTCCCTTCTAGACACATACATGCCGCATACACCATCTCGCAGCATTCACTCTCACGAGTTCACACATACTAAACTCGAGCCTGCACTCCCCACGCATCAGGAACTACCTGGGACACACACATTCCCCATGCATTCCTATGGGAGGGCAGGCCTATCTCACTCCACGCACTCAGGGAGCGCACGCACTTTACACTGCGCCACAGTGCTAAAGTGCGCAAAGACCAGAAATCACTATAATTCAAGGCAAAAAGTTCAGGGGTGAACCTGCCAAAAGGCCCAAGTCCAACACAACCCCCTTCCAGCCAAAACGCAGGGTAGGCCAATCACCACCGTGATGGACTTCCCTGCTTGGGGCGATAGAACACGGACGCGGGCCCGCACTGCAGGGACACCCTCCGGTTCTACGCCACGTTGACCCATAAGCCAAGCACATACTTAAAAAAAAAACAGGCCCAACTAGGCTACCCCACTGGTACTCCTTAGTTGTCCATGGCTAGGACCAGGCCCTAGGCCACCCAGATACCACTGGTCCATGCCCATTCACAGAGTGGGGGGTAGTAACCCCTGGCCTACACTAGCCATTCTCCACTCCCTTTCTCAGTGTAGTTCCAAACTACCACTGATCCTTCAACCTAGGGTCCGCACCCTCAGGCTGACCAGAGGTCACGGGCAATAATGCCCCACCCTACCTCTACTTCTGAAGCACCCTCCAGAACACAACTCTCCCACCAGTTTAGGACCTGACTTCCTCAGCAGCAGTGACCACAGTCAGACCAGCACAAGAACGGTGTAGTGAGGCGTCGCACTTTGCGGGTTGCCAGATGCGGCGCAGGCGGCGGCTCGCGGACCGCGTCGAGATGGGGACGGCGAGCGGCATAGACTGCACGGCCGAAGGCAGACACGGCTCAGTGCGGTGCCTACAGGACACCAGGCTGGTCATGACAGAGTCACAGCTCCCTTAACTGGTTTACCACCTGGGATTCACATTTACCGGATGCACAGGGGTCAGACTCCCTCTGACCCCCTTCCAGAGTTCTGCACCCTCCCACTGTAGAACAGGGTCCCTCCACTTAAGGTAGGCCCCACCTGCTCTCAGGGTAGTACCACAACACTCAGCCAAGAACCCTAAAGATCCCTGCTAGGCCTGTACCACCCCTTCTGGGAAACACAGGGTCTCTTCACTTAAGATGAGCCCCACCTGTGTTCACAGGGGTACCCCTAGAAGACAAACCGGCCAGGACACTGGCTACAGTCACCCTGCCGTCCAGGACAGGCAACACCTGACCCTGGCTCCCCAACCTAGGGACGCTACCCTTTGGTTAGATGCCTGGCGCACCAGGACTTCTACAAGTTGGAAACAAAAATCTAAGACTTTCTCTCCTCCTTCAGCAGCAAGGCAACCACTGCAGGTCAATACCCCATACAGCTTACCCGGTTCCTTCTCTTCAGGCAGGAGTCCCTTCTTGTAACTTCAGGACACTACATACAGTTGCCCTTACGTCCAGATCTGGAAACACCGGCTACTGGCTCCCCAACCGAGGGACGTACCCTTTGGTCAGATGCCTGGCGCACCAGGACTTCCTTGAGGGTGACACATAACTAATGTGTCGTGTACAAGCCTGCCTGACACTCAGGACAGAAGTGGCACCACCATGGTCACTGCTTGGCAACACAACCCTTCTGGCTGGCCCCTGACCCACTGGTTCTTCCACTGGGGAACCTATCCCCCTCGCACCCCTCCATCTGGACTTCTGCACCCTCCCAACTGGAGCGGTACTGCCAGGCACCAGAACTACTGGAACCCTGGTTACAGAGGTTCCACGTTCTCCAGACACTCTGGAAGATCCTCCTCAAATGACCTATTGGTACAGCCTAGGTCCCCGACCGGATGTTCCCTTCAGAAACATTCCAGGCCCTGACACTGGGTTTCGGGCACCTGGAGACATGCAGTCCCACCCACTCCTTCTCCTCTTGAGACAGGACGTGAGCCCCTACACCGAGACCTAGCTGGGCTACACTGAACCTCTTCCACCACGCTGAGCTGGAAGACACCTCAGACACTCCTTTTGGAATCACTCCATCCCCTATGCCTCTCTCCTCCCAGAACATTACCAACTCCAAAATTCTGTCTCTCAACAGACCACAGAAATCAAAAAGCAGGCTCCACTATCTGCAGACGTTCTTGGGAAAAGTTCAACACACAGGACTTAGGTATCTGAACAAAACTAGCATTCAGCAAGCTCCCCATCCAGAGAACTCACAAACACATCCAGTGCCACACACCATTCATCCACACACACCCCTCCCCAGACTGGTAAGGCAGTTTCTACCACCCCTGACTTCTCAACCTGACCACACTTGACACAGGTACCATTACTCCAGGGCAGGGACGGGGGACACATGCACTGGACACACTTATGCTGCCACCACTGGATCCCACCCTTCTGGTGAATCCAGAAAACACACTGCACTTAGGGGGATGATCTACCCTCCCGAGCTAGGGACACCTAACTTAAAGTGTACAAGAAACACATTTCCACAGAAATGACATTTTCAGGAAACTTAAACAATAATCCCCAAAATGTGGTTATCCAATATGCAGAGTTTTGTGGTGCAGCCAGCTGCTACTGTGGTACAACACAAACACAAATCCTTATCCCACCGCTTGCCGCCAATGTTGGAAATGGGATCCCTGGCTGGCCAGGGCTTTCGCCAAAGTCAGTCAGAGACCACCACCCCCAAGTCAGGGCAAGGGAGTTACACGCCAAGATAACCCCTACTCACCCTCTAGGTAACGTGGCGCGAGCAGCAAGGCTAAACTTGGAGGCGATGTAAGTTAAGTATTTGCGCACACACCCCAGCAACAACACCCAAAGGCCCACCACAAAGGAAACTCCACACAAGGTTATATAAAAATAGCCTTTGTATTATACCAAAACACATTAGATAAAACACACTTTACAATGTGCCCGAGACACGGGCAGAATTTACAAGGGATTATTTACAAGACAGGGCCACCTGGACCACTGTGAGGAATCAGCACTTTTAGAAGTAACAATACAATACTTGTAGGCCTAGAACTTAGAACATAGCCTATCAGACAGTACCTTCCGTCCTGGTTGCACGGGATAATGCGAGTGACCTCCTTAGTAAGCTTGAGCGGGCGACCCAGCGAAGCGGCGCGGCTCAGGGGAGAGCGGCGCTGCTCGAGGCTTGGACGGGCTGCCGGCACGGTACAAGCGTTTCTCTGGGGCGACCAATGTGTGCGGCCTATCTCACTCCACGCACTCAGGGAGCGCACGCACTTTACACTGCGCCACAGTGCTAAAGTGCGCAAAGACCAGAAATCACTATAATTCAAGGCAAAAAGTTCAGGGGTGAACCTGCCAAAAGGCCCAAGTCCAACACCTTTTATGCTTTTCGTAACTGAACGGGGTGGAACAGCGTTATCTGTCCTCACACAAGATCAAGCAGTAAAACACAAGCCTTGTGCTTATTTTTCTAGTACACTAGACCCAGTGGCCCAGGCTCTGCCTGCGTGCCTGAAATCGGTTGCAGCAACAGCCCTAGCCATAAAACAAAGTGACTCGATGGTGCTGGGACACCCCCTGACAGTACAGGTACCACATGAAGTGGAGGTTCTCTTAAACAGGACACAGACACAACATTTGACTATAGCGAGACTGACAGGATATGAACTGACATTATTTCAGCCACACATAGAGATCAGACGATGTAATATTCTAAACCCTGCTACACTTTTGCCCTCAAGTACAGTAAATGCACCACCACATGACTGTGTGGAAGTAATGAATATAGTGACGAAACCAAGACAAGACCTGACAGATATTGCACTTCCAGACCCTGACCTAACACTCTATGTAGACAGATCATGCATGAGAACGAGTGCAGGAGAGTTAGTAGCAGCATATGCCGTGACCACTGCTACTGAAGTCATAGAGACACAAAGAATAGACATACTGTCAGCACAAGCAGCAGAGCTCATCGCTCTGACACAAGCCTGCATAAGAGCTAAGCACTTAAGAGTGAACATTTATACAGATTCACAATATGCTTTTGGCGTAGTCCATGATTTCGGAGTACTATGGAGGGAGAGAGGTTTCTTGACCTCTCATGGGGCCAAAATTCAGCACGGCCCGCTTATTCAAGCCCTGTTGGAAGCAATACATTTACCTACAGCCATAGCTATCCTGAAATGCAAAGCTCACACCAAAGTCACAGACACCATTTCCCAAGGTAATGACCTGGCAGACCGAACTGCTAAACTTACAGCCCAGACACCAACAGACACGACAAGGACAGAAGTACCATTACTGACAAAAAGTATGACAGTCAGGGATCCTTCTCAAGATGTACTCGACATACAGACACATGCCACTACAGATGAAATAAAGAAATGGACTGAACAAGGAGGGGTCCAGACTGACCAAGGTTGGATGACTAAGGGAAAAGGCACATGGTTTCTTCCAGATTCCATGGTACAAGTAATCATAAACACAACACAGAGTCCAGCACACTTGGGAGAGAAGGCAATGATAGACAGTTTACAGAATATCTGGTTTAACAAGCACCTGCGTGCAGCAGCGAAACAGAAAGTACGAACATGTATGATCTGTTGCCAGTTCAATCCAGGTAAAGGCATCCCGGTGGAACAAGGCGGATTTCATCCTCCTGACCACCCTTTTGAGGTCCTCCAGATGGATTACATCCAAATGGACAGATGTAGAGGTTACAAGTATGTCTTGGTAGTTGTGTGTGCACTATCTAGATGGACAGAAGCGTATCCAGTTCCAGATTATACTGCTGTGACAACCGCCAGGCAATTGGTGCTACTCAGATAATGGTCAGCCATTTTCCTCTGAATTAATGAAACAAGTGTCTCTTCTGTTAGGATATAATTGGAAGTTCCATTGTGTACGACACCCTGAAGCAGCAGGCCTTGTAGAAAGACATAATCAGACAATTAAGACAAAACTAGGGAAGATCTGTGCAGAAAAAGGCGTGGATTGGATGGTAGCCTTGCAGGTTGCCCTCTTTTACATGCGTATGGTAGCTCATTCCAGAACAGGCCTATCCCCGTATGAAGTAGTTTTCGGTAGACCGCCAAATATGTGGGGTACGCCTATGCCTAAGAAAATAACTGATGTTGACAGTAACATGCTGACAGATTACCTGGCTTCCTTGATGTCTGCACTACTCTCTTGTCGTTCACAGGTTGCTGCCGCCTTCCCTGACAACACCCAGGTCAAGGAACACGCCATAGTCCCTGGGGATTTCGTGTTTGTCCGGAATTTTGATCGATCAAGCCCCCTTGAGCCACGTTGGAAGACGCCGAAGTTGGTGTTACTGACCACGAGGACTGCGATTAAGGTCGAGGGAAGAAAGGGATGGCTTCACGCTCAACACTGCAAGAGATACTTTGGACAATCTGGTACTTTTGAAAAGAATAAAGACATTAAAGACATTAAAGACATTAAAGACTTTGCGCCGCTTGCGCCGCCTTTGCTAGAAAAGACTCCACAGCAAGAGTATAGGTCTAAGTTACGATCTAGTAAGTCAGACGAAGTTTAATTGTTTAAGTCCACTAGGTGGTGAATCGGTTAGACTAGATTTCTGACATGTATAAGATCGCATACGACAATAGTAAAAAGAGCAAAATGAGAGAGAAATACTGTAAGTTATTACATAGTAGATGTATAGTTTCTTTGATTATTCTATTTTTCCTGTGCATTGTTATAATCTGTGTTAGTTTAATACTACATGTTTTCTTTCCTCCTCATGCCTCACATATGCACTCTTCCCTTAACAACACCGTAGAGCATACATTCAGTGACCTGCCACCTCATGAACTGTCATATCGACTTGCCCTGCGTAACAATACTTTCATTCGAATGTTACACCGTTCTCATCAGACCAGCAATGCGACTGATTGCTGGGTATGTGGCCAACTGCCACCTTATCAAAAACGAAGGGAGTTCTGCCCTTCTTCCCTTTACCGTTCTCCCACAATGGTTCTTGCGGAGCATGGTTTGCCATAATGACCTCACTAGACAGAAAGTCCATAGTTTACCAAAATGAATGGATATATGGAAACCTGAATAAAGTAATGAATAAGGCATGTTTTCCAGACAAAGACGGATTTCCCCAAAGGAAGGGAACAGATCTAGAAAATGAAGAGTACGAGAAAGGAAGTGCATCCGTTAGTTTTATAATGCTGAACGCTCAGCCCATGCAAAATATAGGTCCACCATTTATTTCAGTCCTACCGGTAAAAGGTGATTTATGTGTTAGAAAGAAAGGTTCAGTACATATGGGACACAGCGAGTGTAAAGCTGTAGTAGAGTTTAACGATAAAGAACAGTCTTCTTTCAAAACATCACGCCATACCTATTTCATTTGCGGTCAAACAGCCTATGTACATCTGCCCCCAGACTGGGGTGGGACATGTTATATAGCGTTCCTGCTGCCACCCGTCTTTCTGGCCCCATCCCATTACCATCGAGATTCACGACTAGAGCATGTTAGACAAAGGAGAGAGACCGATGCCTCAGAGATAGATCAGACTGAAACAGCTTGGGAGCAATATACAGATTTCAACAAAGGATTCTTTTTCTTCATAGGTCCCGTCCAAAACAGTAAACTGATACGCAGGTTAACAAGAACTCTGGAAGCAGTAGTGAATGTGACTGCTTCTGCTCTGGCGAATTTGACCCAGGAGCAGTCTGCCATGAGACTTGTTGTTCTTCAGAACCGCCTTGTTCTTGACGTCATCCTGGCGGATAGGGGCGGGGCTTGTAGAGTGATCGGCTCCAGTTGCTGCATTTTCATCCCTAATAACGCGCCATCTGTGTACGCAGCAATAACAAGACTCCACAAGATTGCTCATGATATACATCAAGACCCAGGCACATGGACTTGGTCCAGTTGGCTCTGGGGTGTAATATTGGCTTGGGGATGGAAAGTGTTGTCGTTCCTAGGAATGATACTGCTTATGATATTCGGCTGCTGTCTCTGTCTGCAGTGTGGCCCGGCCATTTGCGGCCTGTGTGCGACTGCCTGTGTACCACATCCACGTGTACAAAGGATCAAAGATGAACAAATGATGCTGTATGATCAACTATACGGTCTCATGAATATAGATGTGTCCTGAAGGGTAAAGTAGGGGACAAGGAGGGAATGAGGAAAATGAAATTTTACATGACCAATATGTCCCCTGCGTGTACCCTATGTTTAATGTATGTGCATGTCATACATGCATTTTCCCTTAAGTGGCCTGAATCACAAGGCCTCTGCATTTACGTCCTGCATTAGGATGCCAGTCATCAAGTCTCCCATGTAAGAAATATTAAGTTAGCATTTAAGGCCCATGTATTTGCATTGTGCACTTTTAAATAAATCACGATGAACCCGTTTTGTGGTTCAGCCTGAGCCAGTTTCTGAATTAGGGTTTTCATGGCTCAGACACTCTGAGAGCTACAGTTACGTATCCCTGACCTTGCATACCTCTGGCTCAGCCGAAAGAGACCCAGTACGGGGTGCCAAGACAGTGTTTTGCAAAATAGTTATCTGCTTGTTGTACAGAATCACATTTCTGCCCGGTGAAGAAGGTAAACAGAACCCGTCTGCAGAGATAGGACCTAGCCTTTCTGTCTCCGTTTAAGTAAATTACAGAGCTTGCATCCGTAGAAAGCCCACGTTCCCCCATGCAATGAACGGAGAAATATATGCCCCCTTTGGCTCTTAGTGATGAGCGACCTTTGCTTCAGATAAAACATCCCCGGACTCAAGATATCAGATAATACCAGACGTGCTGGTCGCCCTGACACTGAAGGCCTCTCTACTAGACTGAATGTCAGCTTTCCTCCCAGTCACACGTCAGTTGCACGTCATGATCAAGTTGCACGCACAAGTAGGGCAAAGTTCCAGCCTGCCATGCAACCCCCCCTCCATGTATCCACCCACCTATGACTCACCTATGACTCACCTATGACTCACCAAGTGTACACCCTCATGCATGCCCACATGCTCTTATCTTCTTTTCTCTCTTGCTCTGCTCCTATGTACAAGATTGCACGTATAAATATGTAATCAGAAAATAATGTTTAGAAGACCCTTCCTGAACCTTAGAGGTGATGGAACAGATTCTCCCTTAACTCGAGTTATTGGAATAAAGCCCTTTGACTCGGATACCACGGACTCTGCCTCTCATTTAATGCATGACACTTTGTTTAATTATAGAAATTATGACAGGGTATAATTTTATTTACCACACAAATACCACAACCACCAATACCACAACTACCAATACCACTACCAATACTACCACCACCAATGCAAATACCACAACCACCAATACCACAAACACCAATACCACAATTAATATGACCTCCACCAATACCAGCACCACTACCACCAATACCATCACCAATACCTCCACCAATACCAATACCACCACCACCAATACCACCAATACCACCACCAATACCACCAACTCCAACACCAATTCCAACATCATCAATACCATCACCACCAATACCACCACCACCAATACCACCACAACCACCACCAATACCACAACCACAAATGCCACAAATACCACAACTACCACCACCACCAATATCACCACAATACCACCACAACCAATATTAACACCACCAATACCAACCCCACCAATTCTACCCCACCACCAATACTACCATCACCAATACCACCGCCACCAATACCACCATCACCAATACTACCACAACTACCAATAATACCCCACCAATACCACCCCCACCAATACCACCACCACCACCAATACCACCATCACTAATACCACCACCACTACTATCACCACCGCCAATATAACAGCCACCAATACCATCACCACCACCAATACTACCACCACCCCAACCACCAATACCACCAATTCCACCACCACCAAACCTATGACCACCAATACCCCCAGCACCACTAATACCACCACCAATACCACAACCACAAATGCCACAAATACCACAACTACCACCACCACCAATATCACCACAATACCACCACAACCAATATTAACACCACCAATACCAACCCCACCAATTCCACCCCACCACCAATACTACCATCACCAATACCACCGCCACCAATACCACCATCACCAATACTACCACAACTACCAATAATACCCCACCAATACCACCCCCACCAATACCACCACCGCCACCAATACCACCACCACTAATACCACCACCACTACTACCACCACCGACAATATAACAGCCACCAATACCACCACCACCACCAATACTACCACCACCACAACCACCAATACCACCAATTCCACCACCACCAAACCTACGACCGCCAATACCCCCGGCACCACAAATACCACCACCAATACCACCAATAACAATACCACCAATACCACCACAAGCAATATCACCAATACCACCACCAATACCACTACCACCAATACCACCACCACCAATGCCAATACCACAACCCCCAATACCACAACTACCAATACCACTACCAATACTGCCACCACCAATGCCAATATCACAACCACCAATACCACAACCACCAATACTACCACCACCAATACCAACACCAATACCAACACCACCAGTATCACCACAATACTCCCACCACCAATACCACCACCAATCCCAGTACCACCACCACCAATACGCCCACCACCAATACCAGTACCACCACCAATACCCCCACCAATACTACCACCAATAGCATCACCAATAAAAACACCCCCAATATCACCATCACCAATACCACCATGACCACCACCACCACTAATACCACCACCAAGTATACCACCACCACCAATACCACCACCACCAATAGCACAACCACAAACACCACCACCACCAATAGCACCACCACCAATACCACCACCACCAATTCCCCCACCACCAATATGACATCCACAAATACCACCACCACAAATACCACCACCGCCAACTCCACCATCACCAATACCATCCTCACCAATACCACCACCACCAATACCATTACCACCATTACCACCACCACTAATTCTGCCACCACCAATACCCCAATACCACCACCACCAATACCACCAATTCCACCACCACCAATACCATCACCACCAGTACCAAAATCCACCAATAGCAAAACAACCACCAAAACCACCACCACCAATACCACACCCACAAATGCCACAAATACGACAACCACAAATACCATCACCACCAACACCACAAACACCAATACCACCACCACCAATACCACCATTAATATGACCACCACCAATACCCCCACTAATACCAGCGAGACTACCACCAATACCATCACCAGTACCTCCACTAATACCAATATCAATACCACCACCACCAATACCACCAATACCACAACCACAAATGCCACAAATACCACAACCACAAATACCACCACCACCAATATTAACACCACCAAAACCAACCCCACCAATTACACCCCATCAATATCACCACCACCACCAATACCACTACCACCAATACCACCACCACCAATACCACCACCAACACTACTACAACAACAACCAATACCACCACAACCACCAATACCTCTTCCACCAATACCACAACCACCAATACCACAACCACCAATACCACATCCACCAATACCACAACCATCAATTCCACCACCACCACTACCAATATCACCACCACCACGTATGCCAATACCACAACCACCAATACCACAACCAATACCATCACCAATTTCACCACCCCCAATACAACCACCACCACCAATATCACCATTACCAATACCACCACCAATACCACCACCAGTACAAATTCCACTACCAATAACAGTACCACCACCAATAAAAGTGCCACCACCAATATCACCATCACCAATACCGCAACCACCAAGACCACCAACACCAGTACTACCACCACCAATACCAATAGCACCACCACTACCACCAGCCCCAATACCACCACCCCAATACCAATACCATTACCACAACCACCAGTACCACCACTAATACCACCACCACCAATACCACCAAAAATACCACCACCAATACCACCACTACCAATACTACCTCCACCAATTCCACCTCCACCAATACCACAGCACCAATACTACCACCAACAATTCCAACACCACAAATACCACCACCCCCAATACCACCACCACTACCACCACCATACGACCCCCACCAATACCACCACCCTTTTTACTACCACCACCAATGCCACCACCACCAATAGCAAAACCACAAAGAGCACATCCACCAATACCACCACCAATACTACCACCACCAGAACCACCAATACCATCACAACCACCAATACCGCTACCACCAATACAACCAATACCGCCACCACCAATACCACAACCACCAATACCACAACCACCAATACCACCACCACCAATACCACCACCACCATACTACTACCAATACTACCACCACTACCACCAATACCATCACCAATACCACCACAATACCACCACCACCAAGACCACCACCACCAATATTAACACCACCAAATCCAACCCCACCAATTCCACCCCCACCAATATCACCACCACCACCAATACCACCATCACCATTACCACCAATACCACCACCACCAATTCCACCACCACCAATTTCACCACCACAAATACAACCACCAATACCACTACCACCAATACCACCAACACCAATACCAAAACCACAACCACCAATACCACCACCACCAATACAACCACCATCACCAATACAACCACCACCACCAATACCAGTACCACCACCACCACCATCAATACCACCTCCACGAATACCACTACTACCGCCAATACCCCCCGCACCACCAATACCACCACCAATACCACCAATACCAATACCACCAATACCACCACCAGCAATATCTCCAATACCACCACCAATACCACTACCACCAATATCACCACCATCAATGCAAATACCACAACCACCAATACCACAACTACCAATACCACTACCAATACTACCACCACCAATGCCAATACCACAACCACCAATACCACAACCAATACCACCACCACCAATACCACCAATACTACCACCAATACCAACACCAATACCAACACCAATACCAATACCACCAATATCACCACAATACCACCACCACCACCACCAATACCAATACCACCACCACCAATACCACCACCACCAATACCACTACTACCAATACCACCACCACCAATACCACAAACACCAATACCACAATTAATATGACCTCCACCAAAACCAGCACCACTGCCACCAATACCATCACCAATACCTCCACCAATACCAATACCAATACCACCACCACCAATACCACCAATACCACCACCAATACCACCAACTCCAACACCAATTCCAACATCATCAATACCATCACCACCAATACCACCACCACCAATATCACCACAACCACCACCAATACCACAACCACAAATGCCACAAATACCACAACCTCAAATACCACTACCACCAATATCACCACAATACCACCACAACCAATATTAACACCACAATACCAACCCCAACAATTCCACCCCACTAATATCACCACCACCACCAATACCACCATCACCAATACAACAGCCACCAATACCACCATCACCAATACTACCACAACCACCAATACCACCACAAGCAACACCACCACAACCACCACCAATACCACAACCACAAATGCCGCAAATATCACAACCTCAAATACCACCACCACCAATATCACCACAATACCACCACAACCAATATTAACACCACCAATACCAACCCCACCAATTCCACCCCACCAATATCACCACCACCACCAATACCACCATCACCAATACCACCAATACCACGGCCACCAATGCCACCATCACCAATACTACCACAACCACCAATACTACCCCACCAATACCACCCCACCAATACCACCAATACCACCTCACTAATACCACCACCACTACTACCACCACCACCAATATAACAGCCACCAATACCACCACCACCACCAATATCAAAACCACTAATACCAACCCCACCAATACCACCCCCCCAATATCACCACCACCACCAATACCACCATCACTAATACCACCACCACTACTACCACCACCGCCAATATAACAGCCACCAATACCACCACCACCACAAATACTAACACCACCACAACCACCAATACCACCACAACCACCAATTCCACCACCACCAAACCTACGACCGCCAATACCCCCAGCACCACCAATACCACCAATAACAATACCACCAATACCACCACAAGCAATATCACCAATACCACCACCAATACCACTACCACCAATACCACCACAATACCACCACCCCCAAGACCACCACTGCCAATATTAACACCACCAAAACCAACCCCACCAATTCCACCCCCACCAATATCACCACCACCACCAATACCACCATCACCACTACCACCAATACCACGGCCACCAATACCACCACCTCTACTACTACAACAACAACCAATACCACCACAACCACCAATACCTCTTCCACCAATACCACAACCACCAATACCACAACCACCAATACCACATCCACCAATACCGCAACCATCAATTCCACCACCACCACTACCAATATCACCACCACCACGTATGCCAATACCACAACCACCAATACCACAACTACCAATACCACAACCAATACCACCACCACCAAATCCACCACCCCCAATACAACCACCACCACCAATATCACCATTACCAATACCACCACCAATACCACCACCAGTACCAATTCCACTACCAATAACAGTACCACCACCAATAAAAGTACCACCACCAATATCACCATCACCAGTACCGCAAAGCACCAATACCACCAACACCAGTACTACCAGCACCAATACCAATAGCACCACCAATACCACCAGCCCCAAAACCACCACCCCAATACCAATACCATTACCATAACCACCAGTACCACCACTAATACCACCACCACCAATACCACCAATAACACCACCACCAATACCACCACTACCAATACCACCTCCACCAATACCACCTCCACCAATACCACCAGCACCAATACTACCACCACCAATTCCAACACCACAAATACCACCACCCCGAATACCACCACCACTACCACCACCATATCACCCCCACCAATACCACCACCCTTTCTACTACCACCACCAATGCCACCACCACCAATAGCAAAACCACAAAGAGCACATCCACCAATACCACCACCAATACTACCAATACCATCACAACCACCAGTAGCACAACCACCAATACCACAAGCACCACCAATACAACCACCAATATCCACCACCACCAATACCGCCACCACCAATACAACCAATACCACCACCACCAATACCACCACCACCAAAACCACCACCACCAATACCACCATCAAGACAACCACCACTATACTACCACCAATACTACCACCACTTCCACCAATACCATCACCAATACCACCACCAATACCTCCACCAATTTCACAACCACCAATACCACAACTACCAATACCACCACCACCAATACCCCCACCACTACCATTACCACCAATACCACCACCAGCAATATCACCAATAACACCACCACCAATACTACCGCAACCACAACCACCAATACCACCACAACCACTTCCACCAAAACCATAACCACCAATACCACCACCACCAATATCACCCTTAATATGACCACCACCAATACCACCAATACCATCACCAATACCTCAACCAATACCACCACCAATACCAGTACCACCACCACCAATACTACCAATACCCCCACCAATACCACCAACTCCAACACCAATTCCATCATCACCAATTCCATCATCACCAATACCATCACCACCCATACCACCACCACCACCAATACCACTACGACCAATACCACTGCAATACCACCACCACCAAGACCACCACCACCAATATTAACACCACAAATACCAACCACACCAATATCACCCCCACCAATATCACCACCACCAATACCACCATCACCAATACCACCAATACCACAGGCAGCAATACCACCACCAATACTACCACAACCAGCAATACCACCACAGCCACCAATACCACTTCCACCAATGCCACAACCACCAATACCACATCCACGAATACCACAACCACCAATTCCACCACCACCGCTACCAATACCACCACCACCACTTATGCCAATACCACAACCACCAATACCACAACTACCAATACCACCACCACCAATACAACCACCACCACCAATACACCATCACCAATACCACCACCAATACCACCACCAGTACCAATTCCACCACCAATACCAGTACCACCACCAATAAAAGTACCACCACCCATATCACCACCACCAATACTGCAACCATCAATACCACCACCAACACCAGTACTACCCCCACCAATAATAGCACCACCAATACCACCAGCCCCAATACCACCATCCCAATACCAATTCCATTACCACCACTACCAGTACTACCACTAATACCACCACCACCAATACCACCACCACCAATAACACCACCGCTAATATCACCACCAATTCTCCCGCCACCAATACGACAACCACAAATACCACCACCACAAATACCACCACCACCAATACCACCACCACCAATACCACCACCACGAATTCCACCACCATCACTAATACCACCCTCACCAATACCACCACCCCAATACCAATACCATTACCACCATTACCACAACCACCACCACTAATTCCACCAATACCACCACCACCAATACCACCAATTCCACCACCACCAAAGCCATCACCACCAATACCATCACCACCATTACCACCACCACTAATAACATCACAACCACCAAAACCACCACCACCAATACCACTACCACAAATGCCACAAATACCACCACCACCAATACCATCACCACCAATACCACCCCACCAATACCACCACCACCACCAAGACCACCACCACCAATATCAACACCACTAATACCAACCCCACCAATACCAACCCCTCCAATACCACCCCACCAATACCACCCCACCACCAATACCACCATCACTAATACCACCACCACTACTACCAACACCACCAATATAACAGCCACCAATACCACCACCACCACCACCAACAATACTACCACCACCACAACCACCAATACCACCACAACCACCAATACCACTTCCACCAAAACCACAAGCACCAATACCACAACCACCAACACCAAAACTACCACTGCCAATACCCCCAGCACTACCAATACCACCACCAATACCACCAATAACAATACCACCACCAGCAATATCACCAACCACCACCAGCAATATCACCAATACCACCACCAATACCACTACCACCAATGCCACCACCACCAATGCCAATACAACAACCACCAATACCACAACTACCAATACCACTACCAATACTACCACCACCAATGCCAATACCACAACCACCAATACCACCACCAATACCATCACCAAAAATACTACCACCACCAATACCAACACCACCAATATCACCACAATACCATCAACACCAATACCACCACCAATACCAATACCACCACCACCAATACCACCACCATCACCACCACTACCAATACCCCCACTACCAATACAACCACCACCAATACCACTACTACCAATACATCCACCAATACTAATACAACCAATACCAGTACCACCAACACCAATACCCCCACCACCAACACCAGTACCACCACCACCAAAACCCCACTAATACCACCACCAATAGCATCACCACCACCCCCAATATCACCACCAGTACCACCACCACCACCACTAATACCACCACCAAGGATACCACCAATACCACCACCACCAATACCACCGATACCACCATCACCAATAGCACAACCACAAACACCACCACCACCAATAGCACCACCACCAATACCACCACCACCAATTCCCCCACCACCAATATGACATCCACAAATACCACCACCACAAATACCACCAACACCACCACCACCTCAAATACCACCACCGCCAACTCCATCACCATCACTAATACCATCCTCACCAATACCACCACCCCAATACCAATACCATTACCACAATCACCAATACCACCACTAATACCACCACCACCAATACCACCAATAACACCACCACCAATACCACCACTACCAATACCACCTCCACCAATACCACCTCCACCAATATCACCAGCACCAATACTACACCACCAATTCCAACACCACAAATACCACCACCCCGAATACCACCACCACTACCACCACCATATCACCCCCACCAATACCACCACCCTTTCTACTACCACCACCAATGCCACCACCACCAATAGCAAAACCACAAAGAGCACATCCACCAATACCACCACCAATACTACCAATACCATCACAACCACCAATAGCACAACCACCAATACCACAAGCACCACCAATACAACCACCAATATACACCACCACCAATACCGCCACCACCAATACAACCAATACCACCACAACCAATACCACCATCAAGACAACCACCACTATACTACCACCAATACTACCACCACTTCCACCAATACCATCACCAATAAAACCACCAATACCTCCACCAATTTCACAACCACCAATACCACAACTACCAATACCATCACCACCAATACCCCCACCACTACCATTACCACCAATACCACCACCAGCAATATCACCAATACCACCACCAATACCACCAATACCACAACCACCATAACCACAACTACCAATACCAGCACCAATACCACCACCACCAGTACCACCCCACCAATACCACCACCACCAAGACCACCAATATCAACACCACCAATACCAACTCCACCAATACCACCCACCAATATCACCACCACCACCAATACCACCATCACTAATACCACCACCACTACTACCACTACCACCAATATAACAGCCACCAATACCACCACCACCAATACTACCGCCACCACAACCACCAATACCACCACAACCATTTCCACCAAAACCATAACCACCAATACCACCACCACCAATACCACCCTTAATATGACCACCACCAATACCACCAATACCATCACCAATACCTCAACCAATACCACCACCAATACCAGTACCACCACCACCAATACTACCAATACCACCACCAATACCACCAACTCCAACACCGATTCCATTATCACCAATTCCATCATCACCAATACCATCACCACCCATACCACCACCACCACCAATACCACTACGACCAATACCACTGCAATACCACCACCACCAAGACCACCACCACCAATATTAACACCACAAATACCAACCACACCAATATCACCCCCACCAATATCACCCCCACCAATACCACCATCACCAATACCACCAATACCACAGGCAGCAATACCACCACCAATACCACCACAGCCACCAATACCACCACAGCCACCAATACCACTTCCACCAATGCCACAACCACCAATACCACATCCACCAATACCACAACCACCAATTCCACCACCACCACTACCAATACCACCACCACCACTTATGCCAATACCACAACCACCAATACCACAACTACCAATACCACCACCACCAATACAACCACCACCACCAATACCACCATCACCAATACCACCACCAATACCACCACCAGTACCAATTCCACCACCAATACCAGTACCACCACCAATAAAAGTACCACCACCCATATCACCACCACCAATACTGCAACCATCAATACCACCACCAACACCAGTACTACCCCCACCAATAATAGCACCACCAATACCACCAGCCCCAATACCACCATCCCAATACCAATTCCATTACCACCACTACCAGTACTACCGCTAATACCACCACCACCAATACCACCACCACCACCAATAACACCACCGCTAATAGCACCACCAATTCTCCCGCCACCAATACCACAACCACAAATACCACCACCACAAATACCACCACCACCAATACCACCACCACCAATACCACCACCACGAATTCCACCACCATCACTAATACCACCCTCACCAATACCACCACCCCAATACCAATACCATTACCACCATTACCACAACCACCACCACTAATTCCACCAATACCCCCAATACCACCACCACCAATATCACCAATTCCACCACCACCAATACCATCACCACCAATACCATCACCACCAATACCACCACCACTAATAACATCACAACCACCAAAACCACCACCACCAATACCACAACCACAAATGCCACAAATACCACCACCACCAATACCACCACTGTTGGAAATGGGATCCCTGGCTGGCCAGGGCTTTCGCCAAAGTCAGTCAGAGACCACCACCCCCAAGTCAGGGCAAGGGAGTTACACGCCAAGATAACCCCTACTCACCCTCTAGGTGACGTGGCGCGAGCAGCAAGGCTAAACTTGGAGGCGATATAAGTTAAGTATTTGCGCACGCACCCCAGCAACAACACCCAAAGGCCCGCCACAAAGGAAACTCCACACAAGGTTATATAAAAATAGCCTTTGTATTACACCAAAACACATTAGATAAAACACACTTTACAATGTGCCCGAGGCACGGGCAGAATTTACAAGGGATTATTTACAAGACAGGGCCACCTGGACCACTGTCAGGAATCAGCACTTTTAGAAGTAACAATACAATACTTGTAGGCCTAGAACTTAGAACATAGCCTATCAGCCAGTACCTTCCGTCCAGGTTGCACGGGATAATGCGAGTGACCTCCTTAGTAAGCTTGAGCGGGCGACCCAGCGAAGCGGCGCGGCTCAGGGGAGAGCGGCGCTGCTCGAGGCTTGGACGGGCTGCCGGCACGGTACAAGCGTTTCTCTGGGGCGACCAATGTGTGCGGCTCAGAAGAGGAGGGGGAGGCAGGATGCGGGCGACCCAGTGAAGCGGCGCGGCTCAGGGGAGAGCGGCGCTGCTCGAGGCTTGGACGGGCTGCCGGCACGAGCTGCCGAGGGGAACGAGCGAGGCACACTTCAGCGAGGCCCCAGGGGCCAAGGGAGATCAGACAAGTCCCAGCAATTTGGCAGGGAAGGCACCATAGAGTCCACTGGTCCTGGGACTCTGGTCAGGGGGCAAGCTTAGTATCAAGCCCTTGGGATCACTTATAACAGAAGATCACTGTAACACAAAATAGGACATAAAGCACAAAACCAGTACCCACTGGTAACTGGTAAGTCCCCCCTACGCAATCCTAACCACCCTAGGAACAGGTCACGCAGGGAACCAGGACCTTACTAGCACCACCTGCACTAGCAAGAACAACCACCTCAGTATCACAATACAAGTAGGGGCATAGACCTGGGGACAAAACACATGATGCAGAACCTACATTCAGCGGTGTAAGGAACACATGACGCATCAACACACGTTCAGCGGTGTAAGGAACAGGGCACATAATGTATCAACAACACATTCAGAGGTGCAGCAAAGAGCACTTTGCAGAAATCACAGTAACATGAACTTACATCAAAGTCCAGGGTCCAGGTTGCGCCACTGCGCCAAGACCTAAACGTAGCAGCTGCCCACTACTTGCTGGGCAGCTGAGGGACAGGACAGGGGGGGCCTAAACGCTGCAGCTGGAACGAAGTGCTGCGCAGCTGGGGAAAGGCCAGGGATGAAGGAGTGCGCCTCACTCCTAAATCCATAGTACATGTCCCTAGAAAAGCAAAACCTAAAGTGGTGCAGCTGCCCACTAATTGCTGGGCAGTTGTAGATCAGTAAAACTGAGCCAGGGCTCTCATCAGCCCTCTGGGACAACCACGGCGCCAAACTGAGCCATCTGGCTCTGGGGCCTCGGGGGAGCCTCGCAGGCTCTGAACATAAACTGCCCCACACGTTGGAGTCCCTCCTCGGGGGACTTGAACCACTTAAAGGCCCCCACTGAGCCTCTTGTGACTCTCGGACCCCCGGTGGTGCCTTGAGGAGCCTCTTAGGCTCGGGAGGACAATTGGCACCGGTGGAGCCTCTCGGGCTCAATAACTGATTAGGCCGTCTTGGTTGGAGTCCCTCCCGGAGGACTCTGAAACAACTGGGCCCCCGGGAGCCCCTCGGGCCCGGAGTTAGGCGGAGTCCCTCTCGGGGGACTCGGCATCACATGAGGCCCCACGGGCCTCGTAGCACCTCAAGGGATTCACTGGAGGGGAGGGGCGGGCACCGACAATGTGCCCCGATTCCCTCCTCCCCTTCAGTCCACTCACCGGGTCTGGCGCGCTGGACTCTTCTTCTCCCTTCACCCGGTCCCCCATCTCGGGACCGGGACTCGAGGTGGAGCCTTCGTGGCTCCAGGGCAATTAGTATCCGGGGCTCCCTCCTGGTCACGGGAGCCCCGCAACGCTCGCACCACTGCCGGCTTCCGTCTTGCTCCCTGGCGGGGGCGGGGGAATCTCCTCGGGCCGGCAGCCAATCACGGCGCGGCCCGGGGACAGCGTCACTAGGGAATCCCGGGCCGGCAGCCAATCACGGCGCGGCCCCGGGAAGGCATCATCAGGAGGCTCGGCCGGCTGGACCAATCCCAGCGCGGCCTAGTGATGACGCTGCAGCTTCTCCTTCTCGGCCCGGTGCTGCGGCGGAGAACACACGGGGCAATGCCGGGTGGGCACCGGCTTGTTTAAAATTAAAGTACAACGGGCAAAATACGGGCGGCCAATGAGCGGGGTGGCACCCGCGCCGCTCGGTCACCTCACGGGGCGAAAGGATGCCGGGTGGGCACCGGCTGGGCACCCAAAGCGCTAGCAGCGCTAACCACGAAGAAAAGGCGCTCCCAAGCGCCGCAGGACAAAATAAAGCGCTCTTAAGCTCTAGCCACGGGATTCCAGCGCTCCCAGCGCTGAAGGGCAGAAATACAGCGCTTCCAGCGCTATAAGCAGAATAAAGCGCTCCCAAGCGCTAGGAAGGAAAATACAGCAACAAAGTCCTTCAGTAGTCCAGCATCCTAGCAGTCCAGGGGCTGGGCAGGGCTCAGGGAGGCAAGCCTTCCCCTGAGCCCAAGCAGCAGCATGCCCCTGGCAAGATTCAAGTTGAGGACAAGAACATTTTCATGGGGTCACAGCCCCTCTTTTATACACCTTTTCCCTTTGTCTTTAGGTGCAGGGTGGGGGCAGAACCAGTCGCAGCTGGTTCTTGAGTACTTTGTTTACCTCAACCACCCTCTCTATTCACTGGCAGGGCTTGGGTCATTAGACACACCACAGGGGGGCGGAGCCAGCATTGTGTGGGGAAAACCCAGCCCATCCAGGACACAGGTACACTCCTCCCACACATCACTCATGCTAATCTCACACTCACCACCGGGCAGACCCATCCAGACTTCCTGGAGCCTGGCATGCCAGCCAGCTCCAGCCAATCACGCTCCAGCACCCTCACTGCACACATATCTCAATGTCCAGAAGTAGCACTTCCCTTCTAGACACATACAAGCCGCACATACCGTTGCGCAGCATTCACTCCCACGAGTTCACACATACTAAACTCGAGCCTGCACTCCCCACGCATCAGGAACTACCAGGGACACATACATTCCCCATGCATTCCTATGGGAGGGCAGGCCTATCTCACACACGCACTCCAAGTACGCACGCACTTGACACTGCGCCACAGTGTCAAAGTGCGCAAAGACCAGAAATCACTATACTTCAAGGCAAAAAGTTCAGGGGTGAACCTGCCACAAGGCCCAAGTCCAACAACCACCATTAATACCACCCCACCAATACCACCACCACCACCAAGACCACCACCACCAATATCAACACCACTAATACCAACCCCACCAATACCAACCCCACCAATACCACCCCACCAATACCACCCCACCACCAATACCACCATCACTAATACCACCACCACTACTACCACCACCACCAATATAACAGCCACCAATACCACCACCACCACCAATACTACCACCACCACAACCACCAATACCACCACAACCACCAATACCACTTCCACCAAAACCACAAGCACCAATACCACAACCACCAACACCAAAACTACCACTGCCAATACCCCCAGCACTACCAATACCACCACCAATACCACCAATAACAATACCATCAATACCACCACCAGCAATATCACCAACCACCACCAGCAATATCACCAATACCACCACCAATACCACTACCACCAATGCCACCACCACCAATGCCAATACAACAACCACCAATACCACAACTACCAATACCACTACCAATACTACCACCACCAATGCCAATACCACAACCACCAATACCACCACCAATACCATCACCAAAAATACTACCACCACCAATACCAACACCACCAATATCACCACAATACCATCAACACCAATACCACCACCAATACCAATACCACCACCACCAATACCACCACCATCACCACCACTACCAATACCCCCACTACCAATACAACCACCACCAATACCACTACTACCAATACATCCACCAATACTAATACAACCAATACCAGTACCACCAACACCAATACCCCCACCACCAACACCAGTACCACCACCACCAAAACCCCACTAATACCACCACCAATAGCATCACCACCACCCCCAATATCACCACCAGTACCACCACCACCACCACTAATACCACCACCAAGGATACCACCAATACCACCACCACCAATACCACCGATACCACCACCACCAATAGCACAACCACAAACACCACCACCACCAATAGCACCACCACCAATACCACCACCACCAATTCCCCCACAACCAATATGACATCCACAAATACCACCACCACAAATACCACCAACACCAATACCACCACCTCAAATACCACCACCGCCAACTCCATCACCATCACTAATACCATCCTCACCAATACCACCACCCCAATACCAATACCATTACCACAACCACCAGTACCACCACTAATACCACCACCACCAATACCACCAATAACACCACCACCAATACCACCACTACCAATACCACCTCCACCAATGCCACCTCCACCAATATCACCAGCACCAATACTACACCACCAATTCCAACACCACAAATACCACCACCCCGAATACCACCACCACTACCACCACCATATCACCCCCACCAATACCACCACCCTTTCTACTACCACCACCAATGCCACCACCACCAATAGCAAAACCACAAAGAGCACATCCACCAATACCACCACCAATACTACCAATACCATCACAACCACCAATAGCACAACCACCAATACCACAAGCACCACCAATACAACCACCAATATCCACCACCACCAATACAACCAATACCACCACAACCAATACCACCATCAAGACAACCACCACTATACTACCACCAATACTACCACCACTTCCACCAATACCATCACCAATAAAACCACCAATACCTCCACCAATTTCACAACCACCAATACCACAACTACCAATACCATCACCACCAATACCCCCACCACTACCATTACCACCAATACCACCACCAGCAATATCACCAATACCACCAATACCACAACCACCATAACCACAACTACCAATACCAGCACCAATACCACCACCACCAGTACCACCCCACCAATACCACCACCACCAAGACCACCAATATCAACACCACCAATACCAACTCCACCAATACCACCCACCAATATCACCACCACCACCAATACCACCATCACTAATACCACCATCACTACTTCCACTACCACCAATATAACAGCCACCAATACCACCACCACCAATACTACCGCCACCACAACCACCAATACCACCACAACCACTTCCACCAAAACCATAACCACCAATACCACCACCACCAATACCACCTTTAATATGACCACCACCAATACCACCAATACCATCACCAATACCACCACCAATACCAGTACCACCACCACCAATACTACCAATACCACCACCAATACCACCAACTCCAACACCGATTCCATTATCACCAATTCCATCATCACCAATACCATCACCACCCATACCACCACCACCACCAATACCACTACGACCAATACCACTGCAATACCACCACCACCAAGACCACCACCACCAATATTAACACCACAAATACCAACCACACCAATATCACCCCCACCAATATCACCACCACCAATACCACCATCACCAATACCACCAATACCACAGGCAGCAATACCACCACCAATACCACCACAGCCACCAATACCACCACAGCCACCAATACCACTTCCACCAAGGCCACAACCACCAATTCCACCACCACCACTACCAATACCACCACCACCACGTATGCCAATACCACAACGACCAATACCACAACTACCAATACCACCACCACCAATACAACCACCACCACCAATACCACCATCACCAATACCACCACCAATACCACCACCAGGACCAATTCCACCACCAATACCAGTACCACCACCAATAAAAGTACCACCACCCATATCACCACCACCAATACTGCAACCATCAATACCACCACCAACACCAGTACTACCCCCACCAATAATAGCACCACCAATACCACCAGCCCCAATACCACCATCCCAATACCAATTCCATTACCACCACTACCAGTACTACCGCTAATACCACCACCACCAATACCACCACCACCACCAATAACACCACCGCTAATAGCACCACCAATTCTCCCGCCACCAATACCACAACCACAAATACCACCACCACAAATACCACCACCACCAATACCACCACCACCAATACCACCACCACGAATTCCACCACCATCACTAATACGACCCTCACCAATACCACCACCCCAATACCAATACCATTACCACCATTACCACAACCACCACCACTAATTCCACCAATACCCCCAATACCACCACCACCAATATCACCAATTCCACCACCACCAATACCATCACCACCAATACCATCACCACCAATACCACCACCACTAATAACATCACAACCACCAAAACCACCACCACCAATACCACAACCACAAATGCCACAAATACCACCACCACCAATACCACCACTGTTGGAAATGGGATCCCTGGCTGGCCAGGGCTTTCGCCAAAGTCAGTCAGAGACCACCACCCCCAAGTCAGGGCAAGGGAGTTACACGCCAAGATAACCCCTACTCACCCTCTAGGTAACGTGGCGCGAGCAGCAAGGCTAAACTTGGAGGCGATGTAAGTTAAGTATTTGCGCACGCACCCCAGCAACAACACCCAAAGGCCCGCCACAAAGGAAACTCCACACAAGGTTATATAAAAATAGCCTTTGTATTACACCAAAACACATTAGATAAAACACACTTTACAATGTGCCCGAGGCACGGGCAGAATTTACAAGGGACTATTTACAAGACAGGGCCACCTGGACCACTGTCAGGAATCAGCACTTTTAGAAGTAACAATACAATACTTGTAGGCCTAGAACTTAGAACATAGCCTATCAGACAGTACCTTCCGTCCTGGTTGCACGGGATAATGCGAGTGACCTCCTTAGTAAGCTTGAGCGGGCAACCCAGCGAAGCGGCGCGGCTCAGGGGAGAGCGGCGCTGCTCGAGGCTTGGACGGGCTGCCGGCACGGTACAAGCGTTTCTCTGGGGCGACCAATGTGTGCGGCTCAGAAGAGGAGGGGGAGGCAGGATGCGGGCGACCCAGCGAAGCGGCGCGGCTCAGGGGAGAGCGGCGCTGCTCGAGGCTTGGACGGGCTGCCGGCACGAGCTGCCGAGGGGAACGAGCGAGGCACACTTCAGCGAGGCCCCAGGGGCCAAGGGAGATCAGACAAGTCCCAGCAATTTGGCAGGGAAGGCACCATAGAGTCCACTGGTCCTGGGACTCTGGTCAGGGGGCAAGCTTAGTATCAAGCCCTTGGGATCACTTATAACAGAAGATCACTGTAACACAAAATAGGACATAAAGCACAAAACCAGTACCCACTGGTAACTGGTAAGTCCCCCCTACGCAATCCTAACCACCCTAGGAACAGGTCACGCAGGGAACCAGGACCTTACTAGCACCACCTGCACTAGCAAGAACAACCACCTCAGTATCACAATACAAGTAGGGGCATAGACCTGGGGACAAAACACATGATGCAGAACCTACATTCAGCGGTGTAAGGAACACATGACGCATCAACACACGTTCAGCGGTGTAAGGAACAGGGCACATAATGTATCAACAACACATTCAGAGGTGCAGCAAAGAGCACTTTGCAGAAATCACAGTAACATGAACTTACATCAAAGTCCAGGGTCCAGGTTGCGCCACTGCGCCAAGACCTAAACGTAGCAGCTGCCCACTACTTGCTGGGCAGCTGAGGGACAGGACAGGGGGGGCCTAAACGCTGCAGCTGGCACGAAGTGCTGCGCAGCTGGGGAAAGGCCAGGGATGAAGGAGTGCGCCTCACTCCTAAATCCATAGTACATGTCCCTAGAAAAGCAAAACCTAAAGTGGTGCAGCTGCCCACTAATTGCTGGGCAGTTGTAGATCAGTAAAACTGCGCCAGGGCTCTCATCAGCCCTCTGGGACAACCACGACGCCAAACTGAGCCATCTGGCTCTGGGGCCTCGGGGGAGCCTCGCAGGCTCTGAACATAAACTGCCCCACACGTTGGAGTCCCTCCTCGGGGGACTTGAACCACTTAAAGGCCCCCACTGAGCCTCTTGTGACTCTCGGACCCCCGGTGGTGCCTTGAGGAGCCTCTTAGGCTCGGGAGGACAATTGGCACAGGTGGAGCCTCTCGGGCTCAATAACTGATTAGGCCGTCTTGGTTGGAGTCCCTCCCGGAGGACTCTGAAACAACTGGGCCCCCGGGAGCCCCTCGGGCCCGGGGTTAGGCGGAGTCCCTCTCGGGGGACTCGGCATCACATGAGGCCCCACGGGCCTCGTAGCACCTCAAGGGATTCACTGGAGGGGAGGGGCGGGCACCGACAATGTGCCCCGATTCCCTCCTCCCCTTCAGTCCACTCACCGGGTCTGGCGCGCTGGACTCTTCTTCTCCCTTCACCCGGTCCCCCATCTCGGGACCGGGACTCGAGGTGGAGCCTTCGTGGCTCCAGGGCAATTAGTATCCGGGGCTCCCTCCTGGTCACGGGAGCCCCGCAACGCTCGCACCACTGCCGGCTTCCGTCTTGCTCCCTGGCGGGGGCGGGGGAATCTCCTCGGGCCGGCAGCCAATCACGGCGCGGCCCGGGGACAGCGTCACTAGGGAATCCCGGGCCGGCAGCCAATCACGGCGCGGCCCCGGGAAGGCATCATCAGGAGGCTCGGCCGGCTGGACCAATCCCAGCGCGGCCTAGTGATGACGCTGCAGCTTCTCCTTCTCGGCCCGGTGCTGCGGCGGTGAACACACGGGGCAATGCCGGGTGGGCACCGGCTTGTTTAAAATTAAAGTACAACGGGCAAAATACGGGCGGCCAATGAGCGGGGTGGCACCCGCGCCGCTCGGTCACCTCACGGGGCGAAAGGATGCCGGGTGGGCACCGGCTGGGCACCCAAAGCGCTAGCAGCGCTAACCACGAAGAAAAGGCGCTCCCAAGCGCCGCAGGACAAAATAAAGCGCTCTTAAGCTCTAGCCACGGGATTCCAGCGCTCCCAGCGCTGAAGGGCAGAAATACAGCGCTTCCAGCGCTATAAGCAGAATAAAGCGCTCCCAAGCGCTAGGAAGGAAAATACAGCAACAAAGTCCTTCAGTAGTCCAGCATCCTAGCAGTCCAGGGGCTGGGCAGGGCTCAGGGAGGCAAGCCTTCCCCTGAGCCCAAGCAGCAGCATGCCCCTGGCAAGATTCAAGTTGAGAACAAGAACATTTTCATGGGGTCACAGCCCCTCTTTTATACACCTTTTCCCTTTGTCTTTAGGTGCAGGGTGGGGGCAGAACCAGTCGCAGCTGGTTCTTGAGTACTTTGTTTACCTCAACCACCCTCTCTATTCACTGGCAGGGCTTGGGTCATTAGACACACCACAGGGGGGCGGAGCCAGCATTGTGTGGGGAAAACCCAGCCCATCCAGGACACAGGTACACTCCTCCCACACATCACTCATGCTAATCTCACACTCACCACCGGGCAGACCCATCCAGACTTCCTGGAGCCTGGCATGCCAGCCAGCTCCAGCCAATCACGCTCCAGCACCCTCACTGCACACATATCTCAATGTCCAGAAGTAGCACTTCCCTTCTAGACACATACAAGCCGCACATACTGTTGCGCAGCATTCACTCCCACGAGTTCACACATACTAAACTCGAGCCTGCACTCCCCACGCATCAGGAACTACCAGGGACATATACATTCCCCATGCATTCCTATGGGAGGGCAGGCCTATCTCACACACGCACTCCAAGTGCGCACGCACTTTACACTGCGCCACAGTGTCAAAGTGCGCAAAGACCAGAAATCACTATACTTCAAGGCAAAAAGTTCAGGGGTGAACCTGCCACAAGGCCCAAGTCCAACAACCACCATTAATACCACCCCACCAATACCACCACCACCACCAAGACCACCACCACCAATATCAACACCACTAATACCAACCCCACCAATACCAACCCCACCAATACCACCCCACCAATACCACCCCACCACCAATACCACCATCACTAATACCACCACCACTACTACCACCACCACCAATATAACAGCCACCAATACCACCACCACCACCAATACTACCACCACCACAACCACCAATACCACCACAACCACCAATACCACTTCCACCAAAACCACAACCACCAATACCACAACCACCAACACAAAAACTACCACTGCCAATACCCCCAGCACTACCAATACCACCACCAATACCACCAATAACAATACCATCAATACCACCACCAGCAATATCACCAGCCACCACCAGCAATATCACCAATACCACCACCAATACCACTACCACCAATGCCACCACCACCAATGCCAATTGAACAACCACCAATACCACAACTACCAATACCACTACCAATACTACCACCACCAATGCCAATACCACAACCACCAATACCACCACCAATACCACCACCAAAAATACTACCACCACCAATACCAACACCACCAATATCACCACAATACCATCACCACCAATACCACCACCAATACCAATACCACCACCACCAATACTACCACCATCACCACCACTACCAATACCCCCACTACCAATACCACCACCACCAATACCACTACTACCAATACATCCACCAATACTAATACAACCAATACCAGTACTACCAACACCAATACCCCCACCACCAACACCAGTACCACCACCACCAAAACCCCACTAATACCACCACCAATAGCATCACCACCACCCCCAATATCACCACCAGTACCACCACCACCACCACTAATACCACCACCAAGGATACCACCAATACCACCACCACCAATACCACTGATACCACCACCACCAATAGCACAACCACAAACACCACCACCACCAATAGCACCACCACCAATACCACC
Organism: Lissotriton helveticus; assembly: GCF_964261635.1. Classification (NCBI taxonomy): domain Eukaryota; kingdom Metazoa; phylum Chordata; class Amphibia; order Caudata; family Salamandridae; genus Lissotriton; species Lissotriton helveticus. The sequence goes on along the minus strand of NC_136059.1, from coordinate 521,481,931 downwards.
ACCACCAATTCCCCCACCACCAATATGACATCCACAAATACCACCACCACAAATACCACCAACACCAATACCACCACCTCAAATACCACCACCGCCAACTCCATCACCATCACTAATACCATCCTCACCAATACCACCACCCCAATACCAATACCATTACCAACATTACCACCACTACCACCACTAATTCTGCCACCACCATTACCCCCAATACCACCACCACCAATACCACCAATTCCACCACCACCAATACCATCACCACCAATACCACCACCACCAATACCATCAAAACCACCACCACCAATACCACAACCACAAATGCCACAAATACCACCACCACCAATACCACAAACACCACTACCACCACCACCAATACCACAAACACCACCACAATTAATATGACCACCACCAATACCACCACCAATACCAGCACCACTACCACCAATACCATCACCAATACCTCCACCAATACCAATACCAATACCACCACTACCAATACCACCAATACCACCACCAATACCACCAACTCCAACACCAATTCCATCACCATCAATACCATCACCACCAATAACACCACCACCAATACCACCACCACCAATACCACTACAACCACCACCAATACCACAACCACAAATGCCACAAATACTACAACCACAAATACCACCACCCCCAATACCACTGCCACCAATACCACCACAATACCACCACCACCAATATTAACACCACCAATACCAACCCCACCAATTCCACCCCACCAATATCACCACCACCACCAATACCACCATCACCAATACCACCAATACCACGGCCACCAATACCACCATCACCAATACTATCACCACCACCAATACTACCCCACCAATGCCACCCCCACCAATACCACCACCACCAAGACCACCACCACCAATATCAACACCACTAATACCAACCCCACCAATACCACCCCACCAAAATCACCACCAATACTACCATCACTAATACCACCACCACTACTACCACCACCACCAATATAACAGCCACCAATACCACCACCACCAATACTACCTCCACCAAAACCACCAATACCACCACAACCACCAACTCCACCACCACCAAACCTACCACCGCCAATACCCCCAGCACCACCAATACCACCACCAATACCACCAATACCAATACCACCAATACCACCACCATCAATATCTCCAATACCACCACCAATACCACTACCACCAATACCACCACCACCAATGCAAATACCACAACCACCAATACCACAACTACCAATACCACTACCAATACTACCACCACCAATGCAAATACCACAACCACCAATACCACAAACACCAATACCACAATTAATATGACCTCCACCAATACCAGCACCACTACCACCAATACCATCACCAATACCTCCACCAATACCAATACCACCACCACCAATACCACCACCAATACCACCAACTCCAACACCAATTCCAACATCATCAATACCATCACCACCAATACCACCACCACCAATACCACCACAACCACCACCAATACCACAACCACAAATACCACAAATACCACAACTACCACCACCACCAATATCACCACAATACCACCACAACCAATATTTTCACCACCAATACCAACCCCACCAATTCCACCCCACCACTATCACCACCACCACCAATACTACCATCACCAATACCACCAATACCACGGCCACCAATTCCACCATCACCAATACTACCACAACTACCAATACTACCCCACCAATACCACCCCCACCAATACCACCACCACCACCAATACCACATCACTTATACCACCACCACTACTACCACCACCACCAATATAACAGCCACCAATACCACCACCACCACCAATATCAACACCACTAATACCAACCCCACCAATACCACCCCACCAATATCACCACCACCACCAATACCACCATCACTAATACCACCCCCGGGGGCGCGGCTTGGATGCCAACCGAGGAGGCGGTGTGAGCGATCGGCTCCACGCCGGATCCCACGATTAATCCTGCTAATGTCCTGCTTAAGCACCCATGAATAGCGTCTTTTGCCGCCCAAGGCGTAGCGGGACCGAGGGTGCTTGGTGGAGGATGCGGCACGGTAGACGGCTCCTGAGCCCCGGCGGAGCGGAGCGCTCCCAAAAGAAAGATGGCGGCGACGGGACGCTGAAGAGCCGAGGCTCGCTGGGAGAGAGGAACGAAACGGAGCTGAAGGGCCGCGCCTCGCTGACCGCGACGAGCGGAGCGGGGATCCTCCGCAGGCGTCTCCTGGCACTGCGAGGGACAGAAGTTATGTTATGTTATGTTAATTGTTTATTTCTATAGCGCGCGGCTACTCAAAAAGAGTGTCCCGGCGCTTTATTGGAGAAAGAGACAAAACTGCAACATACTAACATAACACCAGATAAAAAAACATAACAGAAGAGTGGGCCAAAGATTCACGGAAGACCGGCTACTGAGTGAACAGCCAAGTTTTAAGGCCTTTCCTAAAAGCCAGTAGACTGGTGGCTCCCCGCAGGGCCAGTGGTAAAGAGTTCCACAACTGAGATGCCAACAGTCCAAAAGAGCGGCCTCCGAGGCGCGCTTTCTTTACCCGGGGGACAACAGCAAGGTACAGGGCTTCCGACCTCAGAGACCTGGTCGGATGATAAAAGACCAGCCTCTTTTGGAGGTACTTGGCTCCCTCCTTGTGAAGAGCTTTGTAGGCCAAGGTCAGCGCCTTAAAGGCGATCCTCTTGCGGATAGGAAGCCAATGTAAAGTTGCCAGCAAGCCCGAGGCCCTGGAACGCCTACTAAGGCCAAAGATTGCCCTGGCAGCGGCGTTCTGTACCACTTGAAGCCGCTGCAGCAAGTATTCTGGAAGGCCCAGGTAAAGAACGTTGGAATAATCCAACCTGGACCCAATCAGAGCCTGGACTGTCAGCGTCCTATGTTCCACGGATAACAGAGGAAGGAACCTCCGCAGCATCCTAAGGATGCCAAAGCAAATGCCCGACACCCCCAGGATCTGGGATTTCAAGGTAAGCCTGTTATCCATCTTCACCCCCAGATTCTTAGCAACCTGAGAGGAGCAGGACGGAGGGAACATATCCAGTGGCCACCAGGTCTGCCAATCTGGCTCTGTGTCGCACCCAAAGAAAAGTACTTCGGACTTGTCGGAATTGTACTTGAGGCTGTTTAGATGGAACCAATGAAAAACAGCCCCAAGGCAATCCCGAATACTCTCCCCATCAAAGTCGCCTCCTCTCTTACAAGAGAAGAGGAGCTGGGTGTCGTCCGCGTAGGATACGATCTGGGCACCATGCGACTCCACCAACGCCGCCAATGGGGTCATAATGATGTTAAAGAGGGTCGGGCTCAAAATAGAGCCCTGAGGGACCCCGACTCCCAGAGGCGGCATCACGGCGGAATCAGGCGGGGCCCAGATCGATTGCCGGCGGCCGGCTAGGAAAGAGGAAAACCAGTCGAACACCGTCCCACGTAAGCCTATCTCGAAAAGTCTAGCGAGAAGACCATCATGTGGAACGGTGTCGAACGCCGCCGACAGGTCTAACATCACCAGCATGACTTTGCCCCCAGAGTCCAGAACCCCTTTAATGGTTTCCGAGACCTCCAGGAGCGCTGTCTCAGTACTGAGATGGGGACGAAAGCCCGATTGGGTGGCATGCAGGATCTCATTAGATTCAAGAAAGTTGGAGAGCACGCCATGGACATGCTTTTCCAGAATCTTCGTGAGGGCCGGCAGCAGAGAGATAGGCCTATAATTAACAGGGGCCTTCGGGTCTAGACCAGGTTTTTTGAGCAAGGGAATCACCATCGCCTGCTTCCAGGTTCGCGGGACCACACCGAGCCTCAGCGAAAGATTTAAGAGTGGATTAGCCAGCGGGTTGATCACCTCCGCAACTTTCGCTAGAAATTTAGCAGGACATGGGTCGAGGGGAGAACCCGATTTTAAATTGCCCATGAGAGCCAGGGAGTCCGGAGCAGAGATTGGAGGAAACACACTCAACGTCGCCCCTGGCCCGGCCTGTGGCAGTGTGGTGATGTCGGGCTCAGTCTGGCCCGCAGACGCTGGTACCAGGAATGACTCCTGGATGCGTTGGATCTTGCTCGTGAAGAAATCAGCAAGGTCCGTGGCCCAGGTACCAGATGGTTTTTGGTCCGAGGTGTTAGACCAAGGTGAGGTGAATTCTCTCACAATGGAGAAAATCTCCTTGCAGGAGTTGGAAGCAGCATCAATTCTCCTGGCTAGATAAGCTTTTTTCTCCAGGCGGATGTCCCGGTGATAAGCCTTAACCACCGTTTGGTATGTCAACTTGGCAACAGTGTCATATTGTGCCCGCCAGGCTCTTTCGGCTACCTTGCACTGCTGCCGCGTAGCCGACAGTGCAGCGGTAAACCAAGGCGCAGAGACCCGTTTCGGTGTCGGGCGAGATGTTACTTCCGGGGCAAGATCGTTTAGCCTGTCCATTAACCAGTCTTGCATGGTCTGCAGATCCCTGTCTAGATCACCTGAAAGAAGGCAGGGGTGGGCCTCAGCTGCCTGGGCCAGCATCTCCGGGGTTACTCGATGGAAAGCCCTATGGACACGACCCTGTTGATGTGCCGGGATAGGCACTGGTTTAACTATGCCCTTGATCACAAATTTGGCAAGAAAGTGGTCAGACCATAGGACAGGAGTGATCTCTATACCCTCGAGAGGGACAGACGAGAAGACCTGGTCAAGGGTATGCCCCTTCTCATGCGTAGGCTCCTGAAAGTAGGGGATGAGCCCCAGCGGGGTCAGCGCCTCCGAGAGTTTGGCGGCAGCCGGGTCGGATGAATCATCCATCCGGAAGTTAAAATCGCCAGCCACGATGAAATGTTCGGCTTTCAGGGCCAACTCTACCAGCACCGTATCCAGATCTTCAAAGAAGGTGCCGGGAGTACCAGGTGGCCTATATACAAGCAGTCCCTTGAAGGATTGGTGGGGCGAAAGAGTGATAGAGAAGGCTAGGGTCTCCGAGCCTCGGATGTCAATAGCTGGCAGGATCTCACAGGGGGTTCCTTTCCGGACCACTAGCGCTACTCCACCTCCCCTTCCCTTGGCTCTATCCTTTCTGAAGATGTTGTAATCAGGCGGGATTGCCAAAGCGACGTCAGGGTTAGAAGAGTCACCCCACCATGTCTCAGTAAGCAAGAGACATAGTGGTTTATCTATATCGAGAAGCTCATAGATGTCCTGCGCATGTTTGCAAGCTGACCTGGTGTTCAATAGCATGCACCCGAAGCCCATACTAGAGATGTTATTGCTCGGCCGTAAAAAGAGCGAGCGGGTCGGGCGCCAGCCACAACCCGGGCAACGGGATTTCCCATGGTAACGGCCAGGGAAAACAGTGCGACAGCCAGAGCCATGAGGATAGAATGAGCGAAGTTCGCTAGGGGAATAGCGCAAGGCGGGGGTCCCAGGGGGACACATCCCTGTAGGAAGAATCCCACCCGCCGCTCCGCCCGCCTCCGGGACGCTGACGGGCGCAGACGGGCAGGACTCTGGCTTGACTCCGGCGAGAGTCCGGCGCTCCCGCTGCGCGTCACCGCTGCGCGCAGGAGGCGAGCATTAAGTAGGGCTCACCTGTGTTGCAGATGAGCGCTAGAGCGCTCACACAAGTGGCACACTCGCTCCACACCACCCCCAAGATGGCGCCCGGCGCCAAACACGAAGGCTCAGAATAAAATGAAATAGATCCGCGAAAAGCGCGGTGGGGGGCCCAATTTAGGGTGCAAGTGAGAGGGCACACAGAGATCGTTCTAAAAACAAAGTAAATGCAATTTACCAAACAAAAATGCAAAAGCGATATTTAAAAAGTTACAGCAGTGCTGAGAATGACAATTCAGCAGAATAGCGCGCGTGCGTGCTACTACCTTTCTCCAGGCCGAGCTACTGCCTAGCTCGCCTTAAGTAGGGCTCACCTGTGTTGCAGATGAGCGCTAGAGCGCTCACACAAGTGGCACACTCGCTCCACACCACCCCCAAGATGGCGCCCGGCGCCAAACACGAAGGCTCAGAATAAAATGAAATAGATCCGCGAAAAGCGCGGTGGGGGGCCCAATTTAGGGTGCAAGTGAGAGGGCACACAGAGATCGTTCTAAAAACAAAGTAAATGCAATTTACCAAACAAAAATGCAAAAGCGATATTTAAAAAGTTACAGCAGTGCTGAGAATGACAATTCAGCAGAATAGCGCGCGTGCGTGCTACTACCTTTCTCCAGGCCGAGCTACTGCCTAGCTCGCCTTAAGTAGGGCTCACCTGTGTTGCAGATGAGCGCTAGAGCGCTCACACAAGTGGCACACTCGCTCCACACCACCCCCAAGATGGCGCCCGGCGCCAAACACGAAGGCTCAGAATAAAATGAAATAGATCCGCGAAAAGCGCGGTGGGGGGCCCAATTTAGGGTGCAAGTGAGAGGGCACACAGAGATCGTTCTAAAAACAAAGTAAATGCAATTTACCAAACAAAAATGCAAAAGCGATATTTAAAAAGTTACAGCAGTGCTGAGAATGACAATTCAGCAGAATAGCGCGCGTGCGTGCTACTACCTTTCTCCAGGCCGAGCTACTGCCTAGCTCGCCTTAAGTAGGGCTCACCTGTGTTGCAGATGAGCGCTAGAGCGCTCACACAAGTGGCACACTCGCTCCACACCACCCCCAAGATGGCGCCCGGCGCCAAACACGAAGGCTCAGAATAAAATGAAATAGATCCGCGAAAAGCGCGGTGGGGGGCCCAATTTAGGGTGCAAGTGAGAGGGCACACAGAGATCGTTCTAAAAACAAAGTAAATGCAATTTACCAAACAAAAATGCAAAAGCGATATTTAAAAAGTTACAGCAGTGCTGAGAATGACAATTCAGCAGAATAGCGCGCGTGCGTGCTACTACCTTTCTCCAGGCCGAGCTACTGCCTAGCTCGCCTTAAGTAGGGCTCACCTGTGTTGCAGATGAGCGCTAGAGCGCTCACACAAGTGGCACACTCGCTCCACACCACCCCCAAGATGGCGCCCGGCGCCAAACACGAAGGCTCAGAATAAAATGAAATAGATCCGCGAAAAGCGCGGTGGGGGGCCCAATTTAGGGTGCAAGTGAGAGGGCACACAGAGATCGTTCTAAAAACAAAGTAAATGCAATTTACCAAACAAAAATGCAAAAGCGATATTTAAAAAGTTACAGCAGTGCTGAGAATGACAATTCAGCAGAATAGCGCGCGTGCGTGCTACTACCTTTCTCCAGGCCGAGCTACTGCCTAGCTCGCCTTAAGTAGGGCTCACCTGTGTTGCAGATGAGCGCTAGAGCGCTCACACAAGTGGCACACTCGCTCCACACCACCCCCAAGATGGCGCCCGGCGCCAAACACGAAGGCTCAGAATAAAATGAAATAGATCCGCGAAAAGCGCAGTGGGGGGCCCAATTTAGGGTGCAAGTGAGAGGGCACACAGAGATCGTTCTAAAAACAAAGTAAATAACAAAAATGCAAAAGCGATATTTAAAAAGTTACAGCAGTGCTGAGAATGACAATTCAGCAGAATAGCGCGCGTGCGTGCTACTACCTTTCTCCAGGCCGAGCTACTGCCTAGCTCGCCTTAAGTAGGGCTCACCTGTGTTGCAGATGAGCGCTAGAGCGCTCACACAAGTGGCACACTCGCTCCACACCACCCCCAAGATGGCGCCCGGCGCCAAACACGAAGGCTCAGAATAAAATGAAATAGATCCGCGAAAAGCGCGGTGGGGGGCCCAATTTAGGGTGCAAGTGAGAGGGCACACAGAGATCGTTCTAAAAACAAAGTAAATGCAATTTACCAAACAAAAATGCAAAAGCGATATTTAAAAAGTTACAGCAGTGCTGAGAATGACAATTCAGCAGAATAGCGCGCGTGCGTGCTACTACCTTTCTCCAGGCCGAGCTACTGCCTAGCTCGCCTTAAGTAGGGCTCACCTGTGTTGCAGATGAGCGCTAGAGCGCTCACACAAGTGGCACACTCGCTCCACACCACCCCCAAGATGGCGCCCGGCGCCAAACACGAAGGCTCAGAATAAAATGAAATAGATCCGCGAAAAGCGCGGTGGGGGGCCCAATTTAGGGTGCAAGTGAGAGGGCACACAGAGATCGTTCTAAAAACAAAGTAAATGCAATTTACCAAACAAAAATGCAAAAGCGATATTTAAAAAGTTACAGCAGTGCTGAGAATGACAATTCAGCAGAATAGCGCGCGTGCGTGCTACTACCTTTCTCCAGGCCGAGCTACTGCCTAGCTCGCCTTAAGTAGGGCTCACCTGTGTTGCAGATGAGCGCTAGAGCGCTCACACAAGTGGCACACTCGCTCCACACCACCCCCAAGATGGCGCCCGGCGCCAAACACGAAGGCTCAGAATAAAATGAAATAGATCCGCGAAAAGCGCGGTGGGGGGCCCAATTTAGGGTGCAAGTGAGAGGGCACACAGAGATCGTTCTAAAAACAAAGTAAATGCAATTTACCAAACAAAAATGCAAAAGCGATATTTAAAAAGTTACAGCAGTGCTGAGAATGACAATTCAGCAGAATAGCGCGCGTGCGTGCTACTACCTTTCTCCAGGCCGAGCTACTGCCTAGCTCGCCTTAAGTAGGGCTCACCTGTGTTGCAGATGAGCGCTAGAGCGCTCACACAAGTGGCACACTCGCTCCACACCACCCCCAAGATGGCGCCCGGCGCCAAACACGAAGGCTCAGAATAAAATGAAATAGATCCGCGAAAAGCGCGGTGGGGGGCCCAATTTAGGGTGCAAGTGAGAGGGCACACAGAGATCGTTCTAAAAACAAAGTAAATGCAATTTACCAAACAAAAATGCAAAAGCGATATTTAAAAAGTTACAGCAGTGCTGAGAATGACAATTCAGCAGAATAGCGCGCGTGCGTGCTACTACCTTTCTCCAGGCCGAGCTACTGCCTAGCTCGCCTTAAGTAGGGCTCACCTGTGTTGCAGATGAGCGCTAGAGCGCTCACACAAGTGGCACACTCGCTCCACACCACCCCCAAGATGGCGCCCGGCGCCAAACACGAAGGCTCAGAATAAAATGAAATAGATCCGCGAAAAGCGCGGTGGGGGGCCCAATTTAGGGTGCAAGTGAGAGGGCACACAGAGATCGTTCTAAAAACAAAGTAAATAACAAAAATGCAAAAGCGATATTTAAAAAGTTACAGCAGTGCTGAGAATGACAATTCAGCAGAATAGCGCGCGTGCGTGCTACTACCTTTCTCCAGGCCGAGCTACTGCCTAGCTCGCCTTAAGTAGGGCTCACCTGTGTTGCAGATGAGCGCTAGAGCGCTCACACAAGTGGCACACTCGCTCCACACCACCCCCAAGATGGCGCCCGGCGCCAAACACGAAGGCTCAGAATAAAATGAAATAGATCCGCGAAAAGCGCGGTGGGGGGCCCAATTTAGGGTGCAAGTGAGAGGGCACACAGAGATCGTTCTAAAAACAAAGTAAATGCAATTTACCAAACAAAAATGCAAAAGCGATATTTAAAAAGTTACAGCAGTGCTGAGAATGACAATTCAGCAGAATAGCGCGCGTGCGTGCTACTACCTTTCTCCAGGCCGAGCTACTGCCTAGCTCGCCTTAAGTAGGGCTCACCTGTGTTGCAGATGAGCGCTAGAGCGCTCACACAAGTGGCACACTCGCTCCACACCACCCCCAAGATGGCGCCCGGCGCCAAACACGAAGGCTCAGAATAAAATGAAATAGATCCGCGAAAAGCGCGGTGGGGGGCCCAATTTAGGGTGCAAGTGAGAGGGCACACAGAGATCGTTCTAAAAACAAAGTAAATGCAATTTACCAAACAAAAATGCAAAAGCGATATTTAAAAAGTTACAGCAGTGCTGAGAATGACAATTCAGCAGAATAGCGCGCGTGCGTGCTACTACCTTTCTCCAGGCCGAGCTACTGCCTAGCTCGCCTTAAGTAGGGCTCACCTGTGTTGCAGATGAGCGCTAGAGCGCTCACACAAGTGGCACACTCGCTCCACACCACCCCCAAGATGGCGCCCGGCGCCAAACACGAAGGCTCAGAATAAAATGAAATAGATCCGCGAAAAGCGCGGTGGGGGGCCCAATTTAGGGTGCAAGTGAGAGGGCACACAGAGATCGTTCTAAAAACAAAGTAAATAACAAAAATGCAAAAGCGATATTTAAAAAGTTACAGCAGTGCTGAGAATGACAATTCAGCAGAATAGCGCGCGTGCGTGCTACTACCTTTCTCCAGGCCGAGCTACTGCCTAGCTCGCCTTAAGTAGGGCTCACCTGTGTTGCAGATGAGCGCTAGAGCGCTCACACAAGTGGCACACTCGCTCCACACCACCCCCAAGATGGCGCCCGGCGCCAAACACGAAGGCTCAGAATAAAATGAAATAGATCCGCGAAAAGCGCGGTGGGGGGCCCAATTTAGGGTGCAAGTGAGAGGGCACACAGAGATCGTTCTAAAAACAAAGTAAATGCAATTTACCAAACAAAAATGCAAAAGCGATATTTAAAAAGTTACAGCAGTGCTGAGAATGACAATTCAGCAGAATAGCGCGCGTGCGTGCTACTACCTTTCTCCAGGCCGAGCTACTGCCTAGCTCGCCTTAAGTAGGGCTCACCTGTGTTGCAGATGAGCGCTAGAGCGCTCACACAAGTGGCACACTCGCTCCACACCACCCCCAAGATGGCGCCCGGCGCCAAACACGAAGGCTCAGAATAAAATGAAATAGATCCGCGAAAAGCGCGGTGGGGGGCCCAATTTAGGGTGCAAGTGAGAGGGCACACAGAGATCGTTCTAAAAACAAAGTAAATGCAATTTACCAAACAAAAATGCAAAAGCGATATTTAAAAAGTTACAGCAGTGCTGAGAATGACAATTCAGCAGAATAGCGCGCGTGCGTGCTACTACCTTTCTCCAGGCCGAGCTACTGCCTAGCTCGCCTTAAGTAGGGCTCACCTGTGTTGCAGATGAGCGCTAGAGCGCTCACACAAGTGGCACACTCGCTCCACACCACCCCCAAGATGGCGCCCGGCGCCAAACACGAAGGCTCAGAATAAAATGAAATAGATCCGCGAAAAGCGCGGTGGGGGGCCCAATTTAGGGTGCAAGTGAGAGGGCACACAGAGATCGTTCTAAAAACAAAGTAAATGCAATTTACCAAACAAAAATGCAAAAGCGATATTTAAAAAGTTACAGCAGTGCTGAGAATGACAATTCAGCAGAATAGCGCGCGTGCGTGCTACTACCTTTCTCCAGGCCGAGCTACTGCCTAGCTCGCCTTAAGTAGGGCTCACCTGTGTTGCAGATGAGCGCTAGAGCGCTCACACAAGTGGCACACTCGCTCCACACCACCCCCAAGATGGCGCCCGGCGCCAAACACGAAGGCTCAGAATAAAATGAAATAGATCCGCGAAAAGCGCGGTGGGGGGCCCAATTTAGGGTGCAAGTGAGAGGGCACACAGAGATCGTTCTAAAAACAAAGTAAATGCAATTTACCAAACAAAAATGCAAAAGCGATATTTAAAAAGTTACAGCAGTGCTGAGAATGACAATTCAGCAGAATAGCGCGCGTGCGTGCTACTACCTTTCTCCAGGCCGAGCTACTGCCTAGCTCGCCTTAAGTAGGGCTCACCTGTGTTGCAGATGAGCGCTAGAGCGCTCACACAAGTGGCACACTCGCTCCACACCACCCCCAAGATGGCGCCCGGCGCCAAACACGAAGGCTCAGAATAAAATGAAATAGATCCGCGAAAAGCGCGGTGGGGGGCCCAATTTAGGGTGCAAGTGAGAGGGCACACAGAGATCGTTCTAAAAACAAAGTAAATGCAATTTACCAAACAAAAATGCAAAAGCGATATTTAAAAAGTTACAGCAGTGCTGAGAATGACAATTCAGCAGAATAGCGCGCGTGCGTGCTACTACCTTTCTCCAGGCCGAGCTACTGCCTAGCTCGCCTTAAGTAGGGCTCACCTGTGTTGCAGATGAGCGCTAGAGCGCTCACACAAGTGGCACACTCGCTCCACACCACCCCCAAGATGGCGCCCGGCGCCAAACACGAAGGCTCAGAATAAAATGAAATAGATCCGCGAAAAGCGCAGTGGGGGGCCCAATTTAGGGTGCAAGTGAGAGGGCACACAGAGATCGTTCTAAAAACAAAGTAAATAACAAAAATGCAAAAGCGATATTTAAAAAGTTACAGCAGTGCTGAGAATGACAATTCAGCAGAATAGCGCGCGTGCGTGCTACTACCTTTCTCCAGGCCGAGCTACTGCCTAGCTCGCCTTAAGTAGGGCTCACCTGTGTTGCAGATGAGCGCTAGAGCGCTCACACAAGTGGCACACTCGCTCCACACCACCCCCAAGATGGCGCCCGGCGCCAAACACGAAGGCTCAGAATAAAATGAAATAGATCCGCGAAAAGCGCGGTGGGGGGCCCAATTTAGGGTGCAAGTGAGAGGGCACACAGAGATCGTTCTAAAAACAAAGTAAATGCAATTTACCAAACAAAAATGCAAAAGCGATATTTAAAAAGTTACAGCAGTGCTGAGAATGACAATTCAGCAGAATAGCGCGCGTGCGTGCTACTACCTTTCTCCAGGCCGAGCTACTGCCTAGCTCGCCTTAAGTAGGGCTCACCTGTGTTGCAGATGAGCGCTAGAGCGCTCACACAAGTGGCACACTCGCTCCACACCACCCCCAAGATGGCGCCCGGCGCCAAACACGAAGGCTCAGAATAAAATGAAATAGATCCGCGAAAAGCGCGGTGGGGGGCCCAATTTAGGGTGCAAGTGAGAGGGCACACAGAGATCGTTCTAAAAACAAAGTAAATGCAATTTACCAAACAAAAATGCAAAAGCGATATTTAAAAAGTTACAGCAGTGCTGAGAATGACAATTCAGCAGAATAGCGCGCGTGCGTGCTACTACCTTTCTCCAGGCCGAGCTACTGCCTAGCTCGCCTTAAGTAGGGCTCACCTGTGTTGCAGATGAGCGCTAGAGCGCTCACACAAGTGGCACACTCGCTCCACACCACCCCCAAGATGGCGCCCGGCGCCAAACACGAAGGCTCAGAATAAAATGAAATAGATCCGCGAAAAGCGCGGTGGGGGGCCCAATTTAGGGTGCAAGTGAGAGGGCACACAGAGATCGTTCTAAAAACAAAGTAAATGCAATTTACCAAACAAAAATGCAAAAGCGATATTTAAAAAGTTACAGCAGTGCTGAGAATGACAATTCAGCAGAATAGCGCGCGTGCGTGCTACTACCTTTCTCCAGGCCGAGCTACTGCCTAGCTCGCCTTAAGTAGGGCTCACCTGTGTTGCAGATGAGCGCTAGAGCGCTCACACAAGTGGCACACTCGCTCCACACCACCCCCAAGATGGCGCCCGGCGCCAAACACGAAGGCTCAGAATAAAATGAAATAGATCCGCGAAAAGCGCGGTGGGGGGCCCAATTTAGGGTGCAAGTGAGAGGGCACACAGAGATCGTTCTAAAAACAAAGTAAATGCAATTTACCAAACAAAAATGCAAAAGCGATATTTAAAAAGTTACAGCAGTGCTGAGAATGACAATTCAGCAGAATAGCGCGCGTGCGTGCTACTACCTTTCTCCAGGCCGAGCTACTGCCTAGCTCGCCTTAAGTAGGGCTCACCTGTGTTGCAGATGAGCGCTAGAGCGCTCACACAAGTGGCACACTCGCTCCACACCACCCCCAAGATGGCGCCCGGCGCCAAACACGAAGGCTCAGAATAAAATGAAATAGATCCGCGAAAAGCGCGGTGGGGGGCCCAATTTAGGGTGCAAGTGAGAGGGCACACAGAGATCGTTCTAAAAACAAAGTAAATAACAAAAATGCAAAAGCGATATTTAAAAAGTTACAGCAGTGCTGAGAATGACAATTCAGCAGAATAGCGCGCGTGCGTGCTACTACCTTTCTCCAGGCCGAGCTACTGCCTAGCTCGCCTTAAGTAGGGCTCACCTGTGTTGCAGATGAGCGCTAGAGCGCTCACACAAGTGGCACACTCGCTCCACACCACCCCCAAGATGGCGCCCGGCGCCAAACACGAAGGCTCAGAATAAAATGAAATAGATCCGCGAAAAGCGCGGTGGGGGGCCCAATTTAGGGTGCAAGTGAGAGGGCACACAGAGATCGTTCTAAAAACAAAGTAAATGCAATTTACCAAACAAAAATGCAAAAGCGATATTTAAAAAGTTACAGCAGTGCTGAGAATGACAATTCAGCAGAATAGCGCGCGTGCGTGCTACTACCTTTCTCCAGGCCGAGCTACTGCCTAGCTCGCCTTAAGTAGGGCTCACCTGTGTTGCAGATGAGCGCTAGAGCGCTCACACAAGTGGCACACTCGCTCCACACCACCCCCAAGATGGCGCCCGGCGCCAAACACGAAGGCTCAGAATAAAATGAAATAGATCCGCGAAAAGCGCGGTGGGGGGCCCAATTTAGGGTGCAAGTGAGAGGGCACACAGAGATCGTTCTAAAAACAAAGTAAATGCAATTTACCAAACAAAAATGCAAAAGCGATATTTAAAAAGTTACAGCAGTGCTGAGAATGACAATTCAGCAGAATAGCGCGCGTGCGTGCTACTACCTTTCTCCAGGCCGAGCTACTGCCTAGCTCGCCTTAAGTAGGGCTCACCTGTGTTGCAGATGAGCGCTAGAGCGCTCACACAAGTGGCACACTCGCTCCACACCACCCCCAAGATGGCGCCCGGCGCCAAACACGAAGGCTCAGAATAAAATGAAATAGATCCGCGAAAAGCGCGGTGGGGGGCCCAATTTAGGGTGCAAGTGAGAGGGCACACAGAGATCGTTCTAAAAACAAAGTAAATGCAATTTACCAAACAAAAATGCAAAAGCGATATTTAAAAAGTTACAGCAGTGCTGAGAATGACAATTCAGCAGAATAGCGCGCGTGCGTGCTACTACCTTTCTCCAGGCCGAGCTACTGCCTAGCTCGCCTTAAGTAGGGCTCACCTGTGTTGCAGATGAGCGCTAGAGCGCTCACACAAGTGGCACACTCGCTCCACACCACCCCCAAGATGGCGCCCGGCGCCAAACACGAAGGCTCAGAATAAAATGAAATAGATCCGCGAAAAGCGCGGTGGGGGGCCCAATTTAGGGTGCAAGTGAGAGGGCACACAGAGATCGTTCTAAAAACAAAGTAAATGCAATTTACCAAACAAAAATGCAAAAGCGATATTTAAAAAGTTACAGCAGTGCTGAGAATGACAATTCAGCAGAATAGCGCGCGTGCGTGCTACTACCTTTCTCCAGGCCGAGCTACTGCCTAGCTCGCCTTAAGTAGGGCTCACCTGTGTTGCAGATGAGCGCTAGAGCGCTCACACAAGTGGCACACTCGCTCCACACCACCCCCAAGATGGCGCCCGGCGCCAAACACGAAGGCTCAGAATAAAATGAAATAGATCCGCGAAAAGCGCGGTGGGGGGCCCAATTTAGGGTGCAAGTGAGAGGGCACACAGAGATCGTTCTAAAAACAAAGTAAATAACAAAAATGCAAAAGCGATATTTAAAAAGTTACAGCAGTGCTGAGAATGACAATTCAGCAGAATAGCGCGCGTGCGTGCTACTACCTTTCTCCAGGCCGAGCTACTGCCTAGCTCGCCTTAAGTAGGGCTCACCTGTGTTGCAGATGAGCGCTAGAGCGCTCACACAAGTGGCACACTCGCTCCACACCACCCCCAAGATGGCGCCCGGCGCCAAACACGAAGGCTCAGAATAAAATGAAATAGATCCGCGAAAAGCGCGGTGGGGGGCCCAATTTAGGGTGCAAGTGAGAGGGCACACAGAGATCGTTCTAAAAACAAAGTAAATGCAATTTACCAAACAAAAATGCAAAAGCGATATTTAAAAAGTTACAGCAGTGCTGAGAATGACAATTCAGCAGAATAGCGCGCGTGCGTGCTACTACCTTTCTCCAGGCCGAGCTACTGCCTAGCTCGCCTTAAGTAGGGCTCACCTGTGTTGCAGATGAGCGCTAGAGCGCTCACACAAGTGGCACACTCGCTCCACACCACCCCCAAGATGGCGCCCGGCGCCAAACACGAAGGCTCAGAATAAAATGAAATAGATCCGCGAAAAGCGCGGTGGGGGGCCCAATTTAGGGTGCAAGTGAGAGGGCACACAGAGATCGTTCTAAAAACAAAGTAAATGCAATTTACCAAACAAAAATGCAAAAGCGATATTTAAAAAGTTACAGCAGTGCTGAGAATGACAATTCAGCAGAATAGCGCGCGTGCGTGCTACTACCTTTCTCCAGGCCGAGCTACTGCCTAGCTCGCCTTAAGTAGGGCTCACCTGTGTTGCAGATGAGCGCTAGAGCGCTCACACAAGTGGCACACTCGCTCCACACCACCCCCAAGATGGCGCCCGGCGCCAAACACGAAGGCTCAGAATAAAATGAAATAGATCCGCGAAAAGCGCGGTGGGGGGCCCAATTTAGGGTGCAAGTGAGAGGGCACACAGAGATCGTTCTAAAAACAAAGTAAATGCAATTTACCAAACAAAAATGCAAAAGCGATATTTAAAAAGTTACAGCAGTGCTGAGAATGACAATTCAGCAGAATAGCGCGCGTGCGTGCTACTACCTTTCTCCAGAAGTGCAGCACTGACCGTCCGGGAGGCTGACGGACGTGGCGCCCATCCCCCCCTGCCTTCGTACCCTGGTGACGGGGGGAAGCGCTGACTACCCGCGAGCCGGTGGGCCTGTTGGGGGCTGCGGCGACTGCGGCCGAGCACTGCCTTGAGGGTGCTGCGGTGGCCCCCCGGCGCCCTGTGGAAGGCGCGGCCCGGATTTGCAGAGCCTGATCGCCGCACGTCCCCGTAGAACAATGGCGGCGGCCGCAGCTATGGAGGGACAGAGTCGACTTGGTGCATGAAGCAGCCATTGGCTCTGGTAGAGGTTGGGTGGAGCTCCTGACGGCGCCGACGAGGGGATGGTGAAGAGCGCTCATAAAGGGCCCAACATCATAGTGTGGGCTGAATCTTTGCCTAGAGCGGACTATTGCCTCAGTCACTAATTACTTTGGCTGAGGAACGCACGCCTGCCCTGCAAGTTCCTGGATTATTAAAGTGGAGCAATACGCTGCAGTGCTGTGGGGAGCGCCCTGAGTTCGGGGGTGCCGGAGGCGCATGAGGAAATAGAACATTGCGGACGATCCACAGACGCGGAAGTTGGCGCAGGCGTCGACAAAGGCTGGGCTCCGCTGCGTGACGCTGGAGACAGGTATATCCTCGGCAGTGTATGCGGGTTTGCTTGTTGGGGTGTCCTCACGGAAGTGCTGGAGGGCCCTGAGATGGCTGCTACTGGTGGTGCGCCTGCTGTGGCACAAGGCCAGAACGCCGTGAATGCCATGGCCCAAGATGGTGGGGCCCCGGCCCCTTTGGAAGCGTCGACGCAGGAACAAAGGCTGAATCGGCGGCTGGACAGCATATTGGAAGCGATAACTGCGACGAAAGACTCGCTACACCAAGATATTGCGCAGGTTGCTACAGGGCTGGGGCTCCTGAAGGCGGATCATGCGAAGCTTTCTGACAAGGTGAAGGATAACGCACAGCTATTGCAGGAACTGAAACCGGCGGTAGTCACTGTGGAACGTAAACTGAGCGATATACAGAGCCGGTTGACGACCCTAGAGAGACGTGCGGAGGATGCCGAAAGCCGCAATCGGAGGAACAACGTGAGGGTCGTGGGCCTTCCGGAAAAAATTGAGGAAGATGACGCTGTGGCCTACATGGAAGACTGGTTTAAAACGGTTGTGGCGCCGGAGGGCCTCTCTCCTTTCTTCTCTCTTGAGCGGGCGCACAGGGTCCCAGCTCGGCCGCCTCAGTTGGGCCGGCCGCCTAGACCGATGGTGATTAAACTACTGCATTATAAGGATCGGGATCTGCTGATACAGCGAGCGCGCTCGCAAGGCCCGTTTCAAGTGGACAACTGCAAGGTGACGATCTTTCCGGATTATACTCAGGAAGTCCAGAGAAATAGGGCGTCCTTCCTGTCCGTGAAGAAAGACTTACGGGACGAGGAGATTCAGTACTCCTTGCTTTTCCCGGCTAAGTTGAGAGTGGTCCTGGATGGGAAGACGCAATTCTTTCAGACTCCGGATGAGGCCTGGTCGTGGCTTGAACTTTATCGTGCTGGGACGGACCGCACTGGCAAAAGCGGTAGGGACACGCAACCTCCTCTCCAGGTCAGAAAATCTCAACGCATACGCAAACGGAATAAACTTAAAAAAGCGTTGCAGGAGGCCCAAATGGCGGCGGACAGGAGGGACGCGCTAGCAGCGACGGCAAGCATCACGGGATCGCAGCAGGAGAGGACGTCTGGGGGATCGGACTCTGATGAAGAGGGGACGAGGACGGGGGGAGATGAATCGGAGGCGGAGAGCATGAAGGGTCCGACGGTCACCCCACAGACTTCGGATGGACTGTTTAATGTTTGATGCATTTGGACTGTACCCTTCTCTGCCTTTAGCGTGGGCGGCTTTTTTTGAATGCTGCAAGGATACTCAGGTATGGTGCTGAGATTGCAAGATGGGATGGTGGGCGTGGGGTGGGAGCTCGGCTGGCTTTGGTCGGTGCTGATACACCCCCTAGTGGCCCTTAAGGCCTTCTGCGGTAGACACCGCGGAGTAGAGTAATGTGTGTTGTGTTACAAGTTTGGACCGGGGCTGAAGCTGGGTTAGTACGTCCTGTCCTGGGGAGAGGGGGTTGGGGAGTTCTTTGGGGAGTTTGGGTGGGGGGGTGCAATTACTGCGATGTGTGGGGTGGTGGATTGGTGCTGCATATGTACGGGATTGACTGCTATGGGGACGTTACCTAATCTGAAATGCATATCATGGAATGTCCGTGGACTTCGAACGATGGCTAGACGTCACAGGGTGCATGCCCATTTGGTGAGACGTGGCGTTCAGATCGCACTGTTACAAGAGACTCATTTGACCGCACAGGAATGCGCTGCATTGCAGAAGAGGTGGCGTGGGCAGGTGTTTGGAACCACGTACTCAGCGTTTGCCAGAGGAGTATTGATATGGGTGAGAGCGGGGGTACAGTTCCAGGTCATGGCCCAGCGGGTTGATCCGGAGTGTAGGTATGTGGCGATAGAAGGGAGGCTGTACGGTAGAGAGGTGACACTCTGTAGTGTGTACGCCCCAAATGCTGACCAGGCCCTGTTTTTTGATAAACTCTCGGGCGCGCTGGCTCATTCCTTGGCGGGCCCCATCATTCTGGGTGGGAATTTTAATTCGATACTTAATGTGGACCTTGATAGATCGCATCCACCGTTGGCCGCATCGACAGTGCGCAGATTAGCCACTCAGAGAAAAGACTGGCAGGAGAGATGAGGATTAATAGATGTGTGGAGGGAACAGCATCCTGAATTGAGAGACTATTCGTTTTTCTCAGCACTACACGCATTACATGTTAGGATAGACTCGATCCTCTGTAGTGGTCCCTTGGCTGTCCTGTTTGGTCACACGGAATATTTAACTAGGACAATTTCGGACCATAATCCTTTATTGGCCTCAGTGAAGTGGCAACAGGTGAGGTCAGTGATCCCCACTTGGAGGTTGCAGCCCTGCACACTGGAGGCGAGGCGGTCCAACAGGGCGTTGAACATTATTTTTAGGGAAAATGAGGGCTCGGCAGCCACGAGATCGGTGGAATGGGATGCGATGAAAGTGGTGGTGAGAGGCGTGTGCATGGGCAGGATCTCGACTGTACGGAAGTCACTGCTGAATGATCTGGCGAAGGCTGAGGATGTGCTAAGGAAATTAGAGCAAGGTAGACCTGAACGACCGGAATTGCAGGAGCGGTTGCTTGAGGCAAAGGAGATTGTGGCGAGGGAAACTGAGCGGCTGCGGGGCTATGATTATAAGCTGTACACTGTTAAGGTGCATGCAGAGAGAGACAAGGTGGGTACGCTCCTTGCCAGGCTTGCCAACCCAGACCCTAGAGGATGTTCGATACTGAGCATTAGAACAGGAACAGGTGACATAGTTTACTCGCAGTCAGTAGTATTGGAGCGCTTCAGGTCATAATACACGACTCTATATGAATGTCAGCTGGAGGTGGATGCTGACGAGATCGATAGTTATCTGGGAGCTGTCCCTTTACCGGTTCTTGCGACAGAGGATGCGGAGGATATAGGGGGCCCTATAACGCTGACGGAGGTCAAACTGGCCATTAGACAGATGGTCAGAAACAAGACACCGGGGTGGATGGACTGCCTATTGAATTTTACGTGAAATATATTGACATATTAGCACTCAGACTATTGACAGTTTGCCCGAAACGATGAGGGAGGCACTGGTGGTTCCATTGCTGAAACCAGGCAGGGACGCATTGGATGTGACGTCCTATCGGCCCTTATCCATGCTGACGGTGGATTATAAAATCTTAAGCCATATACTGGCCACCAGACTATTACCGTTTATGACCAGATTAGTTCATAGGGATCAAGCAGGGTTTATCCCTACCAGGAACACATCCATGAATATTCGCCGCCTGATCCAGATACTGGATAATGCCAGAGCCTCACCACATGTTCCGGTGGTGTTGTCAGTCGACATAGAGAAGGCCTTTGATAGCCTTGAGTGGCAATACCTGGATGTGGTGTTGGCGAAATTCGGTATTGGTGAAGGTTTTAGGAGTTGGACGAAGGTTCTGTACTCCTCCGCTATGGCGAGGGTGCGACTGGGACCGATAGTATCTTTGGCTTACCCTGTGCGTAGGGGGACGAGGCAGGGTTGCTCGCTCTCTCCCTTGCTGTTTGCACTGGCCGTAGAACCCTTGGCAGCGGTGGCGAGATTGGGCACAGACTTTCAGGGGGTGACGCAGGGAGCGAACTCGCATTTCATATCGCTGTATGCGGACGACCTGTTACTGTACCTGGCCGATCCAGACCGAGCTCTGGAGGGAGCTGTGGGAATGTTGTCCAGGTTTGGTAGGATGTCGGGCCTTAAGGTGAACTGGACTAAGACCTGTGTTTTCCCGTTGAAGGAGGGCTCATTGTGTCCCCCCCTGGGGTTGGACGTGACTTGGGAACCTTCCAGCTTTACATACCTGGGCGTTCGGATATATCATGAGACTGCGAACCTCTTGGAGGGTAATGTGGGGCGATGCGTGCGTGCGCTGAGGGGTTGCATGACCTTCTGGACGTCCCTCCCCTTTTCAGTGCTGGGCCGAGTGGCGCTATTGAAGATGGTAGCGCTTCCGAGGCTACTTTATTATTTCAGGACTTTACCGGTGTGGATCCCGCGGAGCGTGTTCACGGACATACGGATGTTGGTGACTGGCTTCCTGTGGGGTCATGGACGTCGCAGGGTGGCATTGGGGACCCTGGCTAGGCCCAAGCTTGAGGGGGGAATGGCAGTCCCAGACTTCGAGTTGTATTATCTGGCGGCTCAATTGCAGATCTTGACGCAGCATGTGGCCCGGGAATTCAGGGGACCAGAGGTAGAGCGGGGTCTCGGTATTCAGCGACATGTCTTATCCTACATAATCATGCAACAGAAACTGGTTGTGCGGGACCTGACGATGGAGGAGAGGACACTCAGGCTATGCTGGATTAGGAGTTTGAAGCGGGCGAACAGCACTCGATCCTATGCACCAGAGATCCCGCTGGGGATGCTGACTGCGCTGCCACATGGGGGCGACTGGTCCCCGTTGTCTGACTGGGAAGACCTAGGATTGCAAATGGTGGGCGACCTATACCTCGAGGGGACGCTGGCCCCCTTCCGGGAGTTGCAGGAACAGTTTGGATTACCGGATGGGGATTTTCTGCTACATGCAGCGGTGATTGCGGCGATACAAAAACACTGGAGGGGTGGGCTAGCTGAACCGGAAACGACCATGGCGTGCCAGTACGTGGTTATGGCTGCGGGCACCACCAAAGCGGTGACCTGTCTCCACGTAAGAATGCAAAAAGAAGGATTAGAACCACTGGTGGCGCTGAAGGCGAGATGGGAGGATAGTATAGGCAAACCCATACCGGACTCGGTCTGGGGTCATATTCTGGGGCGTAAATGGAGGGGTACGAGGAATGCCCGATTCCAGCAGATACACTTCTTCATCATCCATAGGGCCTACCTGACACCGGAGAGGATTAAGCGATACTTCGGGGCCCAAGACTCTGTGTGCCCGAGGTGCTTGGCGCCTGAGGTGGATCTGGACCATTTGCTGTGGGGCTGCCCAAAACTAGGGTCGTACTGGCCTGAGGTGGGGGATCTCCTGAACGTGGTCACTGACAGGGAGGTAGACTTTGATATGGCGGCATGTTTGCTGCTGTGGTTCCCTCACACAAAGAGGACGAAAATCACAAGCAAATTTATCGATCTGGGACTTATGCTGGCTCAGAGGGAGATTACCTGGCACTGGAAGTCTAGGGAAGGCCCTTCAGTGAAAAGATGGATGAATGAGCTGTTGAAGTGGGCCGGATGTGAGAGTACTATTAGGATGCGACAGGCTGCCAAGACTGATAATGATAGAAGTTTGGAAATGGCGAGGGCGTGGGAAATGATAGTTCAGGCTCTGCGTGATTGCATGCTGGAGGGAGAGGGAGACCGAGACGGGGAGGGGCAATAACTGGCTAGGACTCCATGAGGCACGACTGAGCAGTAGTTACCCCCGATTAGTGGCGTTAACCGATTGTAGTTCATCATATGTACACCCACATCAGCAGCAGTAGTTGAGGAGGGGGGAGAGGGGGAAGGAAGGTCGTTTAGGGGTAGTCTAGCACACAGATGCGATTAGAGAGGACGGGGCGATAGACCGACTGGGAGGTAGTAGTGCAGGGTCCCGGTGGTTTTGGGCGGCATCTGGGAGGCGGGAATACCTTGTTTCCAGGTGATCCGCTCCTGGCGGGTGGGAAGGGTTTGTACAGTGATAGGGAATATTCACTGATACTACCTCTGTAGGTTGATTTTGTGCTAGGGGTTGCAAGGGGGGTTGGGAGTTAGGGGAGTTGAAAAGCGGAAACGGGATGATACTGATAACCGACCACCCGTGATGGGTGAGCACTGTGGCATCTTACCATATGTAGGACCTGACACGCCGCCCGACCCCCGGGTTGTGGGCTGAATGGCTGTGTACGTTATGCATATCGATTGTCAACCAGATGATGTCGTAAGTGTGTTGGTTGACCTGTTCTAAAGTTTTGTCTCTACTTCCGCAATAAAAATCTGTTTTAATAAAAAATCACTAATACCACCCCCACTACTACCACCACCGCCAATATAACAGCCACCAATATCACCACTGTTGGACTTGGGCCTTGTGGCAGGGTCACCCCTGAACTTTTTGCCTTAAATTATAGTGATTTCTGGTCTTTGCGCACTTGGACACTGTGGCGCAGTGTAAAGTGCGTGCGCTCCTTGAGTGCGTGTGTGAGATAGGCCTGCCCTCACATAGGAATGCATGGGGAATGTATGTGTCCCTGGTAGTTCCTGATGCGTGGGGAGTGCAGGCTCGAGTTTAGTATGTGTGAACTCGTGAGAGTGAATGCTGCGAGAGGGTGTATGCGGCATGTATGTGTCTAGAAGGGAAGTGCTACTTCTGGACATTGAGATATGTGTGCAGTGAGGGTGCTGGAGCGTGATTGGCTGGAGCTGGCTGGCATGCCAGGCTCCAGGAAATCTGGATGGGTCTGCCCGGTGGTGAGTGTGAGATTAGCATGAGGGATGTGTGGGAGGAGTGTACCTGTGTCCTGGATGGGCTGGGTTTTCCCCACACAATGCTGGCTCCGCCCCCCTGTGGTGTGTCTAACGACCCTAGCCTCCCCAGTGAATGAAATGGGTGGTTGGGCCATCAAGAGAGCTCCAGAACCAGCTGCGACTGTTTTCTCCCCCACCCTGCACCCTTGGACAAAGGATTTGTCTGTATAAAATGAGGCTGTGACCTCTTGGAAAGGTTCTTGTTTGCCAACTTGAAACTACCAGGGGCGTGTTGCTGCTTGGGCCCAGGGGGAAGGCTTGCCTCCCTGGGCCCTGCCCAGCCCCTGGATGCCTTCTCCCTCTGGGGTCTTTCTGCCCTGCCCAGCTCCTGGATGCCAGAGGGACTTTTGCTGGACCTTTGTTTGCCATAGCGCTTGGGAGCGCTGTATTTACCCTCCAAGCGCCTGAAAGTCCTTTCTTTCCCCTCCTAGCGCAAGGAGCACTTTATTTGCCTTATAGCGCATGGGAGCGCTTTATTCTGCTTCTAGCGCTTGAAAGCGCTGTGTTGCTCATAGCGCTTGGAGTGCTTTATTTTTCTTTTAGCACTGTGAGCGCTTAATTTCTTTACATATTTGATGAGCCCTGCGAGGCTCCCCGCCCACAATTGTTTCGAGAGCCACGAGAGGCTCCAAGGGGGCAAGTTGTGTTTAGAGCCTGCGAGGCTCTGCGTCCCCAGAGCCAGATGGCTCAGTTTGGCGCCATGGTTGTCCCAGAGGGCTGATGAGAGCCCTGGCGCAGTTTTTCTGATCTACAGCCGCCCAGCAATTAGTGGGCAGCTGCACCATTTTAGGTTTTGCCTTTCTAGGGACATGTACTCTGGACTTTAGGAGTGAGGCGCACTCCTTCATCCCTGGCCTTTCCCCAGCTGCGCAGCACTTAGTGCCAGCTGCAGCGTTTAGGCCATCTGTTCTGTCCCTCAGCTGCCCAGCAAGTAGTGGGCAGCTGCTACGTTTAGGTTCTGGCGCAAGTGGCGCAACCTGGACCCTGGACTTTGTGAGTTCTGCGCTAAAGGTGATTTATGCGCTAACTGAGGTTTAGATGCTGTTATGATCTATGTCCTATTGCTTTTGGGTGTTAGGAAATGTACAATGTGTAGTATGTTTTGCGCACCCTGTGTTCTGCACCTCTGAATGTGTTGTTGATGCATCATGTGCCTTGTTCCTTACACCGCTGAACGTGTGTTGATGCGTCATGTGTTCCTTCCTTACACCTCTGAATGAATGTTATGCATTGCATCATGTGTTATGTGCTTGCTAGTACAGGTGGTGCTAGTGAGGTCCTGGTTACCAGTAGTTACTGGTTGTGTGCTCTATCTTTATATTGTGCTACAGTGATTGTCTGTTATGATCTAAGTGATATTCCAAGGGCGTGGTACTGAGCTCGCCCCCTGACCAGAGTCCCAGGACCATTGGACTCTATTGTGCCTTCCCTGACAAATTGCTGGGGCTTGTCTGATCTCCCTTGGGCCCCTGGGGCCTCGCTGAAGTGTGCCTCGCTCCCTCTCCTCGGCAGCTCGTGCACGGCAGCCCGTCCAAGCCTCGAGCAGCGCCGCTCTCCCCTGAGCCGCGCCGCTTCGCTGGGTCGCCCGCATCCTGCCTCCCCCTCCTCTTCTGAGCCGCACACATTGGTCGCCCCAGAGAAACGCTTGTACCTTGCCGGCCGCCCGCTCAAGCCTCGAGCTGCACCACTCTCCCCTGAGTCGTGCCGCTTCGCTGGGCCGCCCGCTCAAGTTTACTAAGGAGGTCACTCGCATTATCCCACGCAACCAGGATGGAAGGTACTGTCTGATAGGCTCTATGTTCTAAGTTCTAGGCCTATAAGTATTGTATTGTTACTTCTAAAAGTGCTGATTCCTGACAGTGGTCCAGGTGGCCCTGTCTTGTAAATATCCCCTGTAAATTCTGCCCGTGCCTCTGGCACATTGTAAAGTGTGTGTTTTATCTAATGTGTTTTGGTGTAATACAAAGGCTATTTTTATATAACCTTGTGTGGAGTTTCCTTTGTGGTGGGCCTTTGGGTGTTGTTGCTGGGGTGCGTGCGCAAATACTTAACTTACATCGCCTCCAAGTTTAGCCTTGCTGCTCGCGCCACGTTACCTAGAGGGTGAGCAGGTGTTATCTTGGCGTGTAACTCCCTTGCCCTGACTTGGTAGTGGTGGTCTCTGACTGGACTTTGGCGAAAGCCCTGGCCAGCCAGGGATCCCATTTCCAACATTGGCGGCAAGCGGTGAGGATGAGGATTGTGTTTGCGTTGTACCACAGTGGCAACTGGCCATACTACAAAGCTCTGCATTTTAGATAATCACATTGTGGGGATTATTTTGTTAAGGTTGCTGAAAATGTCATTTCTGTGGAAATGTGTTTCTTGTGCACTTTGAGTTAGGTGTCCCTAGCTCGGGAGGGTAGATCATCCCCCTAAGTGCAGTGTGTTTTCTGGATTCACCAGAAGGGTGGGATCCAGTGGTGGCAGCATAAGTGTGTCCAGTGCATGTGTCCCCCCGTCCCTGCCCTGGAGTAATGGTACCTGTGTCAAGTGTGGTCAGGTTGAGAAGTCAGGGGTGGTAGAAACTGCCTTACCAGTCTGGGGAGGGGTGTGTGTGGATGAATGATGTGTGGCACTGGACGTGTTTGTGAGTTCTCTGGATGGGGAGCTTGCTGAATGCTTGTGTACTCTTGTTTTATTCAGATACCTAAGTTCCGTGTGTTGAACTTTTCCCAAGAACGTCTGCCGACAGTGGAGCCTGCTTTTGATTTCTGTGGTCTGTTGAAAGACAGAATTTTGGAGTTGGTAATGTTCTGGGAGGAGAGAGGCATAGGGGATGGAATGATTCCAAAAGGAGTGTCTGAGGTGTCTTCCAGCCCAGCGTGGTGGAAGAGGTTCAGTGTAGCCCAGCTAGGTCTCGGTGTAGGGGCTCACGTCCTGTCTCAAGAGGAGAAGGAGTGGGTGGGACTGCATGTCTCCAGGCGCCCGAAACCCAGTGTCAGGGCCTGGAATGTTTCTGAAGGGAACGTCAGGTCGGGGGCCTAGGCTGTACCAATAGGTCATTTGAGGAGGATCTTCCAGAGTGTCTGGAGAACGTGGAACCTCTGTAACCAGGGTTCCTGTGGTTCTGGTGTCTGGCAGTACCGCTCCAGTTGGGAGGGTGCAGAAGTTCAGACGGAGGGGTGCGAGGGGGATAGGTTCCCCAGTGGAAGAGCCAGTGGGTCAGGGGCCAGCCAGAAGGGTTGTGTCGCCAGTGAGTGACCATGGTGATGCCACTTCTGTCCTGAGAGTCAGGCAGACTTGTACACGACACATTAGTTGTGTCACCCTCAAGGAAGTCCTGGTGCGCCAGGCATCTGACCAAAGGGGTACGTCCCTCGGTTGGGGAGCCAGTAGCCGGTGTTTCCGGATCTGGACGTAAGGGCAACTGTACGTAGTGTCCTGAAGTACAAGAAGGAACTCCTGCCTGAAGAGAAGGAACCAGGTAAGCTGTATGGGGGATTGACCTGCAGTGGTTGCCTTGCTGCTGAAGGAGGAGAGAAAGTCTTAGATTTTTGTTTTCAACTTGTGGAAGTCCTGGTGCGCCAGGCATCTAACCAAAGGGTAGCGTCCCTAGGTTGGGGAGCCAGGTTCAGGTGGTTGCCTGTCCTGGACGGCAGGGCGACTGTAGCCAGTGTCCTGGCCGGTTTGTCTTCTAGGGGTACCCCTGTGAACACAGGTGGGGCTCATCTTAAGTGAAGAGACCCTGTGTTTCCCAGAAGGGGTGGTACAGGCCTAGCAGGGATCTTTAGGGTTCTTGGCTGAGTGTTGTGGTACTACCCTGAGAGCAGGTGGGGCCTACCTTAAGTGGAGGGACCCTGTTCTACAGTGGGAGGGTGCAGAACTCTGGAAGGGGGTCAGAAGGAGTCTGACCCCTGTGCATCCGGTGAATTTGAATCCCAGGTAGTAAACCAGTTAGGAGAGCTGTGACTCAGTCATGACCACCCTGGTGTCCTGTAGGCACCGCACTGAGCAACGTCCCCCTCGAGCAACGCCGCCTCTGCACTCACCGACGTCGTCTCGACGCTGTCAACGAGCCATAGGCTGCACCGCAACTGGAGGGCACCGCAATGTGCAACGCCTCGCTACACCGTTCTGGTGGTGGTCTGACCGTGGTCACTGTTGCTGAGGAAGTAAGGTCCTAAACTGGTGGGAGAGTTGTGTTCTGGAGGGTGCTTCAGAAGTAGAGGTAGGGTGGGGCATTCTTGCCCGTGACCTCTGGTCAGCCTGAGGGTGCGGACCCTAGGTTGAAGTATCAGTGGTAGTTTGGAACTACACTGAGAAAGGGAGTGGAGAATGGCTAGTGTAGGCCAGGGGTTACTACCCCCCACTCTGTGGATGGGCATGGACCAGTGGTATCTGGGTGGCCTAGGGCCTGGTCCTAGCCGTGGACAACTAAGGAGTACCAGTGGGGTAGCCTAGTTGGGCCTGTTTTTTTTTAAGGATGTGCTTGGCTTATGGATCAACGTGGCGTAGAACCGGAGGGTGTCCCTGCAGTGCGGGCCCGCGTCCGTGTTCTATCGCCCCAAGCAGGGAAGTCCATCACGGTGGGGATTGGCCTACCCTGCGTTTTGGCTGGAAAGGGGTTGTGTTGGACTTGGGCCTTGTGGCAGGGTCACCCCTGAACTTTTTGGATTAAATTATAGTGATTTCTGGTCTTTGCGCACTTGGACACTGTGGCGCAGTGTAAAGTGTGCGTGCGCTCCTTGAGTGCGTGTGTGAGATAGGCCTGCCCTCCCATAGGAATGCATGGGGAATGTATGTGTCCCTGGTAGTTCCTGATGCGTGGGGAGTGCAGGCTCGAGTTTAGTATGTGTGAACTCGTGAGAGTGAATGCTGCGAGAGGGTGTATGCGGCATGTATGTGTCTAGAAGGGAAGTGCTACTTCTGGACATTGAGATATGTGTGCAGTGAGGGTGCTGGAGCGTGATTGGCTGGAGCTGGCTGGCATGCCAGGCTCCAGGAAGTCTGGATGGGTCTGCCCGGTGGTGAGTGTGAGATTAGCATGAGGGATGTGTGGGAGGAGTGTACCTGTGTCCTGGATGGGCTGGGTTTTCCCCACACAATGCTGGCTCCGCCCCCCCTGTGGTGTGTCTAACGACCCTAGCCTCCCCAGTGAATGAAATGGGTGGTTGGGCCATCAAGAGTGCTCCAGAACCAGCTGCGACTGGTTTCTCCCCCACCCTGCACCCTTAGACAAAGGATTTGTCTGTATAAAAAGAGGCTGTGACCTCTTGGAAAAGGTTCTTGTTTGCCAACTTGAAACTACCAGGGGCGTGTTGCTGCTTGGGCCCAGGGGGAAGGCTTGCCTCCCTGGGCCCTGCCCAGCCCCTGGATGCCTTCTCCCTCTGGGGTCTTTCTGCCCTGCCCAGCTCCTGGATGCCAGAGGGACTTTTGCTGGACCTTTGTTTGCCATAGCGCTTGGGAGCGCTGTATTTACCCTCCAAGCGCCTGAAAGTCCTTTCTTTCCCCTCCTAGCGCAAGGAGCACTTTATTTGCCTTATAGCGCATGGGAGCGCTTTATTCTGCCTCTAGCGCTTGAAAGCGCTGTGTTGCTCATAGCGCTTGGAGCGCTTTATTTTTCTTTTAGCACTGTGAGCGCTTAATTTCTTTACATATTTGATGAGCCCTGCGAGGCTCCCCGCCCACAATTGTTTCGAGAGCCACGAGAGACTCCAAGGGGGCAAGTTGTGTTTAGAGCCTGCGAGGCTCTGCGTCCCCAGAGCCAGATGGCTCAGTTTGGCGCCATGGTTGTCCCAGAGGGCTGATGAGAGCCCTGGCGCAGTTTTTCTGATCTACAGCCGCCCAGCAATTAGTGGGCAGCTGCACCATTTTAGGTTTTGCCTTTCTAGGGACATGTACTCTGGACTTTAGGAGTGAGGCGCACTCCTTCATCCCTGGCCTTTCCCCAGCTGTGCAGCACTTAGTGCCAGCTGCAGCGTTTAGGCCCCCTGTTCTGTCCCTCAGCTGCCCAGCAAGTAGTGGGCAGCTGCTACGTTTAGGTACTGGCGCAAGTGGCGCAACCTGGACCCTGGACTTTGTGAGTTCTGCGCTAAAGGTGATTTATGCGCTAACTGAGGTTTAGATGCTGTTATGATCTATGTCCTATTGCTTTTGGGTGTTAGGAAATGTACAATGTGTAGTATGTTTTGCGCACCCTGTGTTCTGCACCTCTGAATGTGTTGTTGATGCATCATGTGCCTTGTTCCTTACACCGCTGAACGTGTGTTGATGCGTCATGTGTTCCTTCCTTACACCTCTGAATGAATGTTATGCATTGCATCATGTGTTATGTGCTTGCTAGTACAGGTGGTGCTAGTGAGGTCCTGGTTACCAGTAGTTACTGGTTGTGTGCTCTATCTTTATATTGTGCTACAGTGATTGTCTGTTATGATCTAAGTGATATTCCAAGGGCGTGGTACTGAGCTCGCCCCCTGACCAGAGTCCCAGGACCATTGGACTCTATTGTGCCTTCCCTGACAAATTGCTGGGGCTTGTCTGATCTCCCTTGGGCCCCTGGGGCCTCGCTGAAGTGTGCCTCGCTCCCTCCCCTCGGCAGCTCGTGCACGGCAGCCCGTCCAAGCCTCGAGCAGCGCCGCTCTCCCCTGAGCCGCGCCGCTTCGCTGGGTCGCCCGCATCCTGCCTCCCCCTCCTCTTCTGAGCTGCACACATTGGTCGCCCCAGAGAAACGCTTGTACCTTGCCGGCCGCCCGCTCAAGCCTCGAGCCGCAGCACTCTCCCCTGAGTCGTGCCGCTTCGCTGGGCCGCCCGCTCAAGTTTACTAAGGAGGTCACTCGCATTATCCCACGCAACCAGGATGGAAGGTACTGTCCGATAGGCTCTATGTTCTAAGTTCTAGGCCTATAAGTATTGTATTGTTACTTCTAAAAGTGCTGATTCCTGACAGTGGTCCAGGTGGCCCTGTCTTGTAAATATCCCCTGTAAATTCTGCCCGTGCCTCTGGCACATTGTAAAGTGTGTGTTTTGTCTAATGTGTTTTGGTGTAATACAAAGGCTATTTTTATATAACCTTGTGTGGAGTTTCCTTTGTGGTGGGCCTTTGGGTGTTGTTGCTGGGGTGCGTTCGCAAATACTTAACTTACATCGCCTCCAAGTTTAGCCTTGCTGCTCGCGCCACGTTACCTAGAGGGTGAGCAGGTGTTATCTTGGCGTCTAACTCCCTTGCCCTGACTTGGGAGTGGTGGTCTCTGACTGACTTTGGGGAAAGCCCTGGCCAGCCAGGGATCCCATTTCCAACAACCACCACCACCAATACTACCACAACCACCAATACCACCACAACCACCAATTCCACCACCACCAAACCTACTACCGCCAATACCCCCAGCACCACCAATACCTCCACCAATACCACCAATAACAATACCACCAATACCACCACAAGCAATATCACAATACCACCACCAATACCACTACCACCAATACCACCACCACCAAAGCCAATACCACAACCCCTAATACCACAACTACCAATACCACTACCAATACTATCCCCACCAATGCCAATACCACAACCACCAATTCCACAACCACCAATACCACCACCACCAATACTACCACCACGAATACCAACACCAATACCAACACCACCAGTATCACCACAATACCACCACCACCAATACCACCACCAATCCCAGTACCACCACCACCAATACACCCACCACCAATACCAGTACCACCACCAATACCCCCACCAATACTACCACCAATAGCATCACCAATAAAAACACCCCCAATATCACCACCACCAATACCACCATGACCACCACCACCACCACTAATACCACCACCAAGTATACCACCACCACCAATACCACCAATACCACCACCACCAATAGCACAACCACAAACACCACCACCACCAATAGCACCACCACCAATACCACCACCAATTCCCCCACCACCAATATGACATCCGCAAATACCACCACCACAAATACCACCACCGCCAACTCCACCATCACCAATACCATCCTCACCAATACCACCACCACCAATACCATTACCACCATTACCACCACCACTAATTCTGCCACCACCAATACCCCAATACCACCACCACCAATACCACCAATTCCACCACCACCAATACCATCACCACCAGAACCAAAATCCACCAATACCAAAACAACCACCAAAACCACCACCACCAATACCACACCCACAAATGCCACAAATACCATCACCACCAACACCACAAACACCAATACCACCACCACCAATACCACCATTAATATGACCACCACCAATACCACCACTAATACCAGCACCACTACCACCAATACCATCACCAATACCTCCACTAATACTAATATCAATACCACCACCACCAATACCACCAATACCACCACCAATACAACCAACTCCAACACCAATTCCATCATCATCAACACCATCACCACCAATACCACCATCAGCACCAATACCACCACCACCATCAATACCACCACCACCAATACCACCAATACCACAACCACAAATGCCACAAATACCACAACCACAAATACCACCACCACCAATACCACCGCCACCAATACCACCACAATACCACCACCACCAAGACCACCACCACCAATATTAACACCACCAAAACCAACCCCACCAATTCCACCCCCACCAATATCACCACCACCACCAATACCACCATCACCACTACCACCAATACCTACCACCAATACCACCGCCACCAATACCACCACCACCACTACTACAACAACAACCAATACCACCACAATCACCAATACCTCTTCCACCAATACCACAACCACCAATACCACAACCACCAATACCACATCCACCAATACCACCACCACCAATATCAATACCACCACCAATACCAGTACCACCACCAACACCACAACCACCAATACCACCAACACCAGTACTTCCACCAACAATACCAATAGCACCACCAATAACACCACCCTCAATACCACCACCCCAATACCATTACCACCACCACCAATACCACCACGCCAATACCATTACCACCACCACTAATACCACCACCACCAATACAACTACTACCAATACCACCTCCACCAATACCACCACCACCAATTCCACCACCAACAATTCCACCACCACAAATACCACCACCCACCAATACCACCACTACCAATATGATAACCACAAATACCACCGTCACCAATACCACTAACTCCAATACCACCACCTCCAATACCACCACCACCAATTCCACCATCACCAATACCACCCCCACCAATACCACCACCACTACTACCACCACCACCAATGCCTCCACCACCAATAGCACAACCACCAATACCACACCCACCAATACCACAAACACCAATACCACAACCAATACCACCACAACCACCAATACCACCACAACCACCAATACCACAACCACCACCAGTACCACAACCACCACCAATACCACCAACACCAGTACTACCACCACCACGAATACCAATAGCACCACCAATACCACCAGCCCCAATACCACCAACCCAATACCAATACCATTACCACAACCACCAGTACCACCACTAATACCACCACCACCAATTCCACCAATAACTCCACCACCAATACCACCACTACCAATACCACCCCACTAATACCACCTCCACCAATACCACCAGCACCAATACTACCACCACCAATTCCAACACCACAAATACCACCACCCCCAATACCACCACCACTACCACCACCATACCACCCCCACCAATACCACCACCCTTTTTACTACCACCACCAATGCCACCACCACCAATAGCAAAACCACAAAGAGCACATCCACCAATACCACCACCAATACTACCACCACCAGAACCACCAACACAATCACAACCACCAATAGCACAACCACCAATACCACAAGCACCACCAATACAACCACCAATATACACCACCACCAATACCCCCACCACCAATACCGCCACCACCAATACAACCAATACCGCCACCACCAACACCACAACCACCAATACCACCACCACTATACTACCACCAATACTACAACCACTACCACCAATACCATCACCAATACCACCACCAATACCTCCACCAATTTCACAACCACCAATACCACAACTACCAATACCACCACCACCAATACCCCCACCACTACCATTACCACCAATACCACCACCAGCAATATCACCAATACCACCACCAATACCGCCAATACCACAACCACCAATACCACAACTACCAATACCAGCAACAATACCACCACCACCAGTACCACCCCACCAATACCACCATCACCAAGACCACCATCACCAATATCAACACCACCAATACCAACCCCACCAATACCACCCACCAATATCACCACCACCACCAATACCACCATCACTAATACCACCACCACTACTACCACTACCACCAATATAACAGCCACCAATAACACCACCACCAATACTACCACTCCTGCAGTTGCGGGCCCGCGTCCGTGTTCTATCGCCCCAAGCAGGGAAGTCCATCACGGTGGTGATTGGTCTACCCTGCGTTTTGGCTGGAAGGGGGTTGTGTTGGACTTTGGCCCTTAGGGCAGGTTCACCCCTAGACTTTTTGCTTTTAAATGGTGACCTGGCAATGGTGATTTTTGGGGTTCTGCGCACTTTCACTGTGTCCCAGTGGAAAGTGCGTGCGCACTTTGAGTGCATGTGCTGAGCTAGGCCTGCCCGCCCATAGGAATGCATGGGGAATGTATGTGTCCCTGGTAGTTCCTGATGCGTGGGGTGTACAGGCTCGAGTTTGGTACGTGTGAACTCGTAGGAATGAATGCTGCGCAACGGTATGTGCGGCTGGTATGTGTCTAGTGGGGAAGTGTCATTCCTAGACATGGCTGTACGTGTGCAGTGAGGGTGCTGGAGTGTGATTGGCTAGAGCTGGCTGGCATGCCAGGCTCCAGGAAGTCTGGATGGGTCTGCCCGGTGGTGAGTGGGAGATTAGCATGCTGATGGCTGGGGAGGAGTGTACCTGTGTCCTGAATGAGGCTGGGTTTTCCCCTGACAATGCTGGCTCCGCCCCCCTGTGGTGCGTCTAATGACCCAAGCCCTGCCAGTGAATAGAGAGGGTGGTTGAGGTAAACAGAGTACTCAAGAACCAGCTGCGACTGGTTCTGCCCCCACCCTGCCCTCAGACAAAGGAATATTGTGTATAAAAATGGGGCTGTGTCCCCACAGAAGTTGTTCTCTTCCAGGATCCTGAGGGGGCTGCTGCTGCTGTCGCTGGGCCAGAGGACCGCCACTTGGACTGTCTCCCTGCCTGGAGACCCAGTGAGCTGGCTCTGGGCCCAGCCTTGCCCCCTTGCCTACAAGGACTTTTGCTGGGCTTGTTGTCCCATAGCGCCTGGGAGCGCTTTTGATTGCCTTTTTAGCGCTTGAGAGCGCTTTACTGTGACCCAGCGCTTAAGAGCGCTTTAATTTGCTTACAGCGCTTGAGAGCGCTTTCGTTTTGTCCTAGCGCTTGGGAGCGCTGTTGTTGTCAGCCGGTCCCCACCCGGCGTGTGCCCGCTTGATTGGCCGATTTTGAAGTCCCCTGGCGAGTGCCCACCTCGCCAGGGACCTGGCCGCCATAGCGAGAGCCCACCTCGCTTAATATTTAATTCCTGGAGGGAGCCTCGTTTTCCTGCTCGAAATTCGCCGCCGCCCAGCCCGCGACCAGGAAGTCAGGCAGGCCGGGGGCGGTACTGCGGGACACCTCCGTGACGTCATTCCCGGGCCGCGCTCTGATTGGCTGCGGGCCCGGGACCTGACGTGCAACCAGGAAGAGAGAGAGCGGTGCCTGCCTTCCCGGGGCTCCCGGGACCGAGGGAGAGCCCCGCTGGCTCCCGTGAAGAGGAGGAGACCGGTACCTGAGTCCAGACCCAGGCGAGAGTCTACCCCGCGCTGGGCCACCCCAGAAAGAAGACCGCCGCCTCGAGACAGCCGGTGAGTGACTTGTGGAAGAGGGGGGCGTCGGGGCACATTGCCGGTGCCCGCCCCCCCCCCCGACTCCACCGACGGGCCAGTATTTTCGAGTCCCCCAGAGGGGGGGGACTCCCACAGTAAGGCACCACATTTGTTTAGTTGGAGCCCACGAGAGGCTCGGGCCCATTTGTTGTTGAGTCCCCCGAGAGGGACTCCACCAGTTTTGGGGGCATTCTCCTTCTATGCCCCGAGGCCCCAGTGGGCCCATTGTGACCCCGAGTCCCCAGAGGGGGGACTCCCACGTTCAGGGGCATTGTTCTATTCGAGCCCAGAGAGGCTCACCGCCCATATTGGTTTTATGAGCCCTGAGAGGCTCTGAAGTGCCACTCAGTTTGTGAAGAGCCCAGCGAGGCTCCAAGGGGACAGTTGGTTGGGCAGAGCCTGTGAGGCTCCAGCGTTGGCCCATCCTTGTCTTTACAGCTGCCCAGCACTTCGTGGGCAGCTGCCACGTTTAGGCCCCCTGACATTGGACACAGGGCGTCCTAGCCCCAACAAGGCCAGAGGGCCTAGGGACAGTCACAGGTGGTGACTTAAGTGAGTTTGGCGCAATTGTTCTTACACCTCTGAATGTATTGTTGATGCATCATGTGTTTCCTTCCTTACACCTCTGAATGAATGTTATGCATTGCATCATGTGTTATGTGCTTACACCCCTACAGGTATTGTGATACTTAGGTGGTTGTTTTCTTCCTAGTACAGGTGGTGCTAGGGAGGTCCTGGTTACCAGTAGTTACTGGTTGTGTGCTCTATTTTTATATTTTGTGCTACAGTGATTTACATTCTAAGTGCTATTTCTGAAAGTGTTACTTCTGATTCCTGACAGTGGTCCAGGTGGCCCTGTCTTGTACATATCCCCTGTAAATTCTGCCCGTGCCTCTGGCACATTGTAAAGTGTGTGTTTTATCTAATGTGTTTTGGTGTAATACAAAGGCTATTTTTATATAACCTTGTGTGGAGTTTCATTTGTGTTGGGTCCTGGGTGTTGTTGCTGGGGTGCGTGCGCAAATACTTAACTTACATCGCCTCCAAGTTTAGCCTTGCTGCTCGCGCCACATTACCTAGAGGGTGAGCAGGGGTTATCTTGGCGTGTAACTCCCTTGCCCTGACTTGGGAGTGGTGGTCTCTGACTGACTTTGGCGAAAGCCCTGGCCAGCCAGGGATCCCATTTCCAACACACAACCACCAATACCACAACCACCAATACCACAACCACTAATTCCATCACCACCAATACTACCACCACCACCAATATCCCCACCACTACCAATACCACCACCAATACCAATACCACCACCAGCAATATCACCAATACCACTACCACCAATACCATCACCACCAATGCTAATACCACAACCACCAATACCACAACTACCAATACCACTATCAATACCACCACCACCACCACCAATACAACCACCACCACCAATACAACCACCACCACCAATACCACCACCACCAATACCAACACCAAAACCAGTACCAACACCAATACCAGTACCACCACCAATATCACCACCACCAATACCGCAACCACCAATACCACCACCGATACCAATAGCACCACCACCAACAATACCACCACCTCCCATACCACCCCCAATACCACCACCCCAATACCAATACCATTACCACCACCACCACCACCACTAATACCACCACCAATAATACCACCACCACCAATACTACCTCCACCAGTACTACCTTCACCAGTACCACCTACACCAATACCATCACCAGCAATTCCCCCTACACAAATACCACCACCAATACCACTACCACTACCATATCACGCCCACCAATACCACCACCACCAATGCCACCACCGCCAATAGCACAACCACCAATAGCACAAGCACCAATACCACCACAACCACCAATACCAAAACCCCCACCAATACCAGCAGCAATACCACCACCACCAATACAACCAACACTGCCACCATCATTACCGCCAATACCAATACCACAACCACCAATACCACCATTATTATGACCACCAGCAACACCAGCACCACTACCACCAATACCATCACCAATACCTCCACCAATACCAATGCCACCACCAACACCAGTACCACCACCACCAATACCACCAATACCACCACCAATACCACCTACTCCAACATCAATTCCATCATCACCAATACCATCACCACCAATACCACCACCACCACCAATACCACCACCACCAATACCACAACCACATATGCCACAAATACCACAACCACAAATACCACCACCACCAATACCACCGCTACCAATACCACCACAATACCACCACAACCAAGACCACCACCACCAATATTAACACCACCAAAACCAACCCCACCAATTCCACCCCCACCAATATAACCACCACCACCAATACCACCAGCAGCACGACCACCAATACCACGGCCACCAATACCACGACCACCACTACTACAACAACCACCAATACCACCACAATCACCAATACCACCACCACCAATACCACAACCACCAATACCACAACCACCAATACCACATCCACCAATACCACAACCACTAATTCCACCACCACCACTACCAATATCACCACCACCGCTTATGCCAATACCACAACCACCAATACCACAACCAATACCACCACCACCAATTCCACCACCCCAATACAACCACCACCACCAATATCACCATTACCAATACCACCACCAATACCACCACCAGTACCAATTCCACTACCAATAACAGTACCACCACCAATAAAAGTACCACTACCAATATCTCCATCACCAATACCGCAACCACCAATACCACCAACACCAGTACTGCCACCACCAATACCAATAGCACCACCAATACCACCAGCCCCAATACCACCACCCCAATACCAATACCATTACCACAACCACCAGTACCACCACTAATACCACCACCACCAATACCACCAATAATACCATCACCAATATCACCACTACCAATACCACCTCCACCAATTCCACCTCCACAAATACCACCAGCACCAATACTACCACCACCAATTCCAACACCACAAATACCACCACCCCAATACCACCACCACTACCACCACCATACCACCCCCACCAATACCACCACCCTTTTTACTACCACCACCAATAGCAAAACCACAAAGAGCACATCCACCAATACCACCACCAATACTACCACCACCAGAACCACCAATACCATCACAACCACCAATACCGCCACCACCAATACAACCAATACCGCCACCACCACCACCAATACCACAACCACCAATACCACCATCACCGACAACCACCACTATACTACTACCAATACTACCACCACTACCACCAATACCATCACCAATACCACCACCACCAAGACCACCACCACCAATATTAACACCACCAAAACCAACCCCACCAAATCCACCCCCACCAATATCACCACCCCCACCAATATCACCACCACCACAAATACCACCAACACCAATACCGAAACCACAACCACCAATACCACCACCACCAATACAACCGCCACCAATACAACCGCCACCAATACAACCACCATCACCAATACAACCACCACCACCAATACCAGTACCACCACCACCATCAATACCATCTCCATGAATACCACCACTACTAATACCACCACTACCAATACCACCACCACCAATATCACCAATACATCCACCAATACCAATACAACCAATACCAGTACCACCACCACCAATACCCCCACCACCAATACCAGTACCACCACTAATACCACCACCAATAGCATCACAACCACCAATACCACCAGTACCACCACCACCACTAATACCACCACCAAGGATACCACTAATACCACCACCACCAATTGCACAACCACAAAAACCACCACCACCAATACCACCACCACCAATTCCCCCACCACTAATATGACAACCACAAATACCACCACCACCAATATGACAACCACAAATACCACCACCACAAATACCACCACCACCAATACCACCACCTCCAATACCACCACCAATTCCACCATCACTATCACCAATACCACCACCACCAATACCACCACCCCAATATCAATACCATTACCACCACCACCAATACCACCACCCCAATATCAATACCATTCCCAGTACCACCACCACCACTAATTCCACCACCACCACCAATACCCACAATACCACCACCACCAATACCACCAATTCACTCACCACCAATACCATCACCACCAATTGCATCACCACCAATACCACCACCAATACTACCATCACCACCAATACCACCACCACCAATACCACAACCACAAATGCCACAAATACCACAACCACAAATATCACCACAACCAATACCACCACCACCAATACCACCACCCTCAATACCCCCAGCCCAATACCAATACCACCACCACAAATACCACCCCCACCAATATCAACACCACTAATACCACCCCCACCAATATCACCACCACCGCCAATACCACCATTGCCAATACCACCACCACTACTACCATCACCACCAATACCACAGCCACCAATACCACCACCACCACCAATATTACCACCACAACCACCAATACCACCACAACCTCCAATACCACAACCACCAATACCACATCCACCAATTCCACAACCACCAAAACTACCACCACCAATCACCACCACTACCTATACCATCACCAATATCACCACCAATACCAATATCACCACCAGCAACATCACCAATACCACCACCAATACCACCGCCACCAATGTCAATACCACAACCACCAATACCACAACTACCAATACCACTACCATTACCACCACCACCAATACAACCACCACCACCAATACCACCACCACCAATACCAATACCACCACCAAAACCAGTACCAACACCACAACCACCAATACCACCAACACCAGTACTACCACCACCAATACCAATAGCACCACCACCAATACTGTAACCACCACCACCAACACCAGTACTACCACCACCAATACCCATACCACCACCACCACCAATACCACCACCCCAATACCAATACCATTACCACCACCACCACCACCACTAATACCACCACCACTAATACCACCACCACCAATACCACCACTACCAATACCACCATTACCAATACCACCTCTACCAATACCACCTCTACCAATACAACCTCTACCAATACCACCTCCACCAATACCACCACCACCAATACCACCACCACCAATTTCACCACCACAAATACAACCATCAATACCACCACCACCAATACCACCACCACCAATACCACAACCACAAATGCCACAAATACCACAACCACAAATATCACCACAACCAATACCACCACCACCAATACCACCACCCTCAATACCCCAGCCCAATACCAATACCACCACCACCAATACCACCCCGACCAATATCAACACCACTAATACCACCCCACCAATATCACCACCACCGCCAATACCACCACTGCCAATACCACCACCACTATTACCACCACCACCAATACCACAGCCACCAATACCACAGCCACCAATATTACCACCACACCCACCAATACCACCACAACCACCAATACCACAACCACCAATACCACAACCACCAATACAACAACCACCAATTCCACAACCACCAAAATTACCACCACAAATCCACCACCACTACCAATACCACCACCACCAATATCCCCAATACATCCACAAATACCAATACAACCAATACCAGTACCACCACCACCAATACCCCCACCACCAATACCAGTACCACCACCAATAGCATCACAACCACCAATACCACCAGTACCACCACCACCACCACCACTAATACCACCACCAAGGATACCACTAATACCACCACCACCAATACCACCACCACCAATACCCCCACAACCACAAACACCACCACCACCAATACCACCACCACCAATTCCCCCACCACCAATATGATAACCACAAATACCACCACCACAAATACCACTACCACCAATACCACTACCTCCAATACCACCACCACCTCCAATACCACCACCACCAATTCCACCATCACTGTCACCAATACCACCACCACCAATACCACCACCACCACCAATTCCACCACTACCAATACCCACAATACCACCACCACCAATACCACCAATTCAATCACCACCAATACCATCACAACCAATACCACCACCAATACTACCACCAATACCACCACCACCAATACCACAACCACAAATACCACAACCACAAATATCACCACAACCAATACCACCACCACCAATACCACCACCCTCAATACCCCAGCCCAATACCAATACCACCACCACCAATACCACCCCCACCAATATCAACACCACTAATACCACCCCCACCAATATCACCACCACCGCCAATACCACCACTGCCAATACCACCACCACTATTACCACCACCAATAACACCACAGCCACCAATACCACAGCCACCAATATTACCACCACACCCACCAATACCACCACAACCACCAATACCACAACCACCAATACCACAACCACCAATACAACATCCACCAATTCCACAACCACCTAAACTACCACCACCAATCCACCACCACTACCAATACCACCACCAATATCACCACCAATACCAATACCACCACCAGCAACATCACCAATACCACCACCACCAATGTCAATTCCACAACCACCAATACCACAACTACCAATACAACCACCACCAATACAACCACCACCACCAATACCACCACCACCAATACCAATACCACCACCAATACCAGTACCACCACCAACACCACAACCACCAATACCACCAACACCAGTACTTCCACCAATACCAATAGCACCACCACCACCAATACCACCACCCTCAATACCACCACCCCAATACCATTACCACCACCACCAATACCACCACCCCAATACCATTACCACCACCACCAATACCACTACTACCAATACCACCTCCACCAATACCACCACCAATTCCACCACCAACAATTCCACCACCACGAATAACACCACCCACCAATTCCACCACTACCAATACGATAATCACAAATACCACCATCACCAATACCACTAACTCCAATACCACCACCACCAATACCACCACCACCAATTCCACCATCACCAATACCACCCCCACCAATACCACCACCACTACTACCACCACCACCAATGCCTCCACCACCAATAGCACAACCACAAATACCACACCCACCAATACCACAAACACCAATACCACAACCAATACCACCACAACCACCAATACCACCACAACCACCAATACCACAACCACCACCAGTACCACAACCACCACCAATACCACCAACACCAGTACTACCACCACCACAAATACCAATAGCACCACCAATACCACCAGCCTCAATACCACCACCCCAATACCAATACCATTTCCACAACCACCAGTACCACCACTAATACCACCACCACCAATTCCACCAATAACACCACCACCAATACCACCACTACCAATACCACCCCACCAATACCACCTCCACCAATACCACCAGCACCAATACTACCACCACCAATTCCAACACCACAAATACTACCACCCCCAATACCACCACCACTACCACCACCATACCACCACCACCAATACCACCACCCTTTTTACTACCACCACCAATGCCACCACCACCAATAGCAAAACCACAAAGAGCACATCCACCAATACCACCACCAATACTACCACCACCAGAACCACCAACACAATCACAACCACCAATAGCACAACCACCAATACCACAAGCACCACCAATACAACCACCAATTCCACCACCACCAATACAACCACCACCAATACCACCACCACCAATACCACCACCAATACCACCACAATACCAACACCGCCAATATAAACCACCAATACCACCATCATCACAACCCCTACCAATACCACCACTACCAATACCACCAATACCAATACATCCACCAATACCAATACAACCAATACCAATACCACCACCACCAATACCCCCACCACCAATACCAGTACCACCACCACCAATACCATCACCGCCACCAATACTATCACCCCAATATCACCACTACCAATACCACCAGTACCACCACCACCACCAAGGAT
Source organism: Lissotriton helveticus (assembly GCF_964261635.1). Classification (NCBI taxonomy): domain Eukaryota; kingdom Metazoa; phylum Chordata; class Amphibia; order Caudata; family Salamandridae; genus Lissotriton; species Lissotriton helveticus. The sequence continues at coordinate 521,438,135 of NC_136059.1, read as the reverse complement.
ACCACCAATACCACCACCACCAATAGCACAACCACAAACACCACCACCACCAATAGCACCACCAGCAATACCACCACCACCAATTCCCCCACCACCAATATGACAACCACAAATACCACCACCACAAATACCACCACCACCAATACCACCACCTCAAATACCACCACCGTCAATTCCACCACCATCACCAATACGATCCCCACCAATACCACCACCCCAATACTAATACCATTACCATTACCACCACCAGTAACACCACCACCACTAATTCCACCACCACCAATACCACCGCCACCAATACTACCACCACCACAACCGCCAATACCACTACCACCAATTCCACTGTGTTGGACTTTGGCCCTTAGGGCAGGTTCACCCCCCGACTTTTTGCTTTTAAATGGTGACCTGGCAATGGTGATTTTTGGGGTTCTGCGCACTTTCACTGTGTCCCAGTGGAAAGTGCGTGCGCACTTTGAGTGCATGTGCTGAGCTAGGCCTGCCCGCCCATAGGAATGCATGGGGAATGTATGTGTCCCTGGTAGTTCCTGATGCGTGGGGTGTACAGGTTCGAGTTTGGTATGTGTGAACTCGTTGGAATGAATGCTGCGCAACGGTATGTGCGGCTTGTATGTGTCTAGTGGGGAAGTGTCATTCCTAGACATGGCTGTACGTGTGCAGTGAGGGTGCTGGAGTGTTATTGGCTGGAGCTGGCTGGCATGCCAGGCTCCAGGAAGTCTGGATGGGTCTGCCCGGTGGTGAGTGGGAGATTAGCATGCTGATGGCTGGGGAGGAGTGTACCTGTGTCCTGAATGAGGCTGGGTTTTCCCCTGACAATGCTGTCTCCGCCCCCCTGTGGTGCGTCTAATGACCCAAGCCCTGCCAGTGAATAGAGAGGGTGGTTGAGGTAAACAGAGTACTCAAGAACCAGCTGCGACTGGTTCTGCCCCCACCCTGCCCTCAGACAAAGGAATATTGTGTATAAAAATGGGGCTGTGTCCCCACAGAAGTTGTTCTCTTCCAGGATCCTGAGGGGGCTGCTGCTGCTGTCGCTGGGCCAGAGGACCGCCACTTGGACTGTCTCCCTGCCTGGAGACCCAGTGAGCTGGCTCTGGGCCCAGCCTTGCCCCCTTGCCTACAAGGACTTTTGCTGGGCTTGTTGTCCCCTAGCGCCTGGGAGCGCTTTTGATTGCCTTTTTAGCGCTTGAGAGCGCTTTATTGTGACCCAGCGCTTAAGAGCGATTTAATTTGCTTACAGCGCTTGAGAGCGCTTTCGTTTTGTCCTAGCGCTTGGGAGCTCTGTTGTTGTCAGCCGGTCCCCACCCGGCATGTGCCCGCTTGATTGGCCGATTTTGAAGTCCCCTGGCGAGTGCCCACCTCGCCAGGGACCTGGCCGCCATAGCGAGAGCCCACCTCGCTTAATATTTAATTCCTGGAGGGAGCCTCGTTTTCCTGCTCGAGAATCGCCGCCGCCCGGCCCGCGACCAGGAAGTCAGGCAGGCCGGGGGCGGTACTGCGGGACACCTCCGTGACGTCATTCCCGGGCCGCGCTCTGATTGGCTGCTGGCCCGGGACCTGACGTGCAACCAGGAAGAGAGAGAACGGCGCCTGCCTTCCTGGGGCTCCCGGGACCGAGGGAGAGCCCCGCCGGCTCCCGTGAAGAGGAGGAGACCGGTACCTGAGTCCAGACCCAGGCGAGAGCCTACCCCGCGCTGGGCCACCCCAGAAAGAAGACCGCCGCCTCGAGACAGCCGGTGAGTGACTTGTGGAAGAGGGGGGCGTCGGGGCACATTGCCGGTGCCCGCCCCCCCCGGTGTGCTCATTCCACCGACGGGCCAGTATTCTCGAGTCCCCCAGAGGGGGGGGACTCCCACAGTAAGGCGCCGCATTTGTTTAGTTGGAACCCACGAGAGGCTCGGGGCCCATTTGTTGTTGAGTCCCCCGAGAGGGACTCCACCAGTTTTGGGGGCATTCTCCTTCTATGCCCCGAGGCCCCAGTGGGCCCATTGTGACCCCGAGTCCCCAGAGGGGGGACTCCCACGTTCAGGGGCATTGTTTTATTCGAGCCCAGAGAGGCTCACCGCCCATATTGGTTTTATGAGCCCTGAGAGGCTCTGAAGTGCCACTCAGTTTGTGAAGAGCCCAGCGAGGCTCCAAGGGGACAGTTGGTTGGGCAGAGCCTGTGAGGCTCCAGCGTTGGCCCATCCTTGTCTTTACAGCTGCCCAGCACTTCGTGGGCAGCTGCCAAGTTTAGGCCCCCTGACATTGGACACAGGGCGTCCTAGCCCCAACAAGGCCAGAGGGCCTAGGGACAGTCATAGGTGGTGACTTAAGTGAGTTTGGCGCAATTGTTCTTACACCTCTGAATGTATTGTTGATGCATCATGTGTTTCCTTCCTTACACCTCTGAATGAATGTTATGCATTGCATCATGTGTTATGTGCTTACACCCCTACAGGTATTGTGATACTTAGGTGGTTGTTTTCTTCCTAGTACAGGTGGTGCTAGGGAGGTCCTGGTTACCAGTAGTTACTGGTTGTGTGCTCTATGTTTATATTTTGTGCTACAGTGATTTACATTCTAAGTGCTATTTCTGAAAGTGTTACTTCTGATTCCTGACAGTGGTCCAGGTGGCCCTGTCTTGTACATATCCCCTGTAAATTCTGCCCGTGCCTCTGGCACATGGTAAAGTATGTGTTTTATCTAATGTGTTTTGGTGTAATACAAAGGCTATTTTTATATAACCTTGTGTGGAGTTTCATTTGTGGTGGGTCCTGGGTGTTGTTGCTGGGGTGCGTGCGCAAATACTTAACTTACATCACCTCCAAGTTTAGCCTTGTTGCTCGCGCCACGTTACCTAGAGGGTGAGCAGGGGTTATCTTGGCGTGTAACTCCCTTGCCCTGACTTGGGAGTGGTAGTCTCTGACTGACTTTGGCGAAAGCCCTGGCCAGCCAGGGATCCCATTTCCAACACACAACCACCAATACCACAACCACTAATTCCATCACCACCAATACTAACACCACCACCAATATCCCCACCACTACCAATACCACCACCAATACCACCAATACCAATACAACCACCAGCAATATCACCAATACCACTACCACCAATACCATCACCACCAATGCTAATACCACAACCACCAATACCACAACTACCAATACCACTATCAATACCACCACCACCACCACCAATACAACCACCACCACCAATACAACCACCACCACCAATACCACCACCACCAATACCAACACCAACACCAGTACCAACACCAATACCAGTACCACCACCAATATCACCACCACCAATACCGCAACCACCAATACCACCACCGATACCAATAGCACCACCACCAACAATACCACCACCTTCCATACCACCCCCAATACCACCACCCCAATACCAATACCATTACCACCACCACCACCACTAATACCACCACCATTAATACCACCACCACCAATACCACCTCCACCAGTACTACCTTCACCAGTACCACCTACACCAATACCACCACCAGCAATTCCACCTACACAAATACCACCACCAATACCACTACCACTACCATATCACGCCCACCAATACCACCACCATCAATGCCACCACCGCCAATAGCACAACCACGTGTTGGACTTGGGCCTTCTGGCAGGTTCACCCCTGAACTTTTTGCCTTGAAGTGTAGTGATTTCTGGTCTTTGCGCACCTTGACACTGTGGCGCAGTGTAAAGTGCGTGCGCTCCCTGAGTGCGTGGAGTGAGACTGGCCTGCCCTCCCATAGGAATGCATGGGGAATGTCTGTGTCCCTGGTAGTTCCTGATGCGTGCATGCTTAAGTTTGGTATGTGCGAACTCGTGAGAGTGAATGCTGCGCAACGGTATGTGCGGCGTGTATGTGTTGTGTGCGGAAGCGCCACTTCTAGGAGTTGGCATATTAGTGTAAAATATGCCTGGCGTGTGATTGGCTGGAGCTGGCTGGGATGCCAGGCTCCAGGAAGTCTGTGTGGGTCTGCCCCGGTGGTGAATGGAGAGATTAGCATGAGTGATGTGTGGGAGGAGTGTACCTGTGTCCTGGATGGGCTGGGTTTTCCCCACACAATGCTGGCTCCGCCCCCCTGTGGTGTGACTGATGACCCTAGCCCTGCCTGTGAATAGAATGGGTGGTTGGGCCATCAACAGTACTCCCAAACCAGCTGCGACTGGTTCTGCCCCCACCCTGCACCTAAAGACAAAGGGAAAAGGTGTATAAAAGAGGGGCTGTGACCCCATGAAAAGGTTCTTGTTTGCTGCTTGAATCTGCCAGGGGCGTGCTGCTGCTTGGGCTCAGGGATGGCTTGCCTCCCTGAGCCCTGCCCAGCCCCTGGCTTGCTGATGGACCCCTGATGGACTTTTGTTGCTCTTTGTGCCTTCCTAGCGCCTGGGAGCGCTGTATTCCTTTTCTAGCGCTTGGGAGCGCTTTATCCTGCCTATTGTGCTGGGAGCGCTGTTTTCATGCCCCCAGCGCTTGGGGGGCGCTGTATCTTATTTGGCTCGTGACGTGAGCCGAGATTCGCAGGAGCCTACCCTGCATGGTGCCCGATTTTCTTTACATTCATTCACGGGTGCCACCCCGCTATCAGTGCCTCGCGGGTGCTCACCCCGCCATCCGCGATGTATTTCGAGGGTGCCTACCCCTCTCTGTGCCCCGAGATTCACCGCCGCAAACCGCGGGTAAAATGGAAGTCAGGCACCGTAGTGCCTGACGCTGGGCGGGACTTCCGGTCTGGAAAGGAAGTCCCGCCTGCCGCCGCGCAGGGATTGGCCGGCGCCCGACCGATGGAGAGAGCCCCGGGGCAGCCAGCCAAGTGCAGCGCCGGTGTTGCGGGGCTCCCATGTAATGGAGGGAGCCCCGGCCAAGGAGAGCCGCCCGCCGCAGGAGACAGCCGGTGAGTGACAGCCTGGGAGGGGCGCCGGGACACATTGTCGGTGTCCGGCCCCCCCCTTTCCCGGTAGCGCGAGATCGCGCTAGTCTGCAGAATGAAGCCACGAGGGCTTCAAGGGAGCAGTATTTGAGGCTGAGTCCCCCGTGAGGGACTCCACCGAAGCCCACAGCCGAGTTGAGGAGCCCCGAGGCTCCAGGTGGCATTTCCTTCATTTTCGAGCCTAAGAGAGGCTCGTGTGGGCATTGTTGGTTCTAGAGCCCTGAGAAAGGCTCAAAGGTGCCACATGCGTGTTTGAGAGCTGAGAGAGGCTCAGGGGCACCCCTGTTCTTCGAGCCCAGAGAGGCTCTTGCCCCCACAGTCGTCTTAAGAACCCAGAGAGGCTCTGAGAGTGCCCATTTCGTTTTGAGAGCCCTGAGAGGCTCTGGGGCCCAGTGGTCCTGGAAAGAAGTGCCTGAGAGAGGCTCAGGGCACCAGTTCTTGTCCAGGAGCCCAGTGAGGCTCCGCAGTGCCACAGTGGTGGTTCTTGAGCCCAGAGAGGCTCCAACGTTGCCCTAACTTTCCCTGCACCAGTTGCCCAGCACTTTGTGGGCAACTGCTACATTTAGGCCCTGACATTGGGACACAGGGACTGTCACAGGTGGTGACTGATCTAAGTTTTGCGCAATGTTATTTCTATGCACCTCTGAATGTATTGTTTATGCGTCATGTGCCTTTACACCTCTGAATGAATGTTATGCATTGCATCATGTGTTTTCCTCTTACACCCCTACAGGTATTGTAATACATAGGTGGTTGTTTTCTCCCTAGTACAGGTGGTGCTAGTGAGATCCTGGTTACCAGTAATTACTGGTTGTGCGCTCTATTGTTATATTGTGTGCTATTTTGTGCTAAAGTAATTGTACTTTCTGAAAGTGCTACTTCTGATTCCTGACAGTGGTCCAGGTGGCCCTGTCTTGTAAATAATCCTTTGTAAATTCTGCCCGTGCCTCTGGCACATTGTAAAGTGTGTGTTTTATCTAATGTGTTTTGGTGTAATACAAAGGCTATTTTTATATAACCTTGTGTGGAGTTTCCTTTGTGGTGGGCCTTTGGTTGTTGTTGCTGGGGTGCGTGCGCAAATACTTAGCCTACATCGCCTCCAAGTTTAGCCTTGCTGCTCGCGCCACGTTACCTAGAGGGTGAGTAGGGGTTATCTTGGCGTGTAACTCCCTTGCCCTGACTTGGGTGTGGTGGTCTCTGACTGACTTTGGCGAAAGCCCTGGCCAGCCGGGGATCCCATTTCCAACATTGGCGGCAAGCGGTGGGATAAGGATTTGTGTTTGCGTTGTACCTTAGTAGCAGCTGGCTGCACCACAAAACTCTGCATTTTAGATAAAAACATTTTGGGGATTATTGTATGGAGTTTGCTAAAAATGTCATTTCTGTGGAAATGTGTTTCTTGTGCACTTTGAGTTAGGTGTCCCTAGCTCGGGAGGGTAGATCATCCCCCTAAGTGCAGTGTGTTTTCTGGATTCACCAGAAGGGTGGGATCCAGTGGTGGCAGCATAAGTGTGTCCAGTGCATGTGTCCCCCGTCCCTGCCCTGGAGTAATGGTACCTGTGTCAAGTGTGGTCAGGTTGAGAAGTCAGGGGTGGTAGAAACTGCCTTACCAGTCTGGGGAGGGGTGTGTGTGGATGAATGGTGTGTGGCACTGGACGTGTTTGTGAGTTCTCTGGATGGGGAGCTTGCTGAATGCTAGTTTTGCTCAGATATTTAAGTCCTGTGTGTTGAACTTTTCCCAAGAACGTCTGCAGATAGTGGAGCCTGCTTTTTGATTTCTGTGGTCTGTTGAGAGACAGAATTTTGGAGTTGGTAATGTTCTGGGAGGAGAGAGGCATAGGGGATGGAGTGATTCCAAAAGGAGTGTCTGAGGTGTCTTCCAGCCCTGCGTGGTGGAAGAGGTTCAGTGTAGCCCAGCTAGGTCTCGGTGTAGGGGCTCACGTCCTGTCTCAAGAGGAGAAGGAGTGGGTGGGACTGCATGTCTCCAGGTGCCCGAAACCCAGTGTCAGGGCCTGGAGTGTTTCTGAAGGGAACATCAGGTCGGGGGCCTAGGCTGTACCAATAGGTCATTTGAGGAGGATCTTCCAGAGTGTCTGGAGAACGTGGAACCTCTGTAACCAGGGTTCCAGTAGTTCTGGTGTCTGGCAGTACCGCTCCAGTTGGGAGGGTGCAGAAGTCCAGATGGAGGGGTGCGAGGGGGATAGGTTCCCCAGTGGAAGAGCCAGTGGGTCAGGGGCCAACCAGAAGGGTTGTGTCGCCAGTGAGTGACCATGGTGATGCCACTTCTGTCCTGAGTGTCAGGCAGACTTGTACACGACACATTAGTTGTGTCACCCTCAAGGAAGTCCTGGTGCGCCAGGCATCTGACCAAAGAGGTACATCCCTTGGTTGGGGAGCCAGTAGCCGGTGTTTCCGGATCTGGACGTAAGGGCAACTGTATGTAGTGTCCTGAAGTTACAAGAAGGGACTCCTGCCTGAGGAGAAGGAACCGGGTAAGCTGTATGGGGTATTGACCTGCAGTGGTTGCCTTGCTGCTGAAGGAGGAGAGGAAGTCTTAGATTTTTGTTTCCAACTTGTAGAAGTCCTGGTGCGCCAGGCATCTAACCAAAGGGTAGCGTCCCTAGGTTGGGGAGCCAGGGTCAGGTGTTGCCTGTCCTGGACGGCAGGGCGACTGTAGCCAGTGTCCTGGCCGGTTTGTCTTCTAGGGGTACCCCTGTGAACACAGGTGGGGCTCATCTTAAGTGAAGAGACCCTGTGTTTCCCCGAAGGGGTGGTACAGGCCTAGCAGGGATCTTTAGGGTTCTTGGCTGAGTGTTGTGGTACTACCCTGAGAGCAGGTGGGGCCTACCTTAAGTGGAGGGACCCTGTTCTACAGTGGGAGGGTGCAGAACTCTGGAAGGGGGTCAGAGGGAGTCTGACCCCTGTGCATCCGGTGAATTTGAATCCCAGGTGGTAGACCAGTTAAGGGAGTGGTGACCTATCTGTCATGACCAGCCTGGTGTCCTGTAGGCACCGCACTAAGCCGCGTCTGCCTTCGGCCGCGCAGTCTATGCCGCTCGCCGTCCCCGTCTCGACGCGGTCCGCGAGCCGCCGCCTGTGCCGCATCTGGCAACCCGCAAAGTGCAACGCCTTACTACACCGATCTGGTGCTGGTCTGACTGTGGACACTGCTGCTGAGGAAGTCAGGTCCTAAACTGGTGGGAGAGTTGTGTTCTGGAGGGTGCTTCAGAAGTAGAGGTAGGGTGGGGCAATCGTGCCCGTGACCTCTGGTCAGCCTGAGGGTGCGGACCCTAGGTTGAAGGATCAGTGGTAGTTTGGAACTACACTGAGAAAGGGAGTGGAGAATGGCTATTGTAGGCCAGGGGTTACTACCCCCCACTCTGTGGATGGGCATGGACCAGTGGTATCTGGGTGGCCTAGGGCCTGGTCCTAGCCGTGGACAGCTAAGGAGTACCAGTGGGGTAGCCTAGTTGGGCCTGTGTTTTTTTTAAGGATGTGCTTGTCTTATGGATTAACTTGGCGTAGAACCGGAGGGTGTCCCTGCAGTGCGGGCCCGCGTCCGTGTTCTATCGCCCCAAGCAGGGAAGTCCATCACGGTGGTGATTGGTCTCCCCTGCGTTTTGGCTGGAAGGGGGTCGTGTTGGACTTGGGCCTTCTGGCAGGTTCACCCCTGAACTTTTTGCCTTGAAGTGTAGTGATTTCTGGTCTTTGCGCACCTTGACACTGTGGCGCAGTGTAAAGTGCGTGCGCTCCCTGAGTGCGTGGAGTGAGACTGGCCTGCCCTCCCATAGGAATGCATGGGGAATGTCTGTGTCCCTGGTAGTTCCTGATGCGTGAGGCGTGCATGCTTAAGTTTGGTATGTGCGAACTCGTGAGAGTGAATGCTGCGCAACGGTATGTGCGGCGTGTATGTGTCGTGTGCGGAAGCGCCACTTCTAGGAGTTGGCATATTAGTGTAAAATATGCCTGGCGTGTGATTGGCTGGAGCTGGCTGGGATGCCAGGCTCCAGGAAGTCTGTGTGGGTCTGCCCCGGTGGTGAATGGAGAGATTAGCATGAGTGATGTGTGGGAGGAGTGTACCTGTGTCCTGGATGGGCTGGGTTTTCCCCACACAATGCTGGCTCCGCCCCCCTGTGGTGTGACTGATGACCCTAGCCCTGCCTGTGAATAGAATGGGTGGTTGGGCCATCAACAGTACTCCCAAACCAGCTGCGACTGGTTCTGCCCCCACCCTGCACCTAAAGACAAAGGGAAAAGGTGTATAAAAGAGGGGCTGTGACCCCATGAAAAGGTTCTTGTTTGCTGCTTGAATCTGCCAGGGGCGTGCTGCTGCTTGGGCTCAGGGATGGCTTGCCTCCCTGAGCCCTGCCCAGCCCCTGGCTTGCTGATGGACCCCTGATGGACTTTTGTTGCTCTTTGTGCCTTCCTAGCGCCTGGGAGCGCTGTATTCCTTTTCTAGCGCTTGGGAGCGCTTTATCCTGCCTATTGTGCTGGGAGCGCTGTTTTCATGCCCCCAGCGCTTGGGGGGCGCTGTATCTTATTTGGCTCGTGACGTGAGCCGAGATTCGCAGGAGCCTACCCTGCATGGTGCCCGATTTTCTTTACATTCATTCACGGGTGCCACCCCGCTATCAGTGCCTCGCGGGTGCTCACCCCGCCATCCGCGATGTATTTCGAGGGTGCCTACCCCTCTCTGTGCCCCGAGATTCACCGCCGCAAACCGCGGGTAAAAAGGAAGTCAGGCACCGTAGTGCCTGACGCTGGGCGGGACTTCCGGTCTGGAAAGGAAGTCCCGCCTGCCGCCGCGCAGGGATTGGCCGGCGCCCGACCGATGGAGAGAGCCCCGGGGCAGCCAGCCAAGTGCAGCGCCGGTGTTGCGGGGCTCCCATGTAATGGAGGGAGCCCCGGCCAAGGAGAGCCGCCCGCCGCAGGAGACAGCCGGTGAGTGACAGCCTGGGAGGGGCGCCGGGACACATTGTCGGTGTCCGGCCCCCCCCTTTCCCGGTAGCGCGAGATCGCGCTAGTCTGCAGAATGAAGCCACGAGGGCTTCAAGGGAGCAGTATTTGAGGCTGAGTCCCCCATGAGGGACTCCACCGAAGCCCACAGCCGAGTTGAGGAGCCCCGAGGCTCCAGGTGGCATTTCCTTCATTTTCGAGCCTAAGAGAGGCTCGTGTGGGCATTGTTGGTTCTAGAGCCCTGAGAAAGGCTCAAAGGTGCCACATGCGTGTTTGAGAGCTGAGAGAGGCTCAGGGGCACCCCTGTTCTTCGAGCCCAGAGAGGCTCTTGCCCCCACAGTCGTCTTAAGAACCCAGAGAGGCTCTGAGAGTGCCCATTTCGTTTTGAGAGCCCTGAGAGGCTCTGGGGCCCAGTGGTCCTGGAAAGAAGTGCCTGAGAGAGGCTCAGGGCACCAGTTCTTGTCCAGGAGCCCAGTGAGGCTCCGCAGTGCCACAGTGGTGGTTCTTGAGCCCAGAGAGGCTCCAACGTTGCCCTAACTTTCCCTGCACCAGTTGCCCAGCACTTTGTGGGCAACTGCTACATTTAGGCCCTGACATTGGGACACAGGGACTGTCACAGGTGGTGACTGATCTAAGTTTTGCGCAATGTTATTTCTATGCACCTCTGAATGTATTGTTTATGCGTCATGTGCCTTTACACCTCTGAATGAATGTTATGCATTGCATCATGTGTTTTCCTCTTACACCCCTACAGGTATTGTAATACATAGGTGGTTGTTTTCTCCCTAGTACAGGTGGTGCTAGTGAGATCCTGGTTACCAGTAATTACTGGTTGTGCGCTCTATTGTTATATTGTGTGCTATTTTGTGCTAAAGTAATTGTACTTTCTGAAAGTGCTACTTCTGATTCCTGACAGTGGTCCAGGTGGCCCTGTCTTGTAAATAATCCTTTGTAAATTCTGCCCGTGCCTCTGGCACATTGTAAAGTGTGTGTTTTATCTAATGTGTTTTGGTGTAATACAAAGGCTATTTTTATATAACCTTGTGTGGAGTTTCCTTTGTGGTGGGCCTTTGGTTGTTGTTGCTGGGGTGCGTGCGCAAATACTTAGCCTACATCGCCTCCAAGTTTAGCCTTGCTGCTCGCGCCACGTTACCTAGAGGGTGAGTAGGGGTTATCTTGGCGTGTAACTCCCTTGCCCTGACTTGGGTGTGGTGGTCTCTGACTGACTTTGGCGAAAGCCCTGGCCAGCCGGGGATCCCATTTCCAACACCACCAATAGCACAAGCACCAATACCACCACAACCATCAATACCAAAACCCCCACCAATACCAGCAGCAATACCACCACCACCAATACAACCAACACTGCCACCATCATTACCGCCAATACCAATACCACAACCACCAATACCACCACCACCAATACCACCATTATTATGACCACCAGCAATACCAGCACCACTACCACCAATACCATCACCAATACCTCCACCAATGCCACCACCAACACCAGTACCACCACCACCAATACCACCAATACCACCACCAATACCACCTACTCCAACTTCAATTCCATTATCACCAATACCATCACCACCAATACCACCACCACCACCAATATCACCACCACCAATACCACAACCACAAATGCCACAAATACCACAACCACAAATACCACCACCACCAATACCACCGCTACCAATACCACCACAATACCACCACAACCAAGACCACCACCACCAATATTAACACCACCAAAACCAACCCCACCAATTCCACCCCCACCAATATAACCACCACCACCAATACCACCAGCAGCACGACCACCAATACCACGGCCACCAATACCACGACCACCACTACTATAACAACCACCACAACCACCAATACCACCACCACCAAGACCACAACCACCAATACCACATCCACCAATACCACAACCACCAATTCCACCACCACCACTACCAATATCACCACCACCACTTATGCCAATACCACAACCACCAATACCACAACTACCAATACCACAACCAATACCACCACAACCAATTCCACCACCCCAATACAACCACCACCACCAATATCACCATTACCAATACCACCACCAATAACACCACCAGTACCAATTCCACTACCAATAACAGTACCACCACCAATAAAAGTACCACCACCAATATCACCATCACCAATACCGCAACCACCAATACCACCAACACCAGTACTACCACAACCAATACCAATAGCACCAACAATACCACCAGCCCCAATACCACCACCCCAATACCAATACCATTACCACAACCACCAGTACCACCACTAATACCACCACCACCAATAACACCACCACCAATACCACCACTACCAATACCACCTCCACCAATACCACCTCCACCAATACCACCATCACCAATACCACCACCACCAATTCCACCACCACCAATTCCACCACCACAAATACCACCACCCCCAATACCACCACCACTACCGCCACCATACCACCCCCACCAATACCACCACCCTTTTTACTACCACCACCAATAGCAAAACCACAAAGAGCACATCCACCAATACCACCACCAATACTACCACCCCCAGAACCACCAATACCATCACAACCACCAATACCACAAGCACCACCAATACAACCACCAATATCCACCACCACCAATACCCCACCACCAATACCGCCACCACCAATACAACCAGTACCGCCACCACCAATACCACAACCACCAATACCGCCACCACCAATACCACCACCACCGATACCACCATCAAGACAACCACCACTATACTACCACCAATACTATCACCACTACCACCAATACCATCACCAATACCAACACCAATACCTCCACCAATACCACAACCACCAATACCAGCACCACCAATACTAACACCATCACCAATACCCCCACCACTACCATTACCACCAATACCACCACCAGCAATATCACCAATACCACCACCAATAGTGCCAATACCACAACCACCAATACCAAAACTACCAATACCAGCACCAATACCACCACCACCAGTACCACCCCACCAATACCACCACCACCAAGACCACCACCATCAATATCAACACCACCAATACCAACCCCACCAATACCACCCACCATATCACCACCACCACCAATACCACCATCACTAATACCACCACCACTACTACCACTACCACCAATATAACAGCCACCAATACCACCAACACCAATACCACCACAACCACTGCCACCAAAAGCATAACCACGAATACTACAACCACCAATTCCACCACCACCAATACTACCACCACCAATACCCCCAGCACTACCAATTCCACCACCAATACCACCAATAACAATACCACCAATACCACCACCAGGAATATCACCAATACCACTACCACCAATACCACCACCACCGCCAATACCAATACCACAACTACCAATACCACTACCAATACCACCACCACCAATTCCACCACCACCAATACAACCACCACCACCAATACCACCACAATACCAACACCGCCAATATAAACCACCAATACCACCATCATCACATTCACTACCAATACCACCACCACCAATACCACCAATACCAATACAACCAAGACCAATACCACCACCACCAATACCCCCACCACCAATACCAGTACCACCACCACCAATAGCATCGCCACCACCAATACTACCACCCCCAATATCACCACCACCAATACCACCAGTACCACCACCACCACTAATACCACCACCAAGGATACCACCAATAAAACCACAACCAATAGCACAACCACAAACACCACCACCACCAGTAGCACCACCACCAATTCCCCCACCACCACAAATACCACCACCACCAATACCACCACCTCAAATACCACCACCGCCAATTCCACCACCATCACCAATACCATCCTCACCAATACCACCACCCCAATACTAATAGCATTACCACCATTACCACCACCAGTACCACCACCACCACTAATTCCACCACTACCAATACCACCACCACCAATACTACCACCACCACAACCACCAATACCACCACAACCACCAATACCACTGCCACCAATTCCACAACCACCAATACCACAACCACCAATACCACAACCACTAATTCCATCACCACCAATACTACCACCACCACCAATATCCCCACCACTACTGTTAGAATTGGGGGTCTCTGGTTGGCGCAAGTAGGTACTTGCGACAAGCAGGGACCCTCTCCTCTAAGTCAGGGCAAAGGATGACCCTTCAGAATTACCCTTGCTCACCCTCTAGGTGCGTGGCGTGAGCAGCCAAGGCGATTCTCCAGGCGTTAGTCAGTTAAGCATTTGTAGACACACACACAGTAAAATATACCAATCCCCCCACAAATGGACACCAGGCTGTGAGTATATAAAAATACGCTTCTTTATGTAAAATATATATATCTCTTAGGTCAGACTTATCACAAGATCAAATAACGGTTCTGTATGCCCACAGGTTGTAAATAGGCAAGCTCTCTTTTAGTTATAGTTCAAAAATGCACTGTTCTTCTCTTAAGTTGTATTCCACAATGTTCTCTTGATTCTTTGTTTGTTTCTGCACTCGGGTGCGCTTTAGACGGGTGAAATCCCGACGCCCTGCCAAGTCTCACGCTTCCCGCGTGAGACGCGATCGGCCCGGCCGGGTCTCTGACAGCTGATGGCCCTCCTGGTCTGCGGGACCCCCTCGGGGGGGAAACACCGACCTCAGAGCTGTCCAGGTGGAGGGGAGGCCCACGGACCCAGCGCAGCCCCAGTCACTCGGTCAGGGGCTCTGGTTGCAGCCTCGTCTCCCCGACAGCTAAAGGATTCCAGCGGGAGGGGCTGGAGCGCTCTTCTCAGCGCGGAGCTGCAGGCAGGCACACAGAGCGGCGCGAGTCAGCGGAACAGGGGCGGCTCGCACCGCGGGTGATATTCACAATTCCTGGGCCCTTGCAGGCAGGCTGGCAACCCTAAAATCAAGGGTAGAAACAAACGTTGCGGGCCCCGAGCCCGTTGACGGTCTCGGTGGCGGCTTTCCTCCGGGGACAAAGGCGAGGTGCCCAGCGGCTCAGGCAGAGCGGGGCTGGCACCCGAGGCGTCCGTCCAGGTCGGAGGTCTGTCCCCTGGGTCTGTTTGCGTCCGGTGGGGATTTCTGGCAGGAGGGTGAGGCACAGCAGCGGGCCCTCTTAGGCGGTCAACACAGCGATCTCCTCAGCGGGGGGAGAGCGGCTCAACGGAGCGGAGCTCTTCCTCGGCGGGGACGAGGAGACACAGTCGGTCACGGCCTCAGGGAGGGGCTGGGGGGCACCACAGCAGTGAGCCTTCCAGGCGGTCAACACAGCGATCTCCTCAGCGGGGGGAGAGCGGCTCAACGGAGCGGAGCTCTTCCTCGGCGGGGACGAGGAGACACAGTCGGTCACGGCCTCAGAGAGGGGCTGGGGGGCACCAAAGTCACAGCTCCGGCAGTAGTAGATATCCCGGTTAATTACCGGCAGACGAGCAGAGGCAGGTTGAGCCAGATGGTCCTGTGGCTCAGGTCAGGGGGCAAGCTCAGTCAAGCCCTTGGAGAATGTTTAAGCACAAAGCAGCAAAGTCTTTTCTCATCAAGTCTTTTCCTCTCCTTTCTCAGCAAGGCAAGCAGCAGGCCAGTTCTCCCAGCGTCTCTTCTCCTTCTAGTCGGGCAGAGGTCCTTCGTGGTGAAACAGGATTCTAATTTACAAGGAGCAGGGCTCCTACTTTTATACACAGTTTCTTTTGTTCTCACTGGCCAGGGGGGCCTCTGCACAACTGCTCTCAGCTCCTGAGCACTTGTGGTGGGTACTTCTGCTTCGGCATTCAGTGTGAGGGCAGGCACATCAGCCGCTCCCCAGGGGGGCGGAGCCGGCATTGTGAAGACAGGGGCAGCCTGAGCACTCTGTTGACAAGCTTCGGTCTTTCCTGGGCCAGGTGCAGGCTGAGTCATCAGTCGCTCCCCAGGAGGGCGGAGCCAGCATTGTGGTGGCAGAGCACAGCCTGATGCATCATTCAGGGGAAACTCCCACCACCCACTAAGGTGTCATCTGGCTATTCACTACCTGTCAACTCCCAGCCCTGTCACTCACACACACCAGACAGTCAGATCCACATCCAAGCAGAGGCGGGCTGAAATGGTTAGGCAAGCAAATGCTAACTTTCTAAAAGTAGCATTTGCAAACACAGGATATTAAAATAAACTTTACTAAAAGAAGTATTTTATTATTCTGAGTTCAGGCATACTAAACATTAATTTCTACCATGTTCCCTGAGCCTGCTGGGATTATAGAGTGTAATAATTCCAGCAGCCCATCTGGCCTAGAAGGGAACTGGTAGCCTTACAATAGTGAAAAACGAATTTGGCAGTAATTCACTATTAGAACATGCCACACACATCAGGGCATGTTCTACCTTACACTTACAATGCACCCTGCCCTTAGGCCTACCATAGGGGTGACTAATATGAAGTTAAGGGAAGGTTTAGGGGCTGGCAAGTGTGTGCACTTGCCCAGCCAGTATGACAGTACCAGACTGCACGCAGGTTCTGCAATGGCAGACCTAGACACATTTTAAAAGGCTGCTTCTGTGGGTGGCGCAACCAGCGCTGCAGGCCCACTAGCAGTATTGGCATTCACAAGCCCTGGCACTCCTAGTGCACTTTACTGGGGACTGACAGTAAATCCAATGAACCAATCAGGTATATCAATCACATGTACACTTTTCACAGGGAGAGCATATGCACTTTAGCACTGGTCAGCAGTGGTAAAAGTGCCCAGAGTCATTAAACCAACAAAAACAGGTCAGAGAGAGTCTTGGAGGAAGGCAAAAAGTTTAGGGATGACCCTGCCAAGAGGCCCAGGTCCAACACAACCCCCTTCCAGCCAAAACGCAGGGTAGACCAATCACCACTGTGATGGGCTTCCCTGCTTTGGGCGATAGAACCTGGACCTGGCCCGCAACAGCAGGGGCACATTCCAGTTCTACGCCAATCTGAACCTATTTCAAATCCTCTGTCCATACTCTCAGAGTCCACCAAGCCAATCCCTGGGGCACCCTTTTCTTCCTCTGTGGACACCACCTGTGCAGCCTCTAACCTTAACTGGCTCACAGGTGTGTCCCAACAGGCAGTCATCAAATCACAGTGGCCACTGACGGTAGTCAGGGCTGAGACCCAGGCCTCATGCCTCTCAGGGCTCTCAAACCTCTGTGGCCTCAGAGAGCGGGGGGCAGTAGCCCCAGGTGCTTGGCACCCTTTGTCCACTCTCCCTCCTGTCAGGTCAGGTATGCCATCCTGGCACTGACTCACCAGCCCCAGGCCTGTACCTGGCTGCTGGACCAAAGACTGGGGTGGGCTCTCCCACAACCGGTCCTCCTCCTCGGGGCTCTGTACCCTCCCACCTGGAGTGGTACCCCCTTCCAGAATTGTCAGGGCACCTGTGGCAGGTGATCTGCACAATTCTCCCACCAGTTCAGGGGTGCTATCCTGCAACTGGGGCACCAGGTCAGGGGGGACACCCTGCACCTGGCCCTTAAACCTAGGGTCTAAACCCTCAAGTCGCACCGGGGTCAGAGGCGAGGACTCCCTCCCTCTGCACCCCCTTCCAGAGTACTGCCCACTCCCAACTGGAGTGGTACCCCTAGAAGGGACATGGGCCAGGACACTGATTACAGTGGTCCCACCCTCCAGGTCAGACAACACCTGAACCTGACTCTCCAACTCAGGGACCCAACCCTGCAGTTGAACAATTGCCTGGCGCACCAGGACTTCCCGGGGAGCACGCATGCCCCCCCTGAGGGTGGCACATAGCTCATGTGCCGTGCGACAGTCTACCTGGCGCAGATCTCCCAGCCTCTGTCCCTCTGACAGGGTGGGAAGATCCCCCAGGACAGAAGTGGTGTCCCCATGGTCATTCACTGGGGACGCAGCCCTGCTGGCTGGCCCCTGACCCACTGGTTCTTCCACTGGGGACTCTTTTCCCCTCTCGCCCCTCTTTCTGGACTTCTGCACCCTCCCAACTGGAGTGGTACTGCCAGTCACCAGAACTACTGGAGCCCTGTTTACAGAGCCTCCACGTTCTCTAGCCACTGGGGGATCCCCCTTAAAGGGTGACTCATCCGGACAGCCTAGGCTCCCCACCTGGTGTTCCCTTAAAGAACCATCCAGGCTCTGAGACTGAGGTTGGGCACTACCGGGACAACACCCATTCTCACTCCTTCCCCTTAAGGACAGGACGTGAGGCCCTCCACCCCTCTCACTGCTACAGGACCTAGCTGGGCTACTCTGCGCCACTTCCACCACTCTGGGCTGGAAGATACCTGAGCCACTCCCCACAGGATCACACCCCAATGCCTCTCCAGACCCTCTGGAATCCACCACAAGGTCTGCCTCCAATGTGAGCTCCCTGGGGTCAGAGAACTCACTCTCAAACAGGTGTTGGCATAGCTCTGGAAAACTGGGACTTAAAGTATGCTCTCCCACAATTGGGTTACACAGCCCCCTAGCAGGGTTAACCAAACTATCCTTCACCTCACCATCCAGCGCCTCACACACATACTCCACACCATTCTCCTGAGACTGGCCAGACAGTAGCGGACTGTCTCTGTTGCACAACCCACACTCTTCTGGGCGGTCCTTACACTCACCCACCAGGACCTCAACCATGGGGGAATCCCTCCCACCACTAGGACCATGAACTCCTACGCCAGCCACCCTATTCCCTTCAGGGACGCTGCGCACTACTGGAGCTACCTCATGCCCTTGAACCTCCTGGTGTATGTTAACCCCCTCCAAGTCAGGTGCCATATCTCTAGGTGCGCGCGCTATGCTGTCAGCACTAGATACCTGAATGTTGCTGCCACCATCTGAGCTGGACTCCACCTCCAACTCAGCAAAGCTCAATCTGCGAGCTACACAAATCTCTGGATGTTGGGCGGAAGCCCTCCTGGCTTCAAGCTCCAAATCAAGTTCTTTCATCCTAAAGTAGTGATCTCTTTGGCGTTTTAGCGCCTCCATGGCTAATTTTTGGCTTTCCATTGCCAATTTATGCTTGTCCATTTCCATTTGTCCTTTTAATTTCGCCATCTCTATTTCATGCGCCCTGGTTGCTGCCTTGTCTGCCAACTCCTCTGGCGACAAGCATCTGGTTGCTGCCTTTTCCATCCTCACTGAACCAGGCATGACGTTTCACAAGCACATGGAGATCTCCCAGCAAAATTATAAAAATGGAAACCTGTGGCTACGTTATAGATCTGCTCTCACTATGTGGTGATCAGTAATTCACTGTATGTAAACTACAAATGCAAATTCGCAAATCCTCACCGCTGCGACCAATGTTAGAATTGGGGGTCTCTGGTTGGCGCAAGTAGGTACTTGCGACAAGCAGGGACCCTCTCCTCTAAGTCAGGGCAAAGGATGACCCTTCAGAATTACCCTTGCTCACCCTCTAGGTGCGTGGCGTGAGCAGCCAAGGCGATTCTCCAGGCGTTAGTCAGTTAAGCATTTGTAGACACACACACAGTAAAATATACCAATCCCCCCACAAATGGACACCAGGCTGTGAGTATATAAAAATACGCTTCTTTATGTAAAATATATATATCTCTTAGGTCAGACTTATCACAAGATCAAATAACGGTTCTGTATGCCCACAGGTTGTAAATAGGCAAGCTCTCTTTTAGTTATAGTTCAAAAATGCACTGTTCTTCTCTTAAGTTGTATTCCACAATGTTCTCTTGATTCTTTGTTTGTTTCTGCACTCGGGTGCGCTTTAGACGGGTGAAATCCCGACGCCCTGCCAAGTCTCACGCTTCCCGCGTGAGACGCGATCGGCCCGGCCGGGTCTCTGACAGCTGATGGCCCTCCTGGTCTGCGGGACCCCCTCGGGGGGGAAACACCGACCTCAGAGCTGTCCAGGTGGAGGGGAGGCCCACGGACCCAGCGCAGCCCCAGTCACTCGGTCAGGGGCTCTGGTTGCAGCCTCGTCTCCCCGACAGCTAAAGGATTCCAGCGGGAGGGGCTGGAGCGCTCTTCTCAGCGCGGAGCTGCAGGCAGGCACACAGAGCGGCGCGAGTCAGCGGAACAGGGGCGGCTCGCACCGCGGGTGATATTCACAATTCCTGGGCCCTTGCAGGCAGGCTGGCAACCCTAAAATCAAGGGTAGAAACAAACGTTGCGGGCCCCGAGCCCGTTGACGGTCTCGGTGGCGGCTTTCCTCCGGGGACAAAGGCGAGGTGCCCAGCGGCTCAGGCAGAGCGGGGCTGGCACCCGAGGCGTCCGTCCAGGTCGGAGGTCTGTCCCCTGGGTCTGTTTGCGTCCGGTGGGGATTTCTGGCAGGAGGGTGAGGCACAGCAGCGGGCCCTCTTAGGCGGTCAACACAGCGATCTCCTCAGCGGGGGGAGAGCGGCTCAACGGAGCGGAGCTCTTCCTCGGCGGGGACGAGGAGACACAGTCGGTCACGGCCTCAGGGAGGGGCTGGGGGGCACCACAGCAGTGAGCCTTCCAGGCGGTCAACACAGCGATCTCCTCAGCGGGGGGAGAGCGGCTCAACGGAGCGGAGCTCTTCCTCGGCGGGGACGAGGAGACACAGTCGGTCACGGCCTCAGAGAGGGGCTGGGGGGCACCAAAGTCACAGCTCCGGCAGTAGTAGATATCCCGGTTAATTACCGGCAGACGAGCAGAGGCAGGTTGAGCCAGATGGTCCTGTGGCTCAGGTCAGGGGGCAAGCTC
Organism: Lissotriton helveticus; assembly: GCF_964261635.1. Taxonomy (NCBI): domain Eukaryota; kingdom Metazoa; phylum Chordata; class Amphibia; order Caudata; family Salamandridae; genus Lissotriton; species Lissotriton helveticus. The sequence goes on along the minus strand of NC_136059.1, from coordinate 521,417,482 downwards.
AGTCAAGCCCTTGGAGAATGTTTAAGCACAAAGCAGCAAAGTCTTTTCTCATCAAGTCTTTTCCTCTCCTTTCTCAGCAAGGCAAGCAGCAGGCCAGTTCTCCCAGCGTCTCTTCTCCTTCTAGTCGGGCAGAGGTCCTTCGTGGTGAAACAGGATTCTAATTTACAAGGAGCAGGGCTCCTACTTTTATACACAGTTTCTTTTGTTCTCACTGGCCAGGGGGGCCTCTGCACAACTGCTCTCAGCTCCTGAGCACTTGTGGTGGGTACTTCTGCTTCGGCATTCAGTGTGAGGGCAGGCACATCAGCCGCTCCCCAGGGGGGCGGAGCCGGCATTGTGAAGACAGGGGCAGCCTGAGCACTCTGTTGACAAGCTTCGGTCTTTCCTGGGCCAGGTGCAGGCTGAGTCATCAGTCGCTCCCCAGGAGGGCGGAGCCAGCATTGTGGTGGCAGAGCACAGCCTGATGCATCATTCAGGGGAAACTCCCACCACCCACTAAGGTGTCATCTGGCTATTCACTACCTGTCAACTCCCAGCCCTGTCACTCACACACACCAGACAGTCAGATCCACATCCAAGCAGAGGCGGGCTGAAATGGTTAGGCAAGCAAATGCTAACTTTCTAAAAGTAGCATTTGCAAACACAGGATATTAAAATAAACTTTACTAAAAGAAGTATTTTATTATTCTGAGTTCAGGCATACTAAACATTAATTTCTACCATGTTCCCTGAGCCTGCTGGGATTATAGAGTGTAATAATTCCAGCAGCCCATCTGGCCTAGAAGGGAACTGGTAGCCTTACAATAGTGAAAAACGAATTTGGCAGTAATTCACTATTAGAACATGCCACACACATCAGGGCATGTTCTACCTTACACTTACAATGCACCCTGCCCTTAGGCCTACCATAGGGGTGACTAATATGAAGTTAAGGGAAGGTTTAGGGGCTGGCAAGTGTGTGCACTTGCCCAGCCAGTATGACAGTACCAGACTGCACGCAGGTTCTGCAATGGCAGACCTAGACACATTTTAAAAGGCTGCTTCTGTGGGTGGCGCAACCAGCGCTGCAGGCCCACTAGCAGTATTGGCATTCACAAGCCCTGGCACTCCTAGTGCACTTTACTGGGGACTGACAGTAAATCCAATGAACCAATCAGGTATATCAATCACATGTACACTTTTCACAGGGAGAGCATATGCACTTTAGCACTGGTCAGCAGTGGTAAAAGTGCCCAGAGTCATTAAACCAACAAAAACAGGTCAGAGAGAGTCTTGGAGGAAGGCAAAAAGTTTAGGGATGACCCTGCCAAGAGGCCCAGGTCCAACAACTACCAATACCACCACCAGCAATATCACCAATACAACTACCACCAATACCATCACCACCAATGCTAATACCACAACCACCAATACCACAACTACCAATACCACTATCAATACCTCCACCACCAATACAACCACCACCACCAATACAACCACCACCACCAATACCACCACCACCAATACCAATACCACCACCAAAACCAGTACCACCACCAAGACCAGTACCACCACCAATATCACCATCACCAATACTGCAACCACCAATACCACCACCTATACCAATAGCACCACCAATCCCACCGCCCCCAATACCACCTCCATTACCACCACCCCAATACCAATACCATTACCACCACCACCAATACCACCTCCATCAATACCACCTCCCCAGTACTACCTTCACCAGTACCACCTACACCAATGCCACCACCACTAATACAACCACCAGCAATTTCACCTCCACAAATACCACCACCAATACCACTAGCACCATCATACCACTGCCACCAATACCACCACCACTACTACCACCACCACCAATGCCACCACCACAAATAGCACAACCACCAATAGCACAACCACCAATACCATCACCAATACTACCACCACCAGAACCACCAATACCACCACAACCACCAATACCACAACCACCACCAATACCACCAGCAATACCACCCCCACCAATACAACCAACACTGCCACCATCATTACCACCAATACCACCGATACCAATACCACAACCACCAATACCACCATTATTATGACCACCAGCAATACCAGCACCAATACCATCACAAATACCTCCACCAATACCAATACCACCACCAATATCAGTACCACCACCACCAATACCACCAATACCACCACCAATACCACCTACTCCAACACCAATTCCATCATCACCAATACCATCTCCACCAATACCACCACCACCACCACCACCACCACCAATACCACCACCACCAATACCACAACCACAAATGCCACAAATACCACAGCCACAAATACCAACACCACCAATACCACGACAATACCACCACCAAGACCAATACCACCAATATTAACATCACCAATACCAACCCCATCAATACCACCCCCACCAATATCACCACCACCACCAATACCACCATTACCAATACCACAATACCACTGCCACTAATACCACCACCACCAATACTACCACAACCACCAATGCCACTACAACCACCAATACCACTTCCACCAATACCACAACCACCAATACCAAAACCACCAATACCACATCCACCAATACCACAACCACCAATTCCACCACCACCTCTATCAATACCACCACCAACACAAATGCCCATACCACAACCACCAATACCACAACTACCAATACCACTACCAATACCACCACCACCACCACCAATTCCACCACCAACAATACAACCACCACCACCAATACCACCATCACCAATACCACCACCAATTCCACCACCAACACCAGTACCACCACCAATAAAAGTACCACCATCAATATCACCACCAATACCGCAACCACCAAAACCACCACCACCAACACCAGTACTACCACCACCAATACCGTAGACAATACCAATAGCACCACCAAGACCACCAGCCCCAATACCACTACCCCAATACCAATACCATTACCACCACCACCAGTACCACCACTAATACCACCACCACCAATACCACCACCAATAACACCACCACCAATAACACCACCACCAATAACACCCCCACCAATACCACCACCACCACCACCAATATCACCTCCACCAATACCACCACCACCAGCACCCATACCACCACCACCAATTCCACCACCACAAATACCACCACCACCAATACCACCACCACTACCACCACCATACAACCCCCACCAATACCATTACCACTTGTACTACCACCACCAATGCCACCACCACCAATAGCAAAACCACATAGAGCACATCCACCAATACCACCACCAATACTACCATCACCAGAACCACCAATACCATCACAACCACCAAGTGCACAACCACCAATACCACAACCACCACCAATACCACCACCAATATCCACCACCACCAATACCCCCATCACCGAAACTGCCACCACCAATACAACCAATACTGCCACCACCCCTACAACATATACCACCACCACCAATACTACAACCAACAATACCACAACCACCAATACCACCACCACCGATACCACCATCAAGACACCCACCACCATACTACCACCAATACCACCACCACTACCACCAATACCATCACCTATACCACCAACAATAACTCCACCAATACCACAACCACCAATACCACAACCACCAATACCACAACCACCAATACCACCACCACCAATTCCACCACCGCCAATACTACCGCCACCACCAATACCCCCACCACTACCATTACCACCACCAATATCACAACCAATACCACCACCAGCAATATCACCAATACCACCACCAATACTGCCCCATGCCAATACCACAACCACCAATACCAGAACTAACAATACCATTACCAATACCACCACCACCAATTCCACCACCGCCAATGCAACCACCACCGCCAATACCACCACCAATACCACCACAATACCACCACCAATGCCAGTACCACCACCAATTCCAGTACCACCACCAATATCATCACCACCAATACTGCAACCACCACCACCAACACCAGTACTACCACCACCAATACCCATAGCACCACCACCACCAATACCACCACCCCAATACCAATACCATTACCACCACCGCCACCACCACTAATACCACCACCACTAATACCACCACCACCAATACCACCACTACCAATACCACCATTACCAATACCACCTCTACCAATACCACCTCTACTAATACCACCACCACCAATACCACCACCACCAATTCCACCACCACCAATTTCACCACCAGAAATACAACCACCAATACCACCAACACCAATACCAAAACCACAACCACCAATACCACCACCACCAATACAACCACCACCAATACAACCACCATCACCAATACAACCACCACCACCAATACCAGTACCACCACTACCACCACCATCAATACCACCTCCACCAATACCACCACTACCAATACCACCACTACCAATACCACCACCACCAATATCACCAATACATCCACCAATACCAATACAACCAACACCAGTACCACCACCACCAATACCCCCACCACCAATACCAGTACCACCACTAATACCACCACCAATAGCATCACAACCACCAATACCACCAGTACCACCACCACCACTAATACCACCACCAAGGATACCACTAATACCACCACCACCAATACCACCACCACCAATACCTCACCACCACAAACACCACCACCACCAATACCATCACCACCAATTGCATCACCACCAATACCACCACCAATACTACCACCAATACCACCACCACCAATACCACAACCAAAAATGCCACAAATACCACAACCACAAATATCACCACAACCAATACCACCACCACCAATACCACCACCCTCAATACCCCAGCCCAATACCAATACCACCACCACCAATATCAACACCACTAATACCACCCCCACCAATATCACCACCACCGCCAATACCACCACTGCCAATACCACTATCACTATTACCACCACCACCAATACCACAGCCACCAATACCACAGCCACCAATATTACCACCACACCCACCAATACCACCACAACAACCAATACCACAACCACCAATACCACAACCACCAATACAACAACCACCAATTCCACAACCACCAAAACTACCACCATCAATCCACCCCCACTACCAATACCACCACCACCAATATCACCAATACATCCACAAATACCAATACAACCAATACCAGTACCACCATCACCAATACCCCCACCACCAATACCAGTACCACCACTAATACCACCACCAATAGCATCACAACCACCAATACCACCAGTACCACCACCACCACTAATACCACCACCAAGGATACCACTAATACCACCACCACCAATACCACCACCACCAATACCCCCACCACCACAAACACCACCACCACCAATACTACCACCACCAATTCCCGCACCACCAATATGACAACCACAAATACCACCACCACAAATACCACCACCACCAATACCACTACCTCCAATACCACCACCTCCAATACCACCACCACCAATTCCACCATCATTGTCACCAATACCACCACCACCAATACCACCACCACCACTAATTCCACCACCACCAATACCCACAATACCACCACCACCAATACCACCAATTCAATCACCACCAATACCATCACCACCAATACCACCACCAATACCACCACCACCAATACCACAACCACAAATGCCACAAATACCACAACCACAAATAGCACCACAACCAATACCACCACCACCCTCAATACCCCAGCCCAATACCAATACCACCACCACCAATACCACCCCCACCAATATCAACACCACTAATACCACCCCCACCAATATCACCACCACCGCCAATACCACCACTGCCAATACCACCACCACTATTACCACCACCACCAACACCACAGCCACCAATACCACAGCCACCAATATTACCACCACACCCACCAATACCACCACAACCACCAATACCACAACCACCAATACAACAACCACCAATTCCACAACCACCAATCCACCACCACTACCAATACCACCACCAATATCACCACCAATACCACCACCAGCAACAACACCAATACCACCACCACCAATGTCAATACCACAACCACCAATACCACAACTACCAATACCACCACCACCAATACAACCACCACCACCAATACCACCACCACCAATACAAATACCACCACCAATACCAGTACCACCACCAACACCACAACCACCAATACCACCAACACCAGTACTTCCACCACCAATACCAATAGCACCACCACCACCAATACCATCACCCTCAATACAACCACCCCAATACCATTACCACCACCACCAATACCACCACCCCAATACCATTACCACCACCACTAATACCACCACCACCAATACCACTACTACCAATACCACCTCCACCAACACCACCACCAATACCACCACCACCAATTCCACCACCACCAATTCCACCACCACAAGTACCACCACCCACCAATACCACCACCACCACTACCAATATGATAACCACAAATACCACCACCACCAATACCACTAACTCCAATACCTCCACCTCCAATACCACCACCACCAATTCCACCATCACCAATACCACCCCCACCAATACCACCACCACTACTACCACCACCACCAATGCCTCCACCACCAATAGCACAGCTACCAATACCACACCCACCAATACCACAAACACCAATACCACAACCAATACCACCACAACCACCAATACCACCACAACCACCAATACCACAACCACCACCAGTACCACATCCACCACCAATACCACCAACACAAGTACTACCACCACCACCAATACCAATAGCACCACCAATACCACCAGCCCCAATACCACCACCCCAATACCAATACCATTACCACAACAACCAGTACCACCACTAATACCACCACCACCAATTCCACCAATAACACCACCACCAATACCACCACTACCAATACCACCCCACCAATACCACCTCCACCAATACCACCAGCACTAATACTACCACCACCAATTCCAACACCACAAATACCACCACTACCACCACCATACCAATACCACCACCATTTTTACTACCACCACCAATGCCACCACCACCAATAGCAAAACCACAAAGAGCACATCCACCAATACCACCACCAATACTACCACCACCAGAACCACCAACACAATCACAACCACCAATAGCACAACCACCAATACCACAAGCACCACCAATACAACCACCAATATCCACCACCACCAATACCCCCACCACAAATACCGCCACCACCAATACAACCAATTCCACCACCACCTCTATCAATACCACCACAAACACAAATGCCCATACCACAACCACCAATACCACAACTACCAATACCACCACAACCACTGCCACCAAAAGCATAACCACGAATACTACAACCACCAATTCCACCACCACCAATACTACCACCACCAATACCCCCAGCACTACCAATTCCACCACCAATACCACCAATAACAATACCACCAATACCACCACCAGGAATATCACCAATACCACTACCACCAATACCACCACCACCGCCAATACCAATACCACAACTACCAATACCACTACCAATACCACCACCACCAATTCCACCACCACCAATACAACCACCACCACCAATACCACCACAATACCAACACCGCCAATATAAACCACCAATACCACCATCATCACATTCACTACCAATACCACCACCACCAATACCACCAATACCAATACAACCAAGACCAATACCACCACCACCAATACCCCCACCACCAATACCAGTACCACCACCACCAATAGCATCGCCACCACCAATACTACCACCCCCAATATCACCACCACCAATACCACCAGTACCACCACCACCACTAATACCACCACCAAGGATACCACCAATAAAACCACAACCAATAGCACAACCACAAACACCACCACCACCAGTAGCACCACCACCAATTCCCCCACCACCACAAATACCACCACCACCAATACCACCACCTCAAATACCACCACCGCCAATTCCACCACCATCACCAATACCATCCTCACCAATACCACCACCCCAATACTAATAGCATTACCACCATTACCACCACCAGTACCACCACCACCACTAATTCCACCACTACCAATACCACCACCACCAATACTACCACCACCACAACCACCAATACCACCACAACCACCAATACCACTGCCACCAATTCCACAACCACCAATACCACAACCACCAATACCACAACCACTAATTCCATCACCACCAATACTACCACCACCACCAATATCCCCACCACTACCAATACCACCACCAGCAATATCACCAATACAACTACCACCAATACCATCACCACCAATGCTAATACCACAACCACCAATACCACAACTACCAATACCACTATCAATACCTCCACCACCAATACAACCACCACCACCAATACAACCACCACCACCAATACCACCACCACCAATACCAATACCACCACCAAAACCAGTACCACCACCAAGACCAGTACCACCACCAATATCACCATCACCAATACTGCAACCACCAATACCACCACCTATACCAATAGCACCACCAATCCCACCGCCCCCAATACCACCTCCATTACCACCACCCCAATACCAATACCATTACCACCACCACCAATACCACCTCCATCAATACCACCTCCCCAGTACTACCTTCACCAGTACCACCTACACCAATGCCACCACCACTAATACAACCACCAGCAATTTCACCTCCACAAATACCACCACCAATACCACTAGCACCATCATACCACTGCCACCAATACCACCACCACTACTACCACCACCACCAATGCCACCACCACAAATAGCACAACCACCAATAGCACAACCACCAATACCATCACCAATACTACCACCACCAGAACCACCAATACCACCACAACCACCAATACCACAACCACCACCAATACCACCAGCAATACCACCCCCACCAATACAACCAACACTGCCACCATCATTACCACCAATACCACCGATACCAATACCACAACCACCAATACCACCATTATTATGACCACCAGCAATACCAGCACCAATACCATCACAAATACCTCCACCAATACCAATACCACCACCAATATCAGTACCACCACCACCAATACCACCAATACCACCACCAATACCACCTACTCCAACACCAATTCCATCATCACCAATACCATCTCCACCAATACCACCACCACCACCACCACCACCAATACCACCACCACCAATACCACAACCACAAATGCCACAAATACCACAGCCACAAATACCAACACCACCAATACCACCACAATACCACCACCAAGACCAATACCACCAATATTAACATCACCAATACCAACCCCATCAATACCACCCCCACCAATATCACCACCACCACCAATACCACCATTACCAATACCACAATACCACTGCCACTAATACCACCACCACCAATACTACCACAACCACCAATGCCACTACAACCACCAATACCACTTCCACCAATACCACAACCACCAATACCAAAACCACCAATACCACATCCACCAATACCACAACCACCAATTCCACCACCACCTCTATCAATACCACCACCAACACAAATGCCCATACCACAACCACCAATACCACAACTACCAATACCACTACCAATACCACCACCACCACCACCAATTCCACCACCAACAATACAACCACCACCACCAATACCACCATCACCAATACCACCACCAATTCCACCACCAACACCAGTACCACCACCAATAAAAGTACCACCATCAATATCACCACCAATACCGCAACCACCAAAACCACCACCACCAACACCAGTACTACCACCACCAATACCGTAGACAATACCAATAGCACCACCAAGACCACCAGCCCCAATACCACTACCCCAATACCAATACCATTACCACCACCACCAGTACCACCACTAATACCACCACCACCAATACCACCACCAATAGCACCACCACCAATAACACCCCCACCAATAACACCACCACCAATAACACCCCCACCAATACCACCACCTCCACCACCAATATCACCTCCACCAATACCACCACCACCAGCACCCATACCACCACCACCACCAATTCTACCACCACCAATTCCACCACCACAAATACCACCACCACCAATACCACCACCACTACCACCACCATACCACCCCCACCAATACCTTTACCACTTGTACTACCACCACCAATGCCACCACCAACAATAGCAAAACCACATAGAGCACATCCACCAATACCACCACCAATACTACCACCACCAGAACCACCACTACCATCACAACCACCAAGTGCACAACCACCAATACCACAACCACCACCAATACCACCACCAATATCCACCACCACCAATACCCCCATCACCAATACTGCCACCACCAATACAACCAATACTGCCACCACCAATACAACCAATACCACCACCACCAATACTACAACCAACAATACCACAACCACCAATACCACCACCACCACCAATACCACCATCAAGACACCCACCACCATACTACCACCAATACCACCAATACCATCACCTATACCACCAACAATAACTCCACCAATACCACAACCACCAATACCACCACCACCAATTCCACCACCGCCAATACTACCGCCACCACCAATACCCCCACCACTACCATTACCACCACCAATATCACAACCAATACCACCACCAGCAATATCACCAATACCACCACCAATACTGCCCCATGCCAATACCACAACCACCAATACCAGAACTAACAATACCACTACCAATACAACCACCACCAATTCCACCACCGCCAATACAACCACCACCGCCAATACCACCACCAATACCACCACAATACCACCACCAATGCCAGTACCACCACCAATTCCAGTACCACCACCAATATCATCACCACCAATACTGCAACCACCAACACCAGTACTACCACCACCAATACCCATAGCACCACCACCACCAATACCACCACCCCAATACCAATACCATTACCACCACCGCCACCACCACTAATACCACCACCACTAATACCACCACCACCAATACCACCACTACCAATACCACCATTACCAATACCACCTCTACCAATACCACCTCTACTAATACCACCACCACCAATACCACCACCACCAATTCCACCACCACCAATTTCACCACCAGAAATACAACCACCAATACCACCAACACCAATACCAAAACCACAACCACCAATACCACCACCACCAATACAACCACCATCACCAATACAACCACCACCACCAATACCAGTACCACCACCACCATCAATACCACCTCCACCAATACCACCACTACCAATACCACCACTACCAATACCACCACCACCAATATCACCAATACATCCACCAATACCAATACAACCAACACCAGTACCACCATCACCAATACCCCCACCACCAATACCAGTACCACCACTAATACCACCACCAATAGCATCACAACCACCAATACCACCACCACCACTAATACCACCACCAAGGATACCACTAATCCCACCACCACCACCAATTGCACAACCACAAACACCACCACCACCAATACCACCACCACCAATTCCCCCACCACCAATACGACAACCACAAATACCACCACCACAAATACCACCACCACCAATACCACTACCTCCAATACCACCACCTCCAATACCACCACCACCAATTCCACCATCACTATCACCAAATACCACCACCACCAATAGCACCACCCCAATATCAATACCATTACCACCACCACCAATACCACCACCCCAATATCAATACCATTACCACCATTCCCAGTACCACCACCACCACCAATACCCACAATACCACCACCACCACCAATACCACCAATTCACTCACCACCAATACCATCACCACCAATTGCATCACCACCAATACCACCACCAATACCACCACCACCAATACCACCACCACCAATACCACCACCACAAATGTCACAAATACCACAACCACAAATATCAACACAATTAATACCACCACCACCAATTTCACCACCCTCAATAGCCCAGCCCAATACCAATACCACCACCACAAATACCACCCCCACCAATATCAACACCACTAATACCACCCCCACCAATATCACCACCATTGCCAATACCACCACCACTACTACTACCACGACTACTACTACCACCACTACTACTACCACCACCACCAATACCACCACCACCAATATTACCACCACAACCACCAATACCACCACAACCACAAATACCACAACCACCAATACCACATCCACCAATTTCACAACCACCAAAACTACCACCACCAATCACCACCACTACCAATACCACCACCAATATCACCACCAATACCACCAATACCACCACTAGCAACATCACCAATACCACCACCAATACCACCACCACCAATGTCAATACCACAATCACCAATACCACAACTACCAATACCACTACCAATACCACCACCACCACCAATACCACCACCACCAATACCACCACCAATACCAGTACCACCACCAAAACCAGTACCACCACCAAAACCAGTACCACCACCAACACAACAACCACCAATACCACCAACACCAGTACTACCACCACCAATACCAATAGCACCACCACCAATACTGCAACCACCACCACTAACACCAATACCACCACCCCCAATACCAATACCATTACCACCACCACCACTAATACCACCACCACTAATACCACCACCACCAATACCACCACTACCAATATCACCATTACCAATACCACCTCTACCAATACCACCTCCACCAATACCACCACCACCAATACCACCACCACCACAAATACAACCACCAATACCACCACCACCAAAACCATAACCCCCAAAACCAATACCAAAACTACAACCACCAGTACCACCACCACTAATACAACCACCACCAATACAACCACCATCACCAATACAACCACCACCAGCAATGCCAGTACCACCACCACCATCAATACCACCTCCACCAATACCACCACTGCCAATACCACCACCACCAATACCCCCACCACCAATACCAGTAACACCACCAATAGCATCACAACCACCAATACCACCAGTACCACCACCACCACTAATACCACCACCAAGGATACCACTAATACCACCAATACCACCACCACCAATACCCCCACCACCACAAACACCACCACCACCAATACCACCACCACCAATTCCCCCACCACCAATATGACAACCACAAATACCACCACCACAAATACCACCACCACCAATACCACTACCTCCAATACTACCACCTCCTATACCACCACCACCAATTCCACCATAACTGTCACCAATACCACCACCACCAATACCACCACCACAACTAATTCCACCACCACCAATACCCACAATACCACCACCACCAATACCACCAATTCAATCACCACCAATACCATCACCACCAATTGCATCACCACCAATACCACCACCAATACTACCACCAATACCACCACCACCAATACCACAACCACAAATGCCACAAATACCACAACCACAAATATCACCACAACCAATACCACCACCACCAATACCACCACCTTCAATACCCCAGCCCAATACCAATACCACCACCACCAATATCAACACCACTAATACCACCCCCACCAATATCACCACCACCACCACTATTACCACCACCACCAATACCACAGCCACCAATACCACAGCCACCAATACCACAACCACCAATACAACAACCACCAATTCCACACCCACCAAAACTACCACCACCAATCCACCCCCACTACCAATACCACCACCACCAATATCACCAATACATCCACAAATACCAATACAACCAATACCAGTACCACCACCACCAATACCCCCACCACCAATACCAGTACCACCACTAATACCACCACCAATAGCATCACAACCACCAATAACACCAGTACCACCACCACAACTAATACCACCACCAAGGATACCACTAATACCACCACCACCAATACCACCACCACCAATACCCCCACCACCACAAACACCACCACCACCATTACTACCACCACCAATTCCCTCACCACCAATATGACAACCACAAATACCACCACCACAAATACCACCACCACCAATACCGCTACCTCCAATACCACCACCTCCAATACCACCACCACCAATTCCACCATCACTGTCACCAATACCACCACCACCAATACCACCACCACCACTAATTCCACCACCACCAATACCCACAATACCACCACCACCAATACCACCAATTCAATCACCACCAATACCATCACCACCAATACCACCACCACCAATACCACAACCACAAATGCCACAAATACCACAACCACAAATATCACCACAACCAATACCACCACCACCCTCAATACCCCAGCCCAATACCAATACCACCACCACCAATACCACCCCCACCAATATCAACACCACTAATACCACCCCCACCAATATCACCACCACCGCCAATACCACCACTGCCAATACCACCACCACTATTACCACCACCAACACCACAGCCACCAATACCACAGCCACCAATATTACCACCACACCCACCAATACCACCACAACCACCAATACCACAACCACCAATACCACAACCACCAATACAACAACCACCAATCCCACAACCACCAATCCACCACCACTACCAATACCACCACCAATATCACCACCAATACCACCACCAGCAACATCACCAATACCACCACCACCAATGTCAATACCACAACCACCAATACCACAACTACCAATACCACCACCACCAATACAACCACCACCACCAATACCACCACCACCAATACCACCACCAATACCAGTACCAACACCACAACCACCAATACCACCAACACCAGTACTTCCACCACCAATACCAATAGCACCACCACCACCAATACCACCACCCTCAATACCACCACCCCAATACCATTACCACCACCACCAATACCACCACCCCAATACCATTACCACCACCACTAATACCACCACCACCAATACCACTACTACCAATACCACCTCCACCAATACCACCACCAATACCACCACCACCAATTCCACCACCACCAATTCCACCACCACAAATACCACCACCCACCAATACCACCACCACCACTACCAATATGATAACCACAAATACCACCACCACCAATACCACTAACTCCAATACCTCCACCTCCAATACCACCACCACCAATTCCACCATCACCAATACCACCCCCACCAATACCACTACTACCACCACCACCAATGCCTCCACCACCAATAGCACAGCCACCAATACCACAAACACCAATACCACAACCAATACCACCACAACCACCAATACCACCACAACCACCAATACCACAACCACCACCAGTACCACATCTACCACCAATACCACCAACACAAGTACTACCACCACCACCAATACCAATAGCACCACCAATACCACCAGCCCCAATACCACCACCCCAATACCAATACCATTACCACAACAACCAGTACCACCACTAATACCACCACCACCAATTCCACCAATAACACCACCACCAATACCACCACTACCAATACCACCCCACCAATACCACCTCCACCAATACCACCAGCACTAATACTACCACCACCAATTCCAACACCACAAATACCACCACTACCACCACCATACCACCCCACCAATACCACCACCCTTTTTACTACGACCACCAATGCCACCACCACCAATAGCAAAACCACAAAGAGCACATCCACCAATACCACCACCAGAACCACCAACACAATCACAACCACCAATAGCACAACCACCAATACCACAAGCACCACCAATACAACCTCCAATATCCACCACCACCAATACCCCCACCACCAATACCCCCACCACCAATACAACCAATACCTCCACCACCAATACCACAACCACCACCTCCAATACCACCACCACTATACTACCACCAATACTACAACCACTACCACCAATACCACCACCAATACCTCCACCAATTTCACAACCACCAATACCACAACTACCAATACCACCATGTTGGACTTGGGCCTTCTGGCAGGGTCACCCCTGAACTTTTTGCCTTGAAAGTATAGTGATTTCTGGCCTTTGCGCACTTTGACACTGTGGCGCAGTGTAAAGTGCGTGCTCTCCCTGAGTGCGTGTGTGAGATTGGCCTGCCCTCCCATAGGAATGCATGGGGAATGTCTGTGTCCCTGGTAGTTCCTGATGCGTGGGGTGTACAGGCTTGAGTCTGGTATGTGTGAACTCGGGGGAGTGAATGCTGCGAGATGGTGTATGCAGCATGTATGTGTCTAGTAGGGAAGCGCCATTTCTAGACATGGCTGTACGTGTGCTGTGAGGGTGCTGGCGTGTGATTGGCTGGAGCTGGCTGGGATGCCAGGCTCCAGGAAGTCTGGATGGGTCTGCCCCGGTGGTGAGTGGGAGATTAGCATGAGTGATGTGTGGGAGGAGTGTACCTGTGTCCTGGATGGGCTGGGTTTTCCCCACACAATGCTGGCTCCGCCCCCCTGTGGTGTGACTGATGACCCAAGCCCTGCCAGTGAATAGAATGGGTGGTTGGGCCATCAACAGTACTCCCAGACCAGCTGCGACTGGTTCTGCCCCCACCCTGCACCTAAAGACAAAGGGAAAAGGTGTATAAAAGAGGGGCTGTGACCCTATGAAAAGGTTCTTGTTTGCTGCTTGAATCTTGCCAGGGGCGTGCTGCTGCTTGGGCTCAGGGATGGCTTGCCTCCCTGAGCCCTGCCCAGCCCCTGGACTTCTGATGACCACCTCCTGAAGGACTTTGTGGCTTTTTGTGCCTTCATAGCGCTGGGAGCGCTGTATTTCCTTCCTAGCGCTTGGGAGCGCTGTATCCTGCATATAGCGCTGGAAGCGCTATATTTCTGCCCACAGCGCTTGGGAGCGCTGTTCATTCAAGCCGGTGCCCACCCGGCATTTGCCCGTTCTGTAAGGGGTCCCTGACCCCCAGCGAGTGCCTACCTCGCTCGATTGCTCATTTAATCTCTTGAGGGTGCCCACCCCTCGCTATGCCCCCGAGATTCACCGCCGCGGCCCGAGCGCCGCAAAACAGGAAGTCAGGCACGACGGTGCCTGACGCGGGGCGGGACTTCCGGTTTTCCGGAGGAAGTCCCGCCCGCCGCCGCGCTGGGATTGGCCAGCGCCGTCAGGGAGACTGAGCCTGGGGCTGAGTCCCGGTCCCGAGATGGGGGACCGGGTGAAGACGAAGGAGAGAGCGGGCGGGGCTCCCATGAGGTGAGGGAGAGCCCCGCTCCTGCCAGAAGATGCCTGATGTCTGCCGAGGCCCCCGTGAGCGAGGGAGAGCCCCGGCAGACTGCTGAAAGAAGATGGTGTCCCCCGCCGCCTCCGGAGAGCAGCCGGTGAGTAGAGCTGCCCGGGGGGGCGGGGGGGAGCGGGAGACCTGGTTGGTGCTTCCTTTCCAGGGCAGCCCCGCTTGATAGAGGGCTGCCCCAACGGTTGTCCACTGCAGAGCCCCAGTGAAGGGGGCCCTATGTTGTCGGTGCCTTCAAGGCACAGTCCTAATGCACTGAGCGGCCCCCGATGGCGGCGGGCCGCTCCCACATTTCGGGGCATCAGTATTTAGGAGCCCGTTAATTCTAGAGCCAGAGGGCTCCAACGATGGGCCAGTGTTTGTGCCTAGTAGGTTCCTAGCTTGCGCAGCATTTGTGGTGGAGGAGCCAGAGTGCTCCAAGGGGCCCCGTTCTTCAAGAGCCTAGAGGGCTCCCACGTCTTGGCGCATCTTTGTCCCAGAGGGCTAGTAAGAGCCCTGTCGCAGTTCTGTTTTCAGCTGCCCAGCAAGTAGTGGGCAGCTGCACCGTTTAGGTCTTTCTCTCTTAGGGACATGTACTTTGGACTTTAGGAGTGAGGCGCACTCCTTCATCCCTGGCCTTCCCCCAGCTGCGCAGCACTTAGTGCCAGCTGCCGCGTTTAGGCCCCCTGTTCTGTCCCTCAGCTGCCCAGCAAGTAGTGGGCAGCTGCTACGTTTAGGTCTTGGCGCAGTGGCGCAACCTGGACTTTGTGAGTTCTACGCTAAAGGTTTAGATGCTGTTATGATCTATGTCCTATTGCTTTTGGGTGTTAGGAAATGTACTATGTGTGGTATGTTTTGCGCACCCTGTGTTCTGCACCTCTGAATGTGTTGTTGATACATTATGTGCCCTGTTCCTTACACCGCTGAACGTGTGTTGATGCGTCATGTGTTCCTTACACCGCTGAATGTAGGTTCTGCATCATGTGTTTTGTCCCCAGGTCTATGCCCCTACTTGTATTGTGATACTGAGGTGGTTGTTCTTGCTAGTGCAGGTGGTGCTAGTAAGGTCCTGGTTCCCTGCGTGACCTGTTCCTAGGGTGGTTAGGATTGCGTAGGGGGGACTTACCAGTTACCAGTGGGTACTGGTTTTGTGCTTTATGTCCTATTTTGTGTTACAGTGATCTTCTGTTATAGGTGATCCCAAGGGCTTGATACTAAGCTTGCCCCCTGACCAGAGTCCCAGGACCAGTGGACTCTATGGTGCCTTCCCTGCCAAATTGATGGGACTTGTCTGATCTCCCTGGGCCCCTGGGGCCTCGCTGAAGTGTGCCTCGCTCGTTCCCCTCGGCAGCTCGTGCCGGCAGCCCGTCCAAGCCTCGAGCAGCGCCGCTCTCCCCTGAGCCGCGCCGCTTCGCTGGGTCGCCCGCATCCTGCCTCCCCCTCCTCTCCTGAGCCGCACACATTGGTCGCCCCAGAGAAACGCTTGTACCATGCCGGCAGCCCGTCCAAGCCTCGAGCAGCGCCGCTCTCCCCTGAGCCGCGCCGCTTCGCTGGGTCGCCCGCTCAAGCTTACTAAGGAGGTCACTCGCATTATCCCGTGCAACCAGGACGGAAGGTACTGTCTGATAGGCTATGTTCTAAGTTCTAGGCCTACAAGTATTGTATTGTTACTTCTAAAAGTGCTGATTCCTGGCAGTGGTCCAGGTGGCCCTGTCTTGTAAATAATCCCTTGTAAATTCTGCCCGTGCCTCTGGCACATTGTAAAGTGTGTGTTTTATCTAATGTGTTTTGGTGTAATACAAAGGCTATTTTTATATAACCTTGTGTGGAGTTTCCTTTGTGGTGGGCCTTTGGTTGTTGTTGCTGGGGTGCGTGCGCAAATACTTAGCCTACATCGCCTCCAAGTTTAGCCTTGCTGCTCGCGCCACGTTACCTAGAGGGTGAGCAGGGGTTATCTTGGCGTGTAACTCCCTTGCCCTGACTTGGGTGTGGTGGTCTCTGACTGACTTTGGCGAAAGCCCTGGCCAGCCGGGGATCCCATTTCCAACATTGGCGGCAGCGGTGGGATAAGGATTTGTGTTTGCGTTGTACCTTAGTAGCAGCTGGCTGCACCACAAAACTCTGCATTTTAGATAAAAACATTTTGGGGATATTGTTTAAGTTTGCTGAAAATGTCATTTCTGTGGAAATGTGTTTCTTGTGCACTTTGAGTTAGGTGTCCCTAGCTCGGGAGGGTAGATCATCCCCCTAAGTGCAGTGTGTTTTCTGGATTCACCAGAAGGGTGGGATCCAGTGGTGGCAGCATAAGTGTGTCCAGTGCATGTGTCCCCCGTCCCTGTCCTGGAGTAATGGTACCTGTGTCAAGTGTGGTCAGGTTGAGAAGTCAGGGGTGGTAGAAACTGCCTTACCAGTCTGGGGAGGGGTGTGTGTGGATGAATGGTGTGTGGCACTGGACGTGTTTGTAAGTTCTCTGGATGGGGAGCTTGCTGAATGCTAGTTTGGTTCAGATACCTAAGTCCTGTGTGTTGAACTTTTCCCAAGAACGTCTGCAGATAGTGGAGCCTGCTTTTTGATTTCTGTGGTCTGTTGAGAGACAGAATTTTGGAGTTGGTAATGTTCTGGGAGGAGAGAGGCATAGGGGATGGAGTGATTCCAAAAGGAGTGTCTGAGGTGTCTTCCAGCCCAGCGTGGTGGAAGAGGTTCAGTGTAGCCCAGCTAGGTCTCGGTGTAGGGGCTCACGTCCTGTCTCAAGAGGAGAAGGAGTGGGTGGGACTGCATGTCTCCAGGTGCCCGAAACCCCGTGTCAGGGCCTGGAGTGTTTCTGAAGGGAACATCAGGTCGGGGGCCTAGGCTGTACCAATAGGTCATTTGAGGAGGATCTTCCAGAGTGTCTGGAGAACGTGGAACCTCTGTAACCAGGGTTCCAGTAGTTCTGGTGTCTGGCAGTACCGCTCCAGTTGGGAGGGTGCAGAAGTCCAGATGGAGGGGTGCGAGGGGGATAGGTTCCCCAGTGGAAGAGCCAGTGGGTCAGGGGCCAGCCAGAAGGGTTGTGTCGCCAGTGAGTGACCATGGTGATGCCACTTCTGTCCTGAGTGTCAGGCAGACTTGTACACGACACATTAGTTGTGTCACCCTCAAGGAAGTCCTGGTGCGCCAGGCATCTGACCAAAGGGTACGTCCCTTGGTTGGGGAGCCAGTAGCCGGTGTTTCCGGATCTGGACGTAAGGGCAACTGTATGTAGTGTCCTGAAGTTACAAGAAGGAACTCCTGCCTGAAGAGAAGGAACCGGGTAAGCTGTATGGGGTATTGACCTGCAGTGGTTGCCTTGCTGCTGAAGGAGGAGAGAAAGTCTTAGATTTTTGTTTTCAACTTGTAGAAGTCCTGTGCGCCAGGCATCTAACCAAAGGGTAGCGTCCCTAGGTTAGGGAGCCAGGTTCAGGTGTTGCCTGTCCTGGACGGCAGGGCGACTGTAGCCAGTGTCCTGGCCGGTTTGTCTTCTAGGGGTACCCCTGTGAACACAGGTGGGGCTCATCTTAAGTGAAGAGACCCTGTGTTTCCCAGAAGGGGTGGTACAGGCCTAGCAGGGATCTTTAGGGTTCTTGGCTGAGTGTTGTGGTACTACCCTGAGAGCAGGTGGGGCCTACCTTAAGTGGAGGGACTCTGTTCTACAGTGGGAGGGTGCAGAACTCTGGAAGGGGGTCAGAGGGAGTCTGACCCCTGTGCATCCGGTGAATGTGGACTCCCGGTGGGAGAGTTGTGTTCTGGAGGGTGCTTCAGAAGTAGAGGTAGGGTGGGGCAATCTTGCCCGTGACCTCTGGTCAGCCTGAGGGTGCGGACCCTAGGTTGAAGGATCAGTGGTAGTTTGGAACTACGCTGAGAAAGGGAGTGGAGAATGGCTATTGTAGGCCAGGGGTTACTACCCCCCACTCTGTGTATTGGCAAGGACCAGTGGTATCTAGGTGGCCTAGGGCCTGGTCCTAGCCGTGGACAGCTAAGGAGTACCAGTGGGGTAGCCTAGTTGGGCCTGTGTTTTTTTTAAGGATGTGCTTGTCTTATGGATCAACTTGGCGTAGAACCGGAGGGTGTCCCTGCAGTGCGGGCCCGCGTCCGTGTTCTATCGCCCCAAGCAGGGAAGTCCATCACGGTGGTGATTGGCCTACCCTGCGTTTTGGCTGGAAGGGGGTCGTGTTGGACTTGGGCCTTCTGGCAGGGTCACCCCTGAACTTTTTGCCTTGAAAGTATAGTGATTTCTGGCCTTTGCGCACTTTGACACTGTGGCGCAGTGTAAAGTGCGTGCTCTCCCTGAGTGCGTGTGTGAGATTGGCCTGCCCTCCCATAGGAATGCATGGGGAATGTCTGTGTCCCTGGTAGTTCCTGATGCGTGGGGTGTACAGGCTTGAGTCTGGTATGTGTGAACTCGGGGGAGTGAATGCTGCGAGATGGTGTATGCAGCATGTATGTGTCTAGTAGGGAAGCGCCATTTCTAGACATGGCTGTACGTGTGCTGTGAGGGTGCTGGCGTGTGATTGGCTGGAGCTGGCTGGGATGCCAGGCTCCAGGAAGTCTGGATGGGTCTGCCCCGGTGGTGAGTGGGAGATTAGCATGAGTGATGTGTGGGAGGAGTGTACCTGTGTCCTGGATGGGCTGGGTTTTCCCCACACAATGCTGGCTCCGCCCCCCTGTGGTGTGACTGATGACCCAAGCCCTGCCAGTGAATAGAATGGGTGGTTGGGCCATCAACAGTACTCCCAGACCAGCTGCGACTGGTTCTGCCCCCACCCTGCACCTAAAGACAAAGGGAAAAGGTGTATAAAAGAGGGGCTGTGACCCTATGAAAAGGTTCTTGTTTGCTGCTTGAATCTTGCCAGGGGCGTGCTGCTGCTTGGGCTCAGGGATGGCTTGCCTCCCTGAGCCCTGCCCAGCCCCTGGACTTCTGATGACCACCTCCTGAAGGACTTTGTGGCTTTTTGTGCCTTCATAGCGCTGGGAGCGCTGTATTTCCTTCCTAGCGCTTGGGAGCGCTGTATCCTGCATATAGCGCTGGAAGCGCTATATTTCTGCCCACAGCGCTTGGGAGCGCTGTTCATTCAAGCCGGTGCCCACCCGGCATTTGCCCGTTCTGTAAGGGGTCCCTGACCCCCAGCGAGTGCCTACCTCGCTCGATTGCTCATTTAATCTCTTGAGGGTGCCCACCCCTCGCTATGCCCCCGAGATTCACCGCCGCGGCCCGAGCGCCGCAAAACAGGAAGTCAGGCACGACGGTGCCTGACGCGGGGCGGGACTTCCGGTTTTCCGGAGGAAGTCCCGCCCGCCGCCGCGCTGGGATTGGCCAGCGCCGTCAGGGAGACTGAGCCTGGGGCTGAGTCCCGGTCCCGAGATGGGGGACCGGGTGAAGACGAAGGAGAGAGCGGGCGGGGCTCCCATGAGGTGAGGGAGAGCCCCGCTCCTGCCAGAAGATGCCTGATGTCTGCCGAGGCCCCCGTGAGCGAGGGAGAGCCCCGGCAGACTGCTGAAAGAAGATGGTGTCCCCCGCCGCCTCCGGAGAGCAGCCGGTGAGTAGAGCTGCCCGGGGGGGCGGGGGGGAGCGGGAGACCTGGTTGGTGCTTCCTTTCCAGGGCAGCCCCGCTTGATAGAGGGCTGCCCCAACGGTTGTCCACTGCAGAGCCCCAGTGAAGGGGGCCCTATGTTGTCGGTGCCTTCAAGGCACAGTCCTAATGCACTGAGCGGCCCCCGATGGCGGCGGGCCGCTCCCACATTTCGGGGCATCAGTATTTAGGAGCCCGTTAATTCTAGAGCCAGAGGGCTCCAACGATGGGCCAGTGTTTGTGCCTAGTAGGTTCCTAGCTTGCGCAGCATTTGTGGTGGAGGAGCCAGAGTGCTCCAAGGGGCCCCGTTCTTCAAGAGCCTAGAGGGCTCCCACGTCTTGGCGCATCTTTGTCCCAGAGGGCTAGTAAGAGCCCTGTCGCAGTTCTGTTTTCAGCTGCCCAGCAAGTAGTGGGCAGCTGCACCGTTTAGGTCTTTCTCTCTTAGGGACATGTACTTTGGACTTTAGGAGTGAGGCGCACTCCTTCATCCCTGGCCTTCCCCCAGCTGCGCAGCACTTAGTGCCAGCTGCCGCGTTTAGGCCCCCTGTTCTGTCCCTCAGCTGCCCAGCAAGTAGTGGGCAGCTGCTACGTTTAGGTCTTGGCGCAGTGGCGCAACCTGGACTTTGTGAGTTCTACGCTAAAGGTTTAGATGCTGTTATGATCTATGTCCTATTGCTTTTGGGTGTTAGGAAATGTACTATGTGTGGTATGTTTTGCGCACCCTGTGTTCTGCACCTCTGAATGTGTTGTTGATACATTATGTGCCCTGTTCCTTACACCGCTGAACGTGTGTTGATGCGTCATGTGTTCCTTACACCGCTGAATGTAGGTTCTGCATCATGTGTTTTGTCCCCAGGTCTATGCCCCTACTTGTATTGTGATACTGAGGTGGTTGTTCTTGCTAGTGCAGGTGGTGCTAGTAAGGTCCTGGTTCCCTGCGTGACCTGTTCCTAGGGTGGTTAGGATTGCGTAGGGGGGACTTACCAGTTACCAGTGGGTACTGGTTTTGTGCTTTATGTCCTATTTTGTGTTACAGTGATCTTCTGTTATAGGTGATCCCAAGGGCTTGATACTAAGCTTGCCCCCTGACCAGAGTCCCAGGACCAGTGGACTCTATGGTGCCTTCCCTGCCAAATTGATGGGACTTGTCTGATCTCCCTGGGCCCCTGGGGCCTCGCTGAAGTGTGCCTCGCTCGTTCCCCTCGGCAGCTCGTGCCGGCAGCCCGTCCAAGCCTCGAGCAGCGCCGCTCTCCCCTGAGCCGCGCCGCTTCGCTGGGTCGCCCGCATCCTGCCTCCCCCTCCTCTCCTGAGCCGCACACATTGGTCGCCCCAGAGAAACGCTTGTACCATGCCGGCAGCCCGTCCAAGCCTCGAGCAGCGCCGCTCTCCCCTGAGCCGCGCCGCTTCGCTGGGTCGCCCGCTCAAGCTTACTAAGGAGGTCACTCGCATTATCCCGTGCAACCAGGACGGAAGGTACTGTCTGATAGGCTATGTTCTAAGTTCTAGGCCTACAAGTATTGTATTGTTACTTCTAAAAGTGCTGATTCCTGGCAGTGGTCCAGGTGGCCCTGTCTTGTAAATAATCCCTTGTAAATTCTGCCCGTGCCTCTGGCACATTGTAAAGTGTGTGTTTTATCTAATGTGTTTTGGTGTAATACAAAGGCTATTTTTATATAACCTTGTGTGGAGTTTCCTTTGTGGTGGGCCTTTGGTTGTTGTTGCTGGGGTGCGTGCGCAAATACTTAGCCTACATCGCCTCCAAGTTTAGCCTTGCTGCTCGCGCCACGTTACCTAGAGGGTGAGCAGGGGTTATCTTGGCGTGTAACTCCCTTGCCCTGACTTGGGTGTGGTGGTCTCTGACTGACTTTGGCGAAAGCCCTGGCCAGCCGGGGATCCCATTTCCAACACACCACCACCAATATCCCCACCACTACCATTACCACCAATACCACCACCAGCAATATCACCAATACCACCACCAATACCGCCAATACCACAACCACCAATACCACAACTACCAATACCAGCACCAATACCACCACCACCAGTACCCCCCTACCAATACCACCACCACCAAGACCACCACCACCAATATCAACACCACCAATACCAACCCCACCAATACCACCCACCAATATCACCACCACCACCAATACCACCATCACTAATACCACCACCACTACTACCACTACCACCAATATAACAGCCACCAATAACACCACCACCAATACTACCACCACCACAACCACCAATACCACCACAACCACTTCCACCAAAACCATAACCACCAATACCACAACCACCAATACTACAACCACCAATTCCACCACCACCAATACTACCACCACCAATACCCCCAGCACTACCAATTCCACCACCAATATCACCACCAATAACAATACCACCATTGCCACCACCAGCAATATCACCAATACCAACACCAATACCACTACCACCAATAAGACCACCACCAATGCCAATACAAATACCACAACTACCAATACCACCACCACCAATTCCACCACCACCAATACAACCACCACCAATACCACCACCACCAATACCACCACCAATACCACCACAATAACAACACTGCCAATATAAACCACCAATACCACCATCATCACAACCCCTACCAATACCACCACTACCAATACCACCAATAACAATACATCCACCAATACCAATACAACCAATACCAATACCACCACCACCAATACCCCCACCACCAATACCAGTACCACCACCAGCAATACCATCACTGCCACCAATACTACCACCCCCAATATCACCACCACCAATATCACCAGTACCACCACCACCACCACTCATACCACCACCAAGGATACCACCAATACCACCACCACCAATAGCACAACCACAAACACCACCAATAGCACCACCAGCAATACCACCACCACCAATTCCCCCACCACCAATATGACAACCACAAATACCACCACCACAAATACCACCACCACCAATACCACCACCTCAAATACCACCACCGCCAATTCCACCACCATCACCAATACCATCCCCACCAATACCACCACCCCAATACTAATACCATTACCATTACCACCACCAGTACCACCACCAGCACTAATTCCACCACCACCAATACCACCGCCACCAATACTACCACCACCACAATTGCCAATACCACTTCCACCAATTCCACAACCACCAGTACCACAACCACTAATTCCATCACTACCAATACTACCACCACCACCAATATCCCCACCACTACCAATACCACCACCAATACCACCAATACCAATACCACCACCAGCAATATCACCAATACCACTACCACCAATACCATCACCACCAATGCTAATACCACAACCACCAATACCACAACTACCAATACCACTATTAATACCACCACCACCAATACAACCACCACCACCAATACAACCACCACCACCAATACCACCACCACCAATACCAATACCACCACCAAAACCAGTACCACCACCAATACCAGTACCACCACCAATATCACCACCACCAATACCGCAACCACCAATACCACCACCGATACCAATAGCACCACCACCACCACCAATACCACCACCTCCCATACGACCCCCAATACCACCACCCCAATACCAATACCATTACCACCACCACCACCACCACTAATACCACCACCATTAATACCACCACCACCAATACCACCTCCACCAGTACTACCTTCACCAGTACCACCTACACCAATACCACCACCAGCAATTCCACCTACACAAATACCACCACCAATACCACTACCACTACCAGACCACGCCCACCAATACCACCACCACTACTACCACCACCACCAATGCCACCACCGCCAATAGCACAACCACCAATAGCACAACCACCAATAGCACAAGCACCAATACCACCACCAATACCACCATAACCACCAATACCACAACCACCACCAATACCAGCAGCAATACCACCACCACCAATACAACCAACACGGCCACCATTATTACCGCCAATACCAATACCACAACCACCAATACCACCACCACCAATACCACCATTATTATGACCACCAGCAATACCAGCACCACTACCACCAATACCATCACCAATACCTCCACCAATACCAATGCCACCACCAACACCAGTACCACCACCACCAATACCACCAATACCACCACCAATACCACCTACGCAAATATCAATTCCATCATCACCAATACCATCACCACCAATACCACCACCACCACCAATACCACAACCACAAATGCCACAAATACCACAACCACAAATACCACCACGACCAATACCACCGCTACCAATACCACCACAATACCACCACAACCAAGACCACCACCACCAATATTAACACCACCAAAACCAACCCCACCAATTCCACCCCCACCAATATCACCACCACCACCAATACCACCAGCAGCACGGCCACCAATACCACCACCACCACTACTACAACAACCACCAATACCACCACAGCCACCA
Source organism: Lissotriton helveticus (assembly GCF_964261635.1). Taxonomy (NCBI): domain Eukaryota; kingdom Metazoa; phylum Chordata; class Amphibia; order Caudata; family Salamandridae; genus Lissotriton; species Lissotriton helveticus. The sequence continues at coordinate 521,390,179 of NC_136059.1, read as the reverse complement.
ATACCACAACCACCAATACCACAACCACCAATACCACATCCACCAATACCACAACCACCAATTCCACCACCACCACTACCAATATCACCACCACCACTTATGCCAATACCACAACCACCAATACCACAACTACCAATACCACAACCAATACCACCACCACCAATTCCACCACCCCAATACAACCACCACCACCAATATCACCATTACCAATACCACCACCAATAACACCACCAGTACCAATTCCACTACCAATAACAGTACCACCACCAATAAAAGTACCACCACCAATATCACCATCACCAATACCGCAACCACCAATACCACCAACACCAGTACTACCACAACCAATACCAATAGCACCACCAATACCACCAGCCCCAATACCACCACCCCAATACCAATATCATTACCACAACCACCAGTACCACCACTAATACCACCACCACCAATACCACCAATAACACCGCCACCAATACCACCACTACCAATACCACCTCCACCAATACCACCAGCACCAATACCACCACCACCAATTCCACCACCACCAATTCCACCACCACCAATTCCACCACCACCCCCAATACCACCACAACTACCACCACCATACCACCCCCACCAATACCACCACCCTTTTTACTACCACCACCAATAGCAAAACCACAAAGAGCACATCCACCAATACCACCACCAATACTACCACCACCAGAACCACCAATACCATCACAACCACCAATACCACAACCACCAATACCACATCCACCAATACAACCACCAATTCCACCACCACCACTACCAATATCACCACCACCACTTATGCCAATACCACAACCACCAATACCACAACTACCAATACCACAACCAATACCACCACCACCAATTCCACCACCCCAATACAACCACCACCACCAATATCACCATTACCAATACCACCACCAATAACACCACCAGTACCAATTCCACTACCAATAACAGTACCACCACCAATAAAAGTACCACCACCAATATCACCATCACCAATACCGCAACCACCAATACCACCAACACCAGTACTACCACAACCAATACCAATAGCACCACCAATACCACCAGCCCCAATACCACCACCCCAATACCAATATCATTACCACAACCACCAGTACCACCACTAATACCACCACCACCAATACCACCAATAACACCGCCACCAATACCACCACTACCAATACCACCTCCACCAATACCACCAGCACCAATACCACCACCACCAATTCCACCACCACCAATTCCACCACCACCAATTCCACCACCACCCCCAATACCACCACAACTACCACCACCATACCACCCCCACCAATACCACCACCCTTTTTACTACCACCACCAATAGCAAAACCACAAAGGGCACATCCACCAATACCACCACCAATACTACCACCACCAGAACCACCAATACCATCAGAACCACCAATACCATCACAACCACCAATAGCACAACCACCAATACCACAAGCACCACCAATACAACCACCAATATCCACCACCACCAATACCCCCACCACCAATACCGCCACCACCAATACAACCAATACCGCCACCACCAATACCACAACCACCAATACCACCACCACCAATACCACCACCACCAATACCACCACCACCGATACCACCATCAAGACAACCACCACTATACTACCACCAATACTATCACCACTACCACCAATACCATCACCAATACCACCACCAATACCTCCACCAATACCACAACCACCAATACCACAACTACCAAAAAAAACAAATTCTGCAGCACACTTATGGGGAAAGTAAAGTTAAGGCGATGTCTCAATGGACATAAGGTGCAAAGTTCAAAGGCGAAGAAGTTGTCCACCAAATTAAAGAATCTTCTTTTATTGTTCGTACATGAGCCAGCCGACACGTGTTTCGTCGCAAGAAACCACACTGTTTCTGCGACTCATCAGGGCTGGGGAGGATACAAAATAATGGATGGAGTATACAATGATACAGCATGAAACAACTTATAATGGTGACTGTATATGGTGTGGAGTTGTGATGTGAGCGATAGAAGTGAGAAGTTTAATATACACATTTCAGTGTGGATGCACACAGTAACACCTGATCACCGGATGGGAGTAAGCGAGTACAGTGTAGTAGAATAGGTGGAACGGTAGTGCCTACAAAAGTGATGTCTAGCACAGTTCTATACATTACATATGCAAGCGTAACTAACAGTGACGTACCAAGAAGCAAAAAGGTGAGTAAGGTACCATAAATGAGGAAGTGAGTGGGGTTTCAGCTCACAAATAGAGAACAGGGTGTGCATCCTACCTGTAGGGGAGAGGTGTGAGAACAGCAGGTCTGTGGTGCCAGGAAGGAAAAAATAATATGTGGGGGGGGGGGGGGGAAAGAGAAAAAAATATATAAGTTCCGTCACAGGGTGTTCTGACGTAGATCAGAGTTGTGATCAAATTACGTAAGAACGGGTGTCCCGGGCAGGGGCACATACAAAGCAAGGAAAAAGACTGGAGAGAATTCTCACCGCGGTGCCGGTGATAATTCCGACCCGGCTCCGCTCGAGACCGGGTGATGTTGAAAACACGGGTTGCGTACAATGGAACGATGTTTCTCGCGTAGTGCTGTGATGGCCCTGTGGACAGGTGAAAGGTCTCATAAGTGGTAGACCCAAGTGAGTATCACAGAGTGAGCACCTTACAAAACAAAACTCAGAAAAGAAGAGATTTAACCCATGAAACCGATGCCAGCTCAGCTTCTTCGAGTACCACATCTCTCAGCGTAGTCAGCGTCAGTGAGGACGATGCCACCCGCACAGATAGTGAAACTACCCCTTTTTTATGCGAGATACAACGAATCAGAAGAGGCAACCGCATATTAGATCCAAATCCCGGAGGGGTAGGAGGGGGAAGCGTAGAAGACTACAGAAAGAAACTCCGATCTGGGAACAACCGGAAACAATAGACAAAGACCAGGGAGAAGTCCAAGTAATCAACTTGTCTACGAGAATACTATCCCCTACTATGATTTCCCTACTTAGCAAGGGCCTTAACTTTAACCCTTACACTAACACTGATGTTTGTAAATTGAAAATCGATGTGTTTAAATTTGTACGCAACCTAAAGCTTAAAAAACATTTCTCTAATCGTGTTACTGCCAATAAAACAACTACAAACATTCCAACTGAGTTTGAACCAGGTGTACTTACTATAAATGACATTCACACTACCCAGCTTCTTCTCTCTTTAACTGACCATGAAGACTCTCCTTATGACACCGAAAAACTACTAGAGGAACTCAATATTGAGTCTGATTTCAGCATTGTTAGCGGGCTCAAATCTAAATCTAAGTGGATCCCCACTTTACCGGGTGGGAATACAATTGACAATTTCCACAAAAGGGTTTTGGAAGATATTGACAGAATGGACAATTTCAAAGATCGACATACATTTAGATACAAAGACAATTTAACATTAGAGGAGCGGGCAGCCCTTAACACTCTAATTCAAGATCATGACATCGTCATTAGAGAAGCTGATAAGGGCGGAAATATAGTGGTTATGAACAAAAAAGATTACAATGATGAAATTCTTAGCCAGTTACAGGATATCTCATGCTATGAACCTCTGAACCACAACCCGATTGCCTCCCTTACTACCTTGATTAACAAAGCTTTACTAAAATGGAAGGAGGAGGGTCTTCTAAATGAGGACGAATACCTTTATCTAAAAGTTTTCAAACCCTCGTACCCATGGCTTTACACACTGCCCAAAGTTCACAAAAACCTCCCTTTCCCCCCTGGCAGACCTATCATCTCTGGCATAGGGGGCCCTACTGAAAAACTATCAGAATATGTCGACCTATTTTTAGGACCCTTAGTACGTAATCTTCCCTCATACATTCAGGACACAAAACACATTCTGAGCCTTCTTTCTGATCTACAGTGGCAACAAGGTAACATTCTAGTCACCATGGATGTGGTGTCACTATACACAAGCATCAAACCAGAATTAGGGTTGGAGACAATCACCAAGGTCCTACACAATCGACCGGCTACCATGTGGCAACACATAAACATGTTGATTGCAATGATGGAACTCATCCTCAAGAACAATGTCTTTATGTTCAACAACTCATGGTACAAACAGACAAGAGGTGTGGCCATGGGTTCTAAGTTTTCCCCTTCCTTTGCCAATCTCTTCATGGGGGCATTGGAAAAGGACCTGATTTGGGGACCTAAGGGTGTTTCTTTTGTAGACTCAATAGTATTTTGGGGAAGATATATTGATGACTGCTTTTTAATCTGGTCAGGCACACAAGAACATTTGAATGACTTCCATGCTTACTTGAATCATAACACGTGGGATATGAGCTTTACTATGGTGTCTAGTCAAGACAGAGTAGAATTTCTGGACCTTGAGATTTACATTTCTAACGACAAAATTAATAGCAGACTTTTTAGAAAAAGCACGGCCTGTAATTCAACCCTACGTGCAGACAGCGCCCATCCACCACACCAAATCAACACCATTCCTTATGGTGAATTTCTAAGAGCACGCAGAAATTGCAGTGATGACAAGGACTTTATGCTCAATCTAAGGGATATGACCACCCGCTTTCAAAGAAGAGGGTACACAGATGAGCTACTACAAAAAGCGACCACTCGTGTGAAAAACATTAAAAGAGGGGATACATTAATGACTAAACGGAATGATAAAGTATCTGACACATCCAAGATCCGTTTGATCACAGACTACACCAGTCAAAACAGATCACTACGCAGAAGTCTAGTCAGACATTGGGGCATTCTAAAAGGTGATAAAAGCATTCAGGAATACATAGGTGAATACCCTCTGATCACATACAGAAGGGGAAGAACGCTACGTAACAGACTAAGTCCTACCATCCCAAGAGACTCAACAACTAATATTTGGCTCACAGTACAAAACACTGGATTTTACAAATGTGGATTTTGTTCCATGTGCCGTTGGGCAAAACACAAGACTAAAGAATTTTACGACACAAAAGGAACTAAATTCAACATCAGAACGAACATTAACTGCACTACACGTTTTGTAGTTTACATTATTGAATGTGCTTGCAAGAAAATGTATGTGGGCAGTACCATCCGTCCTCTTAAAGACAGAATAGCAGAGCACATTAGGGCTATTCAGAAACAGGATCCGAGATATCCTGTGGCCTTGCATGCGGCTGCATGCTCGGACCAGAACCTTGACAAAACGGTATCCTTCTATGGGATAGATACTGTACCTCTAGGAGCAAGGGGTGGTAACCGGGAACTCAGACTTAGACGCTTAGAAGCCACGTGGATTCTCCGCTTACGGAGCGTCGACCACGGATTAAATTTTGATCACGAGATGCAATACTTCTTGGGTGATTAGAAGTAATTTATCTCTTATGAGACTATATCCCCTTGAATCAAGCATTTTCTCACTTAACCTTTCCAGGTACACGATTCCTGCAAATCATCTCACCGTAGGTGAGCTGTGACTAGACATATCAACCTAATGTCTTAACAAATCCCTACACTCCCTTTGAGACCTACATGAGGGCCCAGTTATTCTTGCATTATTGTTGAGGGGATGCTCCCTCAAACTTTCCGCTCCACACTACATTCAGAAATGACTTTACACAAAGGAGGAGGAATGTGAATCACTTAGTATGTGAATCTATTACTAATGCATTCTGTACATATATGTCACGAAAATTCTATCTAGTATAATCACAATGTGTTTTGTGCGATTTTGCCCCATGATGGTGCACCCTCCATATATAATGTCACGTGGATGTCATCCAGCACCATCACATTTAATTATTTTTGATTACCTGCTCTGCTGCGATATGTGAATTTTCTTTAGACTGTTTCAATAATAGTCACAGTTTTGGACTTGTTTCTTTGAACACTTTGCATGCGTTAAAATATGCACCCTTTTTTTTTTTTTTTTTCTTTTTTCTTTCCTCAAGATGGATTTCATAATCAATAATTATTTTATCCACATTAACTCCTGATCAGATACTCCTGATCTCTGTCTCGCTACCAGATCGGTTTTGGGTTATGTAAGGTGCGCGCAAGAATCAATTTTGGATTAACGGAGCCGGCGCTCTATTTACCAACATCCGGGACCTGGTAGGCAGAAGGCTATAAATTCACTTCCGGGTGCGGGGACACGTGACCGCACCCGGAACAGAAACACAGACTCGGAGAAGTCACGCCTGAAGCATCCCCGCACTTCGGGTGAGTTGCGTTTTTGGAGCTATTGCTCCTTTACGGTTACATTCAGGGTTTCCTTTTTACTTTTTAACCTTCCAGAAACGTTATCTCTACTTCAGAATGCAGAGCATAGCCGCCTCCCCTTATGGGCAAATGGGTCTTGCATCTTAAAGAGGGACACGGACGCCTCCGTGTAAGCGAACTCGCTTCATCTACGTGAACCTCGGAGGCGCTTTTCTCTGATAGTGTCTGACAGTGCATCAGATACTAACAGTAGCCTGCGACCATTAGATTCAATTTGGGCGTGTTTTATATTATTTTGTTGGCGTTGTTACATCGGTTCTACTACTGTCAACCGACCGTCTTTCAGAGTGACAACTATGTCAGAGTTTGACGAATTAATTGATCTATCTCTTGTTACTAGTGCCCTAGGGAGTTCCTGATACAAGGATCTTCATGTAAATTTCTCTATCTTTTTTGTCCCTCTTTCAACTTGGATTCCTCCATTTCGGCTTCGTTGTGGATTGTCCCCTTTCTGACGAATTTGGATCCCTACAGGGACTTACTGTCCTATAAGGCCCCTTGCCTTAATACTCTGAAGACACGGAGGTCCTGTTCAGCCTTAATACGCACACTTCGAGAAACCAGGTCTTCCTACTAAGGTGAGCTAAATACCCAGTTTCTCCGGGACACTTTTTAGTAAGGTGCTCACTCTGTGATACTCACTTGGGTCTACCACTTATGAGACCTTTCACCTGTCCACAGGGCCATCACAGCACTACGCGAGAAACATCGTTCCATTGTACGCAACCCGTGTTTTCAACATCACCCGGTCTCGAGCGGAGCCGGGTCGGAATTATCACCGGCACCGCGGTGAGAATTCTCTCCAGTCTTTTTCCTTGCTTTGTATGTGCCCCTGCCCGGGACACCCGTTCTTACGTAATTTGATCACAACTCTGATCTACGTCAGAACACCCTGTGACGGAACTTATATATTTTTTTCTCTTTTTCCCCCCCCCCCCCACATATTATTTTTTCCTTCCTGGCACCACAGACCTGCTGTTCTCACACCTCTCCCCTACAGGTAGGATGCACACCCTGTTCTCTATTTGTGAGCTGAAACCCCACTCACTTCCTCATTTATGGTACCTTACTCACCTTTTTGCTTCTTGGTACGTCACTGTTAGTTACGCTTGCATATGTAATGTATAGAACTGTGCTAGACATCACTTTTGTAGGCACTACCGTTCCACCTATTCTACTACACTGTACTCGCTTACTCCCATCCGGTGATCAGGTGTTACTGTGTGCATCCACACTGAAATGTGTATATTAAACTTCTCACTTCTATCGCTCACATCACAACTCCACACCATATACAGTCACCATTATAAGTTGTTTCATGCTGTATCATTGTATACTCCATCCATTATTTTGTATCCTCCCCAGCCCTGATGAGTCGCAGAAACAGTGTGGTTTCTTGCGACGAAACACGTGTCGGCTGGCTCATGTACGAACAATAAAAGAAGATTCTTTAATTTGGTGGACAACTTCTTCGCCTTTGAACTTTGCACCTTATGTCCATTGAGACATCGCCTTAACTTTACTTTCCCCATAAGTGTGCTGCAGAATTTGTTTTTCTTGTACTTGGTGTGTCCCAATAACACATCGTGAGGGGTTACAGGGCTTTTCCTCTCTTCTGCATGCACCTTTTTGCCTACATACAACCAACTGTGCGCCATCTTAGCAGTGCGCCCTTATAGTGCCTCACACCTGAAACCCTGCTTTTTTCTGTTTAACCACAACTACCAATACCAGCACCACCAATACTAACACCACCACCAATACCCCCACCACTACCATTACCACCAATACCACCACCAGCAATATCACCAATACCACCACCAATACTGCCAATACCACAACCACCAATACCAAAACTACCAATACCAGCACCAATACCACCACCACCAGTACCACCCCACCAATACCACCACCACCAAGACCACCACCACCAATATCAACACCACCAATTCCAACCCCACCAATACCACCCACTAATATCACCACCACCACCAATACCACCATCACTAATACCACCACCACTACTACCACTACCACCAATATAACAGCCACCAATACCACCACCACCAATACTACCACCACCACAACCACCAATACCACCACAACCACTTCCACCAAAAGCATAACCACCAATACCACAACCACGAATACTACAACCACCAATTCCACCACCACCAATACTACCACCACCAATACCCCCAGCACTACCAATTCCACCACCAATAACACCACCAATACCACCAATAACAATACCACCAATACCACTACCAGGAATATCACCATTACCAACACCAATACCACTACCACCAATCCCACCACCACCACCAATACCAATACCACAACTACCAATACCACTACCAATACCACCACCACCAATTCCACCACCACCAATACAACCACCACCACCAATACCACCACAATACCAACACCGCCAATATAAACCACCAATACCACCATCATCACAATTTTATTTATTTATTTATTTTACCGATTTGTAGAGCGCGTGGCTGCCCGTAAGCGTCCCAGCGCTGAATGACAAGAACCAGAAGTAGAAGGAGTTTTACGGGAACAACCAGGTTTTAAGTGCTCTTCGGAATGAGAGGAGGTTGGGTTGGGCTCTGATGTCTGGGGGTAGTGTGGTCCATAATTTGGAAGCATTATATGCGAACAGTCGACCGCCAGAGCGGGCTTTCTTAATTCTAGGAACAGAAGCTAGATTACAGTTTGAGGATCTGAGCGTTCTTTTGGTGGTGTGCGGTGTGATGAGGTTTTGTAGGATTGGGGGGCCTTACCATGTAGGATTTTGTAAGTAGTGCAGAGCGCTTTGAATTGTATTCTTTCCTGAACGGGTAGCCAGTGCAAGGTGTTCAAAGCAGGTTTGGCTGAGCAGCGGCGATGAGTTCCTGTGAGGAGGCGGGCGGCGGTATTTTGTACTGTTTGGAGCTTTGACAGTACTTTTTTAGGAGCCCCCAGGTAGAGGGCATCGCCGTAGTCCAGGCGTGACAGCACGAGACCATGGATTAGGAGTTTTTGGGATTGTGCAGGGAGTAGGGGTAGAATTTTCCTAGCTGACCGTAGGAGGCTGTTACACACCCCAGCCGTTTTCCTTGCTTGGGCGTGAAAATTGAGGCCTTCATCTAGCCATATTCCTAGGCTCTTAATTTCCTGTTTCGGAACGGGTAAAGTACCAATGCAGGATGGCCATAGGGTTTTGGAATGGTAGAGAGATTTATTGCCCAAGATCATTATCTCTGTCTTGTCGTTGTTCAACTTAAGATGGGAGAGGTTCATCCATTTAGTTATTTCACTTAGACAGGTTTGAAGGTTAGGGAGGGAGTGGTCTTGCTGACTTAAGGAGACTACCAGTTGGGTGTCGTCAGCGTAGGTAAGGAGCTTGATCCCAAAAGGGGTGACGATTTTTTCAAGGGGGGACAGTTGGGGGGAACGATGCCGTGGGCGAATGAGATGTTAATCAGTTTTGTCAGGTATGAAAGAATGGTGGGCGTTACTAATTTGAGGATGTTGAGTGGTGCGGGGTCGGTAGGGCAACCACTTTTAATAGAGTTGAGTATGGGAAGGAGGGTGTCCATTGTCAGAGGAGTGAAGTGTGACAATTGACATGCTGAGGCATGGTGTGTACGACCGGGCTGGTCGACAGAGGAGGCGTCCGCAGTAGGCGGTGGAAGGGAGTTGATGATGTTTGTTATTTTCAGATTAAAAAATTCTGCAAGTTCGTTGCAACGGGTAGCTGACGCTTCTACTAAGGGCGGAGGCTCCGGTACTTTGAGAAGTTTCTTAGCTATCTGAAACGTTTCCCGGGATGAGTTGGTAGATGATCTGATTTTCTCCTCAAAGTAATTGGCTTGGGCGGCTTTAAGTGCTTTTTTATAGTTAAGAAGGGTTTTTTTATACTCAGTTTTTTTTGTGGGATCGAAATTTTTTCTCCAGTCTCTTTCTGATCTCTTGCATGCTTTCTTTAGAAGCCGCATTTCCTGGGTGAACCATGGGGAGGTGGCTTTACCCCGTGGTTTACCGGAGGGTTTTTTAGGAAGTGTTCTTTCTAGTGTCTCTCCTATCCAAGTCGAAAACTCTGCGTCCGCCTGAATGGGGTTGGCGTCAAGTTTAGGGGGATCGCTCTAGCTGGAGTTTCCATTTTTCTGGATCTAATTTGGACCAGGAGCGCATAAGCTTTTTAGGTAGGGTTGTGAAGTGAGGGGTGGGAGTCAGCTGCCAGTTTAGTGGGACTAAAAAAAGGTCAGTCCAAGGTATCGGGATTGGATGCAGGACAATAAGATCGTTAATGTTGGAGAAGATCGGGTCCAGCAAATGGCCCAGTGAGTGGGTGCGCAGTTGACTTAGTAGCTTTAATTGGAGAATTTCGAGGGCTGCTATTAGGTCAGCGGCTGGTTTGGCTTCCTTTTTATCAAAATGGATGTTCAGATCGCCTAGAATCATACAGGTGGAATGCGTGGCGGCCAGCGTGTATGTGTGTTCCAAAAGAGATTCACAAAACTGGCCTAGGGATCCTGGTGGGCGGTAGATGAGAAGACCTGATACGGATCTGCATGGGGAAACTTGGATTGAGAACAGGACATTTTCGCAGTCTAGGGGAGGACTGCCTTGCAGTCGGCAGGAAAGATAATCTTTGTAAATTATGGCGACACCCCCACCCTTCCCTTTGGAGCAGTCAATGTGATGGATAAGGAAGCCCGGGGGTAGGGAATTTACAATATCAGGATCAGAGTCCGGTCCTGGCCAGGTTTCAGTTAGAAAGAGAGCGTCTAGTTCATGGTTTTCCAGCAGTTGGTAGATTTCCAGAGAGTGCTTGGGAAGGGATCTACAGTTGATCAGAGCCATGCACATTGTGATGGGGGAGGGTTTTCAGGCATGGTGGCTGTGAGTTTATATGGGCAATGGGAGCAGCGGTTAAGGGGGAGTTCCCCGGGTACGGAGTGTAGACAGGGGCCCTTCAATTCTCTGTTAGCGCCGGGAAACCTACGGGTAGCTGAGCGCTTTACAAATTTAAATATAATAAGGTGTAGTAGAGCATCTCTTGAGTATCTGCGCGTGGGGTGAATGGTGTTATCTATAGTGGCTGGCTCTGAGCTCTGCCTAGCGCGGACGAGCGCAGACGAGCTTGCCTTAAGCGTGCCTTCGGCGCGCCATCGTCGCGCCCGCTGCGCTTCCGACAGAGACACATAATTTATGGTAGGTGCTCTGGGCGTTGGAGGGGGGGCGTGGCCAGCAGAGGTGGGCGTGTCTCGCGGCTCCCTCGCAAGCAGGTAATGGCGGCAGAGAGGGGGGTTCTACCCGTAACAGCGTTAAAATCGGCAGCTCGGGGAAGATTCAAGTAAGTGCCATAAATATTACACAAGTTAAAAAGAAGTCAATCACTACCAATACCACCACTACCAATACCACCACCACCAATACCACCAATACCAATACAACCAAGACCAATACCACAACCAATACCCCCACCACCAATACCAGTACCACCACCACCAATAGCATCGCCACCACCAATACTACCACCCCAATATCACCACCACCAATACCACCAGTACCACCACCACCACTAATACCACCACCAAGGATACCACCAATACCACCATCACCAATAGCACAACCACAAACACCACCACCACCGGTAGCACCACCAATGTGACAACCACAAATACCACCACCACAAATACCACCACCACCAACACCACCACAAATACCACCACCGCCAATTCCACCACCATCACCAATACCATCCTCACCAATACCACCACCCCAATACTAATAGCATTACCACCATTACCACCACCACTACCACCACCACCACTAATTCCACCACCACCAATACCACCGCCACCAATACTACCACCACCACAACCACCAATACCACCACAACCACCAATACCACTGCCACCAATTCCACAACCACCAATACCACAACCACCAATACCACAACCACTAATTCCATCACCACCAATACTATTACCACCAACAATATCCCCACCACTACCAATACCACCACCAATACCAATACCACCACCAGCAATATCACCAATACCACTACCACCAATACCATCACCACCAATGCTAATACCACAACCACCAATACCACAACTACCAATCCCACTATCAATACCTCCACCACCAATACAACCACCACCACCAATACAACCACCACCACCAATACCACCACCACCAATACCAATACCACCACCAAAACCAGTACCACCACCAAGACCAGTACCACCACCAATATCACCACCACCAATACTGCAACCACCAATACCACCACCTATACCAATAGCACCACCAATCCCACCACCCCCAATACCACCTCCATTACCACCACCCCAATACCAATACCATTACCACCAGTACCACCACCACCACTAATACCACCACCAATACCACCTCCACCAATACCACCTCCACCAGTACTACCTTCACCAGTACCACCTACACCAATACCACCACCACCAATACCACCACCAGCAATTCCACCTCCACAAATACCACCACCAATACCACTACCACCACCATACCACAGCCACCAATACCACCACCACTACTACCACCACCACCAATGCCACCACCACCAATAGCACAACCACCAATAGCACAACCACCAATAGCACAACCACCAATACCATCACCAATACTACCACCACCAGAACCACCAATACCACCACAACCACCAATACCACAACCACCACCACCAATTCCACCACCAACAATACAACCACTACCACCAATACCACCATCACCAATACCACCACCAATACCACCACCAGAACCAATTCCACCACCACCAGTACCACCACCAATAAAAGTACCACCATCAATATCACCACCAATACCGCAACCACTAAAACCACCACCACCAACACCAGTACTACCACCACCAATACTGTAGACAATACCAATAGCACCACCAAGACCACCAGCCCCAATACCACTACCCCAATACCAATACCATTACCACCACCACCAGTACCACCACCAATACCACCACCAATAACACCCCCACCAATAACACCACCACCAATAACACCCCCACCAATACCACCGCCACTAGCACCAATATCACCTCCACCAATACCACCACCACCAGCACCAATACCACCACCACCAATTCTACCACCACCAATTCCACCACCACAAATACCACCACCACCAATACCACCACCACTACCACCACCATACCACCCCCACCAATACCATTACCACCACCAAAACCAGTACCACCACCAAGACCAGTACCACCACCAATATCACCACCACCAATACTGCAACCACCAATACCACCACCTATACCAATAGCACCACCAATCCCACCACCCCCAATACCACCTCCATTACCACCACCCCAATACCAATACCATTACCACCACCACCAGTACCACCACCACCACTAATACCACCACCAATACCACCTCCACCAATACCACCTCCACCAGTACTACCTTCACCAGTACCACCTACACCAATACCACCACCACCAATACCACCACCAGCAATTCCACCTCCACAAATACCACCACCAATACCACTACCACCACCATACCACAGCCACCAATACCACCACCACTACTACCACCACCACCAATGCCACCACCACCAATAGCACAACCACGAATAGCACAACCACCAATAGCACAACCACCAATACCTTCACCAATACTACCACCACCAGAACCACCAATACCACCACAACCACCAATACCACAACCACCACCAATACCACCAGCAATACCACCACCACCAATACAACCAACACTGCCACCATCATTACCACCAATACCACCAATACCACAACCACCAATACCACCACCACCAATACCACCATTATTATGACCACCAGCAATACCAGCACCAATACCATCACCAATACCTCCACCAATACCAATACCACCACCAATATCAGTACCACCACCACCAATACCACCAATACCACCACCAATACCACCTACTCCAACACCAATACCATCATCACCAATACCATCTCCACCAATACCACCACCACCACCAATACCACCAATACCACCACCACCAATACCACAACCACAAATGCCACAAATACCACAGCCACAAATACCAACACCACCAATACCACCACAATACCACCACCAAGACCAACACCACAAATATTAACACCACCAATACCAACCCCATCAATACCACCCCCACCAATATCACCACCAATACCACCATCACCAATACCACAATACCACTGCCACCAATACCACCACCACCAATACTACCACAACCACCAATGCCACTACAACCACCAATACCACTTCCACCAATACCTAAACCACCAATACCACATCCACCAATACCACAACCACCAATTCCACCACCACCTCTATCAATACCACCCCCAACACAAATGCCCATACCACAACCACCAATACCACAACTACCAATACCACTACCAATACCACCACCACCACCACCAATTCCACCACCAACAATACAACCACCACCACCAATACCACCATCACCAATACCACCACCAATACCACCACCAGAACCAATTCCACCACCACCAGTACCACCACCAATAAAAGTACCACCATCAATATCACCACTAAAACCACCACCACCAACACCAGTACTACCACCACCAATACCGTATACAATACCAATAGCACCAGCCCCAATACCACTACCTCAATACCAATACCATTACCACCACCACCAGTACCACCACCAATACCACCACCAATAACACCCCCACCAATAACACCAACACCAATAACACCCCCACCAATACCACCACCACCAGCACCAATATCACCTCCACCAATACCACCACTACCAGCACCAATACCACCACCACCAATTCTACCACCACCAATTCCACCACCACAAATACCACCACCACCAATACCACCACCACTACCACCACCATACCACCCCCACCAATACCATTACCACTTGTACTACCACCACCAATGCCACCACCACCAATAGCAAAACCACATAGAGCACATCCACCAATACCACCACCAATACTACCACCACCAGAACCAACAATACCATCACAACCACCAAGTGCACAACCACCAATACCACAACCACCACCAATACCACCACCAATATCCACCACCACCAATACCCCATCACCAATACTGCCACCACCAATACAACCAATACTGCCACCACCAATACAACCAATACCACCACCACCAATACTACAACCAACAATACCACAACCAACAATACCACCATCACCGATACCACCATCAAGATACCCACCACCATACTACCACCAATACCACCACCACTACCGCCAATACCATCACCTATACCACCAACAATAACTCCACCAATACCACAACCACCAATACCACAACCACCAATACCACCACCACCAATTTCACCACCGCCAATACTACCGCCACCACCAATACCCCCACCACTACCATTACCACCACCAATATCACAACCAATACCACCACCAGCAATATCACCAATACCACCACCAATACTGCCCCATGCCAATACCACAACCACCAATACCAGAACTAACAATACCACTACCAATACCACCACCACCAATTCCACCACCGCCAATACAACCACCACCGCCAATACCACCACCAATGCCAGTACCACCACCAATTCCAGACCCACCACCAATATCATCACCACCAATACTGCAACCACCACCACCAACACCAGTACTACCACCACCAATACCCATAGCACCACCACATCCAATACCACCACCCCCAATACCAATACCATTACCACCACCGCCACCACCACTAATACCACCACCACCAATACCACCACCACCAATACCCCCACCACCACAAACACCACCACCACCAATACCACCACCACCAATTCCCCCACCACCAATATGACAACCACAAATACCACCACCACAAATACCACCACCGCCAATACCATTACCTCCAATACCACCACCTCCAATACCACCACCACCAATTCCACCATCACTGTCACCAATACCACCACCACAAATACCACCACCACCACTAATTCCACCACCACCAACACCCACAATACCACCACCACCAATACCACCAATTCAATCACCACCAATGCCATCACCACCAATACCACCATTAATACTACCACCAATACCACCACCACCAATACCACCACCACCAATACCACAACCACAAATGCCACAAATACCACAACCACAAATATCACCACAACCAATACCACCAATACCACCACCCTCAATACCCCAGCCCAATACCAATACCACCACCACCAATACCACCCCCACCAATATCAACACCACTAATACCACCCCCACCACCGCCAATACCACCACTGCCAATACCACCACCACTATTACCACCACCAACACCACAGCCACCAATACCACAGCCACCAATATTACCACCATACCCACCAATACCACCACAACCACCAATACCACAACCACCAATACAACAACCACCAATTCCACAACCACCAAAACTACCACCACCAATCCACCACCACTACCAATACCACCACCAATATCACCACCAATACCAATACCACCACCAGCAACATCACTAATACCACCACCACCACTACCACCACCACCAATACCAATACCACCACCAATACCAGTACCACCACCAACACCACAACCACCAATACCACCAACACCAGTACTTCCACCACCAATACCAATAGCACCACCACCACCAATACCACCACCCCAATACCATTACCACCACCACTAATACCACCACCACCAATACCACTACTACCAATACCACCTCCACCAATACCACCACCAATACCACCACCACCATTTCCACCACCACCAATTCCACCACCACAAATACCACCACCCACCAATACCACCACCACCACTACCAATATGATAACCACAAATACCACCACCACCACCAATACCACTAACTTCAATACCACCACCTCCAATACCACCACCACCAATTCCACCATCACCAATGCCACCCCCACCAATACCACCACTACTACCACCACCACCAATGCCTCCACCACCAATAGCACAACCACCAATACCACACCCACCAATACCACAAACACCAATACCACCACAACCACCAATACCACCACAACCACCAATACCACAACCACCACCAGTACCACAACCACCACCAACACCAGTACTACCACCACCACCAATACCAATAGCACCACCAATACCCCCAGCCCCAATACCACCACCCCAATACCAATACCATTACCACAACCACCAGTACCACCACTAATACCACCACCACCAATTCCACCAATAACATCACCACCAATACCACCACTACCAATACCACCCCACCAATACCACCTCCACCAATACCACCAGCACCAATACTACCACCACCAATTCCAACACCACAAATACAACCTCCCCCAATACCACCACCACTACCACCACCATACCACCCCCACCAATACCACCACCCTTTTTACTACCACCACCAATGCCACCACCACCAATAGCAAAACCACAAAGAGCACATCCACCAATACCACCACCAATACTACCACCACCAGAACCACCAACACAATCACAACCACCAATAGCACAACCACCAATACCACAAGCTCCACCAATACAACCACCAATATCCACCACCACCAATACCCCCACCACCAATACCGCCACCACCAATACAACCAATACCGCCACCACCAATACCACAACCACCAATACCACAACCACCAATACCACCACCACTATACTACCACCAATACTACAACCACTACCACCAATACCATCACCAATACCACCACCAATACCTCCACCAATTTCACAACCACCAATACCACAACTACCAATACCACCACCACCAATACCCCCACCACTACCATTACCACCACCAGAAATATCACCAATACCACCACCAATACCGCCAATACCACAACCACCAATACCACAACTACCAATACCAGCACCAATACAACCACCACCAGTACCACCCCACCAATACCACTACCACCAAGACCACCACCACCAATATCAACACCACCAATACCAACCCCACCAATACCACCCACCAATATCACCACCACCACCAATACCACCATCACTAATACCACCACCACTACTACCACTACCACCAATATAACAGCCACCAATAAAACCACCACCAATACTACCACCACCACAACCACCAATACCACTACAACCACAACCACTTCCACCAAAACCATAACCACCAATACCACAACCACCAATACTACAACCACCAATTCCACCACTACCAATACTACCACCACCAATACCCCCAGCACTACCAATTTCACCACCAATACCACCACCAATAACAATACCACCATTGCCACCACCAGCAATATCACCAATACCAACACCAATACCTTTACCACCAATAACACCACCACCAATGCCAATACAAATACCACAACTACCAATACCACTACCACTACCAATACCACCACCACCAATTCCACCACCACCAATACAACCACCACCAATACCACCACCACCAATACCACCACCAATACCACCACAATACCAACACCGCCAATATAAACCACCAATACCGCCATCATCACAACCCCTACCAATACCACCACTACCAATACCACCAATACCAATACATTCACCAATACCAATACAACCAATACCAATACCACCACCACCAATACCCCCACCACCAATACCAGTACCACCACCACCAATACCATCACCGCCACCAATACTACCACCCCCAATATCACCACCACCAATACCACCAGTACCACCACCACCACCACTAATACCACCACCAAGGATACCACCAATACCACCACCACCAATAGCACAACCACAAACACCACCACCACCAATAGCACCACCAGCAATACCAACACCACCAATATGACAACCACAAATACCACCACCACAAATACCACCACCACCAATACCACCAACACCGCCAATTCCACCACCATCACCAATACCATCCCCACCAATACCACCACCCCATTACTAATACCATTACCATTACCACCACCAGTACCACCACCACCACTAATTCCACCACCACCAATACCACCGCCACCAACACTACCACCACCACAACCGCCAATACCACTTCCACCAATTCCACAACCACCAATACCACAACCACCAATACCACAACCACTAATTCCATCACCACCAATACTACCACCATCACCAATATCCCCACCACTACCAATACCACCACCAATACCACCAATACCAATACCACCACCATCAATATCACCAATACCACTACCACCAATACCATCACAACCAATGCTAATACCACAACCACCAATACCACAACTACCAATACCACGATCAATACCACCACCACCAATACAACCACCACCACCAATACAACCACCACCACCAATACCAATACCACCACCAAAACCAGTACCACCACCAATACCAGTACCACCACCAATATCACCACCACCAATACCGCAACCACCAATACCACCACTGATACCAATAGCACCACCACCACCAATACCACCACCTCCCATACCACCCCCAATACCACCACCCCAATACCAATACCATTACCACCACCACCACTAATACCATCACCATTAATACCACCACCACCAATACCACCTCCACCAGTACTACCTTCACCAGTACCACCTACACCAATACCACCACCAGCAATTCCACCTACACAAATACCACCACCAATACCACTACCACTACCATACCACGCCCACCAATACCACCACCACTACTACCACCACCACCAATGCCACCACCGCCAATAGCACAACCACCAATAGCACAACCACCAATAGCACAAGCACCAATACCACCACCAATACTACCACGAACAGAACCACCAATACCACCACAACCACCAATACCACAACCACCACCAATACCAGCAGCAATACCACCACCACCGATACAACCAACACTGCCACCATCATTACCGCCAATACCAATACCACAACCACCAATACCACCACCACCAATACCACCATTATTATGACCACCAGCAATACCAGCACCACTACCACCAATACCATTACCAATACCAATGCCACTACCAACACCAGTACCACCACCACATATACCACCAATACCACCACCAATACCACCTACTCCAACATCAATTCCATCATCACCAATACCATCACCACCAATACCACCACCACCACCAATACCACCACCACCAATACCACAACCACAAATGCCACAAATACCAAAACCACAAATACCAGCACCACCAATACCACCGCTACCAATATCACCACAATACCACCACAACCAAGACCACCACCACCAATATTAACACCACCAAAATCAACCCCACCAATTCCACCCCACCAATATCACCACCACCACCAATACCACCAGCAGCATGACCACCAATACCACAGCCACCAATACCACCACCACCACTACTACAACAACCACCAATACCACCACAACCACCAATACCACAACCACCAATACCACAACCACCAATACCACATCCACCAATACCACAATCACCAATTCCACCACCACCACTACCAATATCACCACCACCACTTATGCCAATACCACAACCACCAATACCAAAACTACCAATACCACAACCAATACCACCACCACCAATTCCACCACCCCAATACAACCACCACCACCAATATCACCATTACCAATACCACCACCAATAACACCACCAGTACCAATTCCACTACCAATAACAGTACCACCACCAATATCACCATCACCAATACCGCAACCACCAATACCACCAACACCAGTACTACCACAACCAATACCAATAGCACCACCAATACCACCAGCCCCAATACCACCACCCCAATACCAATACCATTACCACAACCACCAGTACCACCACTAATACCACCACCACCAACACCACCAATAACACCACCACCAATACCACCACTACCATTACCACCTCCACCAATGGAAACCCCAACAATACCACCAGCACCAATACCACCACCACCAATTCCACCACCACCAATTCCACCACCACCCCCAATACCACTACCAGCACCATA
Organism: Lissotriton helveticus; assembly: GCF_964261635.1. Taxonomy (NCBI): domain Eukaryota; kingdom Metazoa; phylum Chordata; class Amphibia; order Caudata; family Salamandridae; genus Lissotriton; species Lissotriton helveticus. Next base: position 521,368,860 of record NC_136059.1, on the reverse strand, counting down.
CCACCCCCACCAATACCACCACCCTTTTTACTACCACCACCAATAGCAAAACCACAAAGAGCACATCCACCAATACCACCACCAATACTACCACCACCAGAACCACCAATACCATCACAACCACCAATAGCACAACCACCACTACCACAAGCACCACCAATACAACCACCAATATCCACCACCACCAATACCCCCACCACCAATACCGCCACCACCAATACCACAACCACCAATACCACCACCACCAATACCACCACCACTGATACCACCATCAAGACAACCACCACTATACTACCACCAATACTATCACCACTACCACCAATACCATCACCAATACCACCACCAATACCTCCACCAATACCACAACCACCAATACCACAACTACCAATACCAGCACCACCAATACTAACACCACCACCAATACCCCCACCACTACCATTACCACCAATACCACCACCAGCAATATCACCAATACCACCACCAATACTGCCAATACCACAACCACCAATACCAAAACTACCAATACCAGCACCAATACCACCACCACCAGTACCACCCCACCAATACCACCACCACCAAGACCACCACCACCAATATCAACACCACCAATACCAACCCCACCAATACCACCCACCAATATCACCACCACCACCAATACCACCATCACTAATACCACCACCACTACTACCACTACCACCAATATAACAGCCACCAATACCACCACCACCACTACTACCACCACCACAACCACCAATACCACCACAACCACTTCCACCAAAAGCATAACTACCAATACCACAACCACGAATACTACAACCACCAATTCCACCACCACCAATACTACCACCACCAATACCCCCAGCATTACCAATTCCACCACCAATACCAGCACCAATACCACCAATAACAATACTGTCGTGTTTTGGCAGCTCCTGAGTTAGCGTTTAGCACAGCTACACGGTCTTTTCTGTTAACTTGACCAAAACGAACGGGGGCCATTTTGAATCCCTCTGACTTCCGTTTCTTATGAAAACGCTGCCTCGTGGTCAGTGTGCCCTTTCGTCCTTTCTCGATATCCATGGTCCCTTATTCTGCTCAGCAACAGGCTATTTTTAGTACTGGTCAAGCGCACATGCGCATCATGCATTTACTGGTCACTCTTTAGGAATGTTGGTACTAACTGACCAGTGCTATTTAACTCCTCCCACATGCTGGCTGTGTTCCAAAAATGACCTTATATGTACCTAAAATGTGTAACTCGTGACCGCCTATCTTTTTATTGCTATTAAACTGTATAAAAGAGGTCGCGCACCAATGTTCGGTGTGCTACTTCTTACACTGCCGAAGGGTGCTGTAGGAATGTATCACCACCCCATGGGGTCTTAATAAACTTGTCTTTTACCTTTTCCAGTGTCCGTGCCAACTTCTATACTAAGGTATTCGAGAGCTTAGCAGAGTATGTAGGCCTGATTTGAACCCAACACCACAATTGGCGACCACGAAGGGACTCATCGGCGACTCGGATGCCCGAAGGAGAGGTCGTGACGAAGGTTAGGAAACTCGCCATGGACGCGTACGCTGCCACTGAGTGACCCGAGTCTTGGCACCCACGGTGTGTTTTTCCTTCCTTCCGATCTGACCTTCCAGGTGGCGCCGGTCTCCGACTGAGATTCTGATCTTGGATTGTCGTGATGTGCCGTTTTGGCTGATTTGACCACAGAACTTGGCAGTTGGACTTTGGACGTTTGAAAATATTTGGTAAGCTTTTGATTGGTGAGGTAGTCTACTGACACTTACTGTGGCTTTTTGAATTTTGAATTTGAATTTGAATTTGTTTGAAGTTAGCTAACGTTTGAATCTTTGAATTTGAATTTGAATATGTGAAGTGCACCTCACATAGGCAGGCATGTAGGGATATTTCTCTGATATTATTTGATTTGAACGGTACACCGCGTTGGGTGTCATTTTTGTAGTATCGCGTTCTCGTGGTACTTTTTGAAACATGCCTGTTTTTAGCACACTCCGCAGGATGTGCTGTCCGGAAAATGGTACCAATTATCGATTAAGTAAAAAACAGCCGGCTCCCCCAGAGGGGACTCCAAATCGTGAAATGTATGTCAAATTCGGTATTCCACCAATAATGTATAGTACATTATGGCATAAGTATACTAAGACTGATCGCGAATTACAGTGGCCACTATATGGATCGTTTGACATTCGAAAGGTACAAAATGTAGAGCAGTGTTTGTTTCAGCGAAGGTCTAGACAAGATATGTTTGATTGTGTGTGTATGTGGGAGAAAGAGGTGCGTGAGCGAGCGAAGCGTGAGGAAGCCTTGGCGGAGAAAGTGCAGCGGAAGGCTGCACATGACAAAGCTTTACAGCTACAGGAGAAGGAATTACAGGAAAAGAAAGAGAGGGAGAGACGAGAACGCAATTTACAGGTTAATGGTCAATTCCCAATCAGGCGTCCTCTTTATCCAGTCCTTACTAATGAAACAGATGATTTTTCATTACTAGATCTTTGTCCGCCTCCGTACGTCGCACCTACGGCTCCGAACGAGGAATCAGACGAGGATAGTGATCGAACACAGCGTACCAGGTTACATGCGGAACGAACTGCGGAATTACGTTCGTTTGCACGAAAGCTAAATATTAATACTGTTACTGTTTCTGACATTACTGCGAAAATGGAACAGTGGTCTGATCAGGAGCGACTGTATTTTTTAGATCATTTTGGAGATGAAGTTGTTGAGCGGTACAGAAAATATTCTCTCGAGTTAGAGCCAAAGGAGATATCCGAGGGTCGTGAGAATTTTCGTAAAGGTCTTTTTGTTCTTTCAGATGCGGACGACTTCTTCAAGCGTTTGGTTCAACTGCGAAATGAGGCGACACGACTACGGGAGTTGGCAAAGTCGAAGAATTCGTCTGCGTCCGGAGCGACGGGGATATCCAAAGAATGCCCTATCTTTGAAACAGATAAGATTGCTGCGATTGTTAGACCTATGCGAGAAGCTGCGCCTTTATATGTCCCTCATAAAGGGGATGGCACAGATGATGATAAAAGATCCAAAGATGCGAAAGGGTATTTTGTATATAACTGGGTTTATACACCTTGGAATAGAGCAGATGTTATGGCGCTTAAGAATGCTTTACCTGATCCCCGTAAAAATCCTGCGGCTTTTTATGAAAATGTTGAAAGCGCGATTTCTTCGTGTATTATGACGTTAGTTGATATTGACCTGTTTTTCGGGTTGATATTGCCTCCTGATATGTGGAGAGCGATTCGTAAGTTTGATGACCTCACGACTCTCGGGGCCACTTGGAAAGATCTTGTTCAGGCTGATTTAGATAGAGAACCAGCATGTAAGCCGTGTCAATTAATATTAGACCTTCCACAGGCCATACTAACAAAATTAAAGACTCTTGCTCCCGCTAAAAAGATTGATTGGACTATGTTAGCTTCTTGTACACAAAAAATGGATGAATCGGTTTCTGATTTTTTCTCTCGCTTCGAGGAAGCGTTCCATGATTACAGTGGTCAATCATTGACAGAAGATACAGGCAGGCATTTATTCGTTGATAAGTATGTGGCTAATCTCCTACCGGAGATTGCGAAACGATTAAAAGCGAGTGAAAGTTCATGGACCACAGCAACCCCTGCTTCTTTATTGACTATGGCTCAATATTATGAACGACAGGAATTGGAGGCAAAAGAAAGTAGTGAAAAGAAGGCGAAGGATTTGAAGACGAAGGTAATGTTAGCTCAGGTTCAGGCTACGAGAGGAAACAATAGAGGAGGGCGAGGATCGTACAGTAATGCTCCTCCCCCTCGTTCTGACATTTCTGTGAATCAATGTGCATACTGCAAACAGTTTGGGCATTGGATTGCAGACTGTCCGGTGTTTCGAGAGCAGCGTAATTTGAGGGGACGAGGAAGTGGGAGGTCTAGAAGTAATTATGGGGGGGTCAAGAGGAGGCTATGGAACGACTGATCGAGGAAGTTATGGCACGAATGATCGCGGAGGATATGGAGCAAGGGGTCGTGGTCAGACAGACTATAATACGTTTGATAATCGTAATCAATATCAGATAAATGAGGGTGGTTCTGCTGAACCACGGGATGAGCACTATGCATAGGATTGCGTAGGATGGGGTGTGGAATCGGTTGAGGTACCGGTTGATCAAAGGGGTCCATATATAGAAGCACATGTTCTGGGTTCTACTGATCAATTTCTGGTCGATACAGGAGCTACTCGTAGTGCCTTGTCCAAATACTTGGTTCCAAGGGCTCCCCTGTCTGGCGAGGTAATTACAGCTATAGGGTTCGATGGAACACCTACTTCTAGCCCACTGTCTCAACCAGTTGCATTTCATGTTGATAAATTTGCTGCCCCTTGTCCCTTTTTGTTGTCTCCAAATACACCAGATAATATTATGGGACTCGATATGTTAAAACACTTTCGCGCCACTATTCGCTGTGCCCCAGAAGGAGTGCGAGTTGTGTTGAATGAGAATTACCCAGAATTAGAACGAGTGTGTTTTCTCCATGAATCTGAAGTACTGGCCTCTTTACCGAAAACGTTGTGGGCCACTTCCGATACGGATGTGGGGCGGATGATAATTCCTCCAGTACGTATTACTGTGAAGGAGGGAGTATCTCTACCACGTGTCCCACAATATAAGATTTCCCGAGAGGGTGAACTTGCTTTGATACACATTGTAAATGATTTGATTTCGGCAGAAGTAGTTGAGGAAGTCCCCTACAATGTTTGCAATAGCCCCATTTTACCGATCCTTAAAAGAAATACAGATGCTAAGGTTTACCGTTTCATTATTGATTTGAGGGAAATAAACAAGATAGTAGTACCTCAATACCCGGTGGTGTCCGACATCACCACGTTGCTTACGTTGGTTCCTTCGACGTCAACTACTTTTACAGTCATCGATTTGAAGAATGCCTTCTTTTCGATCCCTGTACATCCTGACAGTCGATATCTATTCGGCTTTACATTAAATAACAAATCGTACAGATTTTGTCGAGTTCCTCAAGGCTATACTGAAAGTCCTAGCATTTATAGTCAGGCATTAAAAAGACAGCTTGATTCCTTTGAATTACAAGATGGAGTGGCTCTTATTCAATATGTAGATGATATCTTACTTGCTGCAGACACGCCAGAACAATGTGAGAAGAGTACCTTTTCCTTGCTTTCCTTCCTGGCCAAACATAATCATAAAGTTTCGAAGAAAAAGCTGCAATATTGTAGACCAAAGGTGACCTACCTCGGTCATCTTTTGTCTAAGGAGGGCCGTGCATTGACACCAGATCGAATTCAGGCAATCCTAGATACTCCAGTTCCTCGCACCCAGAAGGATGTTCGTGCCTTTATAGGTTTGACGTCTTTTTGTAGGCAATGGATATTAGGTTTTTCACACATCGTTAAACCATTGTTGGCATTGTTGTCTAAAGATACACCGATCCCCATTGAATGGACGGATGAATGTCAGAATGCTTTTGAACAATTAAGACAAGTTCTTTGTTCTGCACCAGTGTTAGGTACACCTGATTACACGAAGATTTTCACATTGTATGTACACGAGAAGGATGGGTGCGCATTGTCAGTGCTAGTGCAGACACACGGAGACAAACAGAGGCCTTGTGCATACTTCTCGGCGGTACTCGACCCTGTGGCTCGAGGATTGCCTGGATGTTTTCGAGCAGTTGCAGCAACAGCAGTTGCGATACGACAAAGTGAGGGAATAGTTTTGTCACACAAATTGTTGGTGTTAGTTCCCCATGCGGTAGATGCGTTACTGAATCAAACAAAAACACAGCATCTAACCAGCGCCCGTTTGACAGGATATGAGCTAACATTGTTGGCGCCGCACATCACACTAAAACGATGTACGACACTGAATCCTGCTACTTTACTGCCGGATCCTGTTGCTGAGACTCAGAAGGAAGAACAACATGATTGTGTTTTTCTGACTGAGGAACAGACAAAGGGTCGTATCGATTTACAGGATACACCGTTTCCAGATGTAGATGGGGAACTGTGGGTTGATGGATCGTGCGTGAGGTTACCAGATGGTACGACTTCTGCAGCCTACGCGATCACGACACTTAAGACTGTTGTAGAGGCAGCACGAATACCCCAGAAATCGGCTCAAGCAGCTGAACTGATAGCCTTAACGAAAGCATGCGAGTTAAGTACTGGACTATGTGTGAACATTTACACGGATAGTCGTTATGCTTTTGGAGTAGTGCATGATTTTGGCTTACTCTGGAAGGAACGAGGATTTTTGACTTCACACGGAGTACACATCATGCATGGAGAATTGGTACGCGATCTCCTGAATGCACTGTTGTGCCCAAAGAAAGTTGCAATAGTCAAGTGCAGTGCACACAAAAAGGTGACGGACAAAATAGGGCAAGGCAATGCTTTCGCAGATCGCATTGCGAGAGAGACCGCTATGCTACAAAATAATTTCCCCATGTATGTGGTGAAGTCACAAGCTGAGCGGTTGCATGATGCTAGAGAAGAAATATTAGATATACAGAAGTCTGCATCTGAGGCAGAACTTACGAAATGGGCCACTGAAGGAGTATTGGATGATGAGGGTTGCTGGCGTAGTAAAGATATGGAGAGATGGAAACTACCCATGGCCTATTTACAAACAATGGTGCAAATGACACAAGGGCTGGCACACATTGGAGCTCTCGCAATTACTAAATTGCTTACACGAGTTTGGGAAAATGCTGATATTGCAAGCACGGCTAAGAGAGTAGTACAGACTTGTCTGATATGTTTACAGCACAATCCTGGACAAGGGACTCATACTCCCAAAGGAGGGTTTGTTCCACCTACTGCACCATTCGAAGTACTGCAAATGGATTACATCCAGCTGGAACGCTGTAATAATCTCAAGTATGTCCTAGTGGTGGTGTGTGCCTTCAGCAAATGGATTGAGGCTTACCCTACGAAAGACAATACAGCATTGACAACAGCTAAGGTGTTACTCAAAGAGTACTTCCCGCGCTATGGTGTTTGTAAACTTATGTGGAGTGATAATGGTCCTCATTTCATTGGGAAAGTAATTAAGTACATCCTGAAAGGATTGGGAATCAAGCAAAGATTCCATGCTGTCTTTCACCCACAATCAGCAGGTTTGGTAGAAAGGTATAATGCAACTCTGAAGCTGAAGCTAGCAAAGATAGTGGCATCCACATCTCTGAAATGGCCGGATGCTTTGCCTTTGGCATTGCTGTCCATTCGATCAGTCCCACATTCCCGATCTGGCCTCACAACCTATGAAGTGGTGTTTGGAAGGCCGATGAATATTTGGGGAATTCCAAAACCTCGTTTAATACATGATGTGCCTTGTATAATGATGAACGATTATTTGGCACGATTAACAAATGATTTGCTTTCTATTCATCAACAGGTTCGAGAGGCGCTCCCTGATAACTCCACTGGTGAGGCTCACGATCTCCACCCTGGGGACCACGTGATGGTCAAAGTATTTGAGCGATCCAGCAGTTTGGAACCGAGATGGCATGGCCCTGAACAAGTGCTGCTGGCTACGCGAACTGCTGTGAGAGTCACCAACAAGAAGCGGTGGATACATTCAACGCACTGCCGACGTGTCTCTCCGGATTTGGTGAGCCCTGTGGTGCTATCCGACTACAGAAAGATTTTGGATACAGAAAAGAGCCCAGCTGTCACGCCTGATGAATTGGAGGGAGCCTTCCCGGACCACGTTGTTTCTGATAAAGTGAAGTACAATCTACGTCCCAGGAAATAAGATTCCCTTTTGTGTTTTTGAAACTGGTTGGTAACCGCTCTGAGGTTTGTGAAACGGAAGCCGGGAATATCAAGGGGGGGGGATCAGTTCTACCCAGTGTAGCGACACCCGTCTTGAATCCCGGAGAACAAATCAACGGCAGCCTCGGTCCAGAACCATCGTTTTTATTTTTCCGCTTAGTGTTGCTTTTTGAAGAATATTGTTTTGTGAACTATGGCATCTCCTTCAACACGAAAAGGGAGAATTCTTGGTGCTGTTTTTTTGTCTTGACCGTAGTGGTGATCGCAGTATTAGCTTGGACTATAGAACTATTGTTTCCTGTACGAGAACATTTGCTGCCCACCACTCCGAGTCCATCTGAACATTTTCATTTTACTTTGCCTTTTCACGAAGAAAGACATAGGCAGACTTATTTGAATAACAGCTTTATTCAGATTTTGCATCATACTCATAACATGACCAACATGTCCAATTGTTGGGTATGTGGAATGTTGCCCGGACATCAGAAGAAGGGAGGAACACCACTTATTCCTCTCCCGTTTTCTCATAATGGTTCTTGTCATGCTTGGTACACTCTTCTCTTCACCTTGAGATGGCCAACGAAAGGTGGACTACTTTTCCGGCTGAATAAAATATGCTATAACGATAAAGATGGCTATCCACACGCTGAAGGAACTAAATTTGAATGGGAAGAGTATCGTCCGGACAATGTTTCTACACCTCGTGTATATACGAATCAAAGATTTATAAATGTGACGAATTTGCATATGATAACAGTCATTGATACAAAAGCAGATTTGTGTATTAGAAATAAAGGTACAATCCCTGTAGGTCGCAGTGAATGTAATATTACACTTACCTTCGATACACCGATTGGAATTGCATTTGTAGCTTCACGTAACACATATTTCATTTGTGGAAATAAGGGATACCATCGTCTACCATTGGGATGGTTAGGAACATGTTATATAGCTTTTGTATTACCACCTGTGTTTATCGCTCCTCCCATGTATCACAATGATTATGTTCTGTACCATGATTTTGTGCTGAACAGAGTTAAACGAACGTTAGATCTTGATGAAATTGATCAGACTGATACCACTTTACAACAATATGTAGATTTCAACTTGGGGTTATTTTCATTTGTAGGAGCTGCACTGAATAGCAGGAAGATAAGGCGGCTTACACGTGTGGTGGAAGCTGTCGCCAATGAAACTGCCTCTGCTTTAGGGAATATTACTGAGGAATTGCAAATTACCAGAATTGTAGCGCTCCAGAATAGAATGGTTTTAGATGTGATACTGGCTGATAGGGGTGGAGCATGCCGCGTTATCGGGAGTAGTTGTTGTGTGTACGTGCCAGATAACTCACCTTCTGTGTATGATTCAATTACGAAATTACATAAGATAGCTGCTGAGATCCATCCAGAAAATGGAGCATGGACTTTTTCTGGGTGGTTCTGGACTCTGCTTACTACTTGGGGTTGGAAATTATTAACGATTGTCTGTGTCTTTCTTGGAGTACTATTTACCCTTTGTCTATGTATTCAATGCGGCCCTACGTTATGTTCTGTATGTATCACAGCCTGTATTCCGTCCAAACGAGCTATTGTTAAGCAAGAGAAACTGATCAACGACGAAGTATTGAAACTAATGGCTATTAACATTGATGATGAACATTCTGATTATGTTCAGTATGAGGTAGCTTTAGCTAAACGCTAAAAGGGCCGTCTGCCGTGTTTTGGCAGCTCCTGAGTTAGCGTTTAGCACAGCTACACTGTCTTTTCTGTTAACTTGACCAAAACGAACGGGGGCCATTTTGAATCCCTCTGACTTCCGTTTCTTATGAAAACGCTGCCTCGTGGTCAGTGTGCCCTTTCGTCCTTTCTCGATATCCATGGTCCCTTATTCTGCTCAGCAACAGGCTATTTTTAGTACTGGTCAAGCGCACATGCGCATCATGCATTTACTGGTCACTCTTTAGGAATGTTGGTACTAACTGACCAGTGCTATTTAACTCCTCCCACATGCTGGCTGTGTTCCAAAAATGACCTTATATGTACCTAAAATGTGTAACTCGTGACCGCCTATCTTTTTATTGCTATTAAACTGTATAAAAGAGGTCGCGCACCAATGTTCGGTGTGCTACTTCTTACACTGCCGAAGGGTGCTGTAGGAATGTATCACCACCCCATGGGGTCTTAATAAACTTGTCTTTTACCTTTTCCAGTGTCCGTGCCAACTTCTATACTAAGGTGTTCGAGAGCTTAGCAGAGTATGTAGGCCTGATTTGAACCCAACACCACAATACCACCAATACCACCACCAGGAATATCACCATTACCAACACCAATACCACTACCACCAATACCACCACCACCACCAATGCCAATACCAATACCACAACTACCAATACCACTACCAATACCACCACCACCAATTCCACCACCACTGTTGGACCTGGCCTTCTTGGCAGGGTCAGCCCTGAACTTTTTGCCTTCCTCCAATACTCTCTCTGACCTGTTTTTGTTGGTTTAATGACTCTGGGCACTTTTACCACTGCTGACCAGTGCTAAAGTGCATATGCTCTCCCTGTGAAAAGTATATATGTGATTGATATCCATGATTGGTTCATTGGGTTTACTGTCAGTCCCTAGTAAAGTGCACCAGGAGTGCCAGGGCTTGTGAATGCCAATACTGCTAGTGGGCCTGCAGCGCTGGTTGCGCCACCCACAGAAGCAGCCTTAAAATGTGTCTAGGGTCTGCCATTGCAGAACCTGCGTGCAGTCTAGTACTGTCATGCTGGCTGGGCAAGTGCACACACTTACCAGTCTCTAAACCTTCCCTTAAACTCCATATTAGTCACCCCTATGGTAGGCCTGAGGGCAGGGTGCATTGTAAGTGTAAGGTAGGACACGCTCTGATGTGTGTGGCATGTCCTAATAGTGAATTACTGCCAAATTCGGTTTTCACTATTGTAAGGCTACCTGTTCCCTTTAGGCCAGATGGGCTGCTGGAATTATTACACTCTATAATCCCAGCAGGCTCAGGGAACATGGTAGAAATTAATGTTTAGTATGCCTGAACTCAGAATAATAAAATACTTCTTTTAGTAAAGTTTATTTTAATATCCTGTGTTTGCAAATGCTACTTTTAGAAAGCTAGCATTTGCTTGTCTAACCATTTCAGCCCGCCTCTGCTTTTGTGTGTATCTGACTGTCTGAGTGTGTGAGTGACAGGGCTGGGAGTTGACAGGTGGTGAATAGCAGGATGACACCTTAGTGGGTGGTGGGAGTTTCCCCTGAATGATGCATCAGGCTGTGCTCTGCCTCCACAATGCTGGCTCTGCCCTCCTGGGGAGCGACTGATGACTCAGCCGGCACCTGGCCCAGGAAGGACCGAAGCTTGTCAACAAAGTGCTCAAGCTGCCCCTGTCCTCACAATGCTGGCATCGCCCCCCTGGGGAGCAGCTGATGTGCCTGTCCTCACCCTGAATGCAGAAGCAGAAGTACCCACCACAGGTGCTCAGGAGCTGAGAGCAGTTAGGCAAAGGCCCCCCTGGCCTGTAAGAACAAAAGAAACTGGGTATAAGAGTAGGAGCCCTGCTCCTTGTAAATTAGAATCCTGTTTCACTACGAAGGACCTCTGCCCGACTAGAAGGAGAAGAGACGCTGGGAGGACTGGCCTGCTGCTTGCCTTGCTGAGAAAGGAGAGGAAAAGACTTGATGAGAAAAGACTTTGCTACTTTGTGCTTAAACATTCTCCAAGGGCTTAACTGAGCTTGCCCCCTGACCTGAGCCACAGGACCATCTGGCTCAACCTGCCCTCTGCTCGTCTGCCGGTAATTATCCAGGATTTCTACTACTGCCGGAGCTGTGACCTTGGTGCCCCCCAGCCCCTCCCTGAGGCCGTGACCGACTGTGTCTACTCGTCCCCGCCGAGGAAGAGCTCCGCTCCGTTGAGCCGCTCTTCCCCCGCTGAGAAGATCGCTGTGTTGACCGCCTGGGAAGGCTCGCTGCTGTGGTGCCCCCCAGCCCCTCCTCGAGGCCGTGCTCGCCGGTTTCCCCGTCCCTGCGAGGGAGAGCTCCGCTCTGCTGGGCCGCTCCCCCTCCGCCGAGGGAAACCACTGAATTCACCGCCCACGGAGGCTCGCTGTTGTGCCTCACCCTCCCGCCAGAAATCCTCACCGGACTGAACAGACCCAGGGGACAGACCTCCGCTGGACGGACGCCTCGGGTGCCAGCCTCGCTCTCCCTGAGCCGCTGGGCACCTCGCATCTGTCACCGGAGGAAATCCGCCCTCGAGACCGTCATCGGGCTCGGGGCCCGCAACGTTTGTTTTCCCCCTTTGTTTTGTTGTTGCCAGCCTGCCTACAAGTGCCCCCGGCCTTCAGATCAGCTGTGGTGCGAGCCGCCCTTCTAGCTGACTCGCACCGCTCTCTGTGCCTGTTGCGGCGCCGCTCCGCTCTGTGCGAGCGCTCCAGCCCCTCCCGCTGGAAAACGATCCAGGCGGGCGAGGGATGCCGCAGGCTGCATCCGGCGCCCCGGCCGCAGTGACAGGAGCGTCCCCAGGTCCTTTGGCCCTTGCCTTCCGTGGGCCGCCCTGAGGCCAGCACTAACCCCCGCCTGAGTCCCCCAGACCCGTGGGGGCCGTGCGCGTCAGCAGCCCCGGCGGGGCCGAACGCGTCCCACGCGGGAAGCGTGAGCTTTGGGCGGTCGGGCCCCGATCTCGGCCCGGAACGGGCAGGAAGCATCCCGGAGCCCCTGGGCCGACTACACCAAGTTAAAGAGGAGCAGTGTGACCCCCAATATTTCCCAGGACTCAAGAAAACACTCCTGAAAGGTACACTGCAGGGAAACATCCGTTTTAAAGACTGAAAGTACAATTTGAACTGCAACTAAGAAAGCTTGCCTATTTACAACCTGTGGGCACCCCAAAAACGTTATTTGATCTTGTGATAAGTCTGTTCTAAAGAGTATATATAATTTTTACATAAAGAAGCGTATTTTTATATACTCCCAGCCTGGTGTCCATTTGTGGGGGGATTGGTATATTTTACTGTGTGCATGATTGCAAATGCTTAACTGACTAACGCCTGAAGAAAAGCCTTGGCTGCTCACGCCACGCACCTAGAGGGTGAGCAAGGGTAATTCTGAGGGGTCATCCTTTGCCCTGACTTAGAGGAGAGGGTCCCTGCTTGTCACAAGTAACTACTTGCGCCAACCAGAGACCCCCAATTCTAACATTGGTGGCAGCGGTGGGATTTGCGAATTTGCATTTGTAGTTTACATACAGTGAATTACTGATCACCACATAGTGAGAGCAGATCAATAACGCAGCCACAGGTTTCCATTTCTATAATTTTGCTTGGAGATCTCCATGTGTTTTTGAAGACGTCATGCCTGGTTCAGTGAGGATGGAAAAGGCAGCAACCAGATGCCTGTCGCCAGAGGAGTTGGCAGACAGGGCAGCAACCAGGGCACATGAAATGGAGATGGCGAAATTAAATGGACAAATGGAAAGGGACAAGCACAAATTGGCAATGGAAAGCCAAAAATTAGCCAGGGAAGCGCAAACACGCCAAAGAGCTCACTACTTCAGGATGAGAGAACTTGATTTAGAGCTTGAAGCCAGGAGGGCTTCAGCCCAACATCCAGAGATTTGTGTAGCTCGCAGATTGAGCTTTGCTGAGTTGGAGGTGGAGTCCAGCTCAGCTGGTGGCAGCAACATTCAGGTATCTAGTGCTGACAGCATAGTGCGCGCACCTAGAGATATGGCACCTGACTTGGAGGGGGTTAACTTACACCAGGAGGTTCAAGGGCATGAGGTAGCTCCAGTAGTGCGCAGCGTCCCTGAAGGGAATAGGGTGGCTGGCGTAGGAGTTCATGGTCCTAGTGGTGGGAGGGATTCCCCCATGTTTGAGGTCCTGGTGGGTGAGTGTAAAGACCGCCCAGAAGAGTGTGGGTTGTGTGACAGAGACAGTCCGCTACTGTCTGACCAGTCTCAGGAGAATGGTGTGGAGTATGTGTGTGAGGCGCTGGATGGTGAGGTGAAGGATAGTTTGGTTAACCCTGCTAGGGGGCTGTGTAATCCAATTGTGGGAGAGCATACTTTAAGTCCCAGTTTTCCAGAGCTATGCCAACACCTGTTTGAGAGTGAGTTCTCTGGACCCAGGGAGCTCACATTGGAGGCAGACCTTGTGGTGGATTCCAGAGGGTCTGGAGAGGCATTGGGGTGTGATCCTGTGGGGAGTGGCTCAGGTAACTTCCAGCCCAGAGTGGTGGAAGTGGCGCAGAGTAGCCCAGCTAGGTCCTGTTGTAGTGAGAGGGGTGTAGGGCCTCACGTCCTGTCCTTAAGGGGAAGGAGTGAGAATGGGTTTTGTCCCGGTAGTGCCCAACCTCAGTCTCAGAGCCTGGATGGTTCTTTAAGGGAACACCAGGTGGGGAGCCTAGGCTGTCCGGATGAGTCACCCTCTGAGGGGGATCCCCCAGTGGCTAGAGAACGTGGAGGCTCTGTAAACAGAGGTCCAGTAGTTCTGGTATCTGGCAGTACCGCTCCAGTTGGGAGGGTGCAGAGGTCCAGATGGAGGGGCGAGAGGGGGAAAGAGTCCCCAGTGGAAGAACCAGTGGGTCAGGGGCCAGCCAGCAGGGCTGCGTCCCCAGTGAATGACCATGGGGACACCACTTCTGTCCTGGGGGATCTTCCCACACTGTCAGAGGGACAGAGGCTGGGATATCTGCGCCAGGCAGACTGTTGCACGGCACAGGAGCGATGTGCCACCCTCAGGGGGGGCATGCGTGCTCCCCGGGAAGTCCTGGTGCGCCAGGCAATTGTTCAACTGCAGGGTTGGGTCCCTGAGTTGGAGAGCCAGGTTCAGGTGTTGTCTGACCTGGAGGGTGGGACCACTGTAATCAGTGTCCTGACCCATGTCACTTCTAGGGGTACCACTCCAGTTGGGAGTGGGCCGGACCCTGGAAGGGGGTGCAGAGGGAGGGAGTCCTTGCCTCTGACCCCGGTGCGGTTTGAGGGTTTAGACCCTAGGGTAGAGGGCCAGGTGCAGGGTGTCCCCCCTGACCTGGTGCCCCAGTTACAGGATAGCACCCCTGAACTGGTGGGCGAATTGTGCCAGTCACCTGCCACAGGTGCCCTGACAATTCTGGAAGGGGGTACCACTCCAGGTGGGAGGGTACAGAGCCCTAAGGAGGAGGACCGGGTGTGGGAGAGGCCACCCCAGTGTTTGGTCCAGCCGCCAGGCACAGGCCTGGAGCTGGTGGGTCAGTGCCAGTATGACATACCTGACCTGACAGGAGGGAGAGTGGACAAAGGGTGCCAAGCACCTGGGGCTACTGCCCCCCGCTCTCTGAGGCCACAGAAGTTTGAGAGCCCTGAAAGGCATAAGGCCTGGGTCTCAGCCCTGACTACTGTCAGTGGCCACTGGGATTTGATGACTGTCTGTTGGGACACACCTGTGAGCAAGTTAAGGTTAGAGGCTGCACAGGTGGTGTCCACAGAGGAAGAGAAGGGTGCCCCATGGAGTAGCTGGGTGGACTCTGAGAGTATGGACAGAGGATTTGAAATAGGTTCAGATTGGCGTAGAACTGGAATGTGCCCCTGCTGTTGCGGGCCAGGTCCAGGTTCTATTGCCCAAAGCAGGGAAGCCCATCACAGTGGTGATTGGTCTACCCTGCGTTTTGGCTGGAAGGGGGTTGTGTTGGACCTGGCCTTCTTGGCAGGGTCAGCCCTGAACTTTTTGCCTTCCTCCAATACTCTCTCTGACCTGTTTTTGTTGGTTTAATGACTCTGGGCACTTTTACCACTGCTGACCAGTGCTAAAGTGCATATGCTCTCCCTGTGAAAAGTATATATGTGATTGATATCCATGATTGGTTCATTGGGTTTACTGTCAGTCCCTAGTAAAGTGCACCAGGAGTGCCAGGGCTTGTGAATGCCAATACTGCTAGTGGGCCTGCAGCGCTGGTTGCGCCACCCACAGAAGCAGCCTTAAAATGTGTCTAGGGTCTGCCATTGCAGAACCTGCGTGCAGTCTAGTACTGTCATGCTGGCTGGGCAAGTGCACACACTTACCAGTCTCTAAACCTTCCCTTAAACTCCATATTAGTCACCCCTATGGTAGGCCTGAGGGCAGGGTGCATTGTAAGTGTAAGGTAGGACACGCTCTGATGTGTGTGGCATGTCCTAATAGTGAATTACTGCCAAATTCGGTTTTCACTATTGTAAGGCTACCTGTTCCCTTTAGGCCAGATGGGCTGCTGGAATTATTACACTCTATAATCCCAGCAGGCTCAGGGAACATGGTAGAAATTAATGTTTAGTATGCCTGAACTCAGAATAATAAAATACTTCTTTTAGTAAAGTTTATTTTAATATCCTGTGTTTGCAAATGCTACTTTTAGAAAGCTAGCATTTGCTTGTCTAACCATTTCAGCCCGCCTCTGCTTTTGTGTGTATCTGACTGTCTGAGTGTGTGAGTGACAGGGCTGGGAGTTGACAGGTGGTGAATAGCAGGATGACACCTTAGTGGGTGGTGGGAGTTTCCCCTGAATGATGCATCAGGCTGTGCTCTGCCTCCACAATGCTGGCTCTGCCCTCCTGGGGAGCGACTGATGACTCAGCCGGCACCTGGCCCAGGAAGGACCGAAGCTTGTCAACAAAGTGCTCAAGCTGCCCCTGTCCTCACAATGCTGGCTCCGCCCCCCTGGGGAGCAGCTGATGTGCCTGTCCTCACCCTGAATGCAGAAGCAGAAGTACCCACCACAGGTGCTCAGGAGCTGAGAGCAGTTAGGCAAAGGCCCCCCTGGCCTGTAAGAACAAAAGAAACTGGGTATAAGAGTAGGAGCCCTGCTCCTTGTAAATTAGAATCCTGTTTCACCACGAAGGACCTCTGCCCGACTAGAAGAAGAGACGCTGGGAGGACTGGCCTGCTGCTTGCCTTGCTGAGAAAGGAGAGGAAAAGACTTGATGAGAAAAGACTTTGCTACTTTGTGCTTAAACATTCTCCAAGGGCTTAACTGAGCTTGCCCCCTGACCTGAGCCACAGGACCATCTGGCTCAACCTGCCCTCTGCTCGTCTGCCGGTAATTATCCAGGATTTCTACTACTGCCGGAGCTGTGACCTTGGTGCCCCCCAGCCCCTCCCTGAGGCCGTGACCGACTGTGTCTACTCGTCCCCGCCGAGGAAGAGCTCCGCTCCGTTGAGCCGCTCTTCCCCCGCTGAGAAGATCGCTGTGTTGACCGCCTGGGAAGGCTCGCTGCTGTGGTGCCCCCCAGCCCCTCCTCGAGGCCGTGCTCGCCGGTTTCCCCGTCCCTGCCGAGGGAGAGCTCCGCTCTGCTGGGCCGCTCCCCCTCCGCCGAGGGAAACCACTGAATTCACCGCCCAGGGAGGCTCGATGTTGTGCCTCACCCTCCCGCCAGAAATCCTCACCGGACTGAACAGACCCAGGGGACAGACCTCCGCTGGACGGACGCCTCGGGTGCCAGCCTCGCTCTGCCTGAGCCGCTGGGCACCTCGCATCTGTCACCGGAGGAAATCCGCCCTCGAGACCGTCATCGGGCTCGGGGCCCGCAACGTTTGTTTTCCCCCTTTGTTTTGTTGTTGCCAGCCTGCCTACAAGTGCCCCCGGCCTTCAGATCAGCTGTGGTGCGAGCCGCCCTTCTAGCTGACTCGCACCGCTCTCTGTGCCTGTTGCGGCGCCGCTCCGCTCTGTGCGAGCGCTCCAGCCCCTCCCGCTGGAATCCGATCCAGGCGGGCGAGGGAAGCCGCAGGCTGCATCCGGCGCCCCGGCCGCAGTGACAGGAGCGGCCCCAGGTCCTTTGGCCCTTGCCTTCCGTGGGCCGCCCTGAGGCCAGCACTAACCCCCGCCTGAGTCCCCCAGACCCGTGGGGGCCGTGCGCGTCAGCAGCCCCGGCGGGGCCGAACACGTCCCACGCGGGAAGCGTGAGCTTTGGGCGGTCGGGCCCCGATCTCGGCCCGGAACGGGCAGGAAGCATCCCGGAGCCCCTGGGCCGACTACACCAAGTTAAAGAGGAGCAGTGTGACTCCCAATATTTCCCAGGACTCAAGAAAACACTCCTGAAAGGTACACTGCAGGGAAACATCCGTTTTAAAGACTGAAAGTACAACTTGTACTGCAACTAAGAAAGCTTGCCTATTTACAACCTGTGGGCACCCCAAAAACGTTATTTGATCTTGTGATAAGTCTGTTCTAAAGAGTATATATAATTTTTACATAAAGAAGCGTATTTTTATATACTCCCAGCCTGGTGTCCATTTGTGGGGGGATTGGTATATTTTACTGTGTGCATGATTGCAAATGCTTAACTGACTAACGCCTGAAGAAAAGCCTTGGCTGCTCACGCCACGCACCTAGAGGGTGAGCAAGGGTAATTCTGAGGGGTCATCCTTTGCCCTGACTTAGAGGAGAGGGTCCCTGCTTGTCACAAGTAACTACTTGCGCCAACCAGAGACCCCCAATTCTAACATTGGTGGCAGCGGTGGGATTTGCGAATTTGCATTTGTAGTTTACATACAGTGAATTACTGATCACCACATAGTGAGAGCAGATCAATAACGCAGCCACAGGTTTCCATTTCTATAATTTTGCTAGGAGATCTCCATGTGTTTTTGAAGACGTCATGCCTGGTTCAGTGAGGATGGAAAAGGCAGCAACCAGATGCCTGTCGCCAGAGGAGTTGGCAGACAGGGCAGCAACCAGGGCACATGAAATGGAGATGGCGAAATTAAATGGACAAATGGAAAGGGACAAGCACAAATTGGCAATGGAAAGCCAAAAATTAGCCAGGGAAGCGCAAACACGCCAAAGAGCTCACTACTTCAGGATGAGAGAACTTGATTTAGAGCTTGAAGCCAGGAGGGCTTCAGCCCAACATCCAGAGATTTGTGTAGCTCGCAGATTGAGCTTTGCTGAGTTGGAGGTGGAGTCCAGCTCAGCTGGTGGCAGCAACATTCAGGTATCTAGTGCTGACAGCATAGTGCGCGCACCTAGAGATATGGCACCTGACTTGGAGGGGGTTAACTTACACCAGGAGGTTCAAGGGCATGAGGTAGCTCCAGTAGTGCGCAGCGTCCCTGAAGGGAATAGGGTGGCTGGCGTAGGAGTTCATGGTCCTAGTGGTGGGAGGGATTCCCCCATGTTTGAGGTCCTGGTGGGTGAGTGTAAAGACCGCCCAGAAGAGTGTGGGTTGTGTGACAGAGACAGTCCGCTACTGTCTGACCAGTCTCAGGAGAATGGTGTGGAGTATGTGTGTGAGGCGCTGGATGGTGAGGTGAAGGATAGTTTGGTTAACCCTGCTAGGGGGCTGTGTAATCCAATTGTGGGAGAGCATACTTTAAGTCCCAGTTTTCCAGAGCTATGCCAACACCTGTTTGAGAGTGAGTTCTCTGGCCCCAGGGAGCTCACATTGGAGGCAGACCTTGTGGTGGATTCCAGAGGGTCTGGAGAGGCATTGGGGTGTGATCCTGTGGGGAGTGGCTCAGGTAACTTCCAGCCCAGAGTGGTGGAAGTGGCGCAGAGTAGCCCAGCTAGGTCCTGTTGTAGTGAGAGGGGTGTAGGGCCTCACGTCCTGTCCTTAAGGGGAAGGAGTGAGAATGGGTTTTGTCCCGGTAGTGCCCAACCTCAGTCTCAGAGCCTGGATGGTTCTTTAAGGGAACACCAGGTGGGGAGCCTAGGCTGTCCGGATGAGTCACCCTCTGAGGGGGATCCCCCAGTGGCTAGAGAACGTGGAGGCTCTGTAAACAGAGGTCCAGTAGTTCTGGTATCTGGCAGTACCGCTCCAGTTGGGAGGGTGCAGAGGTCCAGATGGAGGGGCGAGAGGGGGAAAGAGTCCCCAGTGGAAGAACCAGTGGGTCAGGGGCCAGCCAGCAGGGCTGCGTCCCCAGTGAATGACCATGGGGACACCACTTCTGTCCTGGGGGATCTTCCCACACTGTCAGAGGGACAGAGGCTGGGATATCTGCGCCAGGCAGACTGTTGCACGGCACAGGAGCGATGTGCCACCCTCAGGGGGGGCATGCGTGCTCCCCGGGAAGTCCTGGTGCGCCAGGCAATTGTTCAACTGCAGGGTTGGGTCCCTGAGTTGGAGAGCCAGGTTCAGGTGTTGTCTGACCTGGAGGGTGGGACCACTGTAATCAGTGTCCTGACCCATGTCACTTCTAGGGGTACCACTCCAGTTGGGAGTGGGCCGGACCCTGGAAGGGGGTGCAGAGGGAGGGAGTCCTTGCCTCTGACCCCGGTGCGGTTTGAGGGTTTAGACCCTAGGGTAGAGGGCCAGGTGCAGGGTGTCCCCCCTGACCTGGTGCCCCAGTTACAGGATAGCACCCCTGAACTGGTGGGCGAATTGTGCCAGTCACCTGCCACAGGTGCCCTGACAATTCTGGAAGGGGGTACCACTCCAGGTGGGAGGGTACAGAGCCCTAAGGAGGAGGACCGGGTGTGGGAGAGGCCACCCCAGTGTTTGGTCCAGCCGCCAGGCACAGGCCTGGAGCTGGTGGGTCAGTGCCAGTATGACATACCTGACCTGACAGGAGGGAGAGTGGACAAAGGGTGCCAAGCACCTGGGGCTACTGCCCCCCGCTCTCTGAGGCCACAGAAGTTTGAGAGCCCTGAAAGGCATAAGGCCTGGGTCTCAGCCCTGACTACTGTCAGTGGCCACTGGGATTTGATGACTGTCTGTTGGGACACACCTGTGAGCAAGTTAAGGTTAGAGGCTGCACAGGTGGTGTCCACAGAGGAAGAGAAGGGTGCCCTATGGAGTAGCTGGGTGGACTCTGAGAGTATGGACAGAGGATTTGAAATAGGTTCAGATTGGCGTAGAACTGGAATGTGCCCCTGCTGTTGCGGGCCAGGTCCAGGTTCTATTGCCCAAAGCAGGGAAGCCCATCACAGTGGTGATTGGTCTACCCTGCGTTTTGGCTGGAAGGGGGTTGTGTTGGACCTGGCCTTCTTGGCAGGGTCAGCCCTGAACTTTTTGCCTTCCTCCAATACTCTCTCTGACCTGTTTTTGTTGGTTTAATGACTCTGGGAACTTTTACCACTGCTGACCAGTGCTAAAGTGCATATGCTCTCCCTGTGAAAAGTATATATGTGATTGATATCCATGATTGGTTCATTGGGTTTACTGTCAGTCCCTAGTAAAGTGCACCAGGAGTGCCAGGGCTTGTGAATGCCAATACTGCTAGTGGGCCTGCAGCGCTGGTTGCGCCACCCACAGAAGCAGCCTTAAAATGTGTCTAGGGTCTGCCATTGCAGAACCTGCGTGCAGTCTAGTACTGTCATGCTGGCTGGGCAAGTGCACACACTTACCAGTCTCTAAACCTTCCCTTAAACTCCATATTAGTCACCCCTATGGTAGGCCTGAGGGCAGGGTGCATTGTAAGTGTAAGGTAGGACACGCTCTGATGTGTGTGGCATGTCCTAATAGTGAATTACTGCCAAATTCGGTTTTCACTATTGTAAGGCTACCTGTTCCCTTTAGGCCAGATGGGCTGCTGGAATTATTACACTCTATAATCACAGCAGGCTCAGGGAACATGGTAGAAATTAATGTTTAGTATGCCTGAACTCAGAATAATAAAATACTTCTTTTAGTAAAGTTTATTTTAATATCCTGTGTTTGCAAATGCTACTTTTAGAAAGCTAGCATTTGCTTGTCTAACCATTTCAGCCCGCCTCTGCTTTTGTGTGTATCTGACTGTCTGAGTGTGTGAGTGACAGGGCTGGGAGTTGACAGGTGGTGAATAGCAGGATGACACCTTAGTGGGTGGTGGGAGTTTCCCCTGAATGATGCATCAGGCTGTGCTCTGCCTCCACAATGCTGGCTCCGCCCTCCTGGGGAGTGACTGATGACTCAGCTGGCACCTGGCCCAGGAAGGACCGAAGCTTGTCAACAAAGTGCTCAAGCTGCCCCTGTCCTCACAATGCTGGCTCCGCCCCCCTGGGGAGCGGCTGATGTGCCTGTCCTCACCCTGAATGCAGAAGCAGAAGTACCCACCACAGGTGCTCAGGAGCTGAGAGCAGTTAGGCAAAGGCCCCCCTGGCCTGTAAGAACAAAAGAAACTGGGTATAAGAGTAGGAACCCTGCTCCTTGTAAATTAGAATCCTGTTTCACCACGAAGGACCTCTGCCCGACTAGAAGGAGAAGAGACGCTGGGAGGACTGGCCTGCTGCTTGCCTTGCTGAGAAAGGAGAGGAAAAGACTTGATGAGAAAAGACTTTGCTACTTTGTGCTTAAACATTCTCCAAGGGCTTGACTGAGCTTGCCCCCTGACCTGAGCCACAGGACCATCTGGCTCAACCTGCCCTCTGCTCGTCTGCCGGTAATTATCCAGGATTTCTACTACTGCCGGAGCTGTGACCTTGGTGCCCCCCAGCCCCTCCCTGAGGCCGTGACCGACTGTGTCTACTCGTCCCCGCCGAGGAAGAGCTCCGCTCCGTTGAGCCGCTCTTCCCCCGCTGAGAAGATCGCTGTGTTGACCGCCTGGGAAGGCTCGCTGCTGTGGTGCCCCCCAGCCCCTCCTCGAGGCCGTGCTCGCCGGTTTCCCCGTCCCTGCCGAGGGAGAGCTCCGCTCTGCTGGGCCGCTCCCCCTCCGCCGAGGGAAACCACTGAATTCACCGCCCAGGGAGGCTCGATGTTGTGCCTCACCCTCCCGCCAGAAATCCTCACCGGACTGAACAGACCCAGGGGACAGACCTCCGCTGGACGGACGCCTCGGGTGCCAGCCTCGCTCTGCCTGAGCCGCTGGGCACCTCGCATCTGTCACCGGAGGAAATCCGCCCTCGAGACCGTCATCGGGCTCGGGGCCCGCAACGTTTGTTTTCCCCCTTTGTTTTGTTGTTGCCAGCCTGCCTACAAGTGCCCCCGGCCTTCAGATCAGCTGTGGTGCGAGCCGCCCTTCTAGCTGACTCGCACCGCTCTCTGTGCCTGTTGCGGCGCCGCTCCGCTCTGTGCGAGCGCTCCAGCCCCTCCCGCTGGAATCCGATCCAGGCGGGCGAGGGAAGCCGCAGGCTGCATCCGGCGCCCCGGCCGCAGTGACAGGAGCGGCCCCAGGTCCTTTGGCCCTTGCCTTCCGTGGGCCGCCCTGAGGCCAGCACTAACCCCCGCCTGAGTCCCCCAGACCCGTGGGGGCCGTGCGCGTCAGCAGCCCCGGCGGGGCCGAACACGTCCCACGCGGGAAGCGTGAGCTTTGGGCGGTCGGGCCCCGATCTCGGCCCGGAACGGGCAGGAAGCATCCCGGAGCCCCTGGGCCGACTACACCAAGTTAAAGAGGAGCAGTGTGACTCCCAATATTTCCCAGGACTCAAGAAAACACTCCTGAAAGGTACACTGCAGGGAAACATCCGTTTTAAAGACTGAAAGTACAACTTGTACTGCAACTAAGAAAGCTTGCCTATTTACAACCTGTGGGCACCCCAAAAACGTTATTTGATCTTGTGATAAGTCTGTTCTAAAGAGTATATATAATTTTTACATAAAGAAGCGTATTTTTATATACTCCCAGCCTGGTGTCCATTTGTGGGGGGATTGGTATATTTTACTGTGTGCATGATTGCAAATGCCTAACTGACTAACGCCTGAAGAAAAGCCTTGGCTGCTCACGCCACGCACCTAGAGGGTGAGCAAGGGTAATTCTGAGGGGTAATCCTTTGCCCTGACTTAGAGGAGAGGGTCCCTGCTTGTCACAAGTAACTACTTGCGCCAACCAGAGACCCCCAATTCTAACAACCACCAATACAACCACCACCACCAATACCACCACAATACCAACACCGCCAATATAAACCACCAATACCACCACTACCAATACCACCAATACCAATACAACCAAGACCAATACCACCACCAGAAATACCCCCACCACCAATACCAGTACCACCACCACCAATAGCATCGCCACCACCAATACTACCACCCCCAATATCACCACCACCAATACCACCAGTACCACCACCAAGGATACCACCAATACCACCACCACCACCAATAGCACAACCACAAACACCACCACCACCAGTAGCACCACCACCAATTCCCCCACCACCAATGTGACAACCACAAATACCACCACCACAAATACCACCACCGCCAATTCCACCACCATCACCAATACCATCCTCACCAATACAACCACCCCAATAATCATAGCATTACCACCATTACCACCACCAGTACCACCACCACCACTAATTCCACCACCACCAATACCACCGCCACCAATACCACCACCACAACCACCAATACCACTGCCACCAATTCCACAACCACCAATACCACAACCACTAATTCCATCACCACCAATACTACCACCACCACCAATATCCCCACCACTACCAATACCACCACCAATACCAATACCACCACCAGCAATATCACCAATACCACTACCACCAATACCATCACCACCAATGCTAATACCACAACCACCAATACCACAACTACCAATACCACTATCAATACCTCCACCACCAATACAACCACCACCACCAATATTTATTTATTTAAGAAGCTTATAAAGCGCGCAGCTACCCCCGTCGGGGGTGTCCCGGCGCTACAGATTGCAAGCATGTGAAAAAGATACGTAAGGGATGGTAAATAACCAGGTTTTAAGTTTACGTCGGAACAAAGGTTCTGAATCAATGAACCTGAGATCAAGTGGGAGGCTGTTACAACCACCACCACCAATACCACCACCACCAATACCAATACCACCACCAAAACCAGTACCACCACCAAGACCAGTACCACCACCAATATCACCACCACCAATACTGCAACCACCAATACCACTACCTATACCAATAGCACCACCAATCCCACCACCCCCAATACCACCTCCATTACCACCACCCCAATACCAATACCATTACCACCATCACCAGTACCACCACCACCACTAATACCACCACCAATACCACCTCCACCAATACCACCTCCACCAGTACTACCTTCACCAGTACCACCTACACCAATACCACCACCACCAATACGACCGCCAGCAATTCCACCTCCACAAATATCACCACCAATACCACTACCACCACCATACCACGGCCACCAATACCACCACCAATAGCACAACCACGAATAGCACAACCACCAATAGCACAACCACCAATACCATCACCAATACTACCACCACCAGAACCACCAATACCACCACAACCACCAATACCACAACCACCACCAATACCAACAGCAATACCACCACCACCAATACAACCAACACTGCCACCATCATTACCACCAATACCACTGATACCAATACCACAACCACCAATACCACCACCACCAATACCAACATTATTATGACCACCAGCAATACCAGCACCAATACCATCACCAATACCTCCACCAATACCAATACCACCACCAATATCAGTACCACCACCACCAATACCACCAATACCACCACCAATACCACCTACTCCAACACCAATTCCATCATCACCAATACCATCTCCACCAATACCACCACCACCAATACCACAACCACAAATGCCACAAATACCACAGCCACAAATACCAACACCACCAATACCACCACAATACCACCACAAGACCAACACCACCAATATTAACACCACCAATACCAACCCCATCAATACCACCCCCACCAATATCATCACCACCACCAATACCACCATCACCAATACCACAATACCACTGCCACCAATACCACCACCACCAATACTACCACAACCACCAATGCCACTACAACCACCAATACCACTTCCACCAATACCACAACCACCAATACCAAAACCACCAATACCACATCCACCAATACCACAAGCACCAATTCCACCACCACCTCTATCAATACCACCACCAACACAAAGGCCCATACCACAACCACCAATACCACAACTACCAATACCACTACCAATACCACCACCACCACCACCACCAATTCCACCACCAACAATACAACCACCACCACCAATACCACCATCACCAATACCATCACCAATACCACCACCAGAACCAATTCCACCACCAACACCAGTACCACCACCAATAAAAGTACCACCATCAATATCACCACCAATACCGCAACCACCAAAACCACCACCACCAACACCAGTACTACCACCACCAATACCGTAGACAATGCCAATAGCACCACCAAGACCACCAGCCCCAATACCACTACCCCAATACCAATACCATTACCACCACCACCAGTACCACCACTAATACCACCACCACCAATACCACCACCAATAACACCACCACCAATAACACCCCCACCAATAACACCACCACCAATAACACCCCCACCAATACCACCACCACCAGCACCAATATCACCTCCACCAATACCACCACCACCAGCACCAACACCACCACCACCAATTCTACCACCACCAATTCCACCACCACAAATACCACCACCACCAATACCACCACCAATACCGCCACCATACCACCCCCACCAATACCATTACCACTTGTACTACCACCACCAATGCTACCACCACCAATAGCAAAACCACATAGAGCACATCCACCAATACCACCACCAATACTACCACCACCAGAACCACCAATACCATCACAACCACCAAGTGCACAACCACCAATACCACAACCACCACCAATATCACCACCAATATCCACCACCACCAATACCCCCATCACCAATACTGCCACCACCAATACAACCAATACTGCCACCACCAATACAACCAATACCACCACCACCAATACTACAACCAACAATACCACAACCACCAATACCACCACCACCGATACCACCATCAAGACACCCACCACCATACTACAACCAATACCACCACCACTACCACCAATACCATCACCTATACCACCAACAATAACTCCACCAATACCACAACCACCAATACCACAACCACCAATACCACCACCACCAATTCCACCACCACCAATACTTCCACCACCGCCAATACTACCGCCACCACCAATACCCCCACCACTACCATTACCACCACCAATATCACAACCAATACCACCACCAGCAATATCACCAATACCACCACCAATACTGCCCCATGCCAATACCACAACCACCAATACCAGAACTAACAATACCACTACCAATACCACCACCACCAATTCCACCACCGCCAATACAACCACCACTGCCAATACCACTACCAATACCACCACAATACCACCACCAATGCCAGTACCACCACCAATTCCAGTACCACCACCAATATCATCACCACCAATACTGCAACCACCACCACCAACACCAGTACTACCACCACCAATACCCATAGCACCACCACCACCAATACCACCACCCCCAATACCAATACCATTACCACCACCGCCACCACCACTAATACCACCACCACCAATATCACCACCACCAATACCCCCACCACCACCAATACCCCCACCACCACAAACACCACCACCACCAATACCACCACCACCAATTCCCCCACCACCAATATGACAACCACAAATACCACCACCACAAATACCACCACCACCAATACCACTACCTCCAATACCACCACCTCCAATACCACCACCACCAATTCCACCATCACTGTCACCAATACCACCACCACCAATACCACCACCACCACTAATTCCACCACCACCAATACCCACAATACCACCACCACCAATTCAATCACCACCAATACCATCACCACCAATACCACCACCAATACTACCACCAATACCACCACCACCAATACCACCACCACCAATACCACAACCACAAATGCCACAAATACCACAACCACAAATATCACCACAACCAATACCACCACCACCAATACCACCACCCTCAATACCCCAGCCCAATACCAATACCACCACCACCAATACCACCCCCACCAATATCAACACCACTAATACCACCCCCACCAATATCACCACCACCGCCAATACCACCACTGCCAATACCACCACCACTATTACCAACACCACAGCCACCAATACCACAGCCACCAATATTACCACCACACCCACCAATACCACCACAACCACCAATACCACAACCACCAATATCACAACCACCAATACAACAACCACCAATTCCACAACCACCAAAACTACCACCACCAATCCACCACCACCACCCATATCACCACCAATACCAATACCACCACCAGCAACATCACCAATACCACCACCACCAATGTCAATACCACCACCACCAATACCACCACCACCAATACCAGTACCACCACCAACACCACAACCACCAATGCCACTAACACCAGTACTTCCACCACCAATACCAATAGCACCACCACCACCAATACCACCACCCTCAATACCACCACCCCAATACCATTACCACCACCACCAATACCACCACCCCAATACCATTACCACCACCACTAATACCACCACCACCAATACCACTACTACCAATACCACCTCCACCAATACCACCACCAATACCACCACCACCAATTCCACCACCACCAATTCCACCACCACAAATACCACCACCCACCAATACCACCACCACTACCAATATGATAACCACAAATACCACCACCACCAATACCACTAACTCCAATACCACCACCTCCAATACCACCACCACCAATTCCACCATCACCAATACCACCCCCACCAATACCACCACCACTACTACCACCATCACCAATGCCTCCACCACCAATAGCACAACCACCAATACCACACCCACCAATACCACAAACACCAATACCACAACCAATACCACCACAACCACCAATACCACCACAACCACCAATACCACAACCACCACCAGTACCACAACCACCACCAATACCACCAACACCAGTACTACCACCACCACCAATACCAATAGCACCACCAAGATCCCCAGCCCTAATACCACCACCCCAATACCAATACCATTACCACAACCACCAGTACCACCACTAATACCACCACCACCAATTCCACCAATAACACCACCACCAATACCACCACTACCAATACCACCCCACCAATACCACCTCCACCAATACCACCAGCACCAATACACCACCACCAATTCCAACACCACAAATACCACCACCCCCAATACCACCACCACTACCACCACCATACCACCCCCACCAATACCACCACCCTTTTTACTACCACCACCAATGCCACCACCACCAATAGAAAAACCACAAAGAGCACATCCACCAATACCACCACCAATACTACCACCACCAGAACCACCAACACAATCACAACCACCAATAGCACAACCACCAATACCACAAGCACCACCAATACAACCACCAATATCCACCACCACCAATACCCCCACCACCAATACCGCCACCACCAATACAACCAATACGCCACCACCAATACCACAACCACCAATACCACCACCTCCAGTACCACCACCACTATACTACCACCAATACTACAACCACTACCACCAATACCATCACCAATACCACCACCAATACCTCCACCAATTTCACAACCACCAATACCACAACTACCAATACCACCACCACCAATACCCCCACCACTACCATTACCACCACCAGCAATATCACCAATACCACCACCAATACCGCCAATACCACAACCACCAATACCACAACTACCAATACCAGCACCAATACCACCACTACCAGTACCACCCCACCAATACCACCACCACCAAGACCACCACCACCAATATCAACACCACCAATACCAACCCCACCAATATCACCACCACCACCAATACCACCATTATAACAGCCACCAATAACACCACCACCAATACTACCACCACCACAACCACCAATACCACCACAACCACTTCCACCAAAACCATAACCACCAATACCACAACCACCAATACTACAACCACCAATTCCATCACCACCAATACTACCACCACCAATACCCCCAGCACTACCAATTCCACCACCAATACCACCACCAATAACAATACCACCACTGCCACCACCAGCAATATCACCAATACCAACACCAATACCACTACCACCAATAACACCACCACCAATGCCAATACAAATACCACAACTACCAATACCACTACCAATACCACCACCACCAATTCCACCACCACCAATACAACCACCACCAATACCACCACCACCAATACCACCAATACCACCACAATACCAACACCGCCAATATAAACCACCAATACCACCATCATCACAACCCCTACCAATACCTCCACTACCAATACCACCAATACCAATACATTCACCAATACCAATACAACCAATACCAATACCACCACCACCAATACCCCCACCACCAATACCAGTACCACCACCACCAATACCATCACCGCCACCAATACTACCACCCCCAATATCACCACCACCAATACCACCAGTACCACCACCACCACCACTAATACCACCACCAAGGATACCACCAATACCACCACCACCAATAGCACAACCACAAACACCACCACCACCAATAGCACCACCAGCAATTCCCCCACCACCAATATGACAACCACAAATACCACCACCACAAATACCACCACCACCAATACCACCACCTCAAATACCACCACCGCCAATTCCACCACCATCACCAATACCATCCCCACCAATACCACCACCCCAATACTAATACCATTACCATTACCACCACCAGTGCCACCACCACCACTAATTCCACCAACACCAATACCACCGCCACCAATACTACCACCACCACAACCGCCAATACCACTTCCACCAATTCCACAACCACCAATACCACAACCACTAATTCCATCACCACCAATACTACCACCACCACCAATATCCCCACCACTACCAATACCACCACCAATACCACCAATACCACCAACCAGCAATATCACCAATACCACTACCACCAATACCATCACCACCAATGCTAATACCACAACCACCAATACCACAACTACCAATACCACTATCAATACCACCACCACCAATACAACCACCACCACCAATACCACCACCACCAATACCAATACCACCACCAAAACCAGTACCACCACCAATACCAGTACCACCACCAATATCACCACCACCAATACCGCAACCACCAATACCACCACCGATACCAATAGCACCACCACGACAAATACCACCACCTCCCATACCACCCCCAATACCACCACCCCAATACCAATACCATTACCACCACCACCACCACCACTAATACCACCACCATTTATACCACAACCACCAATACCACGTCCACCAGTACTACCTTCACCAGTACCACCTACACCAATACCACCACCAGCAATTCCACCTACACAAATACCACCACCAATACCACTACCATACCACGCCCACCAATACCACCACCACTACTACCACCACCACCAATGCCACCACCGCCAATAGCACAACCACCAATAGCACAACCACCAATAGCACAACCACTAATACCACCACCAATACTACCACCACCAGAACCATCAATACCACAACAACCACCAATACCACAACTACCACCAATAACAGCAGCAATACCACCACCACCACCAATACAACCAACACTGCCACCATCATTACCGCCAATACCAATACCACAACCACCAATACCACCACCACCAATACCACCATTATTATGACCACCAGCAATACCAGCACCACTATCACCAATACCATAACCAATACCTCCACCAATACCAATGCCACCACCAACATCAGTACCACCACCACCAATACCACCACCAATACCACCTACTCCAACATCAATTCCATCATCACCAATACCATCACCACCAATACCACCACCACCAATACCACCAATGCCACCACCACAAATGCCACAAATACCACAACCACAAATACCACCACCACCAATACCACCACCACCAAGACCACCACCACCAATATTAACACCACCAAAACCAACCCCACCAATTCCACCCCAACCAATATCACCACCACCACCAATACCACCAGCAGCACGACCACCAATACCACGGCCACCAATACCACCACCACCACTACTACAACAACCACCAATACCACCACAACCACCAATACCACAACCACCAATACCACAACCACCAATACCACATCCACCAATACCACAACCACCAATTCCACCACCACCACTACCAATATCACCACCACCACTTATGCCAATACCACAACCACCAATACCACAACTACCAATACCACAACCAATACCACCACCACCAATTCCACCACCCCAATACAACCACCACCACCAATATCACCATTACCAATACCACCACCAATAACACCACCAGTACCAATTCCACTACCAATAACAGTACCACCACCAATAAAAGTACCACCACCAATATCACCATCACCAATACCGCAACCACCAATACCACCAACACCAGTACTACCACAACCAATACCAATAGCACCACCAATACCACCAGCCCCAATACCACCACCCCAATACCAATACCATTACCACAACCACCAGTACCACCACTAATACCACCACCACCAATACCACCAATAACACCACCACCAATACCACCACTACCATTACCACCTCCACCAATACCACCCCCACCAATACCACCAGCACCAATAACGCCAGCACCAATTCCACCAGCACCAATTCCACCACCACAAATACCACCACCCCCAATACTACCACCACTACCAGCACCATACCACCCCCACCAATACCACCACCCTTTTTACTACCACCACCAATAGCAAAACCACAAAGAGCACATCCACCAATACCACCACCAATACTACCACCACCAGAACCACCAATACCATCACAACCACCAATAGCACAACCACCAATACCACAAGGACCACCAATACAACCACCAATATCCACCACCACCAATACCCCCACCACCAATACAACCAATACCGCCACCACCAATACCACAACCACCAATACCACCACCACCAATACCACCACCACTGATACCACCATCAAGACAACTACCACCAATACTATCACCACTACCACCAATACCATCACTAATACCACCACCAATACCTCCACCAATACCACAACCACCAATACCACAACTACCGATACCAGCACCACCAATACTAACACCACCACCAATACCCCCACCACTACCATTACCACCAATACCACCACCAGCAATATCACCAATACCACCACCAATACTGCCAATACCACAACCACCAATACCAAAAGTACCAATACCAGCACCAATACCACCACCACCAGTACCACCCCACCAATACCCCCACCACCAAGACCACCACCACCAATATCAACACCACCAATACCAACCCCACCAATACCACCCACCAATATCACCACCACCACCAATACCACCATCACTAATACCACCACCACTACTTCCACTACCACCAATATAACAGCCACCAATACCACCACCACCAATACTACCACCACCACAACCACCAATACCACCACAACCACTTCCACCAAAAGCATAACCACCAATACCACAACCACGAATACTACAACCACCAATTCCACCACCACCAATACTACCACCAGCAATACCCCCAGCACTACCAATTCCACCACCAATACCAGCACCAATACCACCAATAACAATACCACCAATACCACCACCAGGAATATCACCATTACCAACACCAATACCACTGCCACCAATACCACCACCACCACCAATGCCAATACCAATACCACAACTACCAATACCACTACCAATACCACCACCACCAATTCCACCACCACCAATACAACCACCACCACCAATACCACCACAATACCAACATCGCCAATATAAACCACCAATACCACCATCATCACAATCACTTCCAATACCACCACAACCAATACCACCAATACCAATACAACCAATACCAATACCACCACCACCAATACCCCCACCATCAATACCAGTACCACCACCACTAATAGCATCGCCACCACCAATACTACCACCCCCAATATCACCACCACCAATACCACCAGTACCACCACCACCACTAATACCACCACCAAGGATACCACCAATACCACCACCACCAATAGCACAACCACAAACACCACCAGTAGCACCACCACCAGTAGCACCACCACCAATTCCCCCACCACCAATGTGACAACCACAAATACCACCACCACAAATACCACCACCGCCAATTCCACCACCATCACCAATACCATCCTCACCAATACCACCACCCCAATACTAATAGCATTACCACCATTACCACCACCAGTACCACCACCACCACTAATTCCACCACCACCAATAACACCGCCACCAATACTACCACCACCACAACCACCAATACCACTGCCACCAATTCCACAACCACCAATACCACAACCACTAATTCCATCACCACCAATACTACCACCACCACCACCAATATCCCCACCACTACCAATACCACTACCACCAATACCATCACCACCAATGCTAATACCACAACCACCAATACCACAACTACCAATACCACTGTTAGACCTGGCACCTTGGCGTGAGTTTCCCTTCCACTTTTTGCTGTTGTGCCTCAGATGTTTTTGCTGGTGTCCGCTACTCAGGGCACTGCGCCACGGCCAACCCGTGCCGCAGTGCAAGTGCTCCCTACTGTAAAGTGTATCTGTGATTGATGTCCATGATTGGTTCATTGGGTTTACTGTCAGTCCCTAGTAAAGTGCACCAGGAGTGCCAGGGCTTGTGAATGCCAATACTGCGAGTGGGCCTGCAGCGCTGGTTGCGCCACCCACAGAAGCAGCCTTAAAATGTGTCTAGGGTCTGCCATTGCAGAACCTGCGTGCAGTCTGGTACTGTCATGCTGGCTGGGCAAGTGCACCCACTTGCCAGCCCCTAAACCTTCCCTTAACTTCATATTAGTCACCCCTATGGTAGGCCTGAGGGCAGGGTGCATTGTAAGTATAAGGTAGGACATGCTCTGATGTGGGTGGCATGTCCTAATAGTGAATTACTGCCAAATTCGTTTTTCACTATTGTAAGGCTACCTGTTCCCTTTAGGCCAGATGGGCTGCTGGAATTATTACACTCTATAATCCCAGCAGGCTCAGGGAACATGGTAGAAATTAATGTTTAGTATGCCTGAACTCAGAATAATAAAATACTTCTTTTAGTAAAGTTTATTTTAATATCCTGGGTTTGCAAATGCTACTTTTAGAAAGCTAAAAAATGGGGATTTTACCTATGCCTCTATTATGAATATAACAATGAATGCTGAATTTGGGTAAACCAAAATTTATTAGTTTATCCAGACTTTTAAGTCTTTTAAGTTCATTCACTTTTGAATTTCTCAATTATTTTAGTATAGGCAAAACAAAGAACATCATCAACTTCATGTATTACCATATACTCCACAGTGCAAAATTATTCCACAAAAAACATAAACTGTTACAATAATGAAAACATTACTACACAAATGACGATTACATATATATACAATTACAGTATCAAAGTGCTCTTAATCACAGTGAAACATGGAACTGTTACTCAATAATACAGTCTCGATCCTGATTATTAACCCATCTTTTAAACAAGAAAAATGTACAGAGTATTTCAACCCAATACAATGTGCATCTGCTTCTATGTAAATTTAGAAATGTTCTGCATTAATCACTGCCAATGAATGCAAAAAAGTAAAAAATGCCGACGCGTTTCGAGTCCCTTGGGTGAATCAAGAGACTCTCATCAGGGCTGTCAGAGTCTGGTCCATGGAAACTATTTGTGAAACACAAAAAAACAAGAAAAACTTTATCTATCTCGTCCTCCATCCATTATTTATTTACAAAAGAATTTCTCCAATAAGGAGAGTGCAGCGTACCTGCTGATTTCAAGTTCCAGGGCTGCACTTATCATAAACTGTGGTCTAGGCCGTGGGTACTCACTGCAACAAAGTGAGATTGTTTTAGTGAAAGTCTATGTAGCCAAGAAAAATGAGGCAAGGCAGAAGGGCAGTATTTTACCTTTCGCGTTTTGATGCCGCCGTCACATCTGTGTCGCAGCCACCGGTAAAAAAATATTCCTCAAGCGGATCACATATTCTGTAATGATGTAAATATCAATTGTCAAGCTCGCACTCAGTGTGTTTGCATTGTTTCATTATAACAAATGCGAGACTGACTTACTTTACATCCGCCCTGGAGCGGTTCACTCCCGCTATGGATTAACGAATGTACTTGATTTCTGTGGCAATACAAGCAGTACAAGCGGGTGTTAGCCTGACCGCGTTGTGGCGCCGGGCGCACCAGCTGTCTAATTCTTTCCGCCCTACACGGAAGCCTACCTTCTTCTATCTTCCACGAAGGCTTCTCCCCTTGGTCTATGCCGCTACCGGTGTTCAAATAAATTCGAATTCTGAAAGAATAAATAAGCGGTACACACGTGTATTAAACTGACCGCGTTGTGATGCATGGCAAGCCGCTTTATGTATTCACTTCTGTCCTACACAGGGGCCTACCTTATTCTTCGTTTTGTGAAAACGTCTCCCCACAGCAAACAACGAGGGCACAAATGCCTTGCAGATTGCGCGTTTGTTTCTCCAGTATTAGGAACAAGGTCATTTGATTGTCATGTGACCTGTGGGGGCGTGTGGGCCAGAATGGTGACTTCTGGGAATGATAGTTCTTCGTGGATTGGGGTTACTGCCTACTGTTCACATTCTGTTAATTTCACTTAGGCAATTAAGCCCATTATTCACACTATCGAATTTCATTATTAGGTAGGCTTCCTTTTGAAGTAGGGCCATTTCCACATTTGCATAATGTTTGGGATCAATCCAAAACAAAATCGTCCACCTGAAATCATTCTCACTGTGGTTACAACTCACAAAATGTTCCACCATGGGCGCAGTAAGCACTTTTTTCTTTATCCACGAGCGGTGCTGTGTGATCCTAACATTGGCCGCCTGAGTAGTTTTCCCTATGTACACCTTGTCGCAGATGCACACCACAGCGTAGACCACATTTTTAGTTCTACAATTCGTAAATACATCATGTCTCCATATCACATCATTATTGGAAAAAACATTTCCTTCTAGTGTTGCCGCACAGGACACGCAATTGCCACATTTGCGATGCCCACAGATGGGTTTTAAATTCCACTGGGAAATGAGGTCACTTTTTTGCTTCGGGATAAAACTATCAGCTTTAACCAAATGTTGCCCTAAGCTTTTGTTTTTGCACATGGCGAAGATAGGTTTTTGAAGTGGAGGGTCCAGTGTTTCAAGTAAATGCCAGTTATTTAAAATGATGCGCTTGAATTGGTTTGTGTGCTGGCCGTAGGTCGACACACAGACCAATCTATCAAGCTCCTCCTTCTTCTTCACTTTGAGCAAAGTGTCCCTCGGGATAAACCTTACTCTTTTTTTCGTGTGCGAGAGCAGCTTTTTTGGATACCCCCTATTTACCATTTCTCTACAGAATAGGGAGGCATGTGTCTCAAAATCCGACAAAGTCGTGCAATTACGTCTTATCCTTAGCATTTGCCCATAGGGCAGATTTTCTCTTAAACATTGTGGATGTGAGCTTTTGAAATGCAAGATTATATTTCTGTCTGTTGCTTTTTTATGGATTGTTGTAAATAGCGTTCCCTCGCTGCTGCCTACTGTGACATCCAGAAAAGTCATTTTTTGTTGACTGGAGTTCAGTGTGAATTTAATGTCATTATGTCGAGAGTTAAGCCAATCATGGAACTGATCTAACTGGGTCTGACTCCCCTGCCACAGGAGCCAGACGTCGTCAATATACCGTGACCATTGGTGTATGTTGCTTCTGAATGGATTATTGTTATATATGAATCGATGTTCATATTGGTCCATGTAAAGTACCGCCAGCTCCAGCGCATAGGGACAACCCATGGCTGTCCCCTTGATCTGGATGTAGAACTCATTCTCAAATTTAAAATAATTGCTCCGTAGCGTGATTTCTGCTAGTGACACAATAAATGACGTGGGTACCCTGTGTGGTCTCTCACGCTGGTCCAAGTATATTTCAATCACTTCCAATGCCTCATCCTGAGGGATTTGGGTGTATAGAGAGGCCACGTCTAGACTTTTATTTTAAATTTGAGAATGAGTTCTACATCCAGATCAAGGGGACAGCCATGGGTTGTCCCTATGCGCCGGAGCTGGCGGTACTTTACATGGACCAATATGAACATCGATTCATATATAACAATAATCCATTCAGAAGCAACATACACCAATGGTCACGGTATATTGACGACGTCTGGCTCCTGTGGCAGGGGAGTCAGACCCAGTTAGATCAGTTCCATGATTGGCTTAACTCTCGACATAATGACATTAAATTCACACTGAACTCCAGTCAACAAAAAATGACTTTTCTGGATGTCACAGTAGGCAGCAGCGAGGGAACGCTATTTACAACAATCCATAAAAAAGCAACAGACAGAAATACAATCTTGCATTTCAAAAGCTCACATCCACAATGTTTAAGAGAAAATCTGCCCTATGGGCAAATGCTAAGGATAAGACGTAATTGCACGACTTTGTCGGATTTTGAGACACATGCCTCCCTATTCTGTAGAGAAATGGTAAATAGGGGGTATCCAAAAAAGCTGCTCTCGCACACGAAAAAAAGAGTAAGGTTTATCCCGAGGGACACTTTGCTCAAAGTGAAGAAGAAGGAGGAGCTTGATAGATTGGTCTGTGTGTCGACCTACGGCCAGCACACAAACCAATTCAAGCGCATCATTTTAAATAACTGGCATTTACTTGAAACACTGGACCCTCCACTTCAAAAACCTATCTTCGCCATGTGCAAAAACAAAAGCTTAGGGCAACATTTGGTTAAAGCTGATAGTTTTATCCCGAAGCAAAAAAGTGACCTCATTTCCCAGTGGAATTTAAAACCCATCTGTGGGCATCGCAAATGTGGCAATTGCGTGTCCTGTGCGGCAACACTAGAAGGAAATGTTTTTTCCAATAATGATGTGATATGGAGACATGATGTATTTACGAATTGTAGAACTAAAAATGTGGTCTACGCTGTGGTGTGCATCTGCGACAAGGTGTACATAGGGAAAACTACTCAGGCGGCCAATGTTAGGATCACACAGCACCGCTCGCGGATAAAGAAAAAAGTGCTTACTGCGCCCATGGTGGAACATTTTGTGAGTTGTAACCACAGTGAGAATGATTTCAGGTGGACGATTTTGTTTTGGATTGATCCCAAACATTATGCAAATGTGGAAATGGCCCTACTTCAAAAGGAAGCCTACCTAATAATGAAATTCGATAGTGTGAATAATGGGCTTAATTGCCTAAGTGAAATTAACAGAATGTGAACAGTAGGCAGTAACCCCAATCCACGAAGAACTACCATTCCCAGAAGTCACCATTCTGGCCCACACGCCCCCACAGGTCACATGACAATCACATGACCTTGTTCCTAATACTGGAGAAACAAACGCGCAATCTGCAAGGCATTTGTGCTCTCGTTGTTTGCTGTGGGGAGACGTTTTCACAAAACGAAGAATAAGGTAGGCCCCTGTGTAGGACAGAAGTGAATACATAAAGCGGCTTGCCATGCATCACAACGCGGTCAGTTTAATACACGTGTGTACCACTTGTTTATTCTTTCAGAATTCGAATTTATTTGAACACCGGTAGCGGCATAGACCAAGGGGAGAAGCCTTCGTGGAAGATAGAAGAAGGTAGGCTTCCGTGTAGGGCGGAAAGAATTAGACAGCTGGTGCGCCCGGCGCCACAACGCGGTCAGGCTAACACCCGCTTGTACTGCTTGTATTTCCACAGAAATCAAGTACATTCGTTAATCCATAGCGGGAGTGAACCGCTCCAGGGCGGATGTAAAGTAAGTCAGTCTTGCATTTGTTATAATGAAACAATGCAAACACACTGAGTGCGAGCTTGACAATTGATATTTACATCATTACAGAATATGTGATCCGCTTGAGGAATATGTTTTTTACCGGTGGCTGCGACACAGATGTGACGGCGGCATCAAAACGCGAAAGGTAAAATACTGCCCTTCTGCCTTGCCTCATTTTTCTTATCTACATAGACTTTCACTAAAACAATCTCACTTTGTTGCAGTGAGTACCCACGGCCTAGACCACAGTTTATGATAAGTGCAGCCCTGGAACTTGAAATCAGCAGGTACGCTGCACTCTCCTTATTGGAGAAATTCTTTTGTAAATAAATAATGGATGGAGGACGAGATAGATAAAGTTTTTCTTGTTTTTTTGTGTTTCACAAATAGTTTCCATGGACCAGACTCTGACAGCCCTGATGAGAGTCTCTTGATTCACCCAAGGGACTCGAAATGCGTCGGCATTTTTTACTTTTTTGCATTCATTGGCAGTGATTAATGCAGAACATTTCTAAATTTACATAGAAGCAGATGCACATTGTATTGGGTTGAAATACTCTGTACATTTTTCTTGTTTAAAAGATGGGTTAATAATCAGGATCGAGACTGTATTATTGAGTAACAGTTCCATGTTTCACTGTGATTAAGAGCACTTTGATACTGTAATTGTATATATATGTAATCGTCATTTGTGTAGTAATGTTTTCATTATTGTAACAGTTTATGTTTTTTGTGGAATAATTTTGCACTGTGGAGTATATGGTAATACATGAAGTTGATGATGTTCTTTGTTTTGCCTATACTAAAATAATTGAGAAATTCAAAAGTGAATGAACTTAAAAGACTTAAAAGTCTGGATAAACTAATAAATGTTGGTTTACCCAAATTCAGCATTCATTGTTATATTCATAATAGAGGCATAGGTAAAATCCCCATTTTTTTGCATTTAACAGTGGCCCGACCTACCCTCTTTCCCAGTGGGCCCAACCCCCAGTTGCCTTCATACTTTTAGAAAGCTAGCATTTGCTTGCCTAACCATTTCAGCCCGCCTCTGCTTTTGTGTGTATCTGACTGTCTGAGTTGTGTGAGTGACAGGGCTGGGAGGTGACAGGTGG
Organism: Lissotriton helveticus; assembly: GCF_964261635.1. Taxonomy (NCBI): domain Eukaryota; kingdom Metazoa; phylum Chordata; class Amphibia; order Caudata; family Salamandridae; genus Lissotriton; species Lissotriton helveticus. The sequence continues at coordinate 521,328,168 of NC_136059.1, read as the reverse complement.
TGAATGGCAGGATGACCCCTTAATGAGAGGTGGGAGTTTCCCTGAGCTATGCATCAGGCTGTGCTCAGCCACCACAATGCTGGCTCCGCCCCCCTGGGGAGCGACTGATGACTCAGCCTGCACCTGGCCCAGGAAGGACCGAAGCTTGTCAACAAAGTGCTCCTGGCTGCCCCTGTCCACACAATGCTGGCTCCGCCCCCCTGGGGAGCGGCTGATGTGCCTGTCCTCACACTGAATGCAGAAGCCAGAAGTACCCACCACAAGTGCTCAGAGGCTGAGAGCAGTTATGCAAAGGCCCCCCTGGCCTGTAAGAACAAAAGAAACTGGGTATAAAGGTAGGAGCCCTGCTCCTTGTGAATTAGAATCCTGTTTTACCACGAAGGACCTCTGCCCGACTAGAAGGAGAAGAGACGCTGGGAGGACTGGCCTGCTGCTTGCCTTGCTGAGAAAGGAGAGGAAAAGACTTGATGAGAAAAGACTTTGCTGCTTTGTGCCTAAACATTCTCCAAGGGCTTGATTGAGCTTGCCCCCTGACCTGAGCCACAGGACCATCTGGCTCAACCTGCCCTCTGCTCGTCTGCCGGTATTTATCCGGGATTTCTACAACTGCCGGAGCTGTGACCCTGGTGCCCCCAGCCCCTTCCTGAGGCCGTGACCGACTGTGTCTCCCCGCTGAGGAGATCGCTGTGTCATCCCACCTTGGAGGGCTCGCTGTCGTGGTGCCCCCCAGCCCCTCCTAGAGGCCATGATCGCCAGGTTTCCCCATCCCTGCCGAGGGAGAGCCCAGCTCTGCTGAGCTGCTCCCCCTCCGCCGAGGGAAACCACTGAACCCACCGCCCACGGAGGCTCGCTGTTGTGCCCCACTCTCCCGCCAGAAATCCCCACCGGACGTCCACAGACCCAGAGGACAGACCTCCGCTGTCCGAACGCCTCGGGTGCCAGCCTCGCTCTGCCTGAGAGCCGCTGGGCACCTCGCATCTGCCACCGGAGGAAAGCCACCACCGAGACCGTCATCGGGCTCGGGGCCCGCAACGTTTGTTCCCCCCCCTTTGTTTGTTGCCAGCCGCCCTACCTACAAGTGCCCCCGGCCTAAGGATCAGCTGTGGTGCGAGCCGCCCTTTCCAGCTGACTCGCACCGCTCTGTGTGCCTGCTCGCGGCGCCGCTCCGCTCTGCGAGAGCGCTCCAGCCCCTCCCGTCGGAATTTTGGAAGGGGAAGCCGCAGGCTGCATTCCGCGCCCCGGCCCGAGTGACAGGGGCTGCTCCAGGTTCTTTGGCCCTTGCCTTCCGTGGGCCGCTCTGAGGCCAGCGCTAACCCCCGCCTGACTCCCGCAGACCAGTGGGGGCCGTGCGCGCCACTAGACTCGGCGGGGCCGAACGCGTCCCACGCGGGAAGCGTGAGCTTTGGACGGTCGGGCCCAGATCTCGGCCCGGAACGGGCAGGAAGCGTTAAGGAGCCCCTGGCCCGGCTGTAACAAGATAAAGGGGAGCAGTGTGAACCAAGTACCCCCCAGGACTTGAGAGAACTGTTCTGGGAGGTACCCTGAAGAGGAATAGCCGTTTTTAAAAGACTAAGAGTACATTTGAACTGCAACTAGAAGAAAACTTGCCTATTTACAACCTGTGGTGCAACGAAAGCATTATTTGATCTTGTGATAAGTCTGATCTGAGACATATATATATTTTTACATAAAGAAGCGTATTTTTATATATTTACAGCCTGGTGTCCATTTGTGGGGGGATTGGTACATTTTACTGTGTGTGTGATCACAAATGCTTAACTGAATAACGCCTGAGGATTAGCCTTGGCTGCTCACGCCATGCACCTAGAGGGTGAGCAAGGGTAATTCTAAGGGGTCATCCTTCGCCCTGACTTAGAGGAGAGGGTCCCTGCTTGTCACAAGTGCATACTTGCGCCAACCAGAGACCCCCAATTCTAACATTGGACGCAGCGGTGAGGATTTGCGAATTTGCATTTGTGATTTACATACAGTGAATTACTGATCACCACATAGTGAGAGCAGACCTATAACGCGGCCACAGGTTTCCATTTTTTTAAATTTTGTTGAGACATCTGCCATTACTGAAGCCATGCCTGGCTCACTCCCTGCTGGAAGAGCGCTCTCTACCTTCTCTGGAGAAGATGACATAGATTGGAGGGAAGAAGCCTTGAGGGCCTTAACCAATGACCGACTGAGAGAACTCTGCACGGAGTGCAGAATTGCCAAAGGTGGATTGAACAACAAGACCCAACTCGTGATGGCGCTGAGAGCCTGGAAGGAGTCAAGGGATCCCCAGACGCCGGAGAATATCATTCCACCAGATGGCGCTGTAGAGCCCAACAGAGGCCTGTCACCAGAGGAGCTGGCAGACAGGGCAGCAGACAGGGCACATGCAATGGAGATGGCAAGATTAGCTGGGCAACTGGAAATGGAAAAGCAAAAAATGGAAATGGACAAGCAAAGATTGGCCATGGAGGCACAGCAACGCCAGCTGGACCATGACCTAAGAATGAAGGAGTTGGAGCAGAGAGGTTTGGGAACAACTCCTTCTGGTGGCAGCACAACGCCGGTGCAGGTAGAGTCCAAGGTGTACATCCCCAAAGATGTAGTTAAGGAGTTCTTTAGGGGGGATGACATAGGACAGTGGTTTAGGGCATATGAGGTAGCCATGTCCTCCCACCGGGTCCCTGAAAAGGATTGGGGAGCGGGGTTGTGGGGGAGGTTCCTTAGCGAAGGGCGGGACACCCTGCTAGATTTGCCCACTGAAGAACAGATTTCCTATCCCCACATGAAAGAGGCCTTAATGACCAGGTATGGGCTTACCCCTGAATTGTATAGACAGAGGTTCAGGGGGTGTGCAAAGCGTCCTGGGACTACGTATGTGGAGTATGTGAATTTTTTTTGCAGAGCCCTGGATGGTTGGGTGAAGGATAACAAGGTGAATGATTTTCAAAGTCTCTTTGATTTAATTGCATGGGAGCACTTGTCTGATAACTGTTTTCCTGAGTTACGCCAGCACCTGATTGATAGCAAGCTGTCCAACCCGAGGAAGCTTGCTGAGGAGGCGGACCGCTGGCTCAGCACCAGGGTTCACAAGGGTTCAGTGTGAGACTCCGCCAAGGGTGGGCAGGGTCCCCAGCAGAAGAGTGGGGGGGACAGGGGTAAACAGAAAGGGTTCCCTAAAGGCCCCCAAAGTAATCCTCAAGGGAACCAGCAGAAAGGTTCTCAGCCTCCCCCACCCCCAAAGCAGAATGGGGCCCCGACAGGTAGACCTGTTCCAAAGGGGCCCTTCAATTGTTTCAGATGTGGTGACCCGGGGCACATAGCCAGTGACCCCAAGTGTCGCCTGTTTGGTAAACCCGCACCCACTGGTGCTCCACCCCGGCAAGTGACTAGTGTTCACTTAGGAGAAGAAGTGATGGTCCCAGGGGGTGGAGATCCTGTTCAGATGACCCTAGTCTCATTAGGAGACAGTGAAATGGTCCCTACAAACTACCTGCCCTCTAACACTAAGAAATATGGGCAGGTGGTGACCATCAATGGTAGGAAAGCTGAGGCTCTTAGAGATACAGGAGCCAGTGTGACTGCAGTGAGGCAGCACCTGGTGTCTCAAGAGCAGGTTGTACCCCATGCCTACTGTAGGGTTGTCAACGCTGACAATTCTGAGAGCCAGTGTCCGATGGCTTAAGTTCCCTTCGAGTGGGGGGGGTCTGCAGGTCTGTGTGAGGAAAACCATGCCTGTAGACTGTTTGCTAGGGAATGACTTGGAGGACTCCCCTTGGGAAAAGGTGGAGAAAACGACTCACCTGAAGATGGTGGGTCTGCCTGACTGGGCGTGCGTGACCACCCGGTCCATGGCAGCCAGTAGGGGTGATCAAGAGGTCCTGGGGCCTGAAGGAGAGGCCCAGGAACCGGCCTTAGAGAGAAGGCACAGGGGGCGCGGGAAACCGGCCCCTGTTGTTCCCACGGTCCAGGAGGAAGCAGACCTTGAGGGGGATGCCCTGGAGCCTACTGGGGAACAAATTGCTGAACTGGGGGACCTGCCTGAGCTGACCCATTGGCAGCAAGAAGGAGGCCCCTCCAGGGAGGAATTCTGCAGGGAGCAGAAAGAATGCCCTTCTCTCGCGGGTATGCGGCAGCAGGCTGCAGACCAGGCCAATGGTGTTCAGGCCAAAACACATTATGTGTACTGGGAGAACGACCTCCTGTACTCAGAGCCTAAGGCTGCTGAACCTGGGTCAGCCCGTGTGCTGGTGGTACCCCAGAAGTTCAGAGCCTTCCTACTGGGACTGGCTCATGATGTGCCGTTAGCAGGGCATTTGGGGATGGACAAGACCTATGACAGGCTTGTCACCCACTTTTACTGGCCCCAAATGCACAAGAGCTCAGATGCTCATTGTAGGACCTGTCAAAATTGTCAGGCAAGTGGGAAGTGCGGAGGGAAGAACAAGGCTCCCCTCCAACCATTCCCTGTGGTCAGTACTCCATTCCAACGAGTGGGTATTGACATTGTTGGGCCTCTGGACCCCAAGACAGCCATGGGCAACAGGTTCATCCTGGTCTTGGTGGACCATGCCACCCGGTACCCTGAAGCCATCCCTCTAAGGACAGTGACGGCCCCCGTGGTGGGACGTGCACTGATGGGAATTTTCTCACGAGTGGGATTCCCTCTAGAGGTGGTGAGCGACAGGGGGACCAACTTCATATCCAAATATATGAAGTCCCTTTGGCAAGAGTGTGGTGTAACCTACAAGTTCACCACCCCTTACCATCCACAAGGAAATGGGTTGGTTGAAAGATTCAACCGAACCCTGAAGGGCATGATCATGGGCCTGGAAGGCCCAATGAGGCGTAAGTGGGACGTCCTCTTGCCATGCCTGCTCTTTGCATACCGGGAGGTGCCACAGAAGTCCCTAGGGTTCAGCCCCTTTGAACTACTGTATGGCCACCCCGTGAGAGGACCTCTGAGTTTGGTAAAGGAAGGCTGGGAGCAATCTCCCAGGAAACCTCCCCAGAATGTATACAGTTACATGCTGGCCTTCAGAAACCAGACCAGGCGCTTCAGACAACTTGCTGAGGCAAATCTGGAAGCCAGCCAAGAAGAAATGAAGCGGTGGTACGACCAGAATGCCACTCTGGTAGAGCTTCAGCCTGGACAGGAGGTATGGGTCTTGGCCCCAGTGGAGCCTTGTGCACTTCAGGATAAGTGGACAGGTCCATTTAAGGTGGTGGAGCGCAAGAGTCCGGTAACCTACTTGGTGGACATGCAGTCTCCCAGGAACCCTTTGAGGGTCCTGCATGTTAACCGCCTGAAGCCCCACTTGCGAAGGTCCGAAGTGGGCATGTTGTTGGCCACTGATGATGGAATGGAGGAGGAGTCTGAGCCTCTACCGGACCTCTTAGTGGCCTCTGAGAAAGATGGGTCAGTGGATGGAATTAACCTCTCACCCACCCTGACGCCTGAACAACAGGAGGACTGCCGCCAATTGTTGGGGCAGTTCCCAGATCTGTTCTCCCTGGTTCCTGGTGTCACAGATTGGTGCGTCCATGATGTGGACACAGGAGACAGCTTACCTGTGAAGCATAAGGCTTACAGAGTGACTGACAGGGTCAGGGCCTGCATCAAGGAGGAGGTCTCCAAGATGCTTGCTCTTAGGGTGGTTGAGTCTTCCAGCAGTCCTTGGTCCAGCCCCGTGGTCTTGGTCCCAAAGGCTGCTGCGCCGGGAGCCACACCTGAACTCCGGTTCTGTGTGGACTACAGAGGACTCAATTCAGTCACCAAGACTGACGCGCACCCTATCCCCAGAGCTGATGAGCTCATTGATCGGCTAGGGGCTGACCGGTTCCTCAGCACGTTTGATTTAACGTCTGGGTACTGGCAGATCGCCTTGACCGATGGGGCAAAAGAGAGGTCCGCATTCTCTACACCAGATGGGCATTTCCAGTTCAGGGTGATGCCATTTGGAATGAAGAATGCCCCTGCCACCTTTCAGAGGTTGGTCAACCAGGTGTTGGCTGGGCTGGATGAGTTCAGTGCCGCCTACCTGGATGACATCGCAGTGTTCAGTGGTACCTGGCCAGAACACCTGCGACACCTCTGGGAAGTGTTGATGGCGCTGCGCAAGGCAGGCCTCACAATCAAGGCAAGCAAGTGCCAGATTGGGCAGGGTTCAGTGGTGTACTTGGGACACCAAGTGGGGAGTGGCAAGGTGGCACCCTTGCAACCCAAAATTGAGACCATCCTGGCTTGGGAACCCCCCAAGACCCAGACTGCAGTGAGAGCCTTCCTGGGGCTCACTGGGTATTACAGGAGGTTTGTCAAGGGCTATGGCACTATAGTGACCCCCTTGACAGAGCTGACTTCTAAGAAGCAGCCCAGGAATGTGATTTGGACTGACACCTGTCAGAAGGCTTTTGACACCCTGAAGACTGCCATGTGCACGGCGCCCGTGCTCCTGGCTCCTGATTTCTCCAAGGAATTCATAGTGCAAACAGACGCTTCAGAGCATGGTGTAGGGGCTGTTCTCTCACAGATGACTGAGGAGGGCTGGGACCAACCTGTAGCCTTCATCAGTAGGAGGTTACTTCCACGGGAAAGTAGGTGGAGTGCAATAGAGCGAGAAGCATTTGCTGTGGTCTGGGCACTGAAGAAGCTAAGACCCTACTTGTTTGGGTCTCACTTCCGGGTTCAGACAGACCACAGGCCCCTCAGATGGTTGATGCAAATGAGGGGTGAGAACCCAAAACTGTTGAGGTGGTCCATCTCCCTACAGGGTATGGACTTCACGGTGGAACATCGCCCTGGCACAGATCACGCCAACGCTGATGGTCTGTCCAGGTTTTTCCGCCTTAGTGATGGGGAACTCCCTGGGGAAGGGTAGTTCCCCCCACATTTCAGCTGGAGGGGACACGTGTTAGACCTGGCACCTTGGCGTGAGTTTCCCTTCCACTTTTTGCTGTTGTGCCTCAGATGTTTTTGCTGGTGTCCGCTACTCAGGGCACTGCGCCACGGCCAACCCGTGCCGCAGTGCAAGTGCTCCCTACTGTAAAGTGTATCTGTGATTGATGTCCATGATTGGTTCATTGGGTTTACTGTCAGTCCCTAGTAAAGTGCACCAGGAGTGCCAGGGCTTGTGAATGCCAATACTGCGAGTGGGCCTGCAGCGCTGGTTGCGCCACCCACAGAAGCAGCCTTAAAATGTGTCTAGGGTCTGCCATTGCAGAACCTGCGTGCAGTCTGGTACTGTCATGCTGGCTGGGCAAGTGCACCCACTTGCCAGCCCCTAAACCTTCCCTTAACTTCATATTAGTCACCCCTATGGTAGGCCTGAGGGCAGGGTGCATTGTAAGTATAAGGTAGGACATGCTCTGATGTGGGTGGCATGTCCTAATAGTGAATTACTGCCAAATTCGTTTTTCACTATTGTAAGGCTACCTGTTCCCTTTAGGCCAGATGGGCTGCTGGAATTATTACACTCTATAATCCCAGCAGGCTCAGGGAACATGGTAGAAATTAATGTTTAGTATGCCTGAACTCAGAATAATAAAATACTTCTTTTAGTAAAGTTTATTTTAATATCCTGGGTTTGCAAATGCTACTTTTAGAAAGCTAGCATTTGCTTGCCTAACCATTTCAGCCCGCCTCTGCTTTTGTGTGTATCTGACTGTCTGAGTTGTGTGAGTGACAGGGCTGGGAGGTGACAGGTGGTGAATGGCAGGATGACCCCTTAGTGAGAGGTGGGAGTTTCCCTGAGCTATGCATCAGGCTGTGCTCTGCCACCACAATGCTGGCTCCGCCCCCCTGGGGAGCGACTGATGACTCAGCCTGCACCTGGCCCAGGAAGGACCGAAGCTTGTCAACAAAGTGCTCCTGGCTGCCCCTGTCCACACAATGCTGGCTCCGCCCCCCTGGGGAGCGGCTGATATGCCTGTCCTCACACTGAATGCAGAAGCCAGAAGTACCCACCACAAGTGCTCAGAGGCTGAGAGCAGTTATGCAAAGGCCCCCCTGGCCTGTAAGAACAAAAGAAGCTGGGTATAAAGGTAGGAGCCCTGCTCCTTGTGAATTAGATTCCTGTTTTACCACGAAGGACCTCTGCCCGACTAGAAGGAGAAGAGACGCTGGGAGGACTGGCCTGCTGCTTGCCTTGCTGAGAAAGGAGAGGAAAAGACTTGATGAGAAAAGACTTTGCTGCTTTGTGCCTAAACATTCTCCAAGGGCTTGATTGAGCTTGCCCCCTGACCTGAGCCACAGGACCATCTGGCTCAACCTGCCCTCTGCTCGTCTGCCGGTATTTATCCGGGATTTCTACAACTGCCGGAGCTGTGACCCTGGTGCCCCCCAGCCCCTTCCTGAGGCCATGACCGACTGTGTCTCCCCGCTGAGGAGATCGCTGTGTCACCCCACCTTGGAGGGCTCGCTGTCGTGGTGCCCCCCAGCCCCTCCTAGAGGCCGTGATCGCCAGGTTTCCCCATCCCTGCCGAGGGAGAGCCCCGCTCTGCTGAGCCGCTCCCCCTCCGCCGAGGGAAACCACTGAACCTACCGCCCACGGAGGCTCGCTGTTGCGCCCCACTCTCCCGCCAGAAATCCCCACCGGACGTCCACAGACCCAGAGGACAGACCTCCGCTGTCCGGACGCCTCGGGTGCCAGCCTCGCTCTGCCTGAGAGCCGCTGGGCACCTCGCATCTGCCGCCGGAGGAAAGCCGCCACCGAGACCGTCATCGGGCTCGGGGCCCGCAACGTTTGTTCCCCCCCTTTGTTTGTTGCCAGCCGCCCTACCTACAAGTGCCCCCTGCCTAAGGATCAGCTGTGGTGCGAGCCGCCCTTTCCAGCTGACTCGCACCGCTCTGTGTGCCTGCTCGCGGCGCCGCTCCGCTCTGCGAGAGCGCTCCAGCCCCTCCCGTCGGAATTTTGGAAGGGGAAGCCGCAGGCTGCATTCCGCGCCCCGGCCCGAGTGACAGGGGCTGCTCCAGGTTCTTTGGCCCTTGCCTTCCGTGGGCCGCTCTGAGGCCAGCGCTAACCCCCGCCTGACTCCCGCAGACCAGTGGGGGCCGTGCGCGCCACTAGACTCGGCGGGGCCGAACGCGTCCCACGCGGGAAGCGTGAGCTTTGGACGGTCGGGCCCAGATCTCGGCCCGGAACGGGCAGGAAGCGTTAAGGAGCCCCTGGCCCGGCTGTAACAAGATAAAGGGGAGCAGTGTGAACCAAGTACCCCCCAGGACTTGAGAGAACTGTTCTGGGAGGTACCCTGAAGAGGAATAGCCGTTTTTAAAAGACTAAGAGTACATTTGAACTGCAACTAGAAGAAAACTTGCCTATTTACAACCTGTGGTGCAACGAAAGCGTTATTTGATCTTGTGATGAGTCTGATCTGAGACATATATATATTTTTACATAAAGAAGCGTATTTTTATATATTTACAGCCTGGTGTCCATTTGTGGGGGGATTGGTACATTTTACTGTGTGTGTGATCACAAATGCTTAACTGAATAACGCCTGAAGATTAGCTTTGGCTGCTCACGCCACGCACCTAGAGGGTGAGCAAGGGTAATTCTAAGGGGTCATCCTTCGCCCTGACTTAGAGGAGAGGGTCCCTGCTTGTCACAAGTGCATACTTGCGCCAACCAGAGACCCCCAATTCTAACAACCACTATCAATACCTCCACCACCAATACAACCACCACCACCAATACCACCACCACCAATACCAATACCACCACCAATATCACCACCACCAATACTGCAACCACCAATACCACCACCTATACCAATAGCACCACCAATCCCACCACCCCCAATACCACCTCCATTACCACCACCCCAATACCAATACCACCACCACCAGTACCACCACCACCACTAATACCACCACCAATACCACCTCCACCAATACCACCTCCACCAGTACTACCTTCACCAGTACCACCTACACCAATACCACCACCACCAATACGACCACCAGCAATTCCACCTCCACAAATACCGCCACCAATACCACTACCACCACCATACCACGGCCACCAATACCACCACCACTACTACCACCACCACCAATGCCACCACCACAAATAGCACAACCACGAATAGCACAACCACCAATAGCACAACCACCAAAACCATCACCAATACTACCACCACCAGAACCACCAATACCACCACAACCACCAATACCACAACCACCACCAATACCACCAGCAATACCACCACCACCAATACAACCAACACTGCCACCATCATTACCACCAATACCACCAATACCAATACCACAACCACCAATACCACCACCACCAATACCACCATTATTATGACCACCAGCAATACCAGCACCAATACCATCACCAATACCTCCACCAATACCAATACCACCACCAATATCAGTACCACCACCACCAATACCACCAATACCACCTACTCCAACACCAATTCCATCATCACCAATACCATCTCCACCAATACCACCACCACCACCACCAATACCACCACCACCAATACCACAACCACAAATGCCACAAATACCACAGCCACAAATACCAACACCACCAATACCACCACAATACCACCACCAAGACCAACACCACCAATATTAACACCACCAATACCAAACCCATCAATACCACCCCCACCAATATCACCACCACCACCAATACCACCATCACCAATACCACAATACCACTGCCACCAATACCACCACCACCAATACTACCACAACCACCAATGCCACTACAACCACCAATACCACTTCCACCAATACGACAACCACCAATACCAAAACCACCAATACCACATCCACCAATACCACAACCACCAATTCCACCACCACCTCTATCAATACCACCACCAACACAAATGCCCATACCACAACCACCAATACCACAACTACCAATTCCACTACCAATACCACCAACACCACCAATTCCACCACCAACAATACAACCACCACCACCAATACCATCATCACCAATACCACCACCAATACCACCACCAGAACCAATTCCACCACCAACACCAGTACCACCACCAATAAAAGTACCACCATCAATATCACCACCACCAATACCGCAACCACCAAAACCACCACCACCAATACCGTAGACAATACCAATAGCACCACCAAGACCACCAGCCCCAAAACCACTACCCTTATACCAATACCATTATCACCACCACCAATACCACCCCCAATAACACCAACACCAATAACACCCCCACCAATAACACCACCACCAATAACACCCCCACCAATACCACCACCACCAGCACCAATATCAGCTCCACCAATACCACCACCACCAGCACCAATACCACCACCACCAATTCTACCACCACCAATTCCACCACCACAAATACCACCACCACCAATACCACCACCACTACCACCACCATACCACCCCCACCAATACCATTACCACTTGTACTACCACCACCAATAGCAAAACCACATAGAGCACATCCACCAATACCACCACCAATACTACCACCACCAGAACCACCAATACCATCACAACCACCAAGTGCACAACCACCAATACCACAACCACCACCAATACCACCACCAATATCCACCACCACCAATACACCCATCACCAATACTGCCACTACAAATACAATCAATACTGCCACCACCAATACAACCAATACCACCACCACCAATACTACAACCAACAATACCACAACCACCAATACCACCACCACCGATACCACCATCAAGACACCCACCACCATACTACCACCAATACCACCACCACTACCACCAATACCATCAGCTATACCACCAACAATAACTCCACCAATACCACAACCACCAATACCACAACCACCAATACCACAACCACTAATACCACCACCACCAATTCCACCACCGCCAATACTACCGCCACCAACAATACCCCCACCACTACCATTACCACCACCAATATCACAACCAATACCACCACCAGCAATATCACCAATACCACCACCAATACTGCCCCATGCCAAAACCACAACCACCAATACCAGAACTAACAATACCACTACCAATACCACCACCACCAATTCCACCACCGCCAATACAACCACCACCGCCAATACCACCACCAATACCACCACAATACCACCACCAATGCCAGTACCACCACCAATTCCAGTACCACCACCAATATCATCACCACCAATACTGCAACAACCACCACCAACACCAGTATTACCACCACCAATACCCAAAGCACCACCACCACCAATACCACCACCCCCAATACCAATACCATTACCACCACCGCCACCACCACTAATACCACCACCACCAATACCCCCACCACCACCAATACCCCCACCACCACAAACACCACCACCACCACCACCAATTCCCCCACCACCAATATGACAACCACAAATACCACCACCACAAATACCACCACCACCAATACCACTACCTCCAATACCACCACCTCCAATACCACCACCACCAATTCCACCATCACTGTCACCAATACCACCACCACCAATACCACCACCACCACTAATTCCACCACCACCAATACCCACAACATCACCACCATCAATTCAATCACCACCAATACCCTCACCACCAATACCACCACCAATACTACCACCAATACCACCACCACCAATACCACCACCACCAATACCACAACCACAAATGCCACAAATACCACAACCACAAATATCACCACAACCAATACCACCACCACCAATACCACCACCCTCAATACCCCTGCCCAATACCAATACCACCACCACCACCACCAATACCACCCCCACCAATATCAACACCACTAATACCACCCCCACCAATATCACCACCACCGCCAATACCACCACTGCCAATACCACCACCACTATTACCACCACCACCACCAACACCACAGCCACCAATACCACAGCCACCAATATTACCACCACACCCACCAATACCACCACAACCACCAATACCACAACCACCAATACCACAACCACCAATACAACAACCACCAATTCCACAACCACCAAAACTACCACCACCAATCCACCAATATCACCACCAATATCACCACCAATACCAATACCACCACCAGCAACATCACCAATACCACCACCACCAATGTCAATACCACAACCACCAATACCACAACTATCAATACCACCACCACCAATACAACCACCACCACCAATACCACCACCACCAATACCACCACCAATACCAGTACCATCACCAACACCACAACCACCAATACCACCAATACCACCAACACCAGTACTTCCACCACCAATAGCACCACCACCACCAATACCACCACCCTCAATACCACCACCCCAATACCATTACCAACACCACCAATACCACCACCCCAATACCATTACCACCACCACTAATACCACCACCACCAATACCACTACTACCAATACCACCTCCACCAATACCACCACCAATACCGCAACCACCAATACCACCACCGATACCAATAGCACCACCACCACCACCAATACCACCACCTCCCATACCACCCCCAATACCACCACCCCAATACCAATACCATTACCACCACCACCACCACCACCACTAATACCACCACCATTAATACCACCACTGTTGGACTTGGCCCGTAGGGCAGGTTCACCCCTAAACTTTTTGCTTTATGTGTGACCCTGTGTCAGTGATTTTTTGGGTCTCTGCGCACTTTTCCCTGGGTCCCAGAGTGAAAGTGCGTGCGTGTAGCATGGCTGGCCTGCCCTCCCATAGGAATGCATGGGGAATGTGTGTGTCCCTGGTAGTTCCTGATGCGTGGGGAGTGCAGGCTCGAGTTTAGTATGTGTGAACTCGTGAGAGTGAATGCTGCGAGATGGTGTATGCGGCATGTATGTGTCTAGAAGGGAAGTGCTACTTCTGGACATTGAGATATGTGTGCAGTGAGGGTGCTGGAGCGTGATTGGCTGGAGCTGGCTGGCATGCCAGGCTCCAGGAAGTCTGGATGGGTCTGCCCGGTGGTGAGTGGGAGATTAGCATGAGTGATGTGTGGGAGGAGTGTACCTGTGTCCTGGATGGGCTGGGTTTTTCCCACACAATGCTGGCTCCGCCCCCCTGTTGTGTGTCTAACGACCCTAGCCTCCCCAGTGAAAGAAATGGGTGGTTGGGCCATCAAGAGTGCTCCCAAGCCAGCTGTAACTGGTTTTCCCCCCACCCTGCACCTTGAAACAAAGGATTTTACAGTATAAGAAGGGGCTGTGTCCCCACAGATGTTGTTCTCTGCCAGGATCCTGAGGGGGCTGTTGCTGCTGCTGGGCTAGAGGACCGCCACTTGGAGTGTCTCCCTGCCTGGAGACCCAGTGAGCTGGCTCTGGGCCCAGCCTTGCCCCCTGCCCCTTGAAAGGACTTTTTCTGGACCTTTATCTACTGCTAGCGCTGGGGGCGCTTTCTGATGTTCCTAGCGCCTGGGAGCGCTTCGTTTTCCTTCTAGCGCCTAACAGCGCTTTATTCTGGCTGGAGCGCTTGGGAGCGCGTAATTGCCCAGCCGGTGCCCACCCGACATTTGCTCAGGAGTGCTGATTCCCTCGAGTGCCCACCTCGAGTCATTGTTTATTTCACCCTTTGAGCGGCTGCCCACGCCGCATTTGCCTGTGGAGTCACCGCCGCAGCCCGGAGGAAGCAGCACCGCCTTTGCCCGAGCCGAGGAGAAGCCAAGGAGCAGCTGCTGGCGTCACCCGGGAGCCGCGCTGCCATTGGCTGTGGCTGCGGGAGGCTCGCCGGGTGACCTGTGCTCTGATTGGCAGATTGGAGGAAGGCGCTGCCTGCGGGGGCCGCCCGAGGCTCCCCGAGCTGGAGAGGAGCCCCGGACCTTCACCGGAAGCCGGTGAGTGCACCAGACAAGGGAGGGGCGCCGGGACACATTGTCGGTGTCCGCCCCCCCTCCCCCCCTCGGTAGCGCGACCTCGCGCTTTGTGTTTTGAGCCCAGAGGAGGCTCACGGGGGCCTTCGTCTTTCCTCAAGAGCCCCGAGAGGCTCAGGGCGCACCATTGCCTTGGGAGTCCCCAGGAGGGGCACTCCCGCTTACAGCGCCCCCATTGTTCCAGAGCCCAGAGAGGCTCGTAACGGCGGCATCTTGGCATCACCAGTCCCCGTGAGGGACCCCCACAGCCCAGCGAGGCTGCACCTTTGTTGCTGGAGCCCAGAGAGGTTTCCAAGGCGGCATTTGTTTGTTGGAGCCACGAGGCTCCGGGGGCAGTTGTTTCTCTTGAGTCCCCAGAGGGGGGACTCCACAGAAGGCTCCAGGCGCTATTTGTTTACAGAGCCCAGAGAGGCTCAAGGGGGCATGTTGATTTCGTGAGAGCCCTGAGAGAGGCTCTTGTGCCCACAGTCGTTTTGAGAGCCCTGAAAGGCTCTGGGGCACAGTTGTTCTGGAGAGCAGAGCCTGCGAGGCTCTGAGAGTGCCATTTCCTCGTTCTTGAGCCCAGAGAGGCTCCAGCCCGCCTTTTGCTTTGCGAGCCCCGAGAGGCTCGAGTGCCCAGTCCTGGTGAAGAGCCTGAGAGAGGCTCAGGAGGGCCAGTTCTTGTTCTAGAGCCCAGAGAGGCTCCAACGTTGCCCTAACTTGCCCTGTACCAGTTGCCCAGCACTTTGTGGGCAACTGCCACGTTTAGGCCCTGACATTGGGACACAGGGACTGTCACAGGTGGTGACTGATCTGAGTTTTGCGCAACTGTGTTTTATTGCTACACCTCTGAATGTTGATACATCATGTGTTTTGTTCTTACACCCCTACAGGTATTGTGATATGTAGGTGGTTGTTTTCTCCCTAGTACAGGTGGTGCTAGTGAGGTCCTGGTTACCAGTAGTTACTGGTTGTATGCTCCATTTTTATATTTTGTGCTACAGTGATTTACATTCTAAGTGCTATTTCTGAAAGTGTTACTTCTGATTCCTGACAGTGGTCCAGGTGGCCCTGTCTTGTACATATCCCCTGTAAATTCTGCCCGTGCCTCTGGCACATTGTAAAGTGTGTGTTTTATCTAATGTGTTTTGGTGTAATACAAAGGCTATTTTTATATAACCTTGTGTGGAGTTTCCTTTGTGGTGGGTCCTGGGTGTTGTTGCTGGGGTGCATGCGCAAATACTTAACTTACATCGCCTCCAAGTTTAGCCTTGCTGCTCGCGCCACGTTACCTAGAGGGTGAGCAGGGGTTATCTTGGCGTGTAACTCCCTTGCCCTGACTTGGGAGTGGTGGTCTCTGACTGACTTTGGCGAAAGCCCTGGCCAGCCAGGGATCCCATTTCCAACATTGGCGGCAAGCGGCGAGGATAAGGATTTGTGTTTGCGTTGTACCACAGTAGCAGCTGGCTACACTACAAAGCTCTGCATTTTAGATGACCACATTTTAGGGGATTGTTTTTTGAAGTTTCATATTTTCTTCTCCTGAAGGTATCCATTGTGTAATTGTGTCAGTACATTTGTCCCCCGCCCTGCGCCCAGAGTCGGTACCTGTGTCACTTGTGGTCAGGTTGAGGAATCAGGGGTGGTAGAAACTGCCTTACCAGTCCGAGGGGAGGGTTGTGTGTGGATGAATGGTGTGCGGCACTAGGCAAGTGAGTGTGAGTTCTCTGGGGTAGAGAGCTTGCTGATACCTTGTGAATTGTGTACTCCTGTGTTAAGCTCAGACCCCTAGGTTCCCTGTGTAATCTTGTCTCTAGAACGTCCTGCCAAGATGGATCTTGTTTTTTATTTCAGTGATCTAGATACCTACAGTACGTGGGAGCTGGTAAGGTTCTGTGACGAGAGAGACATAGGGAGGGGTGAGTCAAACCCGTACGAACTTAGGGACCGCCTGGTCAGATGGCAAGAGGGTCAATGGGATCGTGAGCGCGGTGAGGAAAGGGCCCGGGCCTCACACCATGAGGGTGATGGGTCTGTGGGGAGCCCTGAAGATTCAGAAGAAGAAGAAGAAGATGACACTGCATGGACGCCAGTAGAGAGTAGAGACCCCATAGATAGGGAGTCCCTTGCTGGGTCCAGTGTAGGAGGCAGCGCCTCATCCCTTTCCCTGTCCCCAGAGGAGCTGGAAGATAGGAGGAGAGAAAGGGAGCACCAGCTGGCTTTAGAGAAGCTCAGGTTAGAGCATGCCCAGGCTATGGCACAGCTGGGCGTTAGAAAGCAACAGCTAGAGACCGAGAGGGTCTTAGCGCAGGAAAGGATAGAGGAGGCTGAGAGGGCCTCCACCAGAGGCAAAGTAGCTCTGGAGGGTTGACTATCCCCTGCGCGCAGTTTTAATTGTCTGGATTCCCCAGGGAGGGTTGAGTCCAGTGGTGGCAGCTATCTAGATTTCAGTGTAGGAATTCCCAGTACCCAGAGCATGGTACCTAGTTCCCAAGAGGAGGAGAACAGATTGAAGTTCAGGAACCTTAGGAAACCACCTCACCAGCAGTGGAAGTATTTTGTGGATGACTGTTGGGAGGCAATGTGGGAGTGGCTGGCGGCTAACCAGGACGATGAGGAGGACGGAGTGGTGACTATGTTTCTCAAAGAGCAGTTGCTCAGTGTTTGTTGTCCAGAGTTGCGCCAGCACCTGTTGAAGTCTGAATACTTTAGTCCTTGGGCGCTTGCTGAGGAAGCAGAGCGCTGGGAGAGTGCTAGAGGTTCTCTAGAGTCATTGGTGAGTGACTCCAAAAGTAGTGGTTCAGGTATCTTCCAGCCCAGCGTGGTGGAAGAGGCTCAGTGTAGCCCAGCTAGG
Organism: Lissotriton helveticus; assembly: GCF_964261635.1. Taxonomy (NCBI): domain Eukaryota; kingdom Metazoa; phylum Chordata; class Amphibia; order Caudata; family Salamandridae; genus Lissotriton; species Lissotriton helveticus. Next base: position 521,310,471 of record NC_136059.1, on the reverse strand, counting down.
TCCCAGGATAGCGAGGAGGGTGTAGGGGCTCACTGCCTGGCTCAGTGGAGCAGGAGTGAGGGGGAGACCGAGGTCCCCCAGACGCCCGAAGCCCTGCCTCAGGACTTGGATGGTTTCTTGAGGGAACACCAGGTTGGGGACCTAGGCTGTCCTGTTAGTCCATTTGAGGAGGATCTCCTAGTGAGTAGAGGACCTGGAGTGTCGGTAACCAGAGCTCCGGTGATTCTAGAGGCTGGCAGTACTGCTCCGGTAGGGAGGGTACAGGAGTCCAGCGTGAGGAGTGATTGGGGGATGAGTTTCCCAGTGGACGCACCAGTGGACCAGGGACTAGCCAGTTGGGCTAGATCTTCTTGGGGGGACCCGGGTGGCGCCACTTCTGGTCTGGGGGATCGTCACGCACTGTCAGGTGGACAGGGGACGGGAGATCTGCGCCAGACAGACAGTCACACAACATATGTCTCATTTGTTAGCCTCAGGGGGATGGAGTGTAAGTCCCCAGAAGTCCTGGAGTGCCAGGCAATTGTTCCACCGAAGGTTTTAGACCAGAGGTTGGAAGGCCAGGTTCAGGATCAGCCTGACCTGAAGGGTAGGACAACTGTAACCAGTGTCCTGACCGGATCTTCTTCCAGAGGAACTTCTCCAGGTGGGAGAGGGCAGACCTCTGGAATGGGGTACAGAGGGTGGGAGAGCCCACCTCTTGTGGAAAAGTAAATTTTGCCATGTTCTGTGTCCCTACGCCCCATCCATCATATGTTATGTATGCATGACCAATATGCGTATGTTATTCCCCATTTCTGATTGAAGACGCAATTACAGTTGTGTCCACCTCTAATATGTTAGTTTCCAGTTCTCGTGAATACTACGAATATCAGGCCTATGTAAATAATGTTGCCACGTTTCTCAGTGTGCACGTTATTCCATTATAAAGTCTCCGTTTCTAGGCCTCAAAAGGGCCCGGACCACAGATTCAGCTCCTGTCTCCTGAAAGCCTCGCTGAGGAGCGATACAGCCCCCACCTGTATCCTCGACCCTTCACTCACTTCCTGCCTTGCAGTGCCCGGTGCACCCCGGCTCTGCCTCTGAGTCTGCCAAAAGTATGTTATAGTTCCTGCTATCAGTTCAGTCCTCCTCCTCTGCATTCCTAAGCTACTGAACTGCATCAATAGTTTCCGTCATTGTCTAGCCTTCTCGTCTCCACGTTAGAGAAATACTGTATTTAATGGTCATTTAATATTCTTCACGCACTACATGTAGAATAATGCATGGTCCAGTCTTAGAATCAAGTTAGCTTTTCCCCTCATGACTTCTAGTTTATATCAACATGTTCCCTAAACAGTAGATACCAGATAGGGTTTAGGTACATGTCGCTCCGACCCTCCAGACTCTAGTCTCTGCTCCTAGCACAGAGTTCATAGCCCCCAGCTTCTCCTAGTAACACGTCATTGCCAGTTTTCGCGCACCATTAGGTTAGAGGTCCCGGCTCCTTAGGTAGCCCCCTCCAATGTTTCCGCCCATCCATGACATATTCTGTTACGTTTTCCATCACATGTCTAAGTAAACTCCCAGTTACACCTCTTATTTCTCTTATCTCTCGCGACTGCTACGTGTCACGCCTTCTACTCCACCTACTGTTACGCCTACTGCAATGTAATGCTATGTGTTTGCGCTATGTATATAAATCAATGTTATGTTATTAAATGTTAGCGCGCTCATCCCAGACCTAGCCCCAGCAGCTGCTGGGCCTCTTTTCCCCTGCTGGGCCCCAGTTGTCCTGCTGGGCCCTGTCATTCTGTTCCTATGCAGGTTGTCCTGATCCTGTCCTTATGCTGTAATAAACCTGCAGAAACTCCTACTACCTCGAATCTTGACTCTTATTTATTGAGCTATCTGTTATGCTATAAGTCTAGTCAAAAATAGGGTATTATTTATTTATTTACCACATAATGGCGCCCGAATAGGGACTTGCCCTTTCCCCACGCGTCGGTGAAGCCACGCCGACCCCCTGACCCTCTGCAGTCGTGACGGAACCATACTGGCCAAGTGCAGATATTTCTGCTTCAAGTATCCCTCAGGCCCACGGAGGAGACGGAGGAGGCGGTCCAGCATCCGAACGAGACGGTGGAGGAACGCGGCGAGTCCCGACCAGAGCCCAAGCCGAGAGTCCAAGGTCCGAGGTATCCGGAGGTCCACCCGTAACTGAAGTCCGAAGTCCGAAGTCCGTCGTAGTCCAGTCCCGTTCGAGGCCTTTCCGTTCCGTGCTGCCCGGTGAGTACCATTGCTGGGGTAGTGTCTAGACAGGGTCAGTCTAAATTGACTCCTGGTCCGTGGGTTGGTGGTACCCAAGCCCACAAACGAAGTATTCACCTAGGTGGATACGGGTCTTGATGTGTTCCTTTATGGGACCGGTATGTTCCGTACTGTTATAGCAGTGCATCCAGTAATTCTAGTCTGTTCCGTTCTCGAGAATTCTGTTCTGTTTCTGTTTTCAGTTTTTTCAGGTAGTATTCTGTTCGAACTGTTATTTATAATGTTGTTTAATGTATTTCCAATGTCGTGGTATGCCTGAATTGTTTTCCCAATTGTTAGTGTTTTTCGTGTATTGTATTGTGTTCCGATTCAAGTTTAGAATGCCGCTCTTTTCCAAGTTACGTCAGTTAAAAACTAGAAAGGGTCTGCTGGAAGCAGCAGTTCCTGTTCCGCCTAGGGACAGTCCAGGTCACTTTATGTATCAGAAACATGGCATAAGCGCCATATTGTATCTAGATTTATGGGTAGAATATACCAAACAGTTAGAAGAAAAGTATAGATGGCCCGTATCGGGTACATGGGATGCCGAATGTATCATGCGAGTAGAAGAAGCATTATGGAAAAAGAAAGCCAGACAGTCACAGAAAGATGCCATCGAGTTATGGCGTAAGGAAGCTCATAAAAGAACGGAAAAGGAAGTCAGAAAGTCAGAGTTAAGTAGAGAATCCCAAGAACGAGCCCAAGAAAGAGAATTAATCGAGATAGGTGAACAAGTCAAAGCCGAACAGTCAGACAGACAGAGGCATGCCCTTATTAAGGGTATGTATCCTCTCCTTGCCGAAGGCTTGCTAAAAGCGACCCCAGAGGCACCCAGTAATTTCCCGCCACCATTGGTTCCGACCAAGCTACGTCACAAACCGACCGCAGCTGATATTTTTATTTCGTCCTATTTGGACGACACAGTTCCAGAATATGCAAATCCTGTTCGTGCTCCGCCCGTCCCTGTAAATCAGGCACTTCCCGTTCCTCCAGACACCGGAGTACCTGTTGCGGTACCCCCGGGTCAGCCTGCCATACAAGTTCAACCCACGTTACAATTACCGACCCTGCAAGCACGAAGAATGTCAGTCGACGATTCTAGTCTAGGGGCCGCAGGAGGAGGTCCTCCTCAAACCCCGCCGCCACACAAGCGTTTATCAGCACTCGAGTTACATGCTCAAGCATCACAGCGTACTCCTAAAAGTAATAAGTCTGTTACAGAAATCAGACAAGCTCTTGCCGAATGTGTCTATGACGCAGTCCCAGGCGAGTATAATATGGTTTTATATTCCGTACGCGTAAGAAGGGTGACCGAGTATCTAGTCACCTTGCCGAATATGAAAGAAGATCTAGACAGAATATATCGTTTCATCCGTACAGGGGATGATCCAGAAAGTATTGGCGAGATTATGTCTCAAAGGAAAGCCGAGATTCAGCTCATGATATTAAAGTTCCTGATCAATTGTCTAATAAGAGAACAAGATTACCCGTCTAAAGATCCCGCCGAAATGAGAATCCTAACAAGGTGGAGTGATAATATAGCCGAGGGTAAGCACAAGACCATTAGTGCCATGGAAAGTATGTACAAGAAAATTCGTAAAGAAATAATAAGGTTACACGAACAGCGTAAAGCAGCACAAGTAAGCGAGAAAGAAAGTATCTCTGATCCTGAAGAGGAAGACGAGAATCCCGCCAGAATAGCGTATGTAGGAAAATCCAGATTTCCAGATCGCCATTTACGTCCAGAACCTAAGTCTATTTTTCATCATCCAGCACCAGAACGAGGCTCTTTAGAGCAAGTATTTCAAGCTACCGATCACATTCTGAAATCACGAGTCGGTTATAGCGAATTAAGTACCATGCACGAACAAGAACTAGCCCGATCAGCAGTCCGATGGATTACTGATTCTACCACTTTTCCAGACGAAATAGTGGCACAAATGTTTCTGAAACTGCCCCCAGCCGAGCAACGACTGGTGGGTATGTATATGATCCAGCACCTCATTACCCTGTATGAGGGTCAACATTCTGATCCAGGCCCGTTACATGATATCCTGAACGAGTTACTCCAGTACAGATGGAGAGGTCTAGGTACCGATTTAATTAGTGTCATTCTAGAACAGCGCCACAAGTATAGAACGTTCCTGAACCCGCATTTTGTTCATGTCTCACCCCCAGAAAGTAAACCATTCTACATAGACAGACAGAATCCGCTACGAGAAGTCCACCCAGTCCAAGGGGCGGGTGGCGTAATGCAACGAGTGTTTGTATACACTCCGATTTCAAAGATGGAACTTCTCGAAATGAAAAAATTAATTCCCTGTCATGACAAAGATCCAGCAGGGTTCCATAGAGAATTAAAAGACATGCTCCGTATGGGAGAATACACTTACCCAGATATCATTAAAATGTTAAAGGTCCTGCTACCCGCAGGGGTGTATGAAAAGTTAAAAGAAAAAGAATGGGAGGTGGGAGAGAAAAAGATCGATTGGGCAGCTCTAGAAGCTGAAGACAAGGCACGAGTACCAGGTACCGGTCTTGGAGATAAATGTAAAGAATTACCAGAATTATTGATTCAAGTTTTACCCAGATTATTGACAACTAGGAGAGAAGACTGGGATGCAATCTCAGCCTGTAAACAGAAACAAGAAGAGGATATTAGTGATTTTTATTCTAGATTTGAGAAATGTTTCAGTATTAACAGTGGTCTCAAGACAAGTAGTGAGTCATACCCTCATCTTTTCGTTACCAAATTAGTCGAGAATTCAAGTCCACAAATTAAAAATCGAGTTTTGAAGGTCGAAAGCACCTGGCAAGCAAATACTCCGTCCCAGATGCTCCAGATGCTCCAGTATCACCAGAATAGAATCAGAGAAGAGCAAGAACACGAAAGAAAACGTATGAAAGACACGAAAATGAAAGTGCTAGTTGCACAATCTATTCCTCAAGACAGTCAGAAGAGGAGTCCGATTCAAGCCAGTCATCCTGCAGCTCCCGTTAAAGGGAACTGCAATTATTGTAAACAGCCAGGTCATTTTATAAACGAGTGTGCAGTTCTGAAACACAACATAGCTACTGGTAAGACTAAAGAAAGACCACGTCCGCCGAGACAAGAACAAGTTTCACAGATTCCTCAGTCACAGAATGCACCACAGACAGTTACCGTACCGCAGCCTATTGCTGCAACACAGCACGTTACATCGCAGATGTACCAGTATGCACAGTCCGAGTATCCAGAGTACCAGTCATATTCATGAAACAGCCTAGAGAGGGAGGTAGGCTTGCCTCTCATCGAGATACCTGTAGACCAAGAAGGTCCCTATGTTCACAGTCAAGTATTAGGGAAAGACAGAAAGTTTTTGATCGATACAGGGGCAAGTAGGACCACAATTAGTCACGCCGAAGTTCCAGGGGCTCCGCTCTCAGGCTCAAGAAATGTTTCCCTTGGATTTTCAGGAAAACCCATCGTTAATGAGATTTCAAAGCCAGTTACTCTAGAAGTAGGTCCATTGTCCCGTACTACTGATCTGTTACTTACTAAGTCATGTCCAGAAAATCTATTAGGTATTAAGACACTGAAAGAGTTAGGTGCAGTTATTTGCTGTTCCCCAGAGGGAATACGTCTGTTCCTACGTGACTTTAAGGGTCACTATGTGTTACGAGATTTTGATTCAAGATTGTCTAATGTTCCGCAGCATTTATGGGCGCAAGGTCCAACTGATGTAGGTTACATGCAAATCACACCCTATCGTGTGACTCTCAAACCAGGTGTAGTGTTACCACGAATCAGGCAGTACAGATTGCCACCTGAGGCTGTAGCAGCCTTATCCAAAATTATTGACGAGCTCATGGCTCAAGGAGTAGTTGTAGAAACTGACTCCAATGTATGCAATTCTCCGATCATTCCAGTCATGAAGCGTACTGATCCAAATGCACCCCCAGTATATCGATTAGTGATTGATTTACGAGAGCTTAATAAATGTATTATTCCTCAGTACCCAGTTGTCCCAGACATTTCTTCCCTGTTAACAGCCATTGATCCCGAAGCCATGTTTTTCACTGTTATTGACCTCAAGAATGCATTTTTTAGTGTTCCAATTCATCCAGACAGCCAGTTTCTTTTCGGATTTTGTTTAAATGGAAGGAGCTATATGTTTACACGCGCTCCTCAAGGTTTCACAGAAAGCCCTAGTATTTACAGTCAAGCACTCAAGAGACAACTAGACAATATTCACATGCCAACTGACACTGCCCTGCTCCAGTATGTCGATGATCTACTGATCACAGCCCGTTCTGAACGTGCTTGCGAGCGAGCATCACTTACAGTTCTGTATTTTCTAGCCGAGATGGGGCACAAGGTGTCACCTTCAAAGCTTCAATTCTGTGTCCAGCAAGTGGTATACTTAGGACACTTGCTGTCCAAGAGGGGTAGGCAGTTGACACCCGACCGTATCCAGCTAATAGCGAATCTTCCCCAGCCCAGAACCCAGAAGGAGGTACGTGCCTTTATCGGCCTTACTTCTTATTGTAGACAATGGATTCCCCAGTATGCATTTCTAGCCAAGCCACTGATACAGTTAACGACACAGGAGGCAGCCGTAGCGACTGTCCTCCCTTGGACATCTGAACATACACTTAGTTTCAACGAGTTAAAGAAAGCCCTATGCCAAGCTCCAGTTCTAGCTACACCGAACTACAGTAAGCCTTTTATACTTTTCGTTACAGAACGCGAAGGTACAGCATTATCTGTTCTCACACAAGATCAAGCAGGTCAATACAAGCCCTGTGCTTATTTTTCGAGCACATTAGATCCAGTCGCCCAGGCGTTGCCTGCGTGCCTCAAGTCAGTTGCAGCCACAGCACTAGCTATCAGACAAAGTGATTCCATAGTTTTAGGTCATTCCCTGACAGTACAAGTTCCACATTCAGTAGAAGTTCTTTTAAACCGAACACAAACTCAACACTTGACCATTGCACGTTTAACAGGTTATGAACTGACACTGTTCCAGCCACACATAGAAATTAGACGCTGCAACGTCCTGAATCCTGCTACACTGTTACCATCAGTTAGTTCAAATCCAGACACACATAATTGTGTGGAAGTAGTTAACATTACGACAAAGCCAAGACAAGATCTGACAGACATTCCGTTACCAGATCCTGACCTGACACTTTATGTGGACGGTTCATGTATGAGAACTAGTACAGGAGAACTAGTCGCCGCGTATGCAGTGACTACTGACACTGAAGTTATTGAAACACACCGTATTGATACTCTGTCCGCTCAAGCAGCAGAGCTAGTTGCTCTGACACAAGCCTGTATACACGCCAAGAACCTGAAGGTTAATGTTTACACAGATTCACGTTACGCATTCGGAGTTGTACACGACTTCGGAGTGCTCTGGCAGGAGAGAGGTTTTATGACTTCTCATGGAACCAAGATTCAGCATGGTCCCCTTATTCAAGCTCTGTTAGATGCCATACATTTACCGACATCTATTGCTATCATGAAATGCAAAGCACATACGAAAGTCACTGACATTATTTCCCAAGGTAATGATCTAGCAGACCGCACAGCCAAGCTTACAGCACAGACTCCAGACATTCCAGTAAACATGACGCATATTCCAGATCTGACTACATGCATGACAGTTAAGGACCCTACACAAGATGTCATAGATATCCAGTCACATGCTACTCCCGATGAAATCAAGAAATGGTCTGTACAAGGAGGGGTCCAGACAGATCAAGGATGGTTAACGAAGGGTAGAGCCACATGGTTTCTCCCCGATTCTATGGTTCAAGTCATTATCAACACCGCACATAGCCCAGCACATTTAGGAGAAAAAGCTATGTTAGACAGTATCCAGAACATTTGGTTTAACAAGCATTTACGAGCTGCAGCCAAGCAGAAGGTCCGTACCTGTATGATATGTTGTCAGTTTAATCCAGGTAAAAGTGTCCCGGTGGAACAAGGTGGTTTCCAGCCCCCTGACCACCCTTTTGAGGTCCTCCAGATGGATTATATTCAAATGGAGCGATGTCGAGGTTTCAAGTATGTCCTTGTAGTTGTATGCGCTTTGTCCAGGTGGACAGAAGCATATCCAGTCCCAGATTACACAGCCGCGACCACTGCCAAGCAGTTGGTTCGTGAATTCTTCCCTAGATATGGACTCCCTAGAGTCGTATATTCTGATAACGGCCAGCCATTCTCATCTGAACTCATGAAACACGTTTCCCTTTTGTTAGGGTACCAGTGGAAGTTCCATTGTGTACGCCATCCAGAAGCAGCTGGACTAGTCGAAAGACATAATCAGACTCTGAAAATCCGTATAGCAAAAGTCTGTAAAGACAAGGGTGTGGACTGGTTAGTAGCTTTGCCAGTCGCTCTGTTTTACATGCGTATGGTCGCACATTCCAGATCAGGTCTGTCCCCGTATGAGGTCGTTTTCGGCCGCCCCCCTAATATGTGGGGTACTCCTAGACCCCGAAGTATTACCGATGTTTCATGTAATATGCTGACAGATTACCTAGCTTCCTTGATGTCTGCCCTCAACTCATGTCGTTCACAGGTTGCCGCCGCATTTCCAGACAATACCGAGGTGGCACCGCACGAGATCGTTCCAGGATCCTTGGTGATGATCAGAAATTTTGACAGATCAAGTCCGCTGGAACCACGTTGGAAGGAGCCACGTCAGGTCCTCTTGACCACCCGAACTGCCGTCAAGTTGGAAGGCAGGAAGGGGTGGGTCCACCTTTCTCATGTAAAACTTTTCAAAGGATCGAAACCAGACATTGCCAAGAACATTTCCCAGGATTCGAAGGATTGCCAGAACATTGTTTTAAAGGACTGTCCCGCACCAGACTTTATTACAACCCCTCCCTTGTTAGAGAAAACTCCGCAACAGGAGTATAAGTTAAAGCTCAGGTCTAATAAGTCAGCCAGTTTGATTGTATAAGTCCTCCCCTAGGTGAAACGGTTAGACTGTTTCTGACATGTATAAAATAGACCCCCATAGTGAGAGAGTCAGTCGAAGTTCACTTCAATGCATCGTTTTTCTAAGTTTCATATTATTTCTTAGCATAATGATTTCCTGCACCAGTTATGCTTTCTATCTGTGTTTTCCAGTTCCTCATGTAAATATGTCTGCTCATACTACAGTAGAGCACACGTTTAGTGATCTGCCTCCTCACGAATATTCATACCGCCTCGCCATGCGTAATAACACATTCATCCGTATGTTACATTATTCACACCAGACCAGCAATGCCACTAATTGTTGGGTGTGTGGTCGACTCCCCCCTTTCCAGACACCGAAGGGAGTTCTGCCACTCTTTCCTTATCCATTCTCACACAATGGTTCGTGTGGAGCATGGTCCACGTTAACGTCATCCTCAACAGATATGTCTTTTCTTAACAGTACATGTTTTCCAGACAAGCAAAGTATCCCCCACAGAACAGGTTTAGATCTAGAAAATGAAGTATATAATTTAGGAAATTATTCGTCGAATTTCATGGTTCTGAATGTTCAGTCTGATACTACTCCAGATTCACCCGCTATTTCAGTACTACCAGTCAAAGGCGAATTATGTGTCCGTAGTTATGGTTCTGTACATATAGGTCATAGTGAATGTACTACTGTTATCCAGTATAGTGACAGTGGGAAATCTATTTTCAAAGCTTCACGTCATTCTTATTTTATTTGTGGTCAAACTGCATATGTCCGTCTGCCCCTCGATTGGGAGGGAACCTGTTACATTGCTTTCCTACTGCCACCTGTTTTTCTAGCCCCACCTGACTATCATAGGAATTCTTTCTTAGTACACACTAGACACAAGAGAAATCTCCCGATTGTCGATTATACTGAAACCGCCGCAGAGCAATTCATTGATATAGATAAAGGTGTTTTCCCTTACTTAGGTACAGTTGTAAATAGTAAGCTCATCCGTAGGTTAACAAGAACCCTTGAAGCAGTAGTAGATGAGACTGCCTCTGCTCTAGGTAACTTAACTGAAGAGCAATCCTTTATGAGAATTGTCGTTTTACAGAATCGTCTCGTCCTTGACGTCATACTGGCCGATAGGGGCGGGGCCTGTAGAATTCTCGGATCCAGTTGTTGCATTTTCATTCCAAATAACGCGCCGTCTGTTTATTCAGCTATAACCAGACTCCATAAAATTGCCCATCTGTTACAACAAGATCCAGGCACCTGGACATGGTCCGGTTGGTTCTGGAATATAATTTCCGCATGGGGATGGAAAGTCCTGTCCTTCCTAGGTATTGCAGTAGCGATCATATTTAGCTGCTGCCTCTGTATACAATGTGGCCCTGCGATTTGCAGCATATGTGCTACCTCTTGTATTCCTAGTCCCAAGCCCCGTTCTAAATCTCGTTCCAAGACAATTCGAGACGAGCAAATGGTACTGTATGAAATGATAGACGGTATCATGAATATTGATGTTTCCTGATGGAAACGTAGTGACAAGGAGGGAATGTGGAAAAGTAAATTTTGCCATGTTCTGTGTCCCTACGCCCCATCCATCATATGTTATGTATGCATGACCAATATGCGTATGTTATTCCCCATTTCTGATTGAAGACGCAATTACAGTTGTGTCCACCTCTAATATGTTAGTTTCCAGTTCTCGTGAATACTACGAATATCAGGCCTATGTAAATAATGTTGCCACGTTTCTCAGTGTGCACGTTATTCCATTATAAAGTCTCCGTTTCTAGGCCTCAAAAGGGCCCGGACCACAGATTCAGCTCCTGTCTCCTGAAAGCCTCGCTGAGGAGCGATACAGCCCCCACCTGTATCCTCGACCCTTCACTCACTTCCTGCCTTGCAGTGCCCGGTGCACCCCGGCTCTGCCTCTGAGTCTGCCAAAAGTATGTTATAGTTCCTGCTATCAGTTCAGTCCTCCTCCTCTGCATTCCTAAGCTACTGAACTGCATCAATAGTTTCCGTCATTGTCTAGCCTTCTCGTCTCCACGTTAGAGAAATACTGTATTTAATGGTCATTTAATATTCTTCACGCACTACATGTAGAATAATGCATGGTCCAGTCTTAGAATCAAGTTAGCTTTTCCCCTCATGACTTCTAGTTTATATCAACATGTTCCCTAAACAGTAGATACCAGATAGGGTTTAGGTACATGTCGCTCCGACCCTCCAGACTCTAGTCTCTGCTCCTAGCACAGAGTTCATAGCCCCCAGCTTCTCCTAGTAACACGTCATTGCCAGTTTTCGCGCACCATTAGGTTAGAGGTCCCGGCTCCTTAGGTAGCCCCCTCCAATGTTTCCGCCCATCCATGACATATTCTGTTACGTTTTCCATCACATGTCTAAGTAAACTCCCAGTTACACCTCTTATTTCTCTTATCTCTCGCGACTGCTACGTGTCACGCCTTCTACTCCACCTACTGTTACGCCTACTGCAATGTAATGCTATGTGTTTGCGCTATGTATATAAATCAATGTTATGTTATTAAATGTTAGCGCGCTCATCCCAGACCTAGCCCCAGCAGCTGCTGGGCCTCTTTTCCCCTGCTGGGCCCCAGTTGTCCTGCTGGGCCCTGTCATTCTGTTCCTATGCAGGTTGTCCTGATCCTGTCCTTATGCTGTAATAAACCTGCAGAAACTCCTACTACCTCGAATCTTGACTCTTATTTATTGAGCTATCTGTTATGCTATAAGTCTAGTCAAAAATAGGGTATTATTTATTTATTTACCACACTCTGACCCCGGTGCAACCTGAGTGGATAAGCCCTGGGTTGGAATGGCGTTCTAGGGGTACCCCTCGCCGGAGGAGGAGGAACCCTAGAAGAAGAGGTAGGGGGAGGAGAGCCTTCCCCGAGACTCCTGGTCCGCCTGAGGTTGTAGACCCTAGGCTGGAGAACCAGTGGCAGTCTATTCCTGTCTTGCAGACAGGAAGAGTGGAAAATGGCTCCTATGTGCCAGGGGTTACTACCCCCCGCTCTGCGAATAGGCAAGGACCAGTGGCACCTGGGTGGCCCAGGGCCTGGTCCTGGCCGCGGACAACTTGGGAGTGCCAGTGGGGTAGCTTAGTTGGTCCAGACAGTATGTTGAGAAGGAATCCCATGGGTTCACCGTGGCGTAGAACAGGAGGGTGTCCCTGCAGTTGCGGGCCCGCGTCCGTGTTCTATCGCCCCAAGCAGGGAAGTCCATCACGGTGGTGATTGTTCTCCCCTGCGTTTTGGCTGGAAGGGGGTTGTGTTGGACTTGGCCCGTAGGGCAGGTTCACCCCTAAACTTTTTGCTTTATGTGTGACCCTGTGTCAGTGATTTTTTGGGTCTCTGCGCACTTTTCCCTGGGTCCCAGAGTGAAAGTGCGTGCGTGTAGCATGGCTGGCCTGCCCTCCCATAGGAATGCATGGGGAATGTGTGTGTCCCTGGTAGTTCCTGATGCGTGGGGAGTGCAGTCTCGAGTTTAGTATGTGTGAACTCGTGAGAGTGAATGCTGCGAGATGGTGTATGCGGCATGTATGTGTCTAGAAGGGAAGTGCTACTTCTGGACATTGAGATATGTGTGCAGTGAGGGTGCTGGAGCGTGATTGGCTGGAGCTGGCTGGCATGCCAGGCTCCAGGAAGTCTGGATGGGTCTGCCCGGTGGTGAGTGGGAGATTAGCATGAGTGATGTGTGGGAGGAGTGTACCTGTGTCCTGGATGGGCTGGGTTTTTCCCACACAATGCTGGCTCCGCCCCCCTGTGGTGTGTCTAACGACCCTAGCCTCCCCAGTGAAAGAAATGGGTGGTTGGGCCATCAAGAGTGCTCCCAAGCCAGCTGTAACTGGTTTTCCCCCCACCCTGCACCTTGAAACAAAGGATTTTACAGTATAAGAAGGGGCTGTGTCCCCACAGATGTTGTTCTCTGCCAGGATCCTGAGGGGGCTGTTGCTGCTGCTGGGCCAGAGGACCGCCACTTGGAGTGTCTCCCTGCCTGGAGACCCAGTGAGCTGGCTCTGGGCCCAGCCTTGCCCCCTGCCCCTTGAAAGGGCTTTTTCTGGACCTTTATCTACTGCTAGCGCTGGGGAGCGCTTTCTGATGTTCCTAGCGCCTGGGAGCGCTTCGTTTTCCTTCTAGCGCCTAACAGCGCTTTATTCTGGCTGGAGCGCTTGGGAGCGCGTAATTGCCCAGCCGGTGCCCACCCGGCATTTGCTCAGGAGTGCTGAGCCCCTCGAGTGCGCACCTCGAGTTATTGTTTATTTCACCCTTTGAGCGGCTGCCCACGCCGCATTTGCCTGTGGAGTCACCGCCGCAGCCCGGAGGAAGCAGCACCGCCTTTGCCCGAGCCGAGGAGAAGCCAAGGAGCAGCTGCTGGCGTCACCCGGGAGCCGCGCTGCCATTGGCTGTGGCTGCGGGAGGCTCGCCGGGTGACCTGTGCTCTGATTGGCAGATTGGAGGAAGGCGCTGCCTGCGGGGGCCGCCAGAGGCTCCCCGAGCTGGAGAGGAGCCCCGGACCTTCACCGGAAGCCGGTGAGTGCACCAGACAAGGGAGGGGCGCCGGGACACATTGTCGGTGTCCGCCCCCCCTCTCCCCCCCTCGGTAGCGCGACCTCGCGCTTTGTGTTTTGAGCCCAGAGGAGGCTCACGGGGGCCTTCGTCTTTCCTCAAGAGCCCCGAGAGACTCAGGGCGCACCATTGCCTTGGGAGTCCCCAGGAGGGGGACTCCCACTTACAGCGCCCCATTGTTCCAGAGCCCAGAGAGGCTCGTAACGGCGGCATCTTGGCATCACCAGTCCCCGTGAGGGACCCCCACAGCCCAGCGAGGCTGCACCTTTGTTGCTGGAGCCCAGAGAGGTTTCCAAGGCGGCATTTGTTTGTTGGAGCCACGAGGCTCCGGGGGCAGTTGTTTCTCTTGAGTCCCCAGAGGGGGGACTCCACAGAAGGCTCCAGGCGCTATTTGTTTACAGAGCCCAGAGAGGCTCAAGGGGGCATGTTGATTTCGTGAGAGCCCTGAGAGAGGCTCTTGTGCCCACAGTCGTTTTGAGAGCCCTGAGAGGCTCTGGGGCACAGTTGTTCTGGAGAGCAGAGCCTGCGAGGCTCTGAGAGTGCCACTTCCTCGTTCTTGAGCCCAGAGAGGCTCCAGCCCGCCTTTTGCTTTGCGAGCCCCGAGAGGCTCGAGTGCCCAGTCCTGGTGAAGAGCCTGAGAGAGGCTCAGGAGGGCCAGTTCTTGTTCTAGAGCCCAGAGAGGCTCCAACGGTGCCCTAACTTGCCCTGTACCAGTTGCCCAGCACTTTGTGGGCAACTGCCACGTTTAGGCCCTGACATTGGGACACAGGGACTGTCACAGGTGGTGACTGATCTGAGTTTTGCGCAACTGTGTTTTATTGCTACACCTCTGAATGTTGATACATCATGTGTTTTGTTCTTACACCCCTACAGGTATTGTGATATGTAGGTGGTTGTTTTCTCCCTAGTACAGGTGGTGCTAGTGAGGTCCTGGTTACCAGTAGTTACTGGTTGTGTGCTCTATTTTTATATTTTGTGCTACAGTGATTTACATTCTAAGTGCTATTTCTGAAAGTGTTACTTCTGATTCCTGACAGTGGTCCAGGTGGCCCTGTCTTGTACATATCCCCTGTAAATTCTGCCCGTGCCTCTGGCACATTGTAAAGTGTGTGTTTTATCTAATGTGTTTTGGTGTAATACAAAGGCTATTTTTATATAACCTTGTGTGGAGTTTCCTTTGTGGTGGGACCTGGGTGTTGTTGCTGGGGTGCAAGCGCAAATACTTAACTTACATCGCCTCCAAGTTTAGCCTTGCTGCTCGCGCCACGTTACCTAGAGGGTGAGCAGGGGTTATCTTGGCGTGTAACTCCCTTGCCCTGACTTGGGAGTGGTGGTCTCTGACTGACTTTGGCGAAAGCCCTGGCCAGCCAGGGATCCCATTTCCAACAACCACCACCAATACCACCTCCACCAGTACTACCTTCACCAGTACCACCTACACCAATACCACCACCAGCAATTCCACCTACACAAATACCACCACCAATACCACTACCACTACCATACCACGCCCACCAATACCACCACCACTACTACCACCACCACCAATGCCACCACCACCAATAGCACAACCACCAATAGCACAACCACCAATAGCACAACCACCAATACCACCACCAATACTACCACCACCAGAACCACCAATACCACCACAACCACCAATACCACAACCACCACCAATACCAGCAGCAATACCACCACCACCAATACAACCAACACTGCCACCATCATTACCGCCAATACCAATACCACAACCACCAATACCACCACCACCAATACCACCACCACCAATACCACCATTATTATGACCACCAGCAATACCAGCACCACTACCACCAATACCATCACCAATACCTCCACCAATACCAATGCCACCACCAACACCAGTACCACCACCACCAATACCACCAATACCACCACCAATACCACCTACTCCAACATCAATTCCATCATCACCAATACCATCACCACCAATACCACCACCACCACCAATACCACCACCAACAATACCACAACCACAAATGCCACAAATACCACAACCACAAATACCACCACCACCAATACCACCGCTACCAATACCACCACAATACCACCACAACCAAGACCACCACCACCAATATTAACACCACCAAAACCAACCCCACCAATTTCACCCCCACCAATATCACCACCACCACCAATACCACCAGCAGCACGACCACCAATACCACGGCCACCAATACCACCACCACCACTACTACAACAACCACCAATACCACCACAACCACCAATACCACAACCACCAATACCACATCCACCAATACCACAACCACCAATACCAATATCACCACCACCACTTATGCCAATACCACAACCACCAATACCACAACTACCAATACCACAACCAATACCACCACCACCAATTCCACCACCCCAATACAACCACCACCACCAATATCACCATTACCAATACCACCACCAATAACACCACCAGTACCAATTCCACCACCAATAACAGTACCACCACCAATAAAAGTACCACCACCAATATCACCATCACCAATACCGCAACCACAAATACCACCAACACCAGTACTACCACAACCAATACCAATAGCACCACCAATACCACCAGCCCCAATACCACTACCCCAATACCAATACCATTACCACAACCACCAGTACCCCCACTAATACCACCACCACCAATACCACCAATAACACCACCACCAATACCACCATTACCATTACCACCTGCACCAATACCACCTCCACCAATATCACCAGCACCAATACCACCACCACCAATTCCACCACCACCAATTCCACCACCACAAATACCACCACCCCCAAAACCACCACCACTACCACCACCATACCACCCCCACCAATACCACCACTCTTTTTACTACCACCACCAATAGCAAAACCACAAAGAGCACATCCACCAATACCACCACCAATACTACCACCACCAGAACCACCAATACCATCACAACCACTAATAGCACAACCACCAATACCACAAGCACCACCAATACAACCACCAGTATCCACCACCACCAATACCCCCACCACCAATACCTCCACCACCAATACAACCAATACCACCACCACCAATACCACAACCACCAATACCATCACCACCAATACCACCACCACCGATACCACCATCAAGACAACCACCACTATACTACCACCAATACTATCACCACTACCACCAATACCATCACCAATACCACCACCAATACCTCCACCAATACCACAACCACCAATACCACAACTACCAATACCAGCACCACCAATACTAACACCACCGCCAATACCCCCACCACTACCATTACCACCAATACCACCACCAGCAATATCACCAATACCACAACCAATACTGCCAATACCACAACCACCAATACCAAAACTACCAATACCAGCACCAATACCACCACCACCAGTACCACCCCACCAATACAACCACCACCAAGACCACCACCACCAATATCAACACCACCAATACCAACCCCACCAATATCACCACCACCACCAATACCACCATCACTAATACCACCACCACTACCACCAATATAACAGCCACCAATACCACCACCACCAATACTACCACCACCACAACCACCAATACCACCACAACCACTTCCACCAAAAGCATAACCACCAATACCACAACCACGTATACTACAACCACCAATTCCACCACCACCAATACTACCACCACCAATACCCCCCAGCACTACCAATTCCACCACCAATACCACCACCAATACCACCAATAATAACACCACCAATACCACCACCAGGAATATCACCATTACCAACACCAATACCACTACCACCAATACCACCACCACCACCAATACCAATACCACAACTACCAATACCACTACCAATACCACCACCACCAATTCTACCACCACCAATACAACCACCACCACCAATACCACCACAATACCAACACCGCCAATATAAACCACCAATACCACCATCATCACAATCACTACCAATACCACCACTACCAATACCACCAATACCAATACAACCAAGACCAATACCACCACCACCAATACCAGTACCACCACCACCAATAGCATCGCCACCACCAATACTACCACCCCCAATATCACCACCACCAATACCACCAGTACCACCACCACCACTAATACCACCACCAAGGATACCACCAATACCACCACCACCAATAGCACAACCACAAACACCACCACCACCAGTAGCACCACCACCAATTCCCCCACCACCAATGTGACAACCACAAATACCACCACCACAAATACCACCACCGCCAATTCCACCACCATCACCAATACCATCCTCACCAATACCACCACCCCAATACTAATAGCATTACCACCATTACCACCACCACTAATTCCACCACCACCAATACCACCGCCACCAATACTACCACCACCACAACCACCAATACCACTGCCACCAATTCCACAACCACCAATACCACAACCACTAATTCCATCACCACCAATACTACCACCACCACCAATATCCCCACCACTACCAATACCACCACCAATACCAATACCACCACCAGCAATATCACCAATACCACTACCACCAATACCATCACCACCAATGCTAATACCACAACCACCAATACCACAACTACCAATACCACTATCAATACCTCCACCACCAATACAACCACCACCACCAATACCACCACCACCAATACCAATACCACCACCAAAACCAGTACCACCACCAAGACCAGTACCACCACCAATATCACCACCACCAATACTGCAACCACCAATACCACCACCTAAAGCAATAGCACCACCAATCCCACCACCCCCAATACCAATACCATTACCACCACCACCAGTACCACCACCACCACTAATACCACCACCAATACCACCTCCACCAATACCACCTCCACCAGTACTACCTTCACCAGTACCACCTACACCAATACCACCACCACCAATACGACCACCAGCAATTCCACCTCCACAAATACCACCACCAATACCACTACCACCACCATACCACGGCCACCAATACCACCACCACTACTACCACCACCACCAATGCCACCACCACCAATAGCACAACCACGAATAGCACAACCACCAATAGCACACCCACCAATACCATCACCAATACTACCACCACCAGAACCACCAATACCACCACAACCACCAATACCACAACCACCACCAATACCACCACCAATACCACCACCACCAATACGACCACCAGCAATTCCACCTCCACAAATACCACCACCAATACCACTACCACCACCATACCACGGCCACCAATACCACCACCACTACTACCACCACCACCAATGCCACCACCACCAATAGCACAACCACGAATAGCACAACCACCAATAGCACAACCACCAATACCATCACCAATACTACCACCACCAGAACCACCAATACCACCACAACCACCAATACCATCACCACCAATACCACCACCACCGATACCACCATCAAGACAACCACCACTATACTACCACCAATACTATCACCACTACCACCAATACCATCACCAATACCACCACCAATACCTCCACCAATACCACAACCACCAATACCACAACTACCAATACCAGCACCACCAATACTAACACCACCACCAATACCCCCACCACTACCATTACCACCAATACCACCACCAGCAATATCACCAATACCACAACCAATACTACCAATACCACAACCACCAATACCAAAACTACCAATACCAGCACCAATACCACCACCACCAGTACCACCCCACCAATACAACCACCACCAAGAAAACCACCACCAATATCAACACCACCAATACCAACCCCACCAATATCACCACCACCACCAATACCACCATCACTAATACCACCACCACTACCACCAATATAACAGCCACCAATACCACCACCACCAATACTACCACCACCACAACCACCAATACCACCACAACCACTTCCACCAAAAGCATAACCACCAATACCACAACCACGTATACTACAACCACCAATTCCACCACCACCAATACTACCACCACCAATACCCCCCAGCACTACCAATTCCACCACCAATACCACCACCAATACCACCAATAATAACACCACCAATACCACCACCAGGAATATCACCATTACCAACACCAATACCACTACCACCAATACCACCACCACCACCAATACCAATACCACAACTACCAATACCACTACCAATACCACCACCACCAATTCCACCACCACCAATACAACCACCACCACCAATACCACCACAATACCAACACCGCCAATATAAACCACCAATACCACCATCATCACAATCACTACCAATACCACCACCACCAACACCAATACAACCAAGACCAATACCACCACCGCCAATACCAGTACCACCACCACCAATAGCATCGCCACCACCAATACTACCACCTCCAATATCACCACCACCAATACCACCAGTACCACCACCACCACTAATACCACCACCAAGGATACCACCAATACCACCACCACCAATAGCACAACCACAAACACCACCACCACCAGTAGCACCACCACCAATTCCCCCACCACCAATGTGACAACCACAAATACCACCACCACAAATACCACCACCGCCAATTCCACCACCATCACCAATACCATCCTCACCAATACCACCACCCCAATACTAATAGCATTACCACCATTACCACCACCACCACCACTAATTCCACCACCACCAATACCACTGCCACCAATACTACCACCACCACAACCACCAATACCACTGCCACCAATTCCACAACCACCAATACCACAACCACTAATTCCATCACCACCAATACTACCACCACCACCAATATCCCCACCACTACCAATACCACCACCAATACCATCACCACCAATGCTAATACCACAACCACCAATACCACAACTACCAATACCACTATCAATACCTCCACCACCAATACAACCACCACCACCAATACCACCACCACCAATACCAATACCACCACCAAAACCAGTACCACCACCAATATCACCACCACCAATACTGCAACCACCAATACCACCACCTAAAGCAATAGCACCCGCAATCCCACCACCCCCAATACCAATACCATTACCACCACCACCAATACCACCACCACCACTAATACCACCACCAATACCACCTCCACCAATACCACCTCCACCAGTACTACCTTCACCAGTACCACCTACACCAATACCACCACCACCAATACGACCACCAGCAATTCCACCTCCACAAAGACCATCACCAATACCACTACCACCACCATACCACGGCCACCAATACCACCACCACTACTACCACCACCACCAATGCCACCACCACCAATAGCACAACCACGAATAGCACAACCACCAATAGCACAACCACCAATACCATCACCAATACTACCACCACCAGAACCACCAATACCACCACAACCACCAATACCACAACCACCACCAATACCACCAGCAATACCACCACCACCAATACAACCAACACTGCCACCATCATTACCACCAATACCACCGATACCAATACCACAACCACCAATACCACCACCACCAATACCACCATTATTATGACCACCAGCAATACCAGCACCAATACCATCACCAATACCTCCACCAATACCAATACCACCACCAATATCAGTACCACCACCACCAATACCACCACCAATACCACCTACTCCAACCCCAATAGCAATACCATTACCACCACCACCACCACTAATACCACCACCACCAATACCACCACCAATAACACCACCACCAATAACACCCCCACCAATAACACCACCACCAATAACACCCCCACCAATACCACCACCACCAGCACCAATATCACCTCCACCAATACCACCACCAGCACCAATACCACCACCACCAATTCTACCACCACCAATTCCACCACCACAAATACCACCACCACCAATACCACCACCACTACCACCACCATACCACCCCCACCAATACCATTACCACTTGTACTACCACCACCAATGCCACCACCACCAATAGCAAAACCACATAGAGCACATCCACCAATACCACCACCAATACTACCACCACCAATACCATCACAACCACCAAGTGCACAACCACCAATACCACAACCACCACCAATACCACCACCAATATCCACCACCGCCAATACCCCCATCACCAATACTGCCACCACCAATACAACCAATACTGCCACCACCAATACAACCAATACCACCACCACCAATACTACAACCAACAATACCACAACCACCAATACCACCACCACCGATACCACCATCAAGACACCCACCACCATACTACCACCAATACCACCAACACCAGTACTACCACCACGAATACCAATAGCACCACCACCAATACTGCAACCACCACCACTAACACCAATACCACCACCCCAATACCAATACCATTACCACCACCACCACTAATACCACCACCACTAATACCACCACCACCAATACCACCACTACCAATATCACCATTACCAATACCACCTCTACCAATACCACCTCCACCAATACCACCACCACCAATACCACCACCACCAATACCACCACCACCAATTTCACCACCACAAATACAACCACCAATATCACCACCACCAATACCACCAACACCAATACCAAAACCACAACCACCAGTACCACCACCACCAATACAACCACCACCAATACAACCACCATCACAATACAACCACCATCACCAATACCAGTACCACCACCACCACCACCATCAATACCACCTCCACCAATACCACCACTACCAATACCACCACTACCAATACCACCACCACCAATATCACCAATACATCCACAAATACCAATACAACCAATACCAGTACCACCACCACCAATACCCCACCACCAATACCAGTACCACCACTAATACCACCACCAATAGCATCACAACCACCAATACCACCAGTATCACCACCACCACCACTAATACCACCACCAAGGATACCACTAATACCACCACCACCAATACCGCCACCACCAATACCACCACCACCACCACCAATACCACAACCACAAATGCCACAAATACCACGACCACAAATATCACCACAATCAATACCACCACCACCAATACCACCACCCTCAATACCCCCAGTCCAATACCAATACCACCACCACCAATACCACCCCGCCAATATCAACATCACTAATACCACCCCCACCAATATCACCACCACCGCCAATACCACCATTGCCAATACCACCACCACTATTACCACCACAACCAATACCACAGCCACCAATACCACCACCACCATTACCACCACACCCACCAATACCACCACAACCACCAATACCACAATCACCAAGACCACAACCACCAAAACTACCACCACCAATACCAATACCACCACCAATATCACCACCAATACCACCAATACCACCACCAGCAACATCACCAATACCACCACCAATGTCAATACCACAACTACCAATACCACTACCAATAACACCACCACCAATACAACCACAACCACCAATACCACCACCACCAATACCACCACCAATACCAGTACCACCACCAACACCACAACCACCAATACCACCACCACCAATACCACTACCACCAATACAACCAACACTGCCACCATCATTACCACCAATACCACCGATACCAATACCACAACCACCAATACCACCTCTACCAATACCACCATTAATATGACCACCAGCAATACCAGCACCACTACCTCCACCAATACCAATACCATCACCTATACCACCACCAATACCATCACCAATACCTCCACCAATACCAATACCACCACCAATACCAGTACCACCACCACCAATATTACCAATACCACCACCAATACCACCTACTCCAACACCAATTCCATCATCACCAATACCATCACCAACCAATACCACCACCACCACCACCACCAATACCACCACCACCAATACCACAACCACAAATGCCACAAATACCACAGCCACACATACCAACACCACCAATACTGCCACAATCCACCACCAAGACCAACATCACCAATATTAGCACCACCAATATCAACCCCACCTATACCACCCCCACCAATATCACCACCACCACTAATACCACCATCACCAATACCACAATACCTCTCCCCCCAAATACCACCGCCACCAATACTACCACAACCACCAATGCCTCTACAACCACCAATACCACTTCCACCAATACCACAACCACCAATACTAAAACCACCAATACCACATCCACCAATACCACAACCACCAATTCCACCACCACCTCTACCAATACCACCACCAACGCGTATGCCAATACCACAACCACCAATACCACAACTACCAATACCACTACCAATACCACCACCACGACCACCAATTCCACCATCAACAATACAACCACCACCACCAATACCACCATCACCAATACCACCACCAATACCACCACCAGAACCAATTCCACCACCAATACCAGTATCACCACCAATAAAAGTACCACCACCAATATCACCACCACCAATACCGCAACCACCACCACCAACACCAGTACTACCACCACCAATACCGTAGACAATACCAATAGCACGACCAAGACCACCAGCCCCAATACCACTACCCCAATACCAACACCATTACCACCACCACCAGTACCACTACTAATACCACCACCACCAATACCACCACCACCAATAACACCACCACCAATAACACCACCACCAATAACACCCCCACCAATACCACCCCCACCAATACCACCACCACCAGCACCAATATCACCTCCACCAATACCACCACCACCAGCACCAATACCACCACCACCAATTCCACCACCACCAATAGCAAATCCACAAAGAGCACATCCACCAATACCACCACCAATACTACCACCACCAGAACCACCAATACCATCACAACCACCAAGTGCACAACCACCAATACCACCACCACCAATACCCCCACCACCAATAACGCCACCACCATTACAACCAATACCGCCACCACCAATACTACAACCAACAATACCACAACCACCAATACCACCGCCACCGATACCCCCATCAAGACAACCACCACCATACTACCACCAATACCACCACCACTACCACCAATACCATCACCTATACCACCAACAATAACTCCACCAATACCACAACCACCAATACCACTACCACCAATTCCACCACCGCCAATACTACCGCCACCACCAATACCCCCACCACTACCATTACCACCACCAATATCACAACCAATACCACCACCAGCAATATCACCAATACCACCACCAATACCGCCCCATGCCAATACCACAACCACCAATGCCAGAACTAACAATACCACTACCAATACCACCCCCACCACCAATTCAACCACCACCAATAAGAACACTGTTAGACCTGGCACCTTGGCGTGAGTTTCCCTTCCACTTTTTGCTGATGTGCCTCAGATTTTTTTGCTGGTGTCCGCTGCTCAGGGCGCTGCGCCACGGCCAACCTGTGCCGCAGTGCAAGTGCTCCCTATGAAAAGTATAACTGTGATTGGTATACCTGATTGGTTAATTGGATTTACTGTCAGTCCCCAGTAAAGTGCACAAGGAGTGCCAGGGCTTGTGAATGCCAATACTGCTAGTGGGCCTGCAGCGCTGGTTGCGCCACCCACAGAAGCAGCCTTCAAATGTGTCTAGGGTCTGCCATTGCAGAACCTGCATGCAGTCTGGTACTGTCATGCTGGCTGGGCAAGTGCACACACTTGCCAGCCCCTAAACCTTCCCTTAACTTCAAATTAGTCACCCCTATGGTAGGCCCAAGTGCAGGGCGCATTGTAAGTGTAAGGTAGGACATGCTCTGATGAGTGTGGCATGTCCTAATAGTAAATTACTGCCAAATTCGGTTTTCACTATTGTAAGGCTACCTGTCTCCTTTAGGCCAGATGGGCTGCTGGAATTATTACACTCTATAATTGAATTGAATTGAATTAAAAGAATATTTATATAGCGCCCATGCTACCCGGAGGCCTCGCAGGCTCAGGGAACGTGGTAAAAATCAATGTTTAGTATGCCTGAACTCAAAATAATAAAATACTTCTTTTAGTAAAGTTTATTTTAATATCCTGTGTTTGCAAATGCTACTTTTAGAAAGTCACAAAAAACACAGTTGATGGACAGAATGTAGAACAATTGTGGTATCGGGTTCTATCAGGTCTACATACTTGCAGAAACACTCAGACACCATAAAACAGAAGTTGGCACGGAAACTGAAAATGCAAAGAGACAAGTTTATTAGGACCCCATGGGGTGGTGGTACATTCATACAGCACCCTTCGGCAATGCAAGAAGTATCACCACGAACATCGGTGTGCGACCTCTTTTATACAGTTTAAAGGTAATAAAAAGGTAGGCGGTATACATTTGAACAGTTTTAGGTACATATAAGGGCATTTTTGGAACACAGCCAACATGTGGGAGGAGCTTAATACCACTGGTCAGTTAGGGGAACATTCCTAAGGAGTGACCGCTCTCCAGTCCAAAGATCAGATGTACGCATGCGCGAGACTGACCATTGCTAAAAATAGCCTGTTGCTGGGCAGGGTAAAGGTTCATTGGCATGAAGGAAGGACGAAAGGGCATGCTGACCACGAGGCCGCATGTTCATACAAAATGGAAGCCACCAAATACAAAATGGCCCCCGCACGTTTAGTCAAGTTAACAGAAATGTTCGTGTAGCTGAGCTTAACGCTAACTCAGGTACTGCCAAATTACGACAGACGACCCTTTTAGCGTTTAGCTGAAGCTACCTCATAATGGAAGTAATCCGAAGGGTCATCGTTAATATCGATCAGCATAATTTGCTTGACTTCTGCATTACTCATGTGTACATTTTTAGCAATAGCTCGTTTGGATGGGATACAGGCTGTAATGCATACAGTACATAAAGTAGGACCACATTGAATACATAGGCAACAAAAGAAAAATATCCCAATAATCACACATAGAACCGTTAGCAGTTTCCAATCCCATGTACTAAGCAGAGTCCAAAACCAGCTAGAAAAAGTCCAAGTACCATTGTCAGTGTGAATTTCAGAGGCAATTTTGTGCAATTTGGAAATGGCATCATACACAGATGGTGAATTATCTGGCACATAAACACAACAACTACTTCCGATGATGCGGCATGCATCCCCACGATCAGCTAACACTACGTCCAGAACCATCCGGTTCTGAAGCGTAACAATTCTTGTAATCTGAAGCTCTTCAGTTATATTCCCTAAAGCAGAAGCAGTCTCATTAGCAACTGCCTCCACAACACGTGTTAACCGTCTAATTTTCCTGCTGTTTAGGGCAGCACCCACAAAAGAAAACAGCCCTAAATTAAAATCCACATATTGTTGTAGTGAGGTGTCGGTCTGGTCAACGTCATCAATGTCCAATGTTCTCTTAACTCTATTCAATATAAAATCGTGATACAATACATAATCATTATGGTACATAGGTGGGGCAATAAACACAGGGGGTAATACGAAAGATATATAACATGTACCTAACCATCCAAGAGGAAGACGATGATAACCTTTATTACCGCAAATAAAGTAAGTGTTTCGTGAGGCCACAAATGAAATACCATTGGGAGTATCAAAGGCAAGAGTAACATTGCATTCACTTCTCCCCACCGGAATTGTTCCCTTATTCCTAATACAAAGGTCTGCTTTTGTATCAATAACGGTATTTATATGTAAACTGGTCATATTCGTAAGTCTCTGATTGGTGAAGATACGAGGCGTAGATACATTGTCCGGTCGATATTCTTCCCACTCGAATTTAGTTCCTTCTGCGTGTGGATAGCCATCTCGATCGTTATAGCAAACTTTGTTCAATCGAAAAAGTAGCCCACCTTTTGTTGGCCATCTCAATGTAAAAAGAAGAGTGTACCAAGCATTGCATGACCCATTGTGAGAAAAAGGAAGAGGAATAAGTGGGGTTCCTCCCTTCTTCTGATGCCCAGGTAACATCCCACATACCCAACAATTGGACGTGTTGGTCATATTATGCGTGTGGTGCAATATCTGAATGAAACTATTATTCAAATAGGTCTGTCTATGTCTTTCTTCGTGATAGGGCAAAGTAAAATGGAAATGTTCAGATGGAATTGGAGTGGTAGGCAGTAAATAGTCCTGTGCAGGAAATAGTCTTTCTATAGTCCAAGCTATTACTGCTATTACCACTATTGTTGCAACAAAAAGAACCGCACCCAGAATTCTTCTGTTTTTCAATGTCATAGGTGCCATGGTACAATGAACAAAAGTCTCAAGAAACAAACTAAAAAAAATAAAAATAAATATGGTGCTGAGAACCGAGGCTGCCGTTGAGTTTTTCTCCGAGATTCAAGACGGGTGTCGCTACACTGGACAGAACCGATCCCCCCCCCCCTTGATATTCCCGGCTTCCGTTTCACAAACCTCGGAACGGTTACCAACCAGTCATGAAAAATACAAAAAAAAAAATATTTCCTTGGCCGTAGATTGTACTTCACTCCGCCAGAAATAGTGTGGTCCGGGAAGGCTCCCTCCGACTCGTGAGGCGTAACAGCTGGGCTCTTCTCCGCATCCAAGATGTCTCGGTAATCAGACAGGACAGCAGGGTTCACCAGATCCGGAGAGACACGTCGGCAGTGCGTCGAATGTATCCACCGCTTCTTATTCGTGACGCGCACAGCCGTTCGCGTTGCCAGCAGCACTTGTTCAGGGCCACGCCACCTCGGCTCCAAACTGCTGGATCTCTCAAACACCCGGATCATAACATGATCACCAGGACGAAGATTGTGAGCCTCTCCAATGGAGTTGTCGGGGAGCGCTTCTCGAACCTGTTGATGAATAGAAAGTAAATCATTTGTTAATCGTGCCAAATAATCGTTCATCATTATACAAGGCACATCATGTATCAAACGAGGCTTTGGAACTCCCCAGATATTCATGGGCCTTCCAAACACCACTTCATAGGGTGTGAGGCCAGTTCGGGAGTGTGGCACTGATCTAATAGACAATAATGCCAATGGCAAAGCGTCCGGCCATTTCAAAGACGTGGATGCCACGATCTTTGCTAGCTTCAGCTTCAAAGTCGCATTATACCTTTCTACTAGACCTGCTGACTGCGGGTGGAATGCAGCATGGAACTTTTGTCTTATTCCCAATCCTTTCAGAACGTGCTCCACTATTTTCCCAACGAAATGAGGACTATTATCATTCCACAAAAATTTACAAACACCATAACGTGGGAAGTACTCTTTCAGTAACACCTTAGCTGTTGTTAACGCTGTATTATCCTTCGTGGGGTAGGCTTCAACCCATTTACTGAAAGCACACACCACCACTAGGACATACTTGAGGTTATTACAGCGCTCCAGCTGGATGTAATCCATTTGCAGTACTTCGAATGGTGCAGTAGGTGGAACAAACCCTCCTTTAGGAGTAGAGGTCACTTTAGCAGGATTGTACTGTAGGCATATCAGACAAGTCTGTACTATTCTCCTAGCCGTGCTGGTCATCTCAGGATGCTCCCAAACTCGTGTAAGCAACTTAGTAATCGCAAGAGCTCCAATATGTGCCAGCCCATGCGTCATTTGAACCATTGCCTGCAAGTAAGCAGCAGGTAATTTCCATCTCTTCATGTCTTTGCTTCTCCAGCAACCCTCATCGTCCAACACTCCCTCTATTGCCCATGCTGCAAGCTCCGCTTCAGATGCTGATTTCTGTATGTCTAAAACTTCCTCTCTAGCATCATGCCATCGCTCGGCTTGCGATCTTACCACATACATAGGGGAGTCATTTTGCAGCATGGCAGTCTCTCTCGCTATGCGGTCTGCAAAAGCGTTTCCTTGCCCTATTTTGTCCGTCACCTTTTTATGTGCACTACATTTTATTATCGCCACCTTCCTTGGGCATAATAGTGCATTCAGGAGGTCGCATACCAACTCTCCGTACATAATATGTGTTCCGTGTGAAGTCATAAACCCTCGTTCCCTCCAGAGTAGGCCAAAATCGTGCGCTACTCCAAAGGCATAACGACTATCGGTGTAGATATTCACACATAATCCAGCACTTAGCTCACATGCTTTTGTTAAGGCTATCAATTCAGCTGCTTGAGCCGATTTCTGCGGTATCCGTGCTGTTTCTACCACTTTCTTAAGTGTCGTGATCGCATAGGCCGCGGAAGCTGTACCATCTGGCAATCTCACACACGATCCATCAACCCACAATTCCCCATCTACATCTGGAAGTGGCGTGTCCTGTAAATCGACACGACCCTTTGTTTGTTTGTCAGTCAGAAAAACACAATCATGTTGTTCTTCCTCCTGGGTCTCAGTAACAGGATATGGCAATAAAGTGGCGGGGTTCAAAGTGGCGCACCTCTTCAATGTAATGTGTGGCGCCAGCAATGTTAACTCGTATCCTGTTAAACGGGCACTGGCTAGATGCTGCGTTTTCGTTTGGTTCAATAGCGCATCTACTGCATGGGGAACTAACACCAACAATTTGTGTGACAAAACTATTCCCTCACTCTGCCGTATAGCTACTGCTGTTGCTGCAACTGCTCGAAGGCATCCAGGCAGTCCTCGAGCCACAGGATCGAGTACCGCTGAAAAGTATGCGCAAAGCCTCTGTTTATCTCCGTGTAACTGTACCAAGACTGACAATGCGCACCCATCCTTCTCATGTACATACAGTGTAAAGAGCTTTGTATAATCTGGTGTACCTAACACTGGCGCAGAACAAAGAGCTTGTCTCAATTGTTCAAAAGCATTTTGACATTTGTCCGTCCATTCGAGGGGGAGTGATGCAGTTTTGGACAGCAATGCTAACAAAGGTTTTACAATGTACGAAAATCCTAGTATCCATTGCCTACAGAAGGACGTCAAACCTATGAAAGCACGAACATCCTTCTGC
Source organism: Lissotriton helveticus (assembly GCF_964261635.1). NCBI lineage: Eukaryota > Metazoa > Chordata > Amphibia > Caudata > Salamandridae > Lissotriton > Lissotriton helveticus. The sequence continues at coordinate 521,279,750 of NC_136059.1, read as the reverse complement.
GTGCAAGGGACTGGTGTATCTAAGATTGCTTGAATTCGGTCTGATGTTAATGCACGTCCCTCCTTAGACAAAAGATGACCAATATATGTCACCTTTGGTCTACAATATTGTAGCTTCTTCCGCGAAACCTTGTGATTGTGTTCCGCAAGGAAAGAAAGCAGGGATAGTGTACTCTCCTCGCATTACTCCTGTGTGTCTGCTGCAAGCAGAATGTCATCAACATATTGGATTAGTGCCACCCCAGACTGTAAATCAAATGAATCAAGTTGTCTTTTCAAAGCCTGACTGTAAATGCTAGGACTTTCTGTGTAACCTTGAGGAACTCGACAAAATCTATAAGATTTATTATTTAATGTAAAGCCGAACAAATATCGGCTATCAGGATGAATAGGGATTGAAAAGAAAGCGTTTTTCAGATCAATCACTGTAAATGTAGTAGCCGTGGGTGGAACCAAAGTAAGTAAAGTGGTAATGTCAGATACTACTGGATACTGCGGTACAACTATCTTATTAATTTCCCTCAAATCAATAATAAAACGATAGATCTTAGTATCTGTGTCTTTCTTTAGGATCGGAAGAATTGGACTGTTGCAAACATTATAGGGAACTTCCTCCACCACCACTGCCGTTATCAAGTCATTCACAATATGTATCAAAGCTATTTCGCCTTCTCTAGAGATCTTGTACTGAGGAACACGAGGTAAAACCGCTCCCTCCTTCACAGTAATGCGTACAGGAGGAATAATCATTTGACCCACATCAGTATCGGAAGTAGCCCATAACGTACTTGGAAGGGAAGCTAATGTGTCGGCCTCTTGCATGAGGCACGATCTCTCAATTTCTGGGTAGTTTTCATTCAAAATGACCCGCACCCCTTCAGGGGCACAGCGTATTGTTGCACGAAAATGCTTTAGCATATCAAGTCCCATAATATTATCTGGTGTATTTGGAGATAATAAGAACGGACATGGGGCAGTGAATTTATCAACATGAAATGTAAGGGGTTGAGACAATGGCCTTAGTGAAGGTGTTCCATCGAACCCTATTGCTGTAATCGTTTCGCCAGACAGGGGAGCCCTTCAAACCAAGTGTTTAGACAGAGCACTACGAGTAGCTCCTGTGTCGACCAGAAACTGATCAGTAGAACCCAAAACATGTGCTGATATATATGGACCCCTTTGATCGACTGGTACTTCAGCCGATTCCACACCCCATCCTACGCAATCCTATGCATATCTATTATCCTGTGACTCAGTATTTTCTCCTTCAGCTATCTGGTATTGATTCCGCCGATCAAAAGTATTATGCTCAACCTGACCACGACCCCTCTCTTCAAACCTACCACGATCATTCGCTCCACCTCTTGGTCCTGAATAACTATTCCGTGACCTTCCACTTCCTCGACCCCTCTGACTACGCTGTTCACGAAGTACCGGACAATCTGCGAGCCAATGTCCAAACTGCTTACAGTATGCACACTGATCCTCAGAAATGTCGGAACGAGGGGGAGACGTAACGTACGATCCTCGTCTACCCCTATCGTTCCCTCTCGATTGCGTAGCACAAACCTGTGCCAACATCACTTTCGTCTTTAAGTCCTTCGCTTTCTTATCACTACTTTCTTTAGCCTCTAGTTCCTGACGTTCATAATACTGAGCCATAGTTAATAAGGAGGCAGGCGTTGACGTGGTCATGAACTTTCACTAGCCTTTAATCGCTTTGCAATCTCCGGTAGGAGATTGGCCACATACGTATCTACGAATAAGTGCCTGCCCGTGTCCTCTGTTAATGATTGGCCACTAAATCATGGAATTCTTTCTCATAACGTGAAAAGAAATCAGAAACCGATTCGTCTGACTTCTGCTTACAAGACGCTAACACTGTCCAATCTATTTTCTTGGGGGGAACAAGCGTTTTTAATTTATTCAAGATAGCTGTTGGCAAATCTAAAATCAACTGACACGGTTTACATGCAGGTTCCCTATCTGAATCAGCTCTCACTATGTCCTTCCAATCTGCGCCTAATATCGTTCGATCGTCAAACTTACGAATCATCCTCCACATATCAGGAGGCAATATCAGCCCAAAGAAAAGATCAATATCAACTAACGTCATAATACACGAAGAAATAGCACCCTCCACACCTTCATAGAAAGCTGCTGGATTTTTACGGGGGTCAGGCAAAGCATTCTTAAGTGCCATGACATCTGTTCTACTCCATGGTGTATAAACCCAATTATACACAAAATAGCCCTTTGAATCTTTAGACGTCTTATCATCATCCGTACCGTCCCCTTTTGGAGGGACATACAAAGGTGCAGCTTCCCGCATAGGCAAAACATTAATTGCAACACTCTTATCTGATCCATAAATAGGGCACACTCGAGAAGTTTCCGTCGATCCAGACGCTGGTGGGTTCGATGCCTTTTTCACCGCTCGCAATCGTGTCGCCTCATCCCGTAACCAAATCAACCGTCGGAAAAATTCCTCCGCATCTGAAAGAGCAAAAACACCTTTACGGAAATTCTCACGAGCAACTGATATATCCTTAGGTTCAAACTCAGGAGATTGTTTTCTAAACCGCTCAACAACTTCACCTGCAAGATGATCTAAAAAATACAATCGTTCCTTGTCGGACCACTTGCTCATAAAATCATCAACCTCTGAAACAGTTATAGAATTTACATTAAGTTTACGGGCAATCGAACGCAATTCCGTCATACGCTCGGCATGTAACCTGGTACGTTGTTTGTCCTGATTATCCTCATCCGATTCCACATCCGGAGCCGTAGGCTGAACATACGGAGGCGGGCAACGATCTAACAATGAAAAATCATCTAATTCATTAGTAAGGACAGGATAAAGAGGACGTCTAATAGGAAACTGACCATTAACCTGCAGGTTACGTTCTCGACTCTCTTTCTCTTTCTGTTCCTGCAATTCCTTCTCCTGTAGCTGTAAAGCTTTATCCCGAGCAGCCTTTCGCTGCTCTTTGTCCGCCAAAACTTCTGCACGCTTCATTCGTTCACGCACCGCTTTCTCCCACATACGCACACAATCAAACATATCCTGTCTAGACCTGCGCTGAAACAAACACTGTTCTACATACTGGACTTTTCGCAAATCGAATGACCCATGTAGTGGCCATTGCAATTCACGATCAGGTTTAGTGTATTTGTGCCATAACGTGCTATACATTATGGGAGGAAGGCCAAATTTAATGTACATTTCGCGATTAGGAGTCCCCTCTGGGGGAGCAGGCTGAGATTCATTTAATCGATAAGTAGTACCATTTCCAAAGCAGCACATTCCTCGGAGTGTGCTGAGAACAGGCATGTTCAAAATATCACGAAAAAAAACGCGATATTACATAAAATGGCACTTAAGGGTACTTACGCACGATGTGCCGTTCAAACAAATTCAAAAGCAGAGAAATATCCCTACATGCCTGCCTATGTGAGGTGCACTCCACATATAATTCAAATCATAGGTCCAAACGTTAGCTAACTCATACAAATTCAAATTCACATTCAAATTCAAAAAGCCACAGTAAGTGTCAATAGACTACCTTACCAAACATAAGCTTACCAAATATCTTCAAAAGTGTCCAGATTCCAACTGCCAAGTTCCGTAGCCGAATCAGCCAAAACAGGCACTACACGACAAGCCAAACGATCAGAACCTCAGTCGAGGACCAGCGCCACCTGGAAGGTCAGATCAGAAGGAAAGGAAAAAACACCGTGGGTGCCAAGACTCGGGTCACTCAGTGGCAGCGTACGCGTCCATAGCGAGTTTCCAATCCTTCGTCGTGACCTCTCCTTCGGGCATCCGAGTCGCCGATGAGGTCCCTTCGTGGTCGCCAATTGTGGTATCGGGTTCTATCAAGTCTACATACTTGCAGAAACACTCAGACACCATAAAACAGAAGTTGGCACGGAAACTGAAAATGCAAAGAGACAAGTTTATTAGGACCCCAAGGGGTGGTGGTACATTCATACAGCACCCTTCGGCAATGCAAGAAGTATCACCCCGAACATCGGTGTGCGACCTCTTTTATACAGTTTAAAGGTAATAAAAAGGTAGGCGGTATACATTTGAACAGTTTTAGGTACATATAAGGGCATTTTTGGAACACAGCCAACATGTGGGAGGAGCTTAATACCACTGGTCAGTTAGGGGAACATTCCTAAGGAGTGACCACTCTCCAGTCCAAAGATCAGATGTACGCATGCGCGAGACTGACCATTGCTAAAAATAGCCTGTTGCTGGGCAGGGTAAAGGTTCATTGGCATTAAGGAACAACGAAAGGGCATGCTGACCACGAGGCCGCATGTTCATACAAAATGGAAGCCACCAAATACAAAATGGCCCCCGCACGTTTAGTCAAGTTAACAGAAATGTTTGTGTAGCTGAGCCTAACGCTAACTCAGGTACTGCCAAATTACGACACAATGTCATACATTCACCCCAGTACAAGGATCTGGGCCTAAATACATCGTTTTTTTGCACTCCACACCACCCTGGGTTAGACACTGGCTATATGCAAATCAGCTCTGACCCTGTGCCTCATGGGAACAGTCCGGTCCGAACTACCAAGCCATGTCTTTCCCAACAAGTACTCAGAGACTGAAAGCAGTTATGCAAAGGCCCCCCTGGCCTGAGAAGACAAAGAAATGCTGTATAAAAGTAGGAGCCCTGCTCCTTGTAAATCAGAATCCTGTTTCCCACAAAGAACATCTGCCCAACTAGAAGGAGAAGAAGACGCTGGAAGGACTGGCCTGCTGCTTGCCTTGCTGAGGAAGAAGAGGAAAAGACTTGATGAAAAGACTTTGCTGATTTGTGCTTGAAACTTTCTCCAAGGGCTTGTCTGAGCTTGCCCCCTGACCTGAGCCACAGGGCAATCTGGCTCAACCTGCTCTCTGCTCGTCTGCCGGTATTTTAAAGGATTTCTGTAACCGCCGGAGCTGTGACCCTGGTGCCCCCAGCCCCTCCCTGAGGCCGTGACCGACCGTGTCTCCCCGTCCCCGCCGAGGAAGAGCCCCGCTCCGCCGAGCCGCTCTTTCCCCGCTGAGGGAGATCGCTGAGTCACCCCGCCTTGGAAGGCTCGCTGCCGTGGTGCCCCCCAGCCCCTCCTCGAGGCCGTGATCACTAGGTTTCCCCGTCCCTGCCGAGGGAGAGCCCCGCTCTGCCGAGCTGCTCTCCCCCCGCCGAGGGAAACTACCAAAACCACCGCTGACGGAGGCTCGCTGTTGTGCCCCCACGCTCCCGCCTGAAAACCTTCACCGGACCTACTCAGATCCAGAGACAGACCCCTTGAGGCCCGGGCGCCTCGGGTATCAGCCTCGCTCTACTGAAGAGCCGCCGAGCACCCCGCACCTGCCTTCGCTGGAACTCTTCACAAGCTGCCACTCGCCCACGCACAGTGTTCACCACGGGCTGGGGGCCCGCAACGTTCTTCTTTCCCCCTTTTGAACACTGTGCGCAGTGATTGCTCAGTTACGTCTGCCCCCGCCTTCACAAAGGACCTCGGAGGTGTGGAGACCGAGCCGTGGTACGAGCCGTCCCTCCAACGAGGCTCGCACCGCTCCGTGTCCCCCTGGGCTCCTGGAAGATCCGCAAGCCTGCACCCCCCTCCGCCGTGTGAGCCGCACACCGTGGTACAGCCCGTACACCCGACCCGACCGCGCGCTCCGCGAGAAGCGTGAGCTTTGGCAGGTCGGGCCCGTATCTCGAGCTGGGAACGGACAGGAGCGCTAGAAAGCGCACGGGGAGACAGGAACGGCGTGAAGGGGCCCCAGGGAGAGTATTGGGAGAACTGTGGCATAAAAAGAAGACTAGAACTTTGCTTTATTGAACTACCAGCGCGAAGAACATTTGCCCATTTACAACCTGTGGCCCAACCTGAGAAAAACGTTATTGATCTTGTGATAAGTCTGATCTATATATATATATTTTTACATAAAGGAGCGTATTTTGATATCTAATACCTGCCTGGTGTCCATTTGTGGGGGGATTGGTACCTTTGACTGTGTGTGTTATTACAAATGCTTAACTCCATAGCGCCTGAAGAATAGCCTTGGCTGCTCACGCCACGCACCTAAAGGGTGAGCAAGGGTAATTCTAAGGGGTCATCCTTCGCCCTGACTTAGAGGAGAGGGTCCCTGCTTGTCACAAGTGCATACTTGCGCCAACCAGAGACCCCCAATTCTAACATTGGACGCAGCGGTGAGGATTTGCGAATTTGCATTTGTAGTTGACATACAGTGAATTACTGATCACCACATAGTGAGAGCAGACCAATAACGCAGCCACAGATTCAATTTTTTTAATTTTGTGGAGACATCTGCCATTACTGAAGCCATGCCTGGCTCACTCCCTGTTGGAAGAGCACTCTCTGTCTTCTCTGGAGAGGATGACATAGATTGGGGAGAGGAAGCCTTGAGGGGCTTAACCAATGAGCGGCTGAAAGAACTCTGCGGGAAGTGCAGAATTTCCAAACATGGATTGAACAACAAGGCCCAACTCAAGTCAAGTCAATTATTATTGTATAAAATTATTAAAAATTATTACAAAATACATTTTGCGATAAGTTAAAAACACATGTTTAACATATTACTTGCATTAAAGACTATTGGCCATTTGAAGAATAAAATGACATATATTTCAGTTTGTTGCTATGATTCCCTGTTCGGCTTGCTGTAGGAGGGCTTGTACCTTCATCATATATTTTACCCCCCTGCAAGCCAACATAGGGGATGATCCATCTAGCCATCGAATTACTGCTTGCCTACATGTCCGAATGTTCAGTTTATTAAAAATGTCCTTTAAAAGCCGTCTCCTCAATTCTTTAAGCACCGGGCAGACACATAATAAGTGAGTTAATGATTCATTTTGATATCCACACAGACGACAGTAACAGTCACTGTAACAATTTTGCCAGGATGGTAACAAGTCCTTAGAAAATTGTAGGCCTAATCGGTGTTTTATATATCTTTGTTTTATGAACCTATTGAAGTGACTTTCCCAATACATCTGTGGCTTTACCCCAGAATATGAATTTATCACGGTCCACCCGTGTCGTCTTTTCGCGGTACTTATTTTATCGTGACGGCGCTGAGAGCGTGGAAGGAGTCAAGGGAACCACACAATGCGGTGGATATCATACCACCAGATGGCATTGTAGATCCTAGCAGAGGCCTGTCACCAGAGGAGCTGGCAGACAGGGCAACAGACAGGGCACATGCAATGGAGATGGCAAAATTAGCTGGGCAACTAGAAATGGAAAAGCAAAAATTGGAAATGGACAAGCAAAGATTGGCCATGGAGGCGCAGCAACACCAGCTGGACTATGACCTAAGAGTGAAGGAGTTGGAGCTGAGAGGTTTGGGAACAACTCTTTCTGGTGGCAGCACAACGCCGGTGCAGGTAGAGTCCAGAGTGTACATACCCAAAGATGTAGTTAAGGAGTTCTTTAGGGGGGATGACATAGGACAGTGGTTTAGGGCATATGAGGTAGCCATGTCCTCCCACCGGGTCCCCGACAAGGATTGGGGAGCGGGGTTGTGGGGAAGGTTCCTTAGCGAAGGGAGGGACACCCTCCTAGATTTGCCCCTTGAAGAACAAAGTTCCTACCCCCGCATGAAAGAGGCCTTAATGACCAGGTATGGGCTTACCCCAGAAATGTACAGGCAGAAGTTCAGGGAGAGTGTAAAGCGTCCTGGGAGTACGTATGTGGAGTATGTGACTGGTTTTTGCAGAGCACTGGATGGATGGGTAAAGGGTAGTAAGGTAAATGATTATCAGGGGCTTCTTGATTTAATTGCATGGGAGCACTTGTCTGATCACTGTTTTCCTGAGCTACGCCAGCACCTGATTGATAGCAAGCTGTCCATCCCGAGGAAGCTTGCTGAGGAGGCGGACCGCTGGCTCAGCACCAGGGTCCACAAGGGTCCAGTGGGAGACTCCGCCAAGGGTGGGCAGGGTCCCCAGCAGAAGAGTGGGGGGGACAGGGGTAAACAAAGAGGGTTCCAGCGAGGCCCCCAAAGTAATCCCCAAGGGAACCAGCAGCGAGGTTCTCAGCCTCCCCCACCCCCGAAGCAGACTGGGGCCCCGACAGGTAGGCCTGTTCCAAAGGGGCCCTTCAATTGTTACAGGTGTGGTGACCCGGGTTATATTGCCAGTGACCCCAAGTGTCGCCTGTTTGGTAAACCAGCACCCACTGGTGCTCCACCCCGGCAAGTAACTAGTGTTAATTTGGGGGAAGAAGTAGTAGTCCCCGGGGGTGGAGATCCTGTCCAGATGACCCTAGTCTCGCTAGGAGACAGTGAGATGGTCCCTGAGAACTACCTGCCGTCTAACACTAAAAAATATGGGCAGGTGGTTACCATCAATGGTAAGAAAGCTGAGGCTCTTAGAGATACAGGAGCCAGTGTGACTGCAGTGAGGCAGCACCTGGTGTCTCAAGAGCAGGTTGTACCCCATGCCTACTGTAGGGTTATCAATGCTGATAATTCAGAGAGTCAGTGTCCGATGGCTCAAGTTCCCTTCGAGTGGGGGGGGGGTCTCTGGTACTCTGCAGGTCTGTGTGAGGAAAGCCATGCCTGTGGACTGTTTGCTAGGGAATGACTTGGAGGACTCCCCTTGAGAAAAGGTGGAGAAGACGACTCACCTAAGGATGGTGGGTCTGCCTGACTGGGCGTGCGTGACCACCCGGTCAATGGCAGCCAGTAGGGGTGCTCAAGAGATCCTGGGGCCTGAAGGAGAGGCCCAGGAACCGGCCTTAGAGAGAAGGCGCCGGGGGCGCGGGAAACCGGCCCCTGAAGTTCCCATGGTCCAGGAGGAAGCAGACCTTGAGGGGGATGCCATGGAGCCTACAGGGGAACACATTGCTGAACTGGGAGACCTGCCTGAGCTGACCCATTGGCAGCAAGAAGGAGGCCCCTTCAGGGAGGAATTCTGCAGGGAGCAGAAAGAATGCCCTTCTCTCGTGGGTATGCGTCAGCAGGCTGCAGACCAGGCCAATGGTGTTCAGGCCAAGACACATTATGTGTACTGGGAGAATGACCTCCTGTATTCAGAGCCTAAGGCTGCTGAACCTGGGTCAGCCCGTGTGCTGGTGGTACCCCAGAAGTTCAGAGCCTTCCTACTGGGGCTGGCTCATGATGTGCCGTTAGCAGGACATTTGGGGATGGACAAGACCTATGACAGGCTTGTCACCCACTTCTATTGGCCCCAAATGCACAAGAGCTAAGATGCTCATTGTAGATCCTGTCAGACTTGCCAGGCAAGTGGTAAGAGCGGAGGGAGGCACAAGGCTCCTCTGCAACCCTTCCCAGTGGTCGGTACGCCATTCCAGCGAGTGGGTATTGACATTGTTGGGCCTCTGGACCCCAAGACAGCCATGGGCAACAGGTTCATCCTGGTCTTGGTGGACCATGCCACCCTCTACCCTGAAGCCATCCCTCGGAGGACAGTGACGGCCCCCGTGGTGCGACGGGCACTGATGGGAATTTTCTCCCGAGTGGGATTCCCTCTAGAGGTGGTGAGTGACAGGGGGACCAACTTCATATCCAAGTATATGAAGTCCCTTTGGCAAGAGTGTGGTGTAACCTACAAGTTCACCACCCCTTACCATCCCCAAGGAAACGGGTTGGTTGAGAGATTCAACGGAACCCTAAAAGGCATGATCATGGGCCTGGAAGGTCCAATGAGGCGTAAGTGGGACGTCCTCTTGCCATGCCTTCTCTTTGCATACCGTGAGGTGCCACAGAAGTCCCTAGCGTTCAGCCCCTTTGAACTGCTGTATGGTCACCCCGTGAGAGGACCTCTGAGTTTGGTAAAGGAAGGCTGGGAGCAATCTCCCAGGAAACCTCCCCAGAATGTATACAGTTACATGCTGGCCTTCAGAAACCAGACCAGGCGCTTCAGACAACTTGCTGAGGCAAATCTAGAAGCCAGCCAGGAAGAGATGAAGCGGTGGTACGACCAGAATGCCACTCTGGTGGAGCTTCAACCTGGGCAAAAAGTGTGGGTCTTGGCCCCAGTGGAGCCTTGTGCACTTCAGGACAAGTGGACAGGTCCATTTGAGGTTGTGGAGCGCAAGAGTCCGGTAACCTACTTGGTGGACATGCAGTCTCCCAGGAACCCTTTGAGGGTCCCACATGTTAACCGCCTTAAGCCCCACTTGGAGCGGTCCGAAGTGGGCATGTTGTTGGCAACTGATGATGGGATGGAGGAGGAGTCTGAGCCTCTTCCTGACCTCTTGGTAGCCTCTGAGAAAGATGGATCAGTGGATGGAGTTAACCTCTCACCCACCCTGACGCCTGAGCAACAGGAAGACTGCCACCAATTGCTGGGGCAGTTTCCAGATCTGTTCTCCTTGGTTCCTGGTGTCACAGATTGGTGTGTCCATGATGTGGACACAGGAGACAGCTTACCTGTGAGCCATCAAGGAGGAGGTCTCCAAGATGCTTGCTCTTAGGGTGGTTGAGTCCTCCAGCAGTCCTTGGTCCAGCCCCGTGGTCTTGGTTCCAAAGGCTGCTGCGCCGGGAGCCACACCTGAACTCCGGTTCTGTGTGGACTACAGAGGACTCAATTCAGTCACCAAGACTGACGCGCACCCTATCCCCAGAGCTGATGAGCTCATTGATCGGCTAGGGGCTGCCTGGTTCCTCAGCACGTTTGATTTAACGTCTGGGTACCTGCAGATCGCCTTGACCGATGGGGCAAAAGAGAGGTCAGCATTCTCTACATCAGATGGGCATTTCCAGTTCCGGGTTATGCCATTTGGAATGAAGAATGCCCCTGCCACCTTTCAGAGGTTGGTCAACCAGGTGTTGGTTGGGCTGGATGAGTTCAGTGCAGCCTACCTGGATGACATCGCAGTGTTCAGTGGTACCTGGCCAGAACACCTGCGACACCTCTGGGAAGTGTTGATGGCGCTGCGCAAGGCATGCCTCACAATCAAGGCAAGCAAGTGCCAGATTGGGCAGGGTTCAGTGGTGTACTTGGGACACCAAGTGGGGAGTGGCAAGGTGGGACCCTGGCAACCCAAAATTGAGACCATCCTGGCTTGGGAACCCCCCAAGACCCAGACTGCAGTGAGAGCCTTCCTGGGGCTCACTGGGTACTACAGGAGGTTTGTCAAGGGCTATGGCACTATTGTGACCCCCTTGACAGAGCTGACTTCCTAGAAGCAGCCCAGGAATGTGATTTGGACTGACACCTGTCAGAAGGCTTTTGACACCCTGAAAACTGCCATGTGCACGGCGCCCATGCTCTTGGCTCCTGATTTCTCCAAGGAATTTCTAGTGCAAACAGACGCTTCAGAGCATGGTGTAGGGGCTGTTCTCTCACAGATGACTGAGGAGGGCTGGGACCAACCTGTAGCCTTCATCAGTAGGAGGTTACTTCCACGGGAACGTAGGTGGAGTGCAATAGAGCGAGAAGCATTTGCTGTGGTCTGGGCGCTGAAGAAGCTAAGACCCTACTTGTTTGGGTCTCACTTCCGGGTTCAGACAGACCAGAGGCCCCTCAGATGGTTGATGCAGATGAGGGGTGAGAAGCCAAAACTGTTGAGGTGGTCCATCTCCCTACAGGGTATGGACTTCACGGTGGAACATCGCCCTGGCACAGATCACGCCAATGCTGACGGTCCGTCCAGGTATTTCCGCCTTAGTGATGAGGAACTCCCTGGGGAAGGGTAGTTCCCCCCACATTGCAGCTGGAGGGGACACGTTTTAGAGCTGGCACCTTGGCGTGAGTTTCCCTTCCACTTTTTGCTGATGTGCCTCAGATGTTTTTGCTGGTGTCCGCTGCTCAGGGCACTGCACCACGGCCAACCCGTGCCGCAGTGCAAGTGCTCCCTATGAAAAGTATAACTGTGATTGGTATACCTGATTGGTTCATTGGATTTACTGTCAGTCCCCAGTAAAGTGCACCAGGAGTGCCAGGGCTTGTGAATGCCAATACTGCTAGTGGGCCTGCAGCGCTGGTTGCGCCACCCACAGAAGCAGCCTTCAAATGTGTCTAGGGTCTGCCAATGCAGAACCTGCGTGCAGTCTGGTACTGTCATGCTGGCTGGGCAAGTGCGCACACTTGCCAGCCACTAAACCTTCCCTTCACTTCATATTAGTCACCCCTATGGTAGGCCCAAGGGCAGGGTGCATTGTAAGTGTAAGGTAGGACATGCTCTGATGAGTGTGGCATGTCTTAATAGTGAATTACTGCCAAATTCGGTTTTCACTATTGTAAGGCTACCTGTCCCCTTTAGGCCAGATGGGCTGCTGGAATTATTACACTCTATAATCCCAGCAGGCTCAGGGAACATGGTAGAAATTAATGTTTAGTATGCCTGAACTCAGAATAATAAAATACTTCTTTTAGTAAAGTTTATTTTAATATCCTGTGTTTGCAAATGCTACTTTTAGAAAGTCAGCATTTGCTTGCCTAACCATTTCAGTCCGCCTCTGCTGGTATGTGTATCTGGCTGTCTGGGATGTGTGAGTGACAGGGCTGGGGGATGACAGGTGGTGAATGCAAGGATTACACCTTAGTGGGAGGTAGGAGTGCCCCTGGACTCTTAATCAGGCTGTGCTCTGCCACCACAATGCTGGCTCCGCCCCCCTGGGGAGCGACTGATGACTCAGCCTGCACTTGGCCCAGGAAGGGCGAAGCACTGTCATCAAGGTACTCCTGGCTGCCCCTGTCCACACAATGCTGGCTCTACCTCCCTGTGGAGCGTCTGATGTGCCTGCCCCTCACACTGAAAGCAGAAGCCAGAAGTACACCCAACAAGTACTCAGAGACTGAAAGCAGTTATGCAAAGGCCCCCCTGGCCTGAGAAGACAAAAGAAATGCTGTATAAAAGTAGGAGCCCTGCTCCTTGTTAACCAGAATCCTGTTTCTCACAAAGAACCTCTGCCCAACTAGAAGGAGAAGAAGACGCTGGAAGGACTGGCCTGCTGCTTGCCTTGCTGAGGAAGGAGAGGAAAAGACTTGTTGAAAAGACTTTGCTGATTTGTGCTTGAAACTTTCTCCAAGGGCTTGTCTGAGCTTGCCCCCTGACCTGAGCCACAGGACCATCTGGCTCAACCTGCTCTCTGCTCGTCTGCCGGTATTTTAAAGGATTTCTGCAACCGCCGGAGCTGTGACCCTGGTGCCCCCAGCCCCTCCTGAGGCCATGACCGACCGTGTCTCCCCGTCCCCGCCGAGGAAGAGCTCTGCTCCGCCGAGCCGCTCTTCCCCCGCTGAGGGAGATCGCTGAGTCACCCCGCCTTGGAAGGCTCGCTGCCGTGGTGCCCCCCAGCCCCTCCTCAAGGCCGTGATCACTAGGTTTCACCGGCCCTGCCAAGGGAGAGCCCCGCTCTGCCGAGCCGCTCTACCCCCGCCGAGGGAAACCACCGAAACCACCGCTGACGGAGGCTCGCTGTTGTGCCCCCACGCTCCCGCCTGAAAACCTTCACCGGGCCTACTCAGATCCAGAGACAGACCCCGTGAGGCCCGGGCGCCTCGGGTATCAGCCTCGCTCTACTGAAGAGCCACCGAGCACCCCGCACCCGCCTTCGCTGGAACTCTTCACAAGCTGCCACTCGCCCACGCACAGTGTTCACCATGGGCTGGGGGACCCCACCAACACCAGTACTACCACCACCAATACCCATAGCACCACCACCACCAATACCACCACCCCAATACCAATACCATTACCACCACCGCCACCACCACTAATACCACCACCACTAATACCACCACCACCAATACCACCACTACCAATACCACCATTACCAATACCACCTCTACCAATACCACCTCCACTAATACCACCACCACCAATACCGCCACCACCAATTCCACCACCACCAATTTCACCACCACAAATACAACCACCAATATCACCACCACCAATACCACAACCACCAATACCACCAACACCAATACCAAAACCACAACCACAACCACCAATACCACCACCACCAATACAACCACCACCAATACAACCACCATCACCAATACAACCACCACCACCAATACCAGTACCACCACCACCACCACCATCAATACCACCTTCACCAATACCACCACTACCAATACCACCACTACCAATACCACCACCACCAATATCACCAATACATCCACAAATACCAATACAACCAATACCAATACAACCAATACCAGTACCACCACCACCAATACCCCCACCACCAATACCAGTACCACCACTAATACCACAACCAATAGCATCACAAACACCAATACCACCAGTACCACCACCACCACTAATACCACCACCACTAATACCACCACCACCAATACCACCACTACCAATACCTCCATTACCAATACCACCACTACCAATATCACCTCCACTAATACCACCACCACCAATACCACCACCACCAATTCCACCACCACCAATTTCACCACCACAAATACAACCACCATGTTAGAATTGGGGGTCTCTGGTTGGCGCAAGTATCCACTTGTGACAAGCAGAGACCCTCTCCTCTAAGTCAGGGCGAAGGATGACCCCTTAGAATTACCCTTGCTCACCCTCTAGGTGCGTGGCGTGAGTAGCCAAGGCTATTCTTCAGGCGCTATGGAGTTAAGCATTTGTAATAACACACACAGTAAAATGCACCAATCTCCCCACAAATGGACACCAGGCAGGTATTATATATCAAAATACGCTCCTTTATGTAAAAATGAATAAATATATAGATCAGACTTATCACAAGATCAATAATCGTTTTTGTAGGCCAACAGATTGTAAATAGGCAAGCTTTTCTTTCTATTCAAGTTCCCAGGTGATCACTTCTTCTCTCAATTACAGACAAAAAGGTGATCCTTTCAGTGTCTCTTGACTCTTAGAACCGGTCTGGGTTCTCTTTATGGGCCACAGGTCTTTAAATGCCCCTTCTAGCACCCCTTTGTGCAGTTCCTGTCCCCTCGTGCGCTTCCTAGCGCTCCTGTCCGCTCCGGGCTCGATAACGGGCCCGACCTGCCAAAGCTCACGCTTCTCGCGGGGCTCGCGGTCGGGTCAGGTATACGGGCTGTCCCGCGGTGTGCTGATCACACGGCGGAGGGGGGTTGCAGGCTTGCAGAGGGCCCAGGAGCAGAAAGGGGACACAGAGCGGTGCGAGCCTCGTTGGAGAGACGGCTCGTACCGTGGCTCTGTCTACCCGCTTCCGAGGTCTTGAGTGAAGGCGGGGCAGATGTACGGGAGCAGTCACCGCGCACAGTGTTCCAAGGGGGAAAGAAGAACGTTGCGGGCCCCCAGCCCGTGGTGAGCACTGTGCATGGGCGAATGGCCAATAATGAAGGAATCCCGCGAAGGTGGGTGCGGGGTACTCAGCGGCTCTTCAGGAGAGCGAGGCTGACACCCGAGGCGCCCGGGCTTCACGGGGTCTGTCTCTGGGTCAGGGGAAGTCCGGCGGAGGTTTTCAGGCGGGAGCACACAGCGAGCCTCCGTCAGCGGTGGTTTCGGTGGTTTCCCTCGGCGGGGGGGGAGCGGCTCAGCAGAGCGGGGCT
Source organism: Lissotriton helveticus (assembly GCF_964261635.1). NCBI lineage: Eukaryota > Metazoa > Chordata > Amphibia > Caudata > Salamandridae > Lissotriton > Lissotriton helveticus. The sequence goes on along the minus strand of NC_136059.1, from coordinate 521,264,222 downwards.
CTCCCTCGGCAGGGACGGGGAAACCTGGTGATCACGGCCTCGAGGAGGGGCTGAGGGGTACCACGGCAGCGAGCCTTCCAAGGCGGGGTGACACAGCGATCTCCTCAGCGGGGGAAGAGCGGCTCGACGGAGCGGGGCTCTTCCTCGGCGGGGACGAGGAGACACGATCGGTCACGGCCTCAGGGAGGGGCTGGGGGGCACCAGGGTCACAGCTCCGGCAGTTGCAGAAATCCTTTTAAAATACCGGCAGACGAGCAGAGAGCAGGTTGAGCCAGATGGTCCTGTGGCTCAGGTCAGGGGGCAAGCTCAGTCAAGCCCTTAGAGAAAGTTTCAGCACAAATCAGCAAAGTCTTTTCAGCAAGTCTTTTCCTCTCCTTCCTCAGCAAGGCAAGCAGCAGGCCAGTCCTTCCAGCGTCTTCTTCTCCTTCTATTCGGGCAGAGGTTCGTTGTGGGAAACAGGATTCTGATTTACAAGGAGCAGGGCTCCTACTTTTATACAGAGTTTTCTTTGTTCTCACAGGCCAGGGGGGCCTTTGCATAACTGCTTTCAGTCTCTGAGCACTTGTTGGGTGTACTTCTGGCTTCTGCTTTCAGTGTGAGGGCAGGCACATCAGACGCTCCACAGGGAGGTGGAGCCAGCATTGTGTGGACAGGGGCATCCAGGAGTACCTTGATGACAGTGCTTCGCCCTTCCTGGGCCAGGTGCAGGCTGAGTCATCAGTCGCTCCCCAGGGGGGCGGAGCCAGCATTGTGGTGGCAGAGCACAGCCGGATTAAGAGTCCAAGGGCACTCCTACCTCCCACTAAGGTGTAATCCTGGCATTCACCACCTGTCATCCCCCAGCCCTGTCACTCACACAACCCAGACAGTCAGATACACATACTGCAGAGGCGGGCTGAAATGGTTAGGCAAGCAAATGCTAACTTTCTAAAAGTAGCATTTGCAAACACAGGATATTAAAATAAACTTTACTAAAAGAAGTATTTTATTATTCTGAGTTCAGGCATACTAAACATTATTTTCTACCATGTTCCCTGAGCCTGCTGGGATTATAGGGTGTAATAATACCAGCAGCCCATCTGGCCTAAAGGGAACAGGTAGCCTTACAATAGTGAAAAACGAATTTGGCAGTAATTCACTATTAGGACATGCCACGCTCATCAGAGCGATCCTTACACTTACAATGCACCCTGCCCTTGGGCCTACCATAGGGGTGACTAATATGAAGTTAAGGGAAGGTTCAGGGGCTGGCAAGTGTGTGCACTTGCCCAGCCAGCATGACAGTACCAGACTGCACGCAGGTTCTGCAATGGCAGACCCTAGACACATTTTAAGGCTGCTTCTGTGGGTGGCGCAACCAGCGCTGCAGGCCCACTAGCAGTATTGGCATTCACAAGCCCTGGCACTCCTGGTGCACTTTACTGGGGACTGACAGTAAATCCAATGAACCAATCAGGTATACCAATCACAGTTACACTTTTCATAGGGAGCACTTGCACTGCGGCACGGGTTGGCCATGGCGCAGTGCCCTGAGCAGCGGACACCAGCAAAAACATCTGAGGCACATCAGCAAAAAGTGGGAGGGAAACTCACGCCAAGGTGCCAGGTCTAACACACCAATACCACCACCACCACCACCAATACCACAACCACCAATACCACCAACACCAATACCAAAACCACAACCACCAATACCACCACCACCAATACAACCACCACCAATACAACCACCATCACCAATACCAGTACCACCACCACCATCAATACCACCTTCACCAATACCACCACTACCAATACCACCACTACCAATACCACCACCACCAATATCACCAATACATTCACAAATACCAATACAACCAATACCAGTACCACCACCACCAATACCCCCACCACCAATACCAGTACCACCACTAATACCACAACCACAGAAAACGCAAGATGGCCGCCTGGTAGGGAGCTCCTGTGAGGAGCTCCCAGTGCTGGGGATCCTATTCGGGCATTATCCCTGTTAGCACCTACCAGCACGACGGAACGAAAGGAGAAAGAAGAACGGAACGAAAGAGTAACTGGATCGAGTAACTGGATTGACTAATGACCCCTGAAATGCCCCGATCGGACTTTCGATTCTGACACCCTCATCGCTGACGCGGTGCTGCTGAGCCGACACCGCGGACCACCCTGCCACCAGCCCTGCACTGGATCCAAGGCGGCATAAGAGCGGCGCATCAAAAGGGGCGGCTGAAACTCCAGGAGCCTGTTCCAGACAGCTCGACGACTTCGGAGGGCTGGAAGTGGTCCCCCGCTACAAGGCGGAGGAAGGCACTGGAGCTCGGTTGCTGATCCATCCCTAGAAGCCCAAAGGCACACACGGCTGAATCGGCGGGCACCCTCGGCAGCATAGGATCGGTGACGCTGAGGAAGGGGGTCGGCGCTGGCTGAGCCGGCGCGGGTGAACAAGCGCTCCCCCCTCCAAGGATTCTTTCAGAACGGAGCGGTCGGCGTCTGGAGCGGCTCCGGTGTGCCCTGTGGTGTGTCTTCAGTAGTGATTCGACGGGAGGCCCCCCCCCCCGCCGTCCAGTGGTTCGGTGAGTACGGAACGGGGGGCATCTGGAACGGCTCCGGTGTGCCATTGTCTAGATGTTTGGGGCAGCATTTTGGCGGGAGGCTTCCCCCCCTCCCTCCCTCCCCCCTCACAGTGCCGGTATGCCCTGTTTACCGGTGTGTTGGGGGCAACCACTGCGCAACTTGGGAGAAGCCTGATGTGAGCAGCAGCGTCAGTGGTGATTTGTAAGGTAACTGCACGCAGAGCTATTTACCAAAATACCCATGCAGGTCTTTTCACTCTCTGCCTGGGATACAGCACACAAAACTATTTGAACAGCTTCAGGGGCGACTCGAAGGGCAACTACTCGCAATCCCATCATCTTAAACACTCATGCAGGTTTTTTACGCTTTGCCCGGACTTCTATACTGATATCTTTATGTGACTGGTATTTTCGCGGGCTTTTTCACTCTCCATTGGCTAATCTGGCTGGGGCCATAAAGTTGGAACCATAAATCGCCCCCCTGCCCACCAGATGACCATGAAGCTACATACCAACGCGGTCAGGGAGCAGCAAAACAGAGATAAGCCACCATCTAGCAGCATAGAAGCTGAACTCTGCTCCCCCCCTCAATCAACATGGAAGATGGACTAACTCGACATTCCCAGAGTAGAAAGGGAAACCAAACTCTGTAATCCCTCCATTTTGGCTGCCATCTTAGACTGGTCTCTCTCTCTCTCTCTCTCTTTGTCGGCCATCCTGGACTAGTCTTTCTCACTACTTGAACACACCCTAAGAAAGCCTCATTAGGCTAATATTAATTAGCGAATGTCTGCCATTTTTGCAGTATCATACCTCCAATTGCTTTTAATGCACCGATAGTTAGCTCATATAGCATCCTAAGAAATGGCCTTTTTAGACTATTATTAATTAACGAGTGTCTGCCTTTTATTGCAGTATTATACTTCTACTTGTTTATAATGCACCGATCGTTAGCTCATATAGCACCCTAAGAAATGGCCTCTTTAGACTATTATCAACTAGTGAATGTGTGCCTTTTATTGCAGTATTATACTTCTACTTGTTTTTAATGCACCGATCGTTAGCTCATATTGCACCCTATGCATGATTTACTTGATTGTACTTTTTGCTCCTTCTGATTTACCTGTCTGACGATGTACTGTTTGCTCATCTGATTTACCCGTATGACTATGCTCCCTCATGTACTCCTTCTATGTAAAGCGCTCTGATATCCGCAAGGATCTTGTCCGCGCTATATAAAACTTTCAAAATAAAAAATAAATAAATAAAATAAATAAAAACCAATAGCATCACAACCACCAATACCACAAGTACCACCACCACCACTAATACCACCACCAAGGATACCACTAATACCACCACCACCAATACCACCAACACCAATAACCCACCACCACAAACACCACCACCACCATTACCACCACCACCAATTCCCCCACCACCAATATGACAACCACAAATACCACCATCACAAATACCACCACCACCAATACCACTACCTCCAATACCACCACCTCCAATACCACCACCACCAATTCCACCATCGCTATCACCAATACCACCACCACCAATACCACCACCCCAATATCAATATCAGTACCACCACCACCACTAATTCCACCACCACCAATACACATACCACCACCACCAATTCCACCAATTCAATCACCACCAATACCATCACCACCAATTGCATCACCACCAATACCACCACCAATACCACCACCAATACTACCACCAATACCACCACCACCAATACCACAACCACAACCACAAATGCCACAAATACCACTACCACAAATATCACCACAACCAATACCACCACCACCAATACCACCACCCTCAATACCCCCAGCCCAATACCAATACCACCACCACCAATACCACCCCACCAATATCAACACTACTAATACCACCCCCACCAATATCACCACCACCGCCAATACCACCATTGCCAATACCACCACCACTATTACCACCACCATAACCACAGCCACCAATACCACCACCACCAATATTACCACCACACCCACCAATCCACCACCACTACCAATACACCACTACCAATACCACCACCAATATCACCACCAATACCAATACCACCAATACCACCACCAGCAACATCACCAATACCACCACCGCCAATGTCAATACCACAACCACCAATACCACAACTACCAATACCACTACCAATACCACCACCACCAATACAACCACCACCACCAATACCACCACCAATACCAGTACCACCACCAATATCAGTACCACCACCAATACCAGTACCACCACCAACACCACAACCACCAATACCACCAACACCAGTACTCCCACCACCAATACAAATAGCACCACCACCACCAATACCACCACCCTCAATACCACCACCCCAATACCATTACCACCACCACTAATACCACCACCTCAATACCATTACCACCACCACTAATACCACCACCACCAATACCACTACTACCAATACCACCTCCACCAATACCACCACCAATACCACCACCACCAATTCCACCACCACAAATACCACCACCCACCAATACCACCACCACCACTACCAATATGATAACCACAAATACCACCACCACCAATACCACTAACTACAATACCACCACCTACAATACCACCACCACCAATTCCACCATCACCAATACCACCCCCACCAATACCACCACCACTACTACCACCACCACCAATGCCTCCACCACCAATAGCACAACCACCAATACCACACCCACCAATACCACAACCACCAATACCACAACCAATACCACCACAACCACCAATACCACCACAACCACCAATACCACCACAACCACCAATACCACAACCACCACCAATACCACAACCACCACCAATAGCACCACCACCACCAAAACAACTAATACCGCCAATACCACTACCATTACAACCAATATACCACCACCATCAATACCACCCACACCAATACCACCCACACAAATACCACAATCACCAATACCACCAATACCAATACCACCACCACCACCACCACCAATACCACCATCAATACAGCCACCACCAATACCACCACCACTACCACCACCTATACCACCACCAATACCACCACCAATACCTCCACCAATACCAGTACTACCACCACCAATACCACCACTACCAATACCACCAACACTACCACCAATACCAATACCACAACCAATACCCTTACCACCACCAATACCACCACCACGAATACCAGTACCAGTACCACCACCACCAATTCCAATGCTGCCACCATCAATACCTCCCCCAATACCACCACCCCAATACTACCAATGCCACCACCACCAATATCTCCACCACCAATACCAATACCACCACCTCAGCGCCTCTCGCTCACTAGTAATAGCAGGGGCACTGTATGAGGCCGGAGCTGCAGCTGAGACCATCCCTCCCTCCATGCCTGCCATAAAGCACAGCCCGCCCTGCACCAGGAGGTAAAGCCAGGGCCCTACTACAGCTGGAGTGTTTTTTTATTATGCCAAAGATAGTAATGACATTATGCAATGCCACACTGCACACACAAATCACAGAGAGGGCAGGAAATAGCCTCTCCGCTCTGCCTCCTGAGCCACAACAGTGTAATCACAGAGTGAAAGGTATTGGAGCACTTTGTTAGTGTTAATAGCTCTTAATATATGTAACTCTCACTTCATACTTTGTGTCTGTGTAATTTACAACATTACATATCTTCTTCAATGCACTATTTATCACTACTTTGAAGAAGTCACAGGCCGGTCTCTTCCTCTGATATGTACAATCTAACAAGCGGACGAGAAGGCCCTTTATTGCAATTCAATAGGTCTCGCAGTTGCAAGAGTTTAAGCTATGACAATGCCTTTTATTTTTGTTTTAAAACCCAAAAAATAAATAAAAGGCATTGTCATTTACAATGCCAATAGCTCAAACTTGCGTGAATGAGAGACCAATTGCATTGCAAATGCTTGGCTTATTGTGTTGGAGGGTTGTGGGAGTGCATATTACTCTTAGAAATGCGGTGCCGGGCTTTCGCCTTCTTTAGACAACTCATATACCAAGAACAGGACACTGAGATAGGCAATTTTGTTTTTTGGGAAGTTATATATGGAGCCAATTTCGACAAATCCCATCACAACGTGATCTACTCTGGCTAGGTGTTGTAGAGGTTATCATCTATATGATATATGTCATCAACACTGGACAATGCTTCTGGATGGCGAGACATCGTTTACTCAATAACATCAGGTCAAACCTGTGTTTCATCTTGGACCTTACTTTGGGGTTGGGAGTGCTCCCAAAAGGCAGTGTTTGATCTAGGCCTCCACCCAGGTATGCGTGATCCCCTGTAGCACCTTCAATACCTCCTCCCAATAACTCCATAGCCTGGTGCACTCCCAATTCAAGTGCAAGAATGTCACCGGCTCTACCCCGCATCTGGGAGACAAGGCGCATCATGTTGCATTTAGCCTGTGTACCTGCTGAGCTGTTAAATAGGTGCTGCGTAAATAATGAAATTAGGTGAGCTTGAATCGTGTTTCTGGCTACCTCCCTGACCAGAGCGCAGGCTTTCCTCCACTCACCATCTATTATTTATTATTTATTTATTAATAACATTTCTAAAGCACAAACAATGGCCCATGGGCGTCTCGGCGCTGAAGTATCTGCAATATTTGACCCAGGAGGGAAGATCAAGGTTTACTGATTAAAAAGCCAGGTCTTAAGTTGTTTGCGGAAGGACCATAGCGAAGGGCTTGTTTTAATCGAGTGAGGCAGAGTGTTCCAAAGCTTGGGGGCTGACACCAGGAATCTTCTGTCACCCCATGAGACAGATTTGGTGCGAGGAATCACAAGGTCATTTAAACTAGAGGAGCGTAGGGTTCTGGAAGGACAGTAGGGGGTGAGATTTTGGGCAAGGAAAGCTGGTCCCAGATTGTTCAAGGCCTTGTAGACTATACAGAGAGATTTGAATTTAATCCTATTTCTGATAGGTAGCCAATGTAAGTCTCTGATGTTATTCGAGGCAGATTGATATTTGGGAAGTCTTCCCAGTAACCTAGCAGCAGAGTTTTGAACAATTTGCATTTTGTTCAAAACTCTTTCTTGTGCATTTAAGAACAGTGCGTTGCAGTAATCAAGGGTGGATAATACCAAGGAGGACACCAAGGTTTTGCCAGCTGTATCAGGAAGGAAGGGAAGGATTTTCTTGATGAGTCTCAGTTTAAAGAAGGCCGAGGAGGTGATCTGATTGGCATGGTAAAGAAAAGTGAGGCGGTCATCGAAAATGACTCCCAAATTCCTGACCTTGCTAACAGGCTCAGGAAGGGGGCCAAATGACGAAGGCCACCAACGCGGAGACCATTCCGGGGTCAGATGTCCAAAGATCAATACCTCCGTCTTTTCGGAATTCAATTTTAGGCAATTGGAGGCCATCCAGGTCCCAATTGCCCGCATGCCCAGGTTAAGATCATCTGCTCTTTTGTGGCCGTCATTCTTAATGGCAAGGACTAACTGAGTGTCATCTGCATAGGACGTAAGGCTCATCCCATGGGCACGAATGATGTTGGCTAGGTCCGACACATAAATGTTAAAAAGTGTCGGACTTAGGGATGAGCCTTGAGGTACTCCACATGGCAGAGACAGGGTAGGAGAGTGGAAAGATCCCAGTGTGACCACCTGAGTCCTATCAGCCAGAAAAGAGGCCAGAAGTTTCTTCGCATTATGAAGAACACCCATGTTCTCGACACGGTCGATCAGAATAGCATGATCGACCGTATCGAAAGCTGCCGATAAATCAAGCAGTATTAAAACTGCTGTCCCCCCGGCATCGCGGATGGTTCTGATATCATCCGCGGCTTTTATCAAAGCCGTCTCCGTCCCATGGCATTGGCGGAAGCCAAACTGGGATTCGTCCAAAAGATGATGTTCCTCTATGAAAGCCGTGAGTTGTTGGTTCAGTGATTTTTCGGCTATTTTCGCCAGAACTGGAAGGCTGGCAATGGGACCGTAGTTTTTTAAATCTTCCTTATCAAGGTGTGGCTTCTTTAGCAATGGTTTAATGAGGGTTTTTTTTTTAAAGTGGCTGGATAAATGCCAGTACTGAACATGGAGTTACAAATCAGAGTAATGGCAGGAAGAACAGCTTCAATGACGGGTAGTAGAACTTTAACCGGACATGGGTCCAGAGCGGAACCCGATCTAATGGTGGATATAATATCAGCAGTCTGGGAGCTGGAGATATCTGCGAACTGAGAGAGAGTTGGACCAGTACGGGATGTGGAGGATGGCTTGGAGTGAGTGTTGGTATTGTTGGCAAAAACCGAGTAGATGTCATTGACCTTGCTAAAGAAAAAGTTGGCCAAGGCATCGCAAAGGGATTGGGAGGGAGGGGGAGTCAGATTGTTGGAGAGACCGGCTAACTGTTTGGTGGTTTCATGTAGTGCCTTGTTGGAGTTTTTGGCTTGTTCAATTCTATCACTATAAAAGTTTTTCTTGGCGTCACTAATCATAATTTTATATTTAGCCACCGTTTCTTTATATTTTAATTTGGCCTCTCCCGAGTAATCTTTCCGCCAGTGCCTCTCCTTGTTTCTACACTGCTGCTTCTGTAGTCTTAAGGCCTCGGAGAACCAGGGAGCCGACGGGGCGGACCTATTACGAGAGTGTTGTTTGACCGGGACCAGAGAAGTGGCCGCAGAACCCGCCCACTTATTAAATTGCATAATGGCAATATTGGGGTCGGTTGATAAGAGGGGATTAGATTTAATCAAAAGTGTTTCGAGGCTGGAATGATCATTGTCATTCCACGCCTGAAAAGACTGGCGAGAAGTAGAGGACGGTATAGAGGCCCGAGAGGCCCTGGAGTCATTAATAGTCAGTGTAGCCGGGATAGCATGGTGGTCTGACCATGTAAGGGGAAAGATTTGTAGAACATGTAGATCCGTTAAATTAGTAAAAATGCCATCCAATGTATGGCCCCCATCGTGTGTGGGTGCTTTAATTAACAATGGGAGACCAAAGGTTGTCATATCCGCTAAAAAGGTGGCGGTATCTTTATCCTCGGTTTTGTCAAAGTGAAAGTTAAAATCACCGAGGACAGTGAAGGAGCTATCGAGAGCTGATGATTCTAGGATGGTCCTAATATCAAAGATGAATCCAGTCCTTGGCCCCGGTGGTCGATACAGAAGAATCCCTTTAAAATTGAAGGAGGGAGTCAGCTTAATAGAAAATTGTAGGGCTTCGCAAGACAGTAGTGTAATAATGTTAGTTCTGACGGTGAAAGCGTCACGTGAAATGATAGCAATACCACCACCTTTCTTACGCTGTCTATCTAATCTGTGGATAGTAAAGCCACTAGGCACTGCAATCACTAAATCCGGATCGGACGAATTGTCCATCCAAGTTTCTGTCATAAATAGGATGTCTAGTTTTTTATCCTCTATATGTCCTGTCGGTGTTTGCCGAGCGATCGGACATTGGTAAGAGCCATAGAGTAGGTTTTGGTTGGTTTAGCCTTGGTAATTGGGGGGGGTTCAAGACGATTGGAAACGAGGTTTTACAGTGGGGACAGAGTAAAGCAGCGCTTCCTACAAGGAGCAGAGGATCGAGTGTAAAACATGACTGATGAAGAGGGGGACGCAACTCCCGGAGCATGTCCGATGTGTAAATTCCTCGTAGAGCTGAGGGATCGGAACCAGGGGGAGTGGCCCTTGGCCCGGTCCAGGCGCGGACGGGCGCAGACGGGCTTGCCTTCGGCGCGCCGCCGGCGCGCCCGCTGCGCCCGCCCGCTGCGCGGACGGGCAGAACTGTTGTTTTTATCCGTGGTTGGGGTGGGCGGGAGGAAGGTGGGAGGAACGATAATCTTGACCGCCAACCTTCCCCTGCCCAAGATGGCAGCTGAGGTGGGTGGAGTGAGTGACCAACACCTCGCAACGGCGGCGCTGTGTCAGGCCGGTCGTGAAGCTACCTCGGGCGAAGCAATCTCGCACCAGGTGGGGACAAACGTTTTTATTTTTAAAAGCTGCCAGCTAAAATATATACAATTCTTAAAAGATGTTATTCGTCAATCAATAACACGCACTCTCAGGAAAAGGCACACGTGAGCACAGTATACGATTGTTAAAATTTTTTATTATTATTCAATAACACGCGCTATCAGTAAAGAAGCGCAAGAGAGCGCAGAGGTCCCCCAGCATCCGCCTCAAGGGTAAGAATAAGCAAATACCACGTAAATAGTTGAAAACACCCTTAAATAACCTAAGAGGGCGGGAGGAACGATAATCTTGACCGCCAACCTTCCCCTGCCCAAGATGGCGGCTGAGGTGGGTGGAGTGAGTGACCAGCGCCTCGCAACGGCGGCGCTGTGTCAGGCCAGTCGTGAAGCTACCTCGGGCGAAGCAATCTCGCACCAGGTGGGGACAAACGTTTTTATTTTTAAAAGCTGGCAGCTAAAATATATACAATTCTTAAAAGATGTTATTCGTCAATCAATAACACGCACTTTCAGGAAAAGGCACACGTGAGCGCAGTATACGATTGTTAAAAAATGTTATTATTATTCAATAACACGCGCTATCAGTAAAAAAGCGCAAGAGAGCGCAGAGGTCCCCCGGCGTCCGCCTCAAGGGTAAGAATAAGCAAATACCACGTAAATAGTTGAAAACACCCTTAAATAACCTAAGAGGGCGGGAGGAAGGATAATCTTGACCGCCAACCTTCCCCTGCCCAAGATGGTGGCTGAGGTGGGTGGAGTGAGTGACCAGCGCCTCGCAACGGCGGCGCTGTGTCAGGCCGGTCGTGAAGCTACCTCGGGCGAAGCAATCTGGCACCAGGTGGGGACAAACGTTTTTATTTTTAAAAGCTGCCAGCTAAAATATATACAATTCTTAAAAGATGTTATTCGTCAATCAATAACACGCACTCTCAGGAAAAGGCACACGTGAGCGCAGTATACGATTGTTAAATTTTTTTATTATTATTCAATATCACGCGCTATCAGTAAAGAAGCGCAAGAGAGCACAGAGGTCCCCCGGCTTCCGCCTCAAGGGTAAGAATAAGCAAATACCACGTAAATAGTTGAAAACACCCTTAACTAACCTAAGAGGGCGGGAGGAACGATAATCTTGACCGCCAACCTTCCCCTGCCCAAGATGGCGGCTGAGGTGGGTGGAGTGAGTGACCAGCGCCTCGCAACGGCGGCGCTGTGTCAGGCCGGTCGTGAAGCTACCTCGGGCGAAGCAATCTCGCACCAGGTGGGGACAAACGTTTTTATTTTTAAAAGCTGCCAGCTAAAATATATATAATTCTTAAAAGATGTTATTCGTCAATCAATAACACGCACTCTCAGGAAAAGGCACACGTGAGCGCAGTATACGAGTGTTAAAAAATGTTATTATTATTCAATAACACGCGCTATCAGTAAAGAAGCGCAAGAGAGCGCAGAGGTCCCCCGGCTTCTGCCTCAAGGGTAAGAATAAGCAAATACCACGTAAATAGTTGAAAACACCCTTAAATAACCTAAGAGGGCGGGAGGAACGATAATCTTGACCGCCAACCTTCCCCTGCCCAAGATGGCGGCTGAGGTGGGTGGAGTGAGTGACCAGCGCCTCGCAACGGCGGCGCTGTGTCAGGCCGGTCGTGAAGCTACCTCGGGCGAAGCAATCTTGCACCAGGTGGGGACAAACATTTTTATTTTTAAAAGCTGCCAGCTAAAATATATACAATTCTTAAAAGATGTTATTCGTCAATCAATAACACGCACTCTCAGGAAAAGGCACACGTGAGCGCAGTATACGATTGTTAAAAAATGTTATTATTATTCACTAACACGCGCTATCAGTAAAGAAGCGCAAGAGAGCGCAGAGGTCCCCCGGCTTCCGCCTCAAGGGTAAGAATAAGCAAATAGCAAATAAGCATCTGGGAGACGTTCAAGTAGATCATTCATCCACCTGTCACAGACCTCCGCCATGTCCGTCTTGCAGTCAGCCTTCAGGGCCTTATAAAATGAATGAAATACCAGTATTTGTAAAGCGCACAGCTACCTCCAAAGTGGTGTCCCCGTGCTGGGGGTTGTCGGGAAGATTAAGCAAGCTATTGCTCAGAGTCACATGGTGCTGGGCTAACCTGCCGCCGGCACCGGGTATCGATCCGTGAACCCCGTAGTCCGTAGTCAGGCACCCTGGCCACTGCGCCACACCTCTTCCACGAGGGATGTCAAGCCTTTGGTGCAGCTGCAGTCTCTGCGACTCCACAGGGAAATCTATGCAGACCTCCTGCAGTGCAAGACACTTTGGCTTATTGCAGTAACTGGTCTGGCCACAGCAGGGACAACTCGTGCACCTTTTGCAATGCGAGGAAGGTGCCATTTAGGTACCAATCATCAGGAGGTTGCAGCCCCCATCATACCATTGCATCAGATCCATCACCAAGTGTATCGTATCTGCCGGAGGAATGGCAACCACTTTCGTGGCAAGAACCTGGGGTATGGAGCTCTACGCAACATGTGTGTGACTGCCTGCTCCCAGAACTCCACTACCTGGCAGACAATAAATAAAGCCTTCCGGGACTCTTGCCCTTGCATCGGGCAGCCAAGGAGGTCTCTTCTGGCACCCCACTCCTACAGCAGTGCCTTTTCCTCATTCTCACTTTCTGCACACCACTGTGCTGCGTATTGTAATAATCTGGCAAAATAGTGTATCTGCAGAACCGGCAGATCCAGCCCTCCCAGCTTTGTGTCTAACTTCAGCACCTACAACTTCACCCTACTCCTCTTGCCGGGCCACACCAGGGATATCAGAAGGATGTTCAACCTTGTAAAGATGGATCTTGGTATACGACATAGGGAGTTATGCAGGATGTATAAGTAACACTGTAGTAACACCATCTTGCTCAGAGCTAACCTTCCCATCACAGACAGAAGCAGGCGGTTCCAAAAACAGATGGACACCTCCTGGTTCTCGAGTACCCTACCCATGTTGAGGCCATAATTAGCCTCCAAAGTATGGGCCAGTTGTATTCCCATGTAACGGAAGTGATCACGCTCCCACTGAAGACACGCCTCTAGGAGAGCAGCATTGTCTATCCGTACCAGCTGGGCCATAAGGAAAATCACTGTCTTCTGTTCATTGATCCACAAACCTAATACCTCCCCAAATTCAGTCATGATCTCTAACAAAAGCATTGATCGATCGCTCCGGGTGGCTAACGGAATCAGTGCATCGTCTGAGTATATAAAAAACAGGTGGGTGCGTCCTCCCACCTTAACATCACATCAGCCCATGTTACGGTGCAACCAAACGCCAAGGCGAAAAGTAGCGACAGGGGGCACCCCTACCTCGTGCCCTGTTCAATGGGCAGACACTCAGACACCACATTCCCAGTCCAAAGAGGCGCCACTGGTCTGGTAATAGCAACCGCACACACAACATAGATGCCGGTCCCAGTCCCATCCTCCACAGCACCTCCCAGAGATATGCCCAGCTGAGTGTGTCAAAGGCTTTTTCAATATCCAACGCCATCACCGCAGCCTTCAAATCCAGGTCTGCCACTGCGTGTAACATGTGGGACAGCCTCCGCAGCTTTATTTGCGTCCTCCTACCCGGCATAAACTTGCACTGGTCTTCGTGTACCAAATGGGTCTCCACCCCCACCTCATCGCGTCACCAATGCCTTTGCCAGGACCTCGGCGTTGACTCCAAGCTTAGACAGAGGCCGAACCGAACTCAGGTCAGTCAGGTCCTCACCAGGTTTTGGGAGTATGACAATTTTAGCCTCCATTATGGATTGCAGGAGCAAATCATTGTGCAAATCATTATGCCTGGACTCCTGAAGAGACTCACCAGGAGGCGGGCACCAACAGCCCTGTAACTATCTGGTTGTACTTTACTAGAAGCCTTGAGTCTGCCATGTCACGGACCGCCTCCTCCAATTCCTTCACCGAGAGCTCATCCTCCAGTGCCTGCCCCTCTGTGAGACAGGGGAGTTACAAGTCATCAAGGAATTGCAACGCTTTTCTACCTACCAGGCGATCCTGTGTCCCGCACTGTAAAACGCCAGGTGGTCCAAGAGGAGCGAATTGATGCCCGACAGAACTGCGCTGTCTGCTCCACAACTGCAGATCTCCAATAAAACACAAACTCGAAATCTCTGATACCATCACCCTTCACAATATTGACATGTTCTTCTTAACAGAGACCTGGCTCAACGATACCTCTCACTCTATGTTTGATCTCCTATTACCCACAGGCTATTCTGTTTTTAAGAATGACAGACCTATCAAAGTATCGGTCCACGGGGGAAATTTTTTATTAAGTGGTCGGCTAACTTGCTACAGCGGATCGCATCTTTTTTTCCTATAGGTCGCAAAGGCATAATCAGCTGGGTCAGCATAATGGTAATGGTACAGAAATGTTTTTAGCACTTTATGCTTTGAAGCTCAGGAGGGAATATGATCATCGTAATTATGTTTTTACTATTTGTATGTACTGCAATGGTTTTAAGTAACTATGCAAATAAAGTTTTTTACTTACTATCAAAGTTGGGGGAGGTGTTGCAGTCATCTTTAGAAACTCCCTTCAACTTAGGGCTTCTCCCATCAGCGCCTTCCGCACTTTTGAATGTCTATCTCTTGAGCTTCAACTACACCATCGCTCACCCCTCAGATTCCATGTCATTTACCGCCCACCTAGCAGCGGCCCTTCATTTATGGAGGAACTCACTGACTTCATCAGCAACCAATACTCGCAAAGTGAAAATCAGACCTTCGTGGGTGACTTCAATCTCCACTGGGGCTCTCTGCAAGACTCTTCCGCGAACTTGCTGGCCACCTTCCTCTCTACAAACGATCTGATCCAACACTGCACAGAATCAACACACTCTAAGGGCTCAATCCTGGGCCTTGTTATTTCTAAAGCAGGCATGCTTTCTATCGCTACCCCTATTCAAGTAGACTGGTCTGACCACCTCCTCATCTCATTCTCTCTTCACCTAGCACACTCTATAACTCTTGGCCAACCTAAGAGGGCTACCTCCTGGTTCCGTGACACTAAAAATATTGACACCGTTTCCCTCTGTGAATCAGCTTTGCTGTCACTCCCAAGGCTAGACCCGAACCTAGATGTTGATGATCTCACCTCCCAATGCCTCTCAGTCCTTGCAGTCGAAATCAATAACGTCGCTCCTCTCCGAAGCAAAAAGAAAAGGCCCATTCCCTCTGCACCTTGGTTCAACAAATCCCTCTATGAAGAAAGGAAGCACCTAAGACTCCTGGATAAACAATGGAGGCAAGCGCCCTCCACCGATAATTTGGCCATGCTTCGTTCAGCAAGATCCAAGTACCACAAGCACATCTTCCTTGGGAAAGCATCACACTTCAGAACCCTCCTTGACTCAACCAAAAATAGACCCAAAAAACTATTTGATGTCCTCAAGAATACTAACTGCTCTCCTCCAACCTCCAAGTTGGAGGATTCTACAAAGAAAGCTGCGGATTTCGCTGTATTCTTTGACAAAAAAGTGAAATCACTTGTGGATCAGGTCGCTCATCCTACCCCTCCAGAGGAGCAAATCACTAGCCATTTGACAGAACTTCGACCCCATCTCTGAAGATGTCCTCCTCAAGTGCATCCTCGAAACAAAGCCCTCCAACAATTCTCTTGACCCCATCCCTAGTGCCATTGCCATTGACTTCTATACCCATTCTCTTCCCCATTGGACCACTCCAGTAAACCTCTCCCTCTGTCAAGGCTCCCTTCCTGTTCCCTTCAAAACTGGGCAGGTCACCCCTTTGCTTATAAAACCCACTGCTGACGCAAATGACCTAAACAACTTCCGCCCCATCACTAACCTACCCTTTCTTGCAAAGATCACAGAAAGATGTGTTGCGAAACAACTCTCTCGTCATATCAAGGACAATAATCTTCTTGACAATTTTCAGTCCGGCTTCATCCAAAACTGCAGCACTGAAACAGCCCTGCTGCAAGTGATTGATGACGTGCTGCGGATACTCGATTCGGGGGGGGTCTTGTCTTCTAATTCTCCTTGATCTTTCTGCAGCCTTTGACACTGTCAATCACAACACCCTCCTCAACACTCTTCAACAGAGAATGGGCATGGAGGGCACTGTGCTTAAATGGTTTGCTTCCTTCCTCTGATAGATCCCAAATGATCAAAATAGCGGACAGTCTTTCATCTCCTTTGGCGGTGGGTAAAGGTGTTCCTCAAGGCTCTATACTTGCACCCACATTGTTCAATCTCTTTTTGGAACCACTGGGAAATCGCCTAAGAAAATCCGGGGTCCACTATCATCTCTACTCAGATGATACTCAAATCTACCTCAAGGTTGCCTCCACTCATGATCTCGCCGTCCTAAGCTCTACTCTGGACTCCATTCAAAACTGGATGTCAACACATCAACTGATTCTGAATCCCTCCAAAACTGAATTCCTCCTCCTCTCCTCCTCACTTTCTCCTCCCCTGGTTCAATCATGGATGGACCTGATGAATCTACTTAACAATAAACCCATCATTGTCGACAGCGCAAAATCCCTTGTTGTCATACTCGACACAAAACTCAATCTACTCTCCCTCATTAATTCAATTGCAAAGTCTGCTCGATACCAACTGCGCCTACTTTGGGGGATTCGTCGCTTCTTCCCGGAGCATGACCGTAAAACCCTGGGCCAATCGCTGGTCCTCTCCAGACTGGACTACTGCAATTCTCTTCTTACTGGCCTCCCCAAATCCCACCTGTCCCCCCTTAAGTCTGTTCTCCATTCAGCAGTTCGTGTCATTTATGGGGCCAAAAGAAGCGACCACATCACACCCATGTTATCCACCCTCCGCTGGCTTCCCATCAAGGCAAGATCTATCTACAAGACTGCCTGCATTACCCACAAAGCCTTGCACTCCTCCTCTCCTTGCTACCTGGCGAATAAACGGAAACTCTCTGGAGGCTCTAGACCATCACGAAATGCGGAAAATCTACTGCTTGAACCTCCCACTTTCAAGAAGGAAAGATCGATGGCCCAATCCTTTTCAGGCAACGCAGTGAGAATCTGAAACACACTTCCGCCTCAGCTCCGGACCACCACCTCCACCCAGGCCTTCAAAACTGACCTCAAAGTTCTCCTCCTTCAAAGACACTTCCAAAGTTAATTCATGCCCTCTCTTTTATCTGAAGGAAGACCTTTTAGTATAGAAAATTTCTATTCTTTATGACTATGGAAGTGCCTTCCCAGTGTGTTCTTGTGGTTTGAGAGTCTGCCATTTATTGCAGTATTACCCTTTTACCTGTGTTTGGTACTCTTTTGTAACATGTACATGTCACTTTTCTCTTGTAACACACTGTTTGCTACCTCTTACATTTTGTTTGCTTTCGATACTTGCAAAAGTGCCACCATTGCCTACGTAACGTTTGTTCTTGTGTTTGAGTGTCCTCCATTTATTGAAGTATTATAGCTCTACTTGTACTTTGTACGCTTTTGTAACCTGCACACCAGTCACTTTTTCCTCCTGTAATGCACCGTTTGCTACCTATTGTTTATTGTTTGCTCACGATTGTCACTTTTGCCTTATGTAATGTGACGTTTGCTTTTGTAATTTGTTCACTTGTAATGTTCTTATGTATCAGTTCTGTTCCTATTGTGAAGCGCTCGGACACCTTTGTGTAAAGTCCGCACTATATAAAAACGCATAAATAAAAATAAATAAATAAATCTCCTTTCAATGTAGCCGCTGTTGGTAGGCACGCCGGACCAGACAGTCCAGCCCATTCCATATTTCCCCAATTCATAACTGCGTTGTCAGTAAAGCCTCCTGCTGCTCCCCACCCATATGTGCAGTCCATTGAAGGTCCGCCAGAACCCTCTCCTCCCCAGTCAACTCCGTCTCAAAGCAGAATTGCCTACCACTAATGCTGGACATACATTCCCCACATGTCACTAACTTCGGGGTGTCCCACTCCACCCCTTTCCTTCCCGTTGACAACCAGTTAGTCTAAAAGTAGCAGCTGGTCACATCCCAGAGTTCCTCACAAAAAAGCCTCTCTCCCAGCACTTCTGGGCAGAGGAGCCACAAGGGGACCCTCATTCTAGTTACATTATGTCCCACTCCAATAATAGCGATGCGTGGTCCGAAAGGAATCTACCCAGGATATGAATATTCAGTATGGCAGCCGCCAGGTATCTCGACACCAGAAAACTGTCAAGACAACTATACGTCTCATGTGTTGGTGTGTAGCATGTGTATTTATATATGTATGTATTTATTTATTAATGCGTTTTTATATAGCGCAGACTTTACCCGAAGGTGTCAGAGTGCTTCACAATAGGAACAGTACTGATACATGAGGAGAAAATTACAAGTGCACAAATTACAAAAGCAAACGTTAACTTACATGAGGCAATAGTGACAATTGTGATCAAACAAAATACAAGAGGTTGCAAAGGTACATTACAGGAGGAAAAAGTGACAGGTGTGCAAGTTACAAAAGTGTACAAAGTACAAGTAGAGGTATAATACTGCAATAAATGGCAGACACTCAAGCGCAAGAACAAAGGTTACGTAGGCATTGGTAGCACTTGTGCAAGTATCTAAAGAAAACAAAATGTAAGAGGTAGCAAACAGTGTGTTACAAGAGAAAAGTGACATGTGCATGTTACAAAAGAGTACCAAACACAGGTAGAAGGATAATACTGCAATAAATGGTAGACTCTCACTCAAACCACAAGAACACACTGGGAAGGCACTTACATAGTCATGGAAAATAGAATTTTCTATAATGAAAGGTCTTCCTTCAGATAATAGAGAGGGCGTGAATTTAAATTTGGAAGTGTCTTTGAAGGAAGAGAACTTTGAGGTCAGTTTTGAAGGCCTGGGAGGAGAAGGTGGTCCGGAGCTGAGGCGGAAGCGAGTTCCAGTTTCTCACCGCCTTGCCTGAAAAGGATTGGGCCATTGATCTTTCCTTCTTGAAAGTGGGAGTTTCAAGCAGTAAATTTTCCGCATTACGTGATGGTCTAGAGCCCCCAGAGAGTTTCAGTTTATTCCCCAGGTAGCGAGGAGAGGAGGAGTGCAAGGCTTTGTGGGTGATACAGGCAGTCTTGTCTCGATGGGAAGCCAGTGGAGGGTGGATAACATGGGTGTGATGTAGTCGCTTCTTTTGGCCCCATAAATTAAACGAGCTGCTGAATGGAGAACAGATTTAAGGGGGGACAGGTGGGATTTGGGGAGGCCAGTAAGAAGAGAATTGCAGTAGTCCAGTCAGGAGAGAACCAGCGATTGGACCAGGGTTTTAAGGTCATGCTCTGGGAAGAAGTGACGAATCCCCCAAAGAAGGCGCTGTTGGCAACGAGCAGACTTTGCAATTGAATTAATGTGGGAGAGTAGATTGAGTTTTGTGTAGAGTATGACACCAAGGGATTTTGCGCTGTCGACAATGATGGGTTTATTGTTCAGTAGATTCATCTGGTCCATCCATGATTGAACCGGGGGAGGAGAAAGTGAGGAGGAGAGGAGGAGGAATTCAGTTTTGGAGGGATTCAGAATCAGTTGATGAGTTGACATCCAGTTTTGAATGGAGTCGAGAGTAGAGCTTAGGATGGAGAGATCATGAGTAGAGGCAACCTTGAGGTAGATTTGAGTGTTGTCTACATAGAGACGATAGTGGATCCCGGATTTACTTAGGAGATGTCCCAGTGGTTCTAAATAGAGATTGAACAGTGTGGGTGCAAGTATAGAGCCTTGAGGAACACCTTGACCTACTGCCAAAGGAGATGAAAGACTATTCGCTATTTTGATCATTTGGGATCTATCAGAGAGCAAGGAAGCAAATCATTTAAGCACAGTGCCCTCCATGCCCATTCTCTGTTAAAGAGTGTTGAGGAGAGTGTTGTGATTGACAGTGTCAAAGGCTGCAGAAAGGTCAAGGAGAATTAGAAGAATAGACCCCCCCGAATCGAGTATCTGCAGCGCGTCATCAATCACTTGCAGCAGGGCTGTTTTAGTACTGCAGTTTTGGATGAAGCCGGACTGAAAATTGTCAAGAAGATCATTGTCCTTGATATGACGAGAGAGTTGTTCGGCTACACATCTTTCTGTGATCTTCGCAAGAAAGGGTAGGTTAGTGATGGGGTGGACGTTGTTTAGGTCATTTGCATCAGCAGTGGGTTTTATAAGCAAAGGGGTAACTTGCCCAGCTTTTGAAGGAGACAGGAAGGGAGCCTTGACAGAGGGAGAGGTTTACTGGAGTGGTCCAATAGGGAAGAGAATGGGTATAGAAGCCAGTGGCAATGGCACTAGGGATGGGGTCAAGAGAATGGTTGGAGGGCTTTGTTTCAAGGATGCAATTGAGAAGGGCATCTTCAGAGATGGGGTCAAAGTTCTGCCAAATGGCTAAGGATTTGCGCTCCTCTGGATCGACAAGTGATTTCACTTTTTCGTCAAAGAATATAGCGAAATCCGCTGCTTTCTGTGTAGAATCCTCCAACTTGGTGGTTGGGGGAGAGCAGTTAGTATTCTTGATGAGATCGAATAGTTTTTTGGGTCTATTTTTGGCTGAGTTAAGGAGGGTTCTGAAGTGAGACACTTTCCCAAGGAAGATATGCTTGTGGTAGTTGTATCTTGCTGAACGAAGTGTGGCCAAATTATCGGGGGAGGGCGCTTGCCTCCATTGTATCTCCAGGAATCTTAGGTGCTCCCTTTCTTCATAGAGGGATTTGTTGAACCAAGGTGCTGAGGGAGTGGGCCTTTTCTTTTTGCTTTGGAGAGGAGCGACATTATTGATTTTGACTGCAAGGACTGTGAGGAATTGGGAGGTGAGTTCGTAAACATCTAGGTTCGGGTCTAGCCTTGGAAGTGATAGCAAAGCTGATTCACAGAAGGAACCAATGTCAATATTTTTAGTGTCACGGAACCAGGAGGTAGCCCTCTTAGGTTGGCCAAGAGTTATAGAGTGTGATAGGTGAAGAGAGAATGGGATGAGGAGGAGGTCAGGCCAGTCTACATGAATGGGGGTAGCGATAGAAAGCATGCCTGCTTTAGAAATAACAAGGTCCAGGATTGAGCCCTTAGAGTGTGTTGATTCTGTGCAGTGTTGGATAACATAGTTTGCAGAGAGGAAGGTGGCCAGCAGATTCGCAGAAGAGTCTTCCGGTGAGCCCCAGTGGAGATTGAAGTCACCCACGAAGGTCTGATTGTCACTTTGCGAGTATTGGTCCCTGATGAAGTCAGTGAGTTTCCCCATAAATGAAGGGCCGCTACAAGGCGGGCGGTAGATGGCATGGAATCTGAGGGGTGAGCGGGGTGTAATTGAAGCTCAAGAGATAGGCATTCAAAAGTGCGGAAGGAGCTGATAGGAAAAGCCTTAAGTTCAAGGGAGTTTCTAAAGATGACTGCAACACCTCCCCCAACTTTGTCAATTCTGTCATTCCTGAATATAGAATAGCCTGTGGGTAATAGGAGATCAAACCTAGAGTGAGAGGTATCATTGAACCAGGTCTCTGTGAGGAAGAGCATGTCAATATTGTGAAGGGTGATGGTATTGGAGATTTCAAGTTTGTGTTTTATTGCAGATCTGCAGTTGTGGAGCAGACTGCACAGCTCTGTCAAGACTGTTTTGGTGGCGGGGGCACTTGGGCTATGAAGGATGATAGGGATATTGTACTTATACGGGGGGTGCTCGGGAGGGTTTGGGTGGATGCCTGGTTCTGACAGAGGAGATGGTCGGCATAGTAAAGATAGTAGGGTTCCTAGGAGATGCAAGTTTAAGAAGGGTGGCGTTCAAGGGCTTGTGTGAGTTAACGATGTTTGCAGACAACAGGTTATGCTTGGCTATTATGGGGTGAGGGGGCGAGGTGCATCTCGTGGGAAGGTGAGAGTTTTCCAAAGGAGTTGAGGTGAATGGAAAAGTGGAAATCTTGGAGCTTAGAAGTGAAATGGTAGCTACAAGCTGGGAGATGGAGGTGATAAGAGAGCCTAGCTTATTTTCAACAGAGAGTAGGGCAGAGCACGGAAAGTTGGGTGTCTCCATGGCAACAGGAGAGGGTGAAATTGGTGGTGGAAGGCAGGGAGAGGTGGGGGACAGGAGGAGAGTTGGGGTATAGGGTTCCTAGAAAGGCAGAGGTTGAGAGCGGGAGTTAGCGTATCAGAGGTGACTGGAGAGTTGTCTTTGTTGGCGTTGCACGAAGGAAAGGAATTAAGGACATATTTAGGGGGAGATGGGTGCGGATCAAGGCAGTGGGGTAGAAGGAGAGGGTAGGACTGTTTGGAGTCATAGGAATGTAGGAGGTTTGGGAGGAAAAGAGGGGAGGTGGTTGGAGAGGTCCTGTCAATAAGTAGAGGTGGCTGTGAGGGAACGGGCATCTGGCAGAGTGAGGGGGGTTGGAAGAAGGGGAATTTGAAGAAAGGGAATGGTTCTGCTGGGCCTGAGGGAGGGAAATGGAAAGGGTTACCAAGGGGGTAAAGGGGGGTAGCACAGCATTGATAGAGGAGTAGGAGGAAGGAGAGAGATGCAATGGGTTTGTGGAGAAATTGGGGTAAAAAGATGAGGGGAGGAGGGGGTAGAGAAGAGGGGGAGAGGGAGGAATGAGGGGAGCTTAAGGAAAGTTAACTGGGGGAGAAGGTTGGAGGAGAGGTGGACTAAAAAGGGGGGTGGCAGGTAGGAATAGGGGGGAGGAGATGAGATTGGAGTACCGGGATGATGCAGATTGGACGAGGAGCGTATTAGCTAGTGGTAAGGCTGAAGTGATGAAGGGGGGGCATATTGTGAGGTGGGAGGAAAGAGAGAGGAGGGCACAGGGGAGGGGGTAAGAGGGGCGATCTGTGGTTCTCGAGGGTACAGCCTATTTGAGTGTATGGGGGTCAGGGGAGGAGAAAGGGAATAATGGGTGGAGTTAGATGGAGGGTCAGGGGATAACCCGGCCGCAGAGGAGGGGAGTAGGGAGGGGAAGAGGTGGTCAAAGAGAGAGAGACAGGTGTTTTTGCCTTGGATCATGACAGTACCGTTGTTATAGAGTGAGATAGTGAGGGAGCAGTTGAAACACGCAGAGGGGGAAATTTTTTAGTTGTTTCCCATGAGGGATAGAGGAGGAGGAGGTGACGTTAAGGGAATTATATAAGCTGGTGGACCAAGAGGGGGTGTCGTGAGTGAAGGAAATGAAATCGTTTTTGAGCCTCCCAAAACGACCATTGTAAAATTGATCAACAAAAAGGGAATCAGGGAAACGTTCAATAGTATTATGCTTCAATCGTTTTACTGAAGCTTTAGTCTGGTCGGGAGGATAAATGATTTTGTAGCAATTAATTCCAGCCTTAACTCGAGTGGTGGCCATGTTGGGAAAATGAAGAGGAGGAGGGTGGGGGGATATGAGAAGGATGTTACTAGTTAAGCGGTGGTGAAGAGAAGTATAAGGACAAAAAGGGGGCACATCTTCCAGATGTCGGGTAAGATCTGAACTAATGTGCCGTCCGGGAAGTGAGTTGGGTATTTGTTGGGCCCTTCATCTAGGTATACATGATGCTACCTGGCACTAGATAATATTTACAAGGGAATTGTTTACATATGATAGGACCAACTGGACCACTGTCAGAACCATCACAAAGCAAATTTAGTCAAAGTAAAACAGATCATAAACGAACACCCAGTGGCCACTGGTGATCACTGTACTTAGCATAAGCCTGTAACAGAACCACATTCGGCACCAACCACATTGTACGCCCATAATCTCAACAGACTACTATTGGACTCTAATCTCCTGAGAATCACTAACATTAGGGGCAAAGAGCATAGGGTGTAACAAAATCTGACTAGCAAAATCCAATATGCACGACAACCTCGTCATCATAAGACCACCTTTAGAGGTACTCAGAACAGGGTGCGTAAATCATACTACATGAAAAACATTTCCTAGCACCACATATACGTAAAAGGGCCTGGCGCCCTACAAATCTTGCAGTCTCCCTGGCCAACTGGGGGACTCAAATGCCCTGAATCCATAATGTCAAGGCTGCTGCCAATGCAGCGAGAGTCCTAACTCAATCAGAACTGTCCCCATGGATAAAGTGGCCTAAACGGGGCAGTTGACACTACTTACTGCACAACTGTAATGGCCCAAACGGTGCAGCTGGCACTACTTGCTGAGCAGCTGTAAAAGGCCTAAACAGTGCAGCTGGCACTACTTGCTACGCAGCTGTAAAAGGCCTAAACGATGCAGCTGGCACCACTTGCTGCACAGCTGGTAATGGCCTAAACGGAGCTACCTCCCCTCGATATCTGCATTGAAGCCACAAATGTGAAAGGGATCCTGTGGGACCACCCGCGTACTCCACTGGAATAGTTGGAATATGTGGCAGAGTACACCTGCCCCCTCATTTCCGATGCACTTTGTGTACTTAACTCTCCATCAAATGTGTTTCTTGTGGCAGTGCAAAATGTATATCCTGCCTGTGCAGATAAGTCTGAATCCTATAACGTTTCACATACAAACTGAGCTCATGGACATTCCTGATCACCAAATTAAAGTTTGTCATCATTCTACTGCAGTATGCTCCCCCGCCCCCATTCTCCCTCACACCACTGTCCCCTGCATTTACCACAACCATTCGACTTCACTGCCACTGCTGTCCAATCCCAACTGTAACAATACATCTCAATCCCCATAAGACTGAGGAAAATTGAATTTTGCCTTGTTATATGTGCCTACATGTTCCCCATCCTATGATATATGTACATGATCGATATGCATATATCCCCCTATGATCGATTAAAGACGCAATTATAGTTGTGTCCAACTCTAGTATGCCAGTTTCCAGTTCCTGTGAAAGCAACGAGTATTAGGCCTATGTTGCCAACGTTTCACAGTGTGCACGTTAATTCATTGAATTGTCCCCGTTTCTAGGCCTCAAAGGGGCCCGGACACCAGATTCAAGCTCCAGTCTCCTGAACCCACTCCGAGGAGCGATGCAGCCCCCACCTGCATCCCTGACCCTTCCCTTACTTCCTGCCAAGCAGCGCGGTGCCCGGCCTGGCTCTGCCTGCCTGTCTGCCAAGAATATGTTATGCCTCTAGTTATCAGTTCAGCTTTTCGTCTTCGCATTCCTAAGCTACTGAACCGCATAAACATCTCCAGCTCTAATCTAGTCTTTCTGTCTCCATGCAAGAGAATTACTGTATTAATATTCATAGAAGATTCATAGCTCACGCAATACATGTAGAATATATGCATGCACCAGCCTTAGTGTCAAGTAGCCTTTGCCCTGATAACTTTTAGATTCTATCAACATGTACTCCAAACACCAGATACCAGATATGCTATAGGTACATGTCGCCCTGACACCGCAGACTTTCGTCTCCTCATCTAGTACAGAAGTCATAGCCCCCAGTTCTCCCCGGTAACACGTCATGGCCCGTTTTCGCGCACCACTAGGTTAAAGGTTCCAGCTGCTCAGGTAGCCCCCTCTATGTATCCACCCACTTTATGACACTTCTGTGACGTTTTCATCACATGTCTTCGTGCACGCCCTGTGCACGCCTTCTTTTCACGCCCATGTCTTCTTATCTTACGCTTGTCACTAGTTACGCCTACTGTATGTAATGTAATAGAAATGTCTTACTATATATATGTTGTACTGTTGATGAAACGTTGCAGCTGCCTTCCTTCCTATTTTATTTCAGGCTGTCCCGTTCCAGTCCCTTCCCTTTTGCCTGAATAAAGCCTGTTCAACTCGGATACATCGGATCCTGCCTCTTATTTATTGAGCTATCTGTTATTGTCAATATATTCAAAAATAGTATCGGTAATTAATTATTTATTTACCACATAAATGGCGCCCGAACAGGGACGTGCCCTTTCCCCACGCGCCGGCGATGTAACGCAGGCCCCCTGACCCTTCTACAGCCGTGATGGAACTCTACCGTGCACGTGCAGATATTTCTGCTTCAAGTCTCCCTCAGGCCCACGGAGGAGACGGAGACTGCGGTCCGGCATCCAGACGAGGCGGTGTGGAATGCGGTTCGTCCCGACCAGAGCCCAAGCCGAGAGAGCAAGGTCCGAGGTATCCGGAGGCCCACCTGTAACCGAAGAAAGAGGTCCGAAGCGCATGCGTAGTAACCAGACGTCGTAGCAGTCCAGTCCAGTCCGAGGCCTTCCAGTTTCTGCTTCCCGGTGAGTACCGTCGCGGGGGAAGTATCTAGACAGGATCATTAGTTTGTTCCTGGTCCGTTGGGTTTGGGTACACAGATCCAGTCCGAAGTATTCACCTAGGTGGGTACGGTATGACGTGTCTCTTTATGGGACCGGTATGTTCTGTACTGTTTTAGCAGTGCATCCAGTAATTCTAGTAAGTCCGTTCTCGAGAAATTCAAGTGTTATGTTTTCAGTGTATCAGGTAGAATTCTGTTCGAACTGTTTTTAATGTATTTCTATGTCTTGGTATGAGTGATTTGTTTGCCATATTATTACTGTGATTATTGTGTATTGTGTTCCAAGTGTATTACCGAAATGCCTCTGTTCTCGAAATTACGTCAGATCAGAACCAGAAAGGGGTTACTCGAAGAATCAGTTCCTGTCCCTCCTAGGGACAGTCCTGGACATTTTATGTATCACAAGCATGGTTTAAATGCCATATTATATCTAGACTTATGGGTGGATTACACGAAGGATCTTGAAGAGAAATATAGATGGCCTGTATCAGGTACATGGGATGCCGAGTGCATCATGCGAGTAGAAGAAGCATTATGGAAAAAGAAAGCCAGACAGTCCCAGAAAGATGCCATCGAGTTATGGCGCAAAGAATCTCATAAAAGAACCGAAAAAGAATTCAGAAAAGCAGAGTTAAGTAGGGAATCCTCAGAAAGAGCCCAAGAAAGGGAATTAATCGAAGAAGGTGAACGAGTTAGAGCAGAACAGTCAGACAGACAGAGGAATGCCCTTATTAAAGGCATGTATCCTCTTCTTGCCGAGGGCTTGCCAAAGGCAACCCCGGAAGCACCCTGTAATTTACCGCCGCCATTGGTCCCGATTAAACTACGTCATAAACAGACCGCAGCTGACATATTTCTTTCGTCCTATTTGGACGACACAGTCCCAGCCTATGCAAATCCTGTTCCGCCTGCTCCCGTTAATAATGTAATTCCTGTCCCGCCAACTACTGTTCCCGGGGGTCAAGTTCATATTCCAGCACCCCCGGACCAGCCCACAGTAAATATACCCGTTTTGCCAGTCACTCTGCCAGCCCGTACAGTATTAACTGACGATTCCAGCTCAGGAGGGGCTGAAGGAGGTGCTCCTATCACCCCGCCTCAAGTTAGACGACTGACGCTGCATGACGTAGCGTTACAGCGTACGCCAAAAGTGGCGACATACACAGATCTCAAGCGACTTCTTACTGACTGTATATATGATCCAGTTCCAGGCGAAGATCACATGATCTTATATTCAGTACGTTTAAGACGGGTGGCCAGCTTTTTGATCACCCTGCCCGATATGAAGGAACATCTAAACAGAATATATCGTTTTATCCGTACAGGAGAGAATCCAGGAAGTATTCACGAAGCTATGTCACAAAGGAAAGCCGAGGTTCAACTTATGATTTTAAAGTTCTTGATTAACTGTTTAATAAGAGAGCAAGATTATCCAGATAAAGACCAAGACGAGATGAAAGTCCTGACCAGGTGGAGTGACAATATAGCCGAGGGAACACACAAGACACAAGGTAGTGTAGAGAGTATGTACAAGAAAATTCGTAAGGAAATAATACGTATACACCAGAAAGAGGAAGCAAAAAGAGCAACCGAGAAAGAATACGACTCTTCTAGTGAAGAGGTAGACAGCGAGAATCCCTCCAGAATAGCGTATGTAGGTAGAACTAGACTTTCCGACCGACATTCACGCCTAGATTACAAGAAAGCTTTTCCTCCTCCAGTACCAGAACAGTGTTCTCTTGAACAAGTATTCCAGGCCACCGACCAAATTCTGAAATCACGAATAGGTTATAGCGAGCCTAGTACCATGCATGAACAAGAACTAGCCCGATCAGCAGTACGATGGACTAGTGATTCCACCACGTTTCCAGATGAAATAGTGGCCCAAACGTTTCTGAAACTGCCCCCAGCCGAGCAGCGTCTGGTGGGTACGTATATGATTCAACACCTCATTTCATTGTATGAGGGTCAGCATTCTGATCCAGGTCCTTTACATGATGTGCTGAACGAGTTACTCCTAAACAGATGGAAAGGTCTAGGTACCGATTTAATTAGTGTCATACTAGAACAGCGTCACAAATACAGAACGTTTCTGAATCCACATTTTGTTCCCGTTCCACCCCCAGAAAGAAAATCATTCTATATCGACAGACAGAATCCGTTACGAGAAGTACATCCAGTTAAGGTAGAAGGGGGTGGTCTAGAACGAGTATTTGTTTATACCCCTATCACGAAAATAGAACTCTTGGAAATGAAAAAGTTAATTCCCTGTCATGATAAAGATCCAGCAGGGTTTCACCGTGAATTAAAGGACATGCTCCGTATGGGAGAATACACGTATCCTGACATCATTAAAATGTTAAAGGTCCTGTTGCCTGCGGGCATATATGAAAAACTCAAAGAAAAAGAATGGGAGGTGGGAGAGAAAAAGATAGATTGGACAGCATTAGAAACTGAAGATAATACACGAGTACCAGGTACCGGTCTTGGGGATAAAGCTAAAGCTTTGCCCGAATTGTTAATACAAGTCTTGCCAAGATTACTAGCCATGAAAAAGGAAGATTGGGATGCCATCTCAGCCTGTAAACAGAAACAAGACGAAGATACTAGTGATTTTTATTCTAGATTTGAGAAATGTTTCATTATTAATAGTGGTCTGAAAACAAGTAGTGAATCGTATCCCCATCTTTTTGTTACCAAACTAGTTGAGAATTCAAGTCCACAAGTTAAAAATCGAGTACTGAAAGTCGAAAGTACCTGGCAAGCTAATACTCCGACACAGATGCTCCAGATGCTCCAGTACCACCAGAACAGAATCAGGGAAGAGCAGGAACATGAAAAGAGACGTATGAAAGACACGAAAATGAAAGTATTAGTTGCACAGTCTGTTCCGCAAGACAGTCAGAAGAGGGGTCCGAATCAAGCCAGTCATCCTGCAGCTCCCGTTAAAGGGACATGCAATTACTGTAAACAGCCAGGTCATTATATAAACGAATGTGCAGTTCTGAAACATAACATAGCTACTGGTAAAATGAAAGAGAGACTACGTCCTCCTAGACAAGAACAAGTTTCACAGACTTCCCAGCCACCGCAGAACGCACAACAGACAGTTACAGGACCGCAGCCTATAGCTGCCACACAGCACGTTACACAGCTGATGTACCAGTATGCCCAGTCAGAGTATCCAGATTACCAGCCGTATTCATGAAATAGCCTAGAGAGGGAGGTAGGCTTGCCTCTCATCGAGATTCCTGTAGATCAAGAGGGTCCCTATGTACACAGTCAAGTATTAGGGAAAGACAGAAAGTTTCTGATTGATACAGGGGCAAGTAGGACTACCATCAGTCATGACGAGGTTCCAGGGGCTCCACTCTCAGGCTCTAGAAATGTTTCCCTTGGATTTTCAGGAAAGCCTATTGTTAATGAAATATCGAAACCAGTTACTCTAGAAGTTGGTCCATTGTCCCGAACTACAGATTTGTTACTCACGAAATCCTGTCCACAGAACTTACTTGGTATAAAGACTCTGAAAGAATTAGGAGCAGTCATATGCTGCTCCCCAGAAGGGGTGCGACTGTTTCTGAGAGATTTTAAAGGTCATTATGTATTACGTGATTTTGATCCAAGATTATTGAATGTACCACAGCATTTATGGGCGCAAGGTCCAACTGATGTAGGTTGTATGCATATCACACCCCATCGTGTTACCCTGAAGCCAGGTGTTGTGTTACCACGAATCCGACAGTACAAATTGCCACCTGAGGCTGTAGCAGCCTTATCTAAAATTATTGACGAGCTTATTGCTCAAGGAGTAGTTGTAGAAACTGACTCCAATGTATGTAATTCTCCTATCATTCTGATTCTGAAACGTACTGATCCAAATGCACCTCCAGTTTATCGATTAGTGATTGACCTTCGAGAACTTAATAAATGTATCATACCCCAGTACCCAGTGGTTCCAGATATTTCTTCCCTATTGACTGCCATTGATTCCGAAGCTACGTTCTTCACTGTTATCGATCTCAAGAACGCATTCTTTAGTGTCCCCATTCATCCAGACAGCCAGTTCCTTTTCGGATTCTGTTTAAATGGAAGAAGCTATAAATTCACACGAGCTCCTCAAGGTTTCACAGAAAGTCCTAGTATTTACAGTCAAGCACTTAAGAGACAACTAGACAATATTCACATGCCAACTGACACTGCCCTGCTCCAGTATGTCGATGATCTACTGATCACAGCCCGTTCTGAACGTGACTGCGAACGTGCGTCACTTACAGTCCTGTATTTTCTGGCCGAGATGGGGCACAAGGTGTCCCCTTCCAAATTGCAATTCTGTGTCCAGCAAGTGGTCTACCTTGGACACTTACTGTCCAAGAGGGGTAGGCAGTTGACACCTGACCGTATCCAGTTAATAGCACGTCTTCCACAGCCCAAGACTCAGAAGGAGGTACGAGCTTTTATCGGCCTCACTTCTTATTGCAGACAATGGATTCCTCAGTATGCATTTCTAGCTAAGCCACTGATACAGTTAACGACACAGGAGGCAGCCGTATCGACTGTCCTCCCTTGGACCCAGGAACATACACTAGTTTTCAATGAATTAAAGAAAGCTTTATGCCAAGCACCTGTTCTAGCAACACCAAACTACAGTAAGCCTTTTACACTTTTTGTCACTGAACATAATGGTACTGCATTATCTGTTCTCACACAAGATCAAGCAGGACAATACAAGCCCTGTGCTTATTTTTCTAGCACATTAGATCCAGTGGCCCAGGCGCTGCCTGCGTGCCTCAAGTCAGTTGCAGCCACAGCTCTAGCTATCAGACAAAGTGATTCCATAGTGTTAGGACACTCCCTGACAGTACAAGTTCCACACTCCGTGGAAGTTCTTTTAAACCGAACACAGACTCAGCACTTGACAATTGCACGTTTAACAGGTTATGAACTGACACTGTTTCAGCCACACATAGAAATCAGACGCTGCAACCTTTTAAATCCAGCTACATTGTTACCGTCAGTTACTTCAAATCCTGCCACACATGACTGTGTGGAAGTTGTTAACACCATGACAAAGCCAAGACAAGACTTGACAGACATTGCATTACCTGACCCCGACCTGACACTTTATGTGGATGGTTCATGTATGAGAACAAGTACAGGAGAACTAGTAGCCGCGTATGCAGTGACTACTGACACTGAAGTTATAGAAACACATCATATTGACACCCTGTCTGCTCAAGCAGCAGAGCTTGTCGCTCTGACCCAAGCCTGCATACGAGCGAAGAACCTGAAAGTAAACATATACACGGATTCACGTTATGCATTCGGAGTCGTACACGACTTTGGAGTGCTCTGGCAAGAAAGAGGTTTTATGACTTCTCATGGAACCAAGATTCAGCATGGCCCCCTCATTCAAGCTCTGTTAGATGCAATGCATTTACCGACAGCTATCGCTATCATGAAGTGCAAGGCACATACGAAAGTCACTGACATCATTTCCCAGGGTAACGACCTGGCAGATCGAACAGCCAAGCTTACAGCTCAGACTCCAGACATTCCAGTTAAAATTCCAGATCAGATTACTTGTATGACAGTTAAGGACCCTACACAAGATGTACTAGATATACAGTTACATGCTACCCCAGACGAAATCAAGAAATGGTCTGAACAAGGAGGGGTCCAGACAGATCAAGGATGGTTGATGAAGGGAAAAGCCACATGGTTTCTCCCCGACTCTATGGTTCAAGTCATTATTAACACCGCACATAGTCCAGCACACTTAGGAGAAAAAGCCATGTTAGACAGTATTCAGAACCTCTGGTTCAACAAGCATTTACGAGCAGCAGCCAAGCAGAAAGTACGTACCTGCATGATCTGTTGTCAGTTCAATCCAGGTAAAGGTATCCCGGTGGAACAAGGTGGATTCCATCCTCCTGACCACCCTTTTGAAGTCCTCCAGATGGATTAAATTCAGATGGAGCGATGTCGAGGTTTCAAGTATGTCCTCGTAGTTGTATGCGCTTTGTCCAGGTGGACAGAAGCATATCCAGTTCCAGATTACACAGCCGCGACCACTGCCAGGCAGTTGGTTCGTGAGTTTTTCCCCCGCTACGGATTACCTAGGGTCGTGTATTCAGATAACGGCCAGCCATTCTCATCCGAGCTCATGAAACAAGTTTCCCTTCTGTTAGGGTACCAGTGGAAGTTCCACTGTGTACGACATCCCGAAGCAGCCGGTCTCGTAGAGAGACATAACCAGACTCTGAAAATCCGAATCGCCAAAGTATGCGCAGAGAAAGGCGTAGATTGGATGGTAGCACTACCAGTTGCCCTTTTCTATATGAGAATGGTTGCTCATTCCCGTTCAGGTCTATCTCCGTATGAGGTTGTGTTCGGTCGTCCCCCAAATATGTGGGGTACACCTAGACCACGTACAATTACAGATGTTGACAGTAATATGCTGACAGATTACCTGGCTTCCTTGATGTCTGCACTACAATCTTGTCGTTCACAGGTCGCCGCTGCATTTCCAGACAACACCGAAGTGAAACCGCATGAGGTCATACCAGGCGACCTCGTCCTCGTGAGAAATTTTGATCGTTCAAGTCCGCTGGAGCCCCGCTGGAAGGAGCCCCGACTTGTCCTACTAACAACAAGGACCGCCGTGAAGATTGAAGGCAGGAAGGGGTGGTTGCACTCCAGTCATGTAAAGAGATTCCATGGACTCAAACCAAAGACTGTTTTCAAGGACTGCCCCGTTCTCAAGGACTGCCCAGACACTGAATCTAAACTTCCCTTGTTAGACAAAACTCCGCAGCAGGAGTATAAACAGAAATTGAGGTCTAGTAAGTCAGCCAGTTTAACTGTCTAAGTCCCTCTCGGGTGAAATGGTTAGACAGGTTCCTGACATGTATGAGATAGACCCACACAGTGAGAGAGTTAGTCAAAACTCTAAGAGATGTATCATTACTCTGTTCTTTCTATTATTCCTGAGTCTTATGGTTACATGCATAAGTTATGCTTTACATTTATGTTTTCCTATTTCACATGTACATATGTTTTCTAATGCTACAGTAGAGCACACATTTAGTGACCTGCCTCCTCACGAGTTATCGTATCGTCTTGCTATGCGTAATAATACTTTTATCCGAATGCTGCACTATTCACACCAGACCAGCAATGCCACTAATTGTTGGGTGTGTGGTCGACTCCCCCCTTTCCAGACATCGAAGGGAGTTCTGCCACTCTTTCCCTATCCGTTTTCACATAATGGTTCATGTGGAGCATGGTCCACGTTAACGTCATCCTCAACTGATATGTCCCTTCTGAATAGAACATGTTTCCCAGACAAGGAAGGACCTTCCCATAGAACAGGGTTAGATCTAGAAAACGAAGTATATGATCTAGGTAATTATTCCTCGAATTTCATGGTTTTGAATGTTCAGTCCGAAACTACTCCAGATTTGCCTGCTATTTCAGTTCTACCCGTTAAAGGCGAATTATGTGTCAGAAAGAATGGTTCCGCACATGTAGGTCATAGTGATTGTACTACTGTAGTCGAGTATAGTGACAGTGGGAAATCTATTTTCAAAGCCTCACGTCATTCTTATTTTGTATGTGGCCAGACCGCATATGTTCGTCTGCCCCTCGATTGGGATGGAACATGTTACATTGCCTTCCTACTGCCACCCGTTTTTCTAGCCCCATCCGATTATCACAGAAACACACATCTAGTACACGTTAGACATAGAAGGGAGACTGAGTCCCCAATTGTCGATCAAACTGAAACTACTCTAGAACAATATCAAGACTTCAATAAAGGTTTCTTTTTCTTCATAGGTCCTGTTCAGAATAGTAAGTTAATACGTAGGCTAACCAGAACCCTTGAAGCAGTAGTGAATGAGACTACTTCCGCTCTAGGTAACTTAACTGAAGAGCAATCTGCTATGAGATTTGTCGTGCTCCAAAATCGTCTCGTCCTTGACGTCATACTGGCCGATAGGGGAGGAGCTTGTAGAGTCATCGGATCTAGTTGCTGCATTTTCATTCCTAATAACGCACCGTCTGTTTATTCAGCTATAACCAGACTTCATAAAATTGCCCATCAATTACACCAGAATCCAGGCACCTGGACATGGTCCGGTTGGCTCTGGAGTATAGTATCTGCCTGGGGATGGAAAGTATTGTCATTCCTGGGTATAGCAGTAATGATCATATTCAGTTGCTGCCTCTGTTTACAATGTGGCCCTGCGATTTGCGGCTTGTGTGCTACCTCTTGTATTCCTAGTCCTAAGTCCCGTTCCAAGATAATTCGAGACGAGCAAATGATGCTATATGAACAGATAGATGGTATCATGAATATTGATGTTTCCTGATGGAAACGTAGGGCACAAGGAGGGAATGAGTAAAATTGAATTTTGCCTTGTTATATGTGCCTACGTGTTCCCCATCCTATGATATATGTACATGATTGATATGCATATATCCCCCTATGATCGATTAAAGACGCAATTATAGTTGTGTCCAACTCTAGTATGCCAGTTTCCAGTTCCTGTGAAAGCAACGAGTATTAGGCCTATGTTGCCAACGTTTCACAGTGTGCACGTTAATTCATTGAATTGTCCCCGTTTCTAGGCCTCAAAGGGGCCCGGACACCAGATTCAAGCTCCAGTCTCCTGAACCCACTCCGAGGAGCGATGCAGCCCCCACCTGCATCCCTGACCCTTCCCTTACTTCCTGCCAAGCAGCGCGGTGCCCGGCCTGGCTCTGCCTGCCTGTCTGCCAAGAATATGTTATGCCTCTAGTTATCAGTTCAGCTTTTCGTCTTCGCATTCCTAAGCTACTGAACCGCATAAACATCTCCAGCTCTAATCTAGTCTTTCTGTCTCCATGCAAGAGAATTACTGTATTAATATTCATAGAAGATTCATAGCACACGCAATACATGTAGAATATATGCATGCACCAGCCTTAGTGTCAAGTAGCCTTTGCCCTGATAACTTTTAGATTCTATCAACATGTACTCCAAACACCAGATACCAGATATGCTATAGGTACATGTCGTCCTGACACCGCAGACTTTCGTCTCCTCATCTAGTACAGAAGTCATAGCCCCCAGTTCTCCCCGGTAACACGTCATGGCCCGTTTTCGCGCACCACTAGGTTAAAGGTTCCAGCTGCTCAGGTAGCCCCCTCTATGTATCCACCCACTTTATGACACTTCTGTGACGTTTTCATCACATGTCTTCGTGCACGCCCTGTGCACGCCTTCTTTTCACGCCCATGTCTTCTTATCTTACGCTTGTCGCTAGTTACGCCTACTGTATGTAATGTAATAGAAATGTCTTACTATATATATGTTGTACTGTTGATGAAACGTTGCAGCTGCCTTCCTTCCTATTTTATTTCAGGCTGTCCCGTTCCAGTCCCTTCCCTTTTGCCTGAATAAAGCCTGTTCAACTCGGATACATCGGATCCTGCCTCTTATTTATTGAGCTATCTGTTATTGTCAATATATTCAAAAATAGTATCTGTAATTAATTATTTATTTACCACAAGACCCACCCCGTTAACAAAGCCTCAATCACCCACTTCACATCAAAGAAGCCAGCAAATAACTAACTCAACTATCTCACTCAAACACACCAGAAACACACAGTCTCGATATGTATCTGGGGAATGTACACCTGGTGCTGGCCACAGCCACTCCCAAGCACCTCACTTTTGCATGCACACTTGCCCACTCACTCAACACTCACCTACCCAAATACCAAATCCACTACAAACACATAACACTACCACAACTAATCACTTAAAAACATACTCAGTAATTCCCAACAGGTAAGTCCACTGTGGGGGAGTGGCCTTGCCTGTTTATTAAGCATCCACTGCTCACACTGGAATGCCAGCATGGTTTCCATGAAATGTATAGTTCAGACAAACAGGCTGTGTGTGTGAGAACCCAGCTCAGACCTGCAGACTCTACGGCTCATGAGAAAGACCATTACAGTCATACCTCCAGGCAATGTCCCCTCAGCATTTAGTGCATGGCACTGCAGCATCAGGACACCCCGTGGCCGGGGTCTGCTCTACCATGTCTGCCATTCTTTTGTCCAAATTGGTGGCAGTCATCGCCTCCATGAGCTCCCTTGCCTACTCTCTCTCTGACCTCTGATGCTCTACGTCTAGCATACCATTGCAATGGGCCACCACCCAAGTGGAGGACCGGGAGGCCACCCCACCACATCGTCTGCATTTCCTCTCTGACCTCGAGTGGTGTGTAATGGGCTCAGTTCCTGGAGCCTCGGACGTGGAATTCGACCCTCATCCCGTACCTCCGACCAGTCTCAAACTGCTTTGGGAGTGTCAAAGAAATGCGTACGTTCAGCATGGAGCACCTTTATCTTTGCTGGGTAGAGAAGCATGTAGCGCAGGCCCATCCCTTCAGTTTTTGTTTGACCCCCCTAAAGCACATCCGCATCAGCTGCACCTGCCATGTATAGTCCGGATAAAAAGCAGCTCATGTGGTTCTCAAAGGTCGGAACTCCAGCCTCTTGGACCACCCACAGAATTGCATACATGTCCCTAAAATTGAGTTTTTTTCACAATTATCATGTGCAGGGTGCCTTCACGGGTGGGCTCGGCACCAGGTCACGGTGAGCTAGTTTGATCACAAACAGGGAGGTAATTTGGCAGATGGGATGGTCTCTTTAATCCAGCGCAGAAAGAGTTCCAGGGTCTGCCCCTCCACACTCTTTGGAAAGCCAACAAACAAGAGATTACAACTTCTGGAGTGATCCTCCACCTCCTTGGATCTATGTTCCAGCGTGACCATCTTTGCCGAAAGGCCAGTCAGTGCAGTCTTCAAGGTGGAGACTTCCCGCTTGGGTTTGGCACATCCTGTTCTTTGGCCAGTGAACCTTTCTGCCACTTTACGCAGGTCTACTCGCAGCAGGCCACTGTCCAGAGAGATGGCATCTATCTTGGCTTGCACAGCTGAACTGGATGCCTCAGTTGCATCATGGATTTGAGCTCTGGTGGGACCCTGCGGCTCTCCTCGGTCCTCTGCATGATCCTCCTGGAAAGGGTCTCCCCTCACACTCGTCCCAGAGGGCTCATCTAGGTCTGCTCCACCCCTCGCTGTGGCCAGTCCTTTTTGACTGCACTCCAGTGACTCAAGGTGAGGGGGAGCGAGCAAGACCACAACACCCTGCATCTCCTGCTGCTCAACCACGATCACGCTTAGCTGGCCACGAGTAAGTGTCTCTGCAGGCAACGCTGCGCTCACCGATCTCACACAAAGCAACGGAGGCAGAGAAGTGCCCCCAGCACCAGTCCTCCAGCTTCACCAGGATAGGGTGGATCAGGCCTCGGCTTTCCCAACCCATAGGTCATTCCAATGGGCAATGCACCCCCAGGGGATTCGTCAGCAGTCTCCCTGTTGCCACTGGGCATTCACCTTACCTTCAACACCCAGTGAGGGATAGAAGTAAGCACATTCCTCAGCTGGCCCCTGCCTCACCAGCTACAGTCAACATCTGACAATAATGCAGAAAGAAGGGGCGCAGGGATAGTCTTCCACAACCTTGGCATGGTCACAATTGGCATTGTCACAATTAGCCTAATAGCCAAATAGCCTTGGCATGGTCACAATTCTCAGGAAGGGATGTGGGGGATAGACACAGCCCTCTCCCAGAATATTTGTAGCCCTCTGTCCTCCAGGTAGCCTGCTAGCAAAATGATTAAAAAAAAGCAAAAAGAACAGATGACGGATGGTTTACTGAACAAATCAAACATTAACCCCCAGTCACAGATCTGAGTTTAATTGGTTGTTTTTTCTCACCATGCCACCCCAGTTAGATATGCAGATCAGTATTGACCCTGTGCCTCATGGGAACAGTCCACTCCGAAGTGCCAAGCTGAACAGGAGGGGCATCGAGCTCAGATGGCAACATTTCAGCCTGAACTAACAAGCCAGATCCTTCCTTCATCAGACACAAGCACCCTGAGACAGGTTTCGGGGTATCACCCCATATCAGCCAGGCTAGCTTGAATCCAGGTGCACAGTGAGCACAGGACCCATGTCTGAGCATACCCTTCCCACTTAGGGTGACAAAAGCAAAAAGAACAGAAGACGGACAGAATGCTGAAATGTGATGGGCTCCCCCGACTCACAACATCTGACTCCGAGGGACCACTTCAGTGTCCCCCAAAGGCTCCCCGGCTGTTTGCTAGTCATCTTGGGGAGAGGATATGGGGCACCCCCAGTCTGCATCAGTAGGGAATCTGGGGATATCCCTCACTGGTACAGCAACTCCCACCATGGGGCCGCCAGCCAAAGAGTCCATTGCGCCCTCCAGTGGGTTGACCACAAGGCTATGCAGGGCAGGATGGGCACTCTTCACAGGGCCAATGATACAGGGCCCTCCAGCTGCAACCTCTAGCTCACAGTGCCACCCTCCACAAGCAGTGGCACAATAGCCAGCAGCAGGCAGTATTTAGAGGGGTCCGTACTGCAAGGCCAAGCGGTAGGTGCCACCAGTTTCTTCAAGGGTCTTGCACCGAGGGGTGGGGGGGCAGTGGACGAGCCGATCATCAACCACAGAAAACTAAACTTGGGCCTCGCAGGATGGGCACTTTCCAGATTGCCACAGGCTCTCATCTGCGTTTATCAGCGGTCCTGGCACCTCCTCTTCTGCTTCCGGGGATCATGAGCCACCACACCCTGTTCTGGGGTACCTCCTCAGCACTTGTTCGCGGTGCCTCTCTCTGGCTTCAGCATAGCAAAGGTGCTTGGGGGCCTCCTCCCGCTACAGTCCGACCCAATGTCTGTAATGCCAGAATCCGGTCCCCGGAAGCTTGTTTCCTTTCCAGTGAAGAATTGGCTTGGTAGTTTGGTCTGCCCTGTTCCCATGATGCACTGGGCCAGGGACAGACTAATTTGCATATAGCCAGGTTCTGAACTGGGATGGTGCAGTGAGCTAAAAAACGGTGATGGATCAAGCCCTGATCTGTTGACTGGGTAGGAGTGTTCTGATTAACTCAGATACTCTGTCCATCACCACCCCCTTTTTGTAATTATTTTGGCCACCATGAGTGTGGAAGGGTATGCTCAGACATGAGTCCCTTGCTCATTGCACCATCAGGATTCAAGCAAGCCGGGCCGAAGACGGCTGTAATGCCAGAAACCGGTCCCCGGAAGCTTGTTTCCTTTCCAGTGAAGAATTGGCTTGGTAGTTTGGTCTGCCCTGTTCCCATGATGCACTGGGCCAGGGACAGACTAATTTGCATATAGCCAGGTTCTGAACTGGGATGGTGCAGTGAGCTAAAAAACGGTGATGGATCAAGCCCTGATCTGTTGACTGGGTAGGAGTGTTCTGATTAACTCAGATACTCTGTCCATCACCACCCCCTTTTTGTAATTATTTTGGCCACCATGAGTGTGGAAGGGTATGCTCAGACATGAGTCCCTTGCTCATTGCACCATCAGGATTCAAGCAAGCCGGGCCGAAGACGGCTGTAATGCCAGAAACCGATCCCCGGAAGCTTGTTTCCTTTCCAGTGAAGAATTGGCTTGGTAGTTTGGTCTGCCCTGTTCCCATGATGCACTGGGCCAGGGACAGACTAATTTGCATATAGCCAGGTTCTGAACTGGGATGGTGCAGTGAGCTAAAAAACGGTGATGGATCAAGCCCTGATCTGTTGACTGGGTAGGAGTGTTCTGATTAACTCAGATACTCTGTCCATCACCACCCCCTTTTTGTAATTACAGTCCGACCCACAGCAGCCAAAATGCACCAGCCAATGGTGGTTGGGCCGTCAGTCCTCACAGTTCAGCTGCACTTCGCGGCCCCAGGATCCGTCTGTAGCACGGCCACATGCTGCAGCGTCCATGGCCTTGCATATGACTCACAAAGCTTATCACTCCCTCAAATGGCACAGGGGCCCGCCACTGCAGCACGACCCACAAATGCATCCGCTGGTGCCCCATGGCATCAGAAAGCCACGAGGAAATCTTCCATGAAGCAACAAACCAGGATTAGGGAGGATTTTCATGGGCCAGTATGGGAGCTACAAAAGCTACCTCATGGCGGCCACCTTGCCCGGTCACGCCCCCTGCCATTTCAAATATCTAATGTTGTTTTGTATTTTTTATGCACGATGCTATTCATTAGTGCTGAGCTGTATGCATTTTGTAATGCAAATGTATGACTTCTTAAACCTTTCAGTGCTCATGACGGAATGGTTCTGTCATGGGCACCAGGGCTCCTGTGCTCATGACGGAACCATTATGTCATGAGTACAGGGGCACTAAATCCATCTGCTGCAGACAGAAGAGGGATTTCCTGGTTTTTTTTGGTTGGCCTCTGGAGGTGCGGGGGAAGAGCTTTTCCAACCTCCGATGCCGTTTTTAGGTTTCGACCTGGCGAGGGGCACGCAGTGCCACTCCCAGATCGAAAACTATTGTCTACAGTAGGGATGTCGGCACCGCCTCTGCCTCTCATTGGCTAGCTCCATAAATGGAGGCTAGCCATTGGGAGACAGAGGCTGTCAATCGCGCTTTCTCTCGAAAACGCGATTCGGGGGCGTTTCTGGTGCTTTTTTTAAGCCCCGCCCCTTTGTCCCGGGCCGCGCTGCGATTGGCTGCCGGCCCGGGACACCCCCGTGACGTCATTCCCGGGCCGCGCTGTGATTGGCTGCCGGCCCGGGACACCCCCGTGACGTCAGCCAATCACAGCGCGGCCCGGGACCTGACTTGTTCCTGGTTTCCTACAAACGAATTGCCGTGAAAGAGTGTTATAAGGAGTCTCTGAAGCTGCCATTCAATAAGATACTGCCGGGGGATAGACATTCGTTGAAAAATCATGTTTAAATGGGAAAGGCTGCTTGTCCGTGTACGCCAGGCCTTCGTTCAGAAAAGAGAAAAAACGTGAACACAATTAGAGGGGGATGTTATAGCGCCAGAAGCATTAGAACGAAAGTACTTCGCTTTTACTTATTCTACGCATTTTCAGGTGCGGTGGGGGATTGCTGGACTTCTTTTGATGGGCGTGTGCTTGCTTCTCACTTATTTACAATGGCGGTGGGGCTTGTTCTGGTTTTCAGATCCGGCCACACACTGCCGGTGTTCAGCTGAGCAGGCGCGGCGCTCTCTCCTCCTCCTCCCGGGCCGCCGCGAGACACCGGCAGCCGCCTCCCTGCAGCTCCAGGCGGCACGACCCGGGGTGAGTGACCACGCAGGGCAGAGGGTGGGAAACACGGGGTTTGTGTGGCAGCGCCGTGGGTGAGGGACGGGCACCCCCGGTAAAACGCATGGCAAAGAAAGATGCGCACTTGTCGCTACTTGTTATGTGTCCTGCGGCCTTTGAAGCGGCCGGGAGCGCGGGCGCGGCGGCGTTAAGGACCGGCTAAACGCAGACACGGCCCGGCACCGCGGGCGCACCGAGGATTAGTCATGAAAGAGGCCACAAGGCATGTTTGCTTTGAAAAATTAGCCACTTGAGCAGGGCTGAACGTTTCCTAGATGTTGCGGTTACATGAAAGCACAGCCAGGCATTCTCTGCCGGCTGCATAATGCCCCGGCAGCTGCTCGGAGAATTACTGCGTAATGCTGCACCGAGCCGATGACCCTGGGGTCAAGGTGTGCTGTGCACAGGGCTTCTGCGGAGTCCGACAGCCTGTGGGTTAAGGGAATGTACCGGCAGCCTGTGGGTTAAAGGAAGGTACCGGCAGCCTGTGGGTTAAAGGAAGGTACCGGCAGCCTGTGGGTTAAAGGAAGGTACCGGCAGCCTGTGGGTTAAAGGAAGGTACCGGCAGCCTGTGGGTTAAAGGAAGGTACCGGCAGCCTGAGATTAAAGGAAGGTACTTAGGCAGCCTGTGGGTTAAAGGTGTTCACGGCACCTGCAGAGTCCGGCAACACAGGGGTTAAGAAGCGCAGGGGAATCCTGGACAGTCCGACATCCCCAGGGTGAACGGTGGAATCCAGTGGCCTAGGGCTTAATGTTGCGTACACGGCCATGCAGAGTCCCGGCCAGTGGGCTCAAGGTATGCACAGGCAGCACAGCACCGACACATCCTATAGACTATAGAAAGAAGATGATGATGGTGGTAGACTCCAGCAGCCTAAGCATGAGAGGTGGACACGTCCCTGCAGAGTCTGGTAACCTACAGGTGGACACCTGTGGAATCCGGCTACCGAGGGTTAATGGCAGGTTGACGTTGTGCACCGGGACCTGCAGATTCCGGCTATCCTGGACTGACTATGCTCGGGCAGGGCCCGGCAAACCGTGTGTTAAAGTTGTGTTTGTACAGTGCCCCGCAGAGTCGTGCAACCCGTATGGTAAAAGTGTGCATCGCCCCGGTGCATTTCGGCTACCCTAGGGGTAACCGTGTGCACCGGGCCCTGTAGAGCCTGGCAGCCCAGTGGATAAATGTGCCACATACAGCAATGCTGAGTAGTAAGACGGCTCTAAAACTAGTGATGAATACACCCCAGGGCAGGCTCTAGCCAGGTTTGTCCAGCACACGCCCCTTTCAGGCTCGTCACTCGTGCTTCAGGCTTCCAGACCATCTCTCGCCATGTTTAGATTGCGACTGTGTCTTTCTGCCCAGCCAGCTCTCTGCCCCTCCCGGACACTGCGCCACCACACACATGGTCTGTTCAGTACTGCTCCGAACCCCTGCCTCACTCCATGTCAAGATCTTTTTAAAGTACATTCC
Organism: Lissotriton helveticus; assembly: GCF_964261635.1. Classification (NCBI taxonomy): domain Eukaryota; kingdom Metazoa; phylum Chordata; class Amphibia; order Caudata; family Salamandridae; genus Lissotriton; species Lissotriton helveticus. The sequence continues at coordinate 521,220,722 of NC_136059.1, read as the reverse complement.
TCGTGTTTGCTTTCAAACAGAGAGGATGTAGGCGATGTAATGGTAGATAACAATAATTAGCAGATACTAAGGAAAAAACTTTGAAAAGTGGTGAATGGGAGTCCTCTGGAAGAGTCTCCCAGTCAAAGCAGTAGCCTAATGGAAAACACGCCCCCCCCCCAATCTGATAAGCCGCAGCTGAGTCTCTCATATCTCAAAAATATTCTTTAGCCTTGGGCTGAATGGGAGCCCCTGAAGGGTTGCCCCTGACCGAAAGGCGTGATGAGTCCAGGCTCTGGAAGGCAAAGAGGTCATACGTGTTAGGCCTGTGGGACAGTGAGATATCTTGGAGGCTAGACTTGGGATTGTGTTAACGCTGGTGATTCAAGGTGGGCCAGCCCTGCTCGGTGACCGCAGAGGCAGGGCTGCACCTGGCCATAGGGGGCACAAGGAGAAAACCAGGGGGCTGAAGACCAGGGGAGGGTGGATTGAGGCATCATCAGTTATCTGGCCCTGAGAAAACACACCCAGTTTTGTTCTAGACATGTATATCATTTTCACCCTCCTACCAAATCCTCTTGGAGACAGTTGGACCAATTTTCTACACTCAGTTGGTTCAATAAGGTGCTGATGGGCATTCATTCTCCGGTGCTGATTTTAGCTCTACCAGTCTGTTGCTCATAGGTTAAGTATGAGTGTATCATGAAAAGTTGAGGAGGACACTTGAGTGGAAATGTATGATTTTGGTGGCTAAGGTGTATGTATGTTGAATTTCTGCAGCTTGAACCTAGCCAAAAAGCAGGAGCACTCGATCAGGGTAAAAAGGCAAAGATAGAGTCAGCCTGTGATTGGCAGGGCAGCTGGTTTCTAAGGGTGAAAGCGGACTGCTGTTGCATCCTGATATAGTGGTCTTTAAAGAGGTGTGTCCTCCACTCCTGGATTGGAGCAGGGTTGGTGCAGACCTCATGGATACAGGGATGCCGTGGCAGATCCGGTGAACACAGACAGAGAAAGCCTCTTACACTTACTCCCCTTTTTTGCACTTCTTTGCCTACAGTCTGATGGTGCCAAGAGACACCACCGATAGTGAGCATGTCAGCCACATAGGTAAAGTAGAGATGCACGTCGAGGTGACTTTGTAGAGGATGCAGCTGGTTTTGAAGATGGCGTGGGCAAGTGATGGGAGCCAGTGGAGTTCCACCAGTATCTGAATGATGTGGTCACAGGACCACATGAAGTCATGTCACTTAGGAGACAAAGTTCAGGGTATTCCCCTTTTGAAGCAGACTTTGGTTAATTTTAACATTCTGAGTGTAAAATGATCACTGATTTAATTAAGCCCCTGTCTTGTCTATCCTGATGGTTCTCTCGATGTAGAATTTTCATTACCCTCTTGTCAGCTAGGCCCAGCCTAACTTGACTTTATGCACTGCCTCCTGTTTCCTTTTATATTGTATTTTCATGGAAGTATTTTAAAGTGTTTTAAATGTACATGTAATGGTTTTAATTAATATGCTTGATAAAATAAATTTGAAACAGGTTGGTGCCCTCAAAAGCCTTTGTGAATGGGTCTACAACAGGTTGTGTTTTCTATCAGTCTCCGGGGCACATATGTCAGAGATGATGCCACACTGTATCAGGTTTGGAACTGCACTGCCATCAGCAAAGCTTCCCAGCAGCCTCAACCAAGTCCAGATGAGGCTAAAGCCAACTTTCACAACTCATACCCGTTCCTGCTGCCCTGTGATACTTTTTAGGCTGAGCCTGGGCAGCGCAGGCGCTGGTCTGCGAGCCATGCTGTATTGAAGTATGTACTTGAGCCCCGCCCACTCTCCACTCATATTTGTCATTGGCTTGTGTCATTGTCCTTTGTAAATGCTGGCTTCTGATCCTTGAATAGGCTTGTCAGTCCCTCCTTAGTACCGCCTTATCTTCATTTGTAACCTCCCATGAGGACTGACCCTTTTACTTCGGTTGTAACACGGTGCGTCTTCTTTAGTCTGTGAGCACTATTTTCTTTAATGAGTTTCTCTTACTGCAGGAGGGCAGGAGGCTCTCTCATGCGCAGTTGTGACCACCGGCTTGTTTATTTAACTTGTTGCAAATGGGGAGCTCTTCAGGTGCCATGGAAGGCAGAAAGGGGCAACTTTGCGATGCCTTCAAGCATTTGGAATGCAATACTGGCATGGTAAATGACAATGCCTTTTATTTATGCTTTAAAAACCAAAACATAACTAAAAGGCAAAATGCCAATTGCTCAAACTTGGGTGCATGCGAAACCTATTGCATTGCAGATGCTTGTTTTTATTTCCAATGCAATGGCGATCGCGTGCATGGCGCGCTGACATAATTGCATTCAAAATAAAACTGAAACTTAGTTTGTTTCATCGTTTTGATGCTCTTGGGGCTATCTCAGCCCACCGAGCACCGAAACAATTGGGAGAGGTTTGATAGGTTTCGCTAGATGGCTGCAAGCCAGGGCCAAAAAACCAGGTGCCCCTCCCCCCCGTAGCAAAATGAGGTCATTTTATGATAGGTAATTCTGAAGTCTGCACAGTACGATTTGGGCCATTTCCTGTTGCTGGTACTTGACCCACCCACACAAGTGAGGTACCATTTTTATCGGATGACATTGGGAATGTGTAGTGGGTGGAATTTTGTGGATCCACTCAGATTCCCAAACTTTGCATCACAAAAATGTAGCTTATTTTACAAAGTTTGACTTTTGCAAGGAATTCTGGGTAACAGAACCTGGTGAGAGCCACACAAGTCACCCGATCCTGGATTCCCCAGGGTGTTTAGTTTTCAAAAATTATAGGTTTGCTAGGTTTCTTTAGGTGCCGGCAGAGCTAGGGTTCAAAATCTACAGCTAGGCAATTTGCAAAAAAAAGGGTCAGTTTGCACTGTAAAAATGTGGTGTTTCCACGTTGCGTTTTGGGCCATTTCCTGTTGTGTACACTAGGTCTACCCACAGAACTGAAGTACTATTTTTATCGGAAGACTTTGGGGAATGCGGGGTGGGTGGAATGTTGTGGATCCACGCAGATTCCAGAACTTTCCATCACAGAAATGTGAGGAAAATGTGTTTGTTTTTTTACAAAGTTTGAGGTTTGCAAGGGATTCTGGGTAACATAACCTGATGAGAGCCAGACAAGTCACCCCATCCTGGATTCCCCTGGGTGTCTAGTCTTCAAACATGTATAGGCTTGCTAGGTTTCTCTAGGTGCCGGCAGAGCTAGGATTTAAAACCTACAGCTAGGCACTTTGGGAAAAAAAGTCAGTTTCCACTGTAAAAATGTGGTGTGTCCACGAAGCGTTTTGGGTCGTTTCCTACTACGGGTACTAAGCCTACCCACACAAGTGAGGTACCATTTTTCTTGGAAGACTTTGGGAAATACAGAATTGTAGAGCAACTGTTATTACCTATTGACTATTGATGCATTTCTGTAATGTAAGACATTGTGTAAAAAAGAAGTACCTTTGAAACATGCCCTATAATTCACATGCTAGTATGGGTACCCACAATTTTGGTAATGTGCAAATAGCTATTGTTTCTAAACTCTATATTTTGTTCCCTTTTCGAAAATACATAGGTGTCTTTCATACCAATTTTTCACTGTTTTTATTTTCCCAAATGAATTGCTATATACCCTGTACACCATAAAAAAACAATTCCAAGACGCTGCCCAGTTATCGGCTCTGGGTTCCTCGGGTTCTTGGTGAACCTACAAGTCCTATATATCCCCATAATCAAAAGGGTCTAGTAGATGTAACAGTATATTGCTTTCAAAAATCTGTCACACTTAGAAGAAGTTACAAGTGAAAACGTTGGCACAAATGGCTGTTTTTTTCAACTCATTTTCAATTTTTCCTATTTTCAGATGTTAGTTTCTATAAAAAAAATGTGAAGGCTCTACACAAATGAAACCATTGCTGAATTCATAATTTTGTCTACTCTCCTGAAAAGTATAGATTTCCAGGATCCATTATTGCTTTCATAACCCATTTCTACAAGTAACTGGAAGGAGGTTGACAGCACAAAAAATAGCTAAAATAGGCTATGTTCCATTAAAATGCCAAAACTTTGTAAAACGTTTTGGTTTTCTGACAAAACTCTGCCAGTCCCTGAAAGCTGGGAAGATGGCGATTACAGCACCACAAACCCTTTGTTGATACCGTTTGCAGGGAAAAATCCAGATGCTTTCTTCTGCAGCACTTTTTTCCCCATTTAAAAAACAAAACATTTAGCTGTATTTTGGCTAATTTATGGTTCCCCTCCAGGGGAATCAACAAACTGTGGGTACCTTTAAAATCTCCATGATGTTGGAAGAAAAGGACACAAATTTGGCATGGATACTTTATGCGGTTAACATGTTACAGGAGCCTAAGCGTGAACTACCCCAAATAGCCAAAAAAGGCCTAGCAAGTGGGTGGGGGTGGGTTAGGGGGGGGGACTAGCAGCGAAGGGGTTAAATGTCTTTAGTCGAAGACTAAGCGATATGAATGATCTGGTTTCGCCGCTGGAAATAATGGATTGTTCGTTGGTGAGGTGCAAGGTGTAATTATGCCTTGCTATTCAAGTTAACATGTCTAACTTGTCTAACATGTCATTTAGCTTCATGATCAATAGGATATTGTGGTTGCACTTGCGGGCTGGACCTTATTGGTGTATCATAAGGTGAATCTTGATACCAGCCTACATGGTTACGGTATAATGTTGGGCTTGTGCAAGGGCCCACTCTTTGGCATACACATGTTTAACTCCATCAGGAACGAGGACGGAGGACAACAGTATATTATTCCCTTTGTGAGACTTTTCTAACAAACTCAGGTGGCCAATCCCTTTCAGCCAAGAGAATATCATATGTCAGAGAAAACTTTTCACAAAAAGGAATTTAATGATGAAAGATATATCACCTTCAATTTGGATGTCCAAATCATATAATCTACTTGGAGAGTTAACTCTCTGATCTGGTATTTCCACCGGAACAAAATTATTAGTTGCTCTCATCCTCATTATAAAAATCATTACTAGGTTGTCCAAAGGAACCATAAAAGAGCATAATAAATAATACAGCTAAACACATATGCGATACAAGATAAAAGAGTCCAATGAATCAGGATAAAACACTATATACAGTAAATCAGTAATCAGTCAAATCTTGAATGACTGGACATTCAGGCAGCCAGTAAAGAACTGACCACTACAAATAAAGCGTGATCATTAGTGAAGCATCTACAAGTACACGACGGCTGGGAGTACCTGAGTAAAATTTAAAGTTTTTAACTGAGGAACTAAAAACTGCTTTCTAGTCCTGCTGAAATAATCACAGAACAAAACAAAATTCAAAATACGGATTTCCATTTTTAAGGTGTACTGGAGAGACATATTGTCACAGTGGCAGGGCAACTTGCATCTTGATTTAAGCCAACAATAAGGTGAAGCCAGGAGATCAGATAATTGACCGAATTGAAACCGTGACAGTAAAAATTTGTCTTGCCTGTTGGTGGCCTGAGGTAGATAGTGCTCCACACCCTGGACTGCCTTTAAATTCATGTGGTCTCTCACTGAGGTTTCATTAATTCAGTCTCTTCACGGGTTAAACAGGCCCGCTCAAGAAACAACTCTTTTACTACCTTTAATTCTCAAAATGACAATAAATGAGGGCTCAAAAATATGTCCACTCTCCCTATGGAGGCAAAAGCTGCCTTCACATAGGCTAACCAAAGGATTGTATGCGCGGAGTCAGGTGACAAGCAATCCAATAAAATCAGTCTATTGAGCTGTAAATCCACCCTTGTCCAGATCTTTTTCAAGCAAAGTAAAGTACTGAGAGTGACTAAAGTCTGCTATACTATAGCAGCCAGGTTCTAAATAGACTGAGAAAGCCGGGATGCATTTTGGGGCCTGGACCAGTCACCTTAACATTTTTTATTTTATTGCCTTGATTATGCCCATCTTTGCGTACCCCCAGATCTTGCTACAATACCAAGCCTGAGACTCACTTTTAGCTTGGTAAATCTTAAGTTGGACATGGTGCGACCATGAGCCCAACCTACTTGCAAAATTAAAATGGTAGTAGTGGTTTAAAAGACTGCACATCTAAATCTACACAGTACAGGGAATGTATATCGTATTCTTTGTCCTTCTTACACAGATATGAATGGTGCTTTAAAAGTACACAAGCACCCTACTACCATAGGTGTTTCGAACATGGTGGTATAAAATACCTCCCTGTAAAAATTAGTACCCAAGCACTCAGAAAGAAGTCCAAATAAAGTACATTGAGTTATATAGATTGGCTTGTCTTGAACAATGTAGGTTCAAATGAAGGACCGGAATTCAGCAAGATGTATTGTTCAGTAGCATATATTCCACATAGAAAAAGCTAACACGTGTTTGATCACAGTGAGGTGACTTCTTCAGGGCTGTAAATGTATGCATACAAAGATAGTTTTTACTTTCAATGTATTACAACATTATTCATAACATGTTTTTCATGTAGTGAAAATGACCGAATTAAAATATCCCAAGACAAATAATGAATCTTTCAAATCTTCTACGTGGTCATAGGGTAAGGACTGAGACCACAGAAACACAATGAACACCCAAAGGAAGGGGGAGGGATTTTGAAAAGAAGGGATGTGACTAACAAAATATCAAAGTCCCTAAAGTAAAGTGAAGGTTCGCCTAGAAATGTGTGCGCCTTTTGGAAACGCCAACAAACCGTGTTAAAAAGTGAAGTAGAAGGAAAACATATGAAAAAGACTATTACTAACCTAACATGGAGTTCGACCAACAGTAAATAAACCTCCAAAGTAGTCAATAAAGAAGTCAGTGCAGTCTAGGGTTAGAATGATGAAAAATCTTTGTTCTTGCTGTCCCTGCCCACCCAACTGACTCTACGAGCCATGATACTGGACTTGGAAATTCTCATGCTTACATGGAAGTGCAGGTTAAACCAATGCGCCACCTTATTTTTTAACTCCCGGATAGATTCAGGTACAAGACTAGTGTGTGAATTTCTCATAACCACAAAATATGGGGGTCACCTCAGGAGGCAAATTAAGTACATCACAGTTAGAAACTGGCTGAGAGGAAACTGAGACCCAAGAAAAGCCCACCTCCGTATGAGACACTTGGGTCTGGGGAACCACAGAGATATTCTTAAGAGACTCAGTATAACACACTTCAATGATAGGTACAACCTGGGCCCCAATGGTGCTATGGTATGTCCCCCTGGGACAGGGTACCTGGGGGGCTAACTCCGAGGAAGAGGCTGACCCAGACGGCAAGGTTCTCGCAAAATCAAAAAAGGCACAATTCCAGAACCTCAGTATTCAACATGAAATCTGGACAGAATTGGGTAAAGCATTGTAGTTAATGCCGCCTTAAATTTGGGAAGCATATCCGTGATGAAGAGGTCCCCTTCTAAGGGACAAGAAGTGTTAAAGATTGCAGGAATCTGTTAGCATGAGCTGAAAGCCATTTTGTACTTGGCAGCAATTTTAGTTAACTGTCAGGCTATTTTGCTGATGTAAGGAGAAATGTCTCTCCTCCTACTTTGTTGAGCAAGCAAATTTTGTATACCCATATTAGTCATTTTGCATGCTGGTATGTGCCAGAACCTCCCCATGGTTTTATGCTGACTATGTAAACCTATGCATATATAAGACCCCTGTTCTCTGTACTCCTTAGAATGCTTCCTAAAGTGGCCTGAGGGTACCATATGACAGTCTCCCTCATTTGAGGTTAATAAACATGTTATTTTTATATTACAGCTTCTCTGTCAATAACTTCTTTGTTGGTTAAAAGAACCAGGTGTATTAGTGAACCCCTATAGGTGGTTTATATTTCTTCAGAAGGGTTAGGTTCGTCCTGAGCATCCCCATGGACTTGGGGATTTCTTGGAACCTCTGCACCACCACCTCTCCTCCGCTTACAGCGAGGGCTGATAGGGCAGGGAGAGATTAAGACTTGATCTGTGTACCCCTGACTCATACCTAGGGCTAGGCCTCGGTTCTCAAGGAACCTATCCCGGTCCCCCCCTCCATGTCCCCTCAATGAACACAGGTCACTGCGCCTCTCTGCCCTTCTTTGGATCCACATAGAGAAAAATGGGAAAAGGGTGGCAGCAGGAAAGCAGAGGGGAAATACCGCTTGGCAATGACATCCTTCTTTCAGCCAGCTCGATTACCTTGGATACCACTGACACTATTTGTGTTAAAAAACCCTCAACTGGAGGGGAGGAGCGACGCGCCGGTCAAAGATGGCTGCGTGAAGACTCAGCTCCTGAAACCTATCCTGATCACTGACCCCACCGCTGATCGGCGGAAGGCAAGCGATACCGACTCCAGCCCCGCTGTGACCTCAGGAGCCGGGGATACTCCTCTCGTCCAAGGAGGCCTATGTACTGCCTGGATCCGGGGGCTCCGTTTCCAGTGGGAGCCGGCCACTAACTAAACAACACCGGGGCCGTGTACCGGAAGTCAACGGTCGGGCCCGGTACGATTGAAGTGCGGCAAAAGTCCTGCTGGCAGCGGAGATAGAGCCCCCCCCCCCGTCTGAGTACTCGCTGACATCCTAGAGGCGGCGGAGGGGGCGGCGGAGAGTCCCTGAGGAACCGTGGCAGCTCGGAGTGCGAACCGGCCACGTCGGTGCTGGCGCGGGAGGACATTGATGCCCCCGGGGTCAGGGCTTACCCGCAGGAGCAGGCGGCCCTAGAGTGCGCATCTGCCGCTCTAGGGCAGCGCACGAGAAGATATTGGTGCTCCTGGTATTAGGGCTGTCGGCAGGAGCAGTAGCAGCCCAAAGTGCGCGCCTGCCATTTTAGTGCAGCGTGCAAGTAGTCAGTGGACACCCGCTCATCCTCCTGATAGGAGAGGGCCGCCCCCCCTTCCTGTGTCCTGAATTGAGAGGCCACTCAGTCTGTGGCACCGGAGAGAGGGTGGTGCCCAGGGACGCTGGGCCCAGTAGACGGGGTTGTTGTGCCTGGGGGCCCTCCTGGGGTGGTGGTGGTGGTGAGTGGCAGGGTCTACTGAATATACAACCCGTGCCTGCACTGGTCGCTGCGCTGGTCAGGAATCGACATCATTAGGTCCCAGGTGGAAGATCACCGGAGTGCAGTTGAGGGCTTGTGGAGTGGGGAGGGACCGGCCGCCCCCCCTCCCGTAAAGCACCATTACATCGGAACGCCAGCGCTTATTTACAAAGCTAGATCCAATACTTTCCGGACTATTCCCATTGGTGACGGAGATCTTCTTCGAGAGTGCAGAGTCGGCACCACCAAGGACTGAGGCATTGTGGAGACCCCAGAGCATCTTTTGGTGGCCGCGGAGTTGGCTTGCCGGATTGGTCCTGGATGCGGCGATTCGGAGTGGACTAGACGGCGCTCTTCTGGCCCTGTGCTTCCCTTGTGATTGCGGATATATACCTTGGAAGTCTGAGTGGCATTTGGGGAACGCATCTTTGTGATTGTGGGGGTCGGCCTACCTGTATGAGGGCCCGAGCTGATTAGTGTACCATCTGACTGTCAGCCCTCTGGGTGATCAGTGAGCTGCTGTGACGTCCGGAAGGGGTGAAGTGGCCCAGGGTTTACTGAAACGGTGCTCGTAATGGCGTCCAAATCCGAAGGTGACAGGCAGCAGTCAAGAACGTCTAAAGGGTCGCGGCAGGTCCAGACCAACAAACTTGATCAGTACACGATGCCTCGGGGATCGCCGCCGGATCCGAAACGTCTTTCCTCGGCCGGTGGGGAGTCTGCTGGCCCATTGGTGGAACCGACCCTTCTTGATGTGATGGCGGCGATCAATGGGGTAAAGACCTCTTTGGGGGGAAATGGAGTCGCTGGACCATAAATTGGATGCGGTCACCATCGAGGTCAATCTCATACGGGCAGATCTCACTAAGGCGAGTGAGAAAGTTAAGTCTCTAGATATTAAGACGGCCAGCTTGACGGATGACATTGCACAGCTCCAGCAGGAAGTACGAGATCTCAAGGCCTCCGGTGCCCTGACTATTCGGAAGTTGGATGAATATGAAGGGAGAGCTCGTCACAATAATGTCCACATTGTTGGTGTTCCCGAGAAGGCGGAGGGCCCGGCCCCGGACCTATTCGTTGAAGATATCATCCTAAATCATCTAAAGCCTAAGAGGCTGGGCAACTTCTTCACAATTGAGCGAGCACACAAAGTGCCGGGGGGAGACCCAAGCCTGGGGCCCCCCCTTGTCCAATGATTGCTAGGGTGCTAAACTTTAGGGACAGAGACGCTATCCTGCAAGCTTCACGATCGGGAGGTCCCCTCCGATATGAAAATACCACCCTTTCCTTTTTCCCGGATTTTACCCAACTTGTTCAGAAGCAGCGCCAAAGTTTCCTTGGAGTGAAGAAGCAGCTCAGGGTTGCAGGGCTAAAGTATGCAATGATGTTCCCGGCTCGATTGAGGGTGGAGGCTGAAGGGAAGGTCTGGTGTTTCGATATCCCAGAGGTGGCTTTGGACTGGTTGGAAAGCCGCCTCCCAAGCGAACCAGAGAGACAAGACCGAGATGGCAGTGGCGAACCGCAGGAAGAGGAATGATGGTGACCACGGATTGCCTGGGACTTTTATGTGGCCAGGTAGTGGGTCTCACCCACATGTAACTTGTGTATTTGGTATCAGGACTCCGGGCGGGTATGAACATAGAATGGGGTGGTTTTCGGAGGGGTGGGGTGGGGGGGATGGAGACGGAGGTGACTGGGTCCAGACTTCCTCCTCTTTTCTACTTTTAGTTAGTTCATAGTTTAGAATATGGGGCGACAGGTACACTGCAAGTTGGGGTTGGGCGTCAGCCAAGAGCAGGGGTGCAGGGAGGGAGGGAGGGTTGGAAGTCCTCTCGGTTTCCATGTTCAAGGGATTGTTTGTGTGTTGTTTGGTTTTGTTGTCATCAGGTGACAAGAAGGTGAGAGCATTGTTTCCATATCAGAACGATGTCGAAAGTTAGACAGGGATCGGGGATAAGTGTGCTTAACTGGAATGTAAATGGCCTGGGGGACAAGATTAAGAGAGAGATGGTTAGCCAATTTATCCGTAGGCATTACTCAGATGTGGTGCTGCTGCAGGAGACACATGTTATTGGGAACCATTGCATGGCCTTGCATAAAGGAGGATATAAACTGGTGGCGCATGCAGGGTTCACTTCAGGGTCAAGGGGGGTTGGTATTCTGATTAAAAACGCCTTTCCTCTGACCATTCAGGCTACGTGGGTCGACAAGAGAGGCAGATTCATCGGAATTTCAGGGCAATGGGAGGGGAGGACGATTACCCTTGTTTCTATTTATGTCCCACCAGGTATGCACTCTGAAACGTTTCCAGATTTGGGCTCCATCTTCTTGACTCTACCCGTAGGCCTCCTAGTGATGGGAGGTGACTTTAATGCAGTCATGAACGGTGAGGTAGATCGGCAACCCGCCCGAGTGTTGCGGCCAGCGCAGAAGTGGCTCCAAGACTTTCTCGAGACGACGGGGCTTGTGGATGGTTAGCGGATACAAAATCTGACTGAGGTACACTTCACACATGTTTTCGCTGCACACCTTAGCCTGTCTAGGTTAGATTCCCCTAGGGTTAGGGTCCCCTGGTCAGCCCATTATCTGCTACTCTTCACGCTGCCTTTGACAGAACAAAACAGACCTGCAACAACATCTAAGAGAATAACCCGGATATGGTCTAAGCTCCCAGTGGATAACTGGAACCTTAATCTTAGGGAATCCTACCTAGTTTAAAGAATGACCCTATAGAAGCTAATGCCCAGTTCAACCAGTGGGTAGAAAATTCCCTAGACCTTACCCTCCCTAAATCCCAACTCTCCCACAGACGTGGGGAGAATAAGAAACCTTGGTACACCGAAGAATTAAAGGCATTCAAGCGGTGTTGTAAACAGGAGGAAAGAAAGTGGAGGAAGAACTCCACTCCAGATACGAAGGAGAACTATAAGATTGCTCTTAGGAAATACAAACGGGAAATTAAAATTACACAATCTAAGTATTTCCCGGAAAAAATTTATACCTCGGCCAACGCTCCCCGCGAAATGTTTAAAATCTTTAAATCATTGACTACACCACCGACCTCATTGGCCGATCCCAACAAAGCGCAACTACGTTGTAATGAGCTGGCCACATTTTTCTCGGAAAAAGTGATAAATATCTATTCCTCCTTCCCCTACGCCCCCACAGAACCGGCTACTCCTGTGGGTGAAGACATGGCGGAGCTTAAAGAATTTCCTCCCATGGATGTCTTGACTACTCAGGGACTGCTTAAAAACTTAAAATCCGGGTCCCCATTGGATCCAGCACCCCCTACGATTTTACAGCTGGTATCGGAGACGGTGACTCCACTTATTCAGGAGGTGATAAACTCCTCACTGGCCTCTGGCACGGTGCCCCCTTCCTGGAAGCAAGCCAGAGTAAAGGCTCTTTTAAAAAAATCAAACCTTAACCCAGATGACTGGGCAAATTACCGGCCTATATCCTTGCTGCCAACAGTCAGTAAGCTTGCGGAAAAGTATGTAAATGCCCAGCTCTCTGCATTTCTGGAGGAAAGGAACGTACTGCACCCTACGCAAACAGGCTTTCGGAGCCTTCAGGGAACAGAGACCGCCCTTATTACGGTGGTAGAGGAGACTAGGAAGATCCTTGACACCGGCTGCAATGCCGCCATACTTCTCTTAGACCTCAGTGCGGCATTTGATACCGTGAATCACAACATCTTGCTGCAGAGGCTGAGAGAAGTAGGGGTTGGGGGCAAGCGCTCAACTGGCTGTGTTCCTTTCTAACGGAAAGGACCTTCACGGTCTATGAGGATAACGCTTTTTCACCCCAAATGCGTCTCCAGTGTGGTGTTCCCCAGGGCTCCTCCCTCAGCCCTACACTATTTAATATCTATATGAGGCCTTTGGCTGAGGTGATTCTGCCCTGGGGAGTACAGCTGGTGACGTATGCAGATGATACGCAATTGATCATCTCACTATCGTCTCAGAATGCCCCCTATAAAAATCTCTCCTCTTGTCTAACGGATATCCACGCATGGATGAAGACATCCTTTCTTAAATTGAATGGTGCGAAAACAGAGGTAATGTTACTGGGACAGAAGCCTCCGTCCACCATTGACAACTGGTGGCCACCTTGCCTCGGACAGCCCCCCCCACCAAAAAGCCAAATCAAGAGCTTGGGGGTCTGGCTCGACCCTGCCCTTAATCTTGGAGTACAGGTGCGCAAGGTAGCAGCGATCTGTTATGCCCTACTGAGACAACTGAGGAAAACCATTAAACTCCTCCCGTTCAGTTCCAGGAGAATACTGGTACAATCCCTGATATTATCGCGCCTTGACTACTCCAATGCACTCTATCTGGGAGCTCCACAAGGCGCTATTAAAATCCTCAGACGGTCCAAACCTGTGCCGCACGTCTGCTACTGGACATCCCACGACGGACCTCCGCCAGATCTGGTTTGCGCCAGTTACACTGGCTTCCAGTGCAAAGGAGAGTGGAGTTTAAGTCCTTGACCACGGTACATAAAGCTTTCTATAAGACTGGCCCCGTACTAATTCAAGCCATGTTCTCCCCCTATTGCCCTCAACGGACCCTCAGATCTAATAATAAGAATCTGTTAGTGGTCCCTAAAACAAAAAGAACACGTACAGGCGGGAGACGCTTTTCGCTACAGGCAACCAAACTATGGAATAGTCTTCCTGACTCCATTAGATTGGAACCCAATCATCAAAAATTCAGGAGGCTAGTTAAAACTCACCTGTTTGCCTAACTTTGTGAATGAATGAGCAAAGGGCGCCGGGATGCCTACGGGTAGCTGTGCGCGTAACAAATGTGTCATTCAATTCATTCAATTCATTCAGATTGCATGCTGGTGCCAGCGGCCCAGGCTCCCAATGTTCGAGTGGCGCGCCACCTGGGGAGAGGCATCTCGGATCACGCACCGGTTTGGATCCGGTTAGAGATAGACTATTTTAACGTAGGTAGACTTGCTCCTATTAGTGAGTGGCATCTGAAAGACCCCGCTACCAAGAAGGAATTGATTAAAACCACTGACAGGTATTTTCAAGAAAATAGTGAAACGGTAGATTCGGCCCTGACTCTTTGGCAAGCATATAAAACGGTGATCCGGGGGGAGGCCTTGTCCCTGATAGCCAAAAAGAAGAAGGAACGATTAGCGGACCTAGAAAAGGCGGAGGAGGAGGTGTTGAGATTGGAAAGAGAGGTGGTCCAGGCAACCTCACCGGAGGGACTGCTCCGGTTAAAACTGTGACAGGATGAGTTCAGGGGCCTCGCCAGGGACAAGGCCAAAGCACATTGTGAGGAGACACAGAGTAGAGTTTATGAACACGGGGTTAAGGCGGGGAAGCTAATAGCCTGGCTTGAGTAGGGAGAATGGGCATCACGGCTAGTACCGGAGTTGTTCAAGGAGGATGCCTTTAAAATTACAGACCCACAGGCAGTGGCAGATAGTTTTGCAGAGTACTATAGGGGGATATATACCTCTAAGGGGAGATACACAGAGGCTGAGAATAGAGAAATGATCCAACTACCGAACTCTCGGAAAAAGACAGGAAATATCTAAACTCGCAACTCACTGATGACGAAGTGGCGCAAGCCATAAGAGGTGTGCAATCAGGGAAGGCCACGGGCCCGAACGGAATTCCCATAGAACTGTATAAATTGAGCGCCAATCGTCTCACTCTGTTTCTCCGCTCTATGTACGAGGAGAGCAGAGAGAAGGGACAACTCTCATGCGAACAGCGAGTGGCCAATGTGGTGGTTATACACAAGGCGGGTAAATCTAAAACTAATTGTTCGTCCTACAGGCCCATCTCTTTATTGCATGCCGAGCCCAAGGTCCTTGGCGAAGTTGTTGGCAATGAGACTGGTTAAAGTTATACAGCCCTCAATTTGCACCGCCTACATGGGGTGCTGGGCAGGTCATCCACGATACAGGAGCCGGCGGTGCTGATATCCTTAGATGCCACTATGGCTTTTGATAGGGTTAAATGGCAATATTTATTTGCGGTGTTGGGGAAGATGGGTTTTGGGTCTGAGTTTACTACTTGGGTGCGTCTCCGGTATGAGGACCCACTTGCCAGAATTGTCATTAACAATCAGAAATCCGCTGATTTCCCCCTCAGCAGAGGTACGAGGCAGGGTTGTCCCCTGTCCCCGCTCCTTTTTGCCCTAGCCCTGGAGCCGCTCGCTGCTTGGGTTCAGTGGGACCGGTCGATTCATGGCCTGTGCTGGACGCTGGAGTGGGAGGACAAGATCTCTTTATATGCGGACGATATTACGCTCTATCTCACTAACCCGAGAGGATCACTGATATGTTTTCTAGATGTGCTTGCGATTTTTGGGAGATACTCAGGCTTCGCAATTAATTGGTCGAAATCGGTTCTCTATGTACTCAGGGGGTTCCGCCGAAAATTCCTCGTACTTACCCGATACGAATCGAACCATTAGGGTTTAAATACCTCAGCATTTACAGAACACTTGACCCGAAGCTACGATTTGCCAACAATCTGGGGCCTCTACTGACTCGGCTAAGGGGAGATGTGCTGCGCTGGAAGGCGCTGCCGCTCTCCCTTTTGGGTAGAGCAGTGCTTTTTAAAATGCTGGCCCTTCCCCGGTTTTTGTATGCTCTCCAAAACGCGATGGACCCTGTCCCAGCCTCCTATTTCAAAGATATAGAGTCCCTACAGAGGCAGCTACTGTGGGATGGAAAGCCCCAAATTGCCTTCACTAAACTTACCCTTCCATGGTATGACAGAGGGATAGGTCTACCAGACCTGCGTAAATATTATTGGGCCTCGCAGCTGGCTGCGGTGAATCACGTCATTGAAGGTCCCCCCGGGGACCCGGGATACGCCATGGAGCGCTGGCAAGTACCAGTGGGCGACTTACGAGAGCACTCTATGCCAAACCCTGTTGATTCCCCTTAGAGGGACCCAGGGCACACGCTGTTCAGGTGTGGCTTGTGACTACAGATATCTGAAATGGGAGGAGAGGCTTACACTTGCCACCCCGCTGTGGAGCTCGGCGAAATTGGGCAGTCTGTGGAAGTCTAGGGGCTTTGATAAATGGGATCTCATTGAGATCACACAGATTAAAGATGTCTGAGGAGGGGGCACGGTTCACACATTTCAATTTCTCCAGCAGCAGTACCACCTACACGACCGGGAACCCTACCGCTACCTTCTGATTAGCCATGCACTGCGCACGCATATACCCAAGGATACGTCACTTCCCGATGCCTCCCCCCTTGAAGACTGGGTGCTAGATGGTCATCTCCCTGAGAAGACCATCTCTTTAATTTACAGGAAACTCATAAATAATATGGAGGATCCCTTGACCCTTATTAAAGTGCGTTGGAGTGAGGATGGGCTGGAATTTGATGAGGAGGAATGGAGGGAGGCGGTCTCCTCTCCACAGAAGGTAGTGATACAGATGCGGCTCAGACTAGTGCAGTTAAAGATTTTGCACAGGACATATGTTACGGGGCCGAGTTTGATCTGTATGGGCCGTTCGGAGAGTGGGGAGTGCAGGAGTAGATGCGGAGAACTTGGAACGTTTATGCATATTTTGTGGCACTGCTCTGGGGTATAGACATATTGGGGGAAGATCCATGATAAGATGCAGGAGGTCCTGGGGGTGGAGATGAAGCCTGAGGCCCGCAGGTGTATCCTAAATATTTGGGAGCCCACAGATCTGAATACGCACAAGAAGCAGTGGGCGACATTAGCATGCATGATAGCAAAGCGTAATATTGCCTAGCTATGAGGGGTAAGCCAGTAGCCCCGAGTGGAGATATCGGCAGAGGATTTGGACTGGTGTATGTTTCGAGAACGCGCAGTATATGTGGCTAGGGGATGTCCGACAAAGTGGGGGAAGATTTGGAAGGCTTGGAATCACTACAGTGGAAATATCTGTGAGCCCCCGGTGAGCCAAGAGGATGAAGAGGTGCACGAACCCCCCTGATCCACTTTTACTATTCTGTATTGTAACATCTGATGTATGGAAAGAAATGATGAAACTTACAACAGTTTAACTGTCACCTGATGTTTATTTATCAATGATGTTTAATAAAAAGATTTTTTTTTTTACAAACCCTCAACTGTGGCGACACGGGCTGCAGTGGGAGGGTAGATTTCTTAGGTGCGGGAGCTTTTCTCTTCCCCATAATGATGCCTCCTCAGCCATACACACACCTTAAGACAGAAGCCCCAAGAGCTAATATAACCCCAGGGATGCGCAATTTAACAAGCTGGTAGAAACAAAACCTGCCCCCCTATTGGTCAGTTGCCAAGGACACCAATGTCAAGGCAGTGAGTCAATCGTGTGCAAACCTTGTAAAGTATAAGAAAAAATGACAGCGAAAATGCTATAGTTGTACCCAGTCCCAGACGATAAAGCTTAGCAGCAAACTACCAGGTGCACTAAACCGTTGAGAGTCATGGATCAAAAAGGGCGCTCAGCTTGCCTCTAGAATACAGAGGAACTCCAGGGCAGGGAACATCTAACCCACACCAGGTCAACTCCACGGCGGGATCCTTCCAGTGCACCAACACAAGTCTTGGAAGACGAGTCAAAGGGGGGTCTCCCGCTCTGCATTTGCCTGGCTCTGACGGGCGCAGGATGGGCCCCGGGCTTTGCGCAGGCTTGTCCTGTGCTGTGGGACTGCACGGCACCTTAAGTAGTGCAGATGCGCCTCAGGTGATCTGGCAGAAGGGGTTGTGGGACATGTAGTCCACAGCTGCAGCAGGAACATCTGCTATCCCCAGGTGGAGCCTGTGAGCTTGATGTAGACTCCCTCATAGTGGCAGCTAAAGAGCAGGTAAAGTCTAACCCCAGAAGCAAATAACAGGCCAGTAAAATGCAGCCGCCAGTCACCAGAAACTCTTGAAGACTCTGGTGAACTCTTGTGACCTCTGCCACGTTGTCTAGCAGAGTCTGTGCCCACTCCTAGTTTCGAAGCAGCATCCTCAGTATGAGTGGCATATTTAAGGGAAATACCTGCCACCTTCTTCTTTTTGAATTGTGGCTTCTGTTGTGGATGTTTCTCTTCCTTTTTCATGATGATGTCAGAGGAGCATTGCCAGTTTATTTTCAGTTCTGTTACATATCAGTCTGTTTAATTAATTCACGATTACAGGAAGTATAGCTTTTTTCAGACGACTCCGGGTGCAGCGATACTCCCCTGTGACTTTGTATTTTCTAAAATGTTTTTGTTTATCTTAACTTTTATAGAAGAGAGTGGTGCCTGTTTTGAGTTATCCTTTTCAAAATTACTCTTCAGTTGTGGTTTATTAGATCTAGCTCCTAAAGTATCTCGACCTATAGATGTATAGGTTTCAGTGGTAGTTTGCGCTCCTGTTCCACTAACAGAATCTGCAAGATGCTTTGGCGTACTGCCAAAGCTGCTGCATCCCCTTTAATGTTGCTTAAAATTATTGAGGCATAGGGAGACATGCTGCTTCAAGGTGATTTCTTTTTTGTGCAATCCAGAACAGAATTTCTTCCTGTCTGGTGGGAACCTTACCCATTATTGAGTTAAAGGTAACCTGAATAATTGCAGGCATTGCTAAATGCAGCTTTGTGATTGGACAACATATGTGTCAAAATATGGGGACTGAGTCCATGCATATCATCAGAATATGTTGGCCTAATTCCTGGCTAGCTCACAGTGTGCCATGTGGACCCCTAAACCTGACATTGTAACGGATAGCATCTGCAACCTTGGGTCATGACCACTGACTCCCCCGAGAAAATCGTGGGCATTCCCAAAAGAAACCCCCCCCCCCAAAAACACAAATTGGCATTTCAAACATTTATTGAAGCAATTGGATTCCTGTGTAAAAGACATGAGCTGCAATTATCAGTAGAAGGGAAAAAAGCATTGTTACCAGCATTGCAAGAATGGTGAAGATAATGTTCTATTACTTACCGGTAATCTTCATTACTCCAGGTCCCGTTGTCCTCGTCCCATTCATTTACATATTGGAGATAATCATCTCCCGACAGAAAAAAAGAGCAGAGGCATGCTGGGACCCTAATACTGCCCCTCCCACCGGGAGTACATAAGCAATACTAACCCAGCATCCCATCTGTACAACAAAGCCCAGACAGGAAGCGGCCCTCATCCTCCTGGACCTCTCCGCGGCCTTCGACACTGTCTGCCACCGTACCCTAGTACAGCGCCTCAGCAACGTCGGAATCCAGGAGAAGGCACTGGAGTGGATCATCTCCTTCCTCGCCGGAAGGACACAGAGAGTCCGCCTCCCCCCGTTCAGATCAGAGGCCACCGAAGTCACCTGCGGCGTCCCTCAAGGCTCCTCGCTCAGCCCAACACTCTTCAACGTCTACATGAGCCCCCTCGCAGCCATCGCACGCCAGCACAACCTCAACATCATCTCCTACGCCGACGACACCCAGCTGATCCTCTCCCTCACCAACGACCCCACCACCGCCAGAGCCAACCTGCACGAAGGGATGACAGAAGTAGCCAAATGGATGTCGAACAGCCGCCTGAAACTGAACTCGGACAAGACGGAAGTCCTCATCCTAGGATCCTCACCCTCCACCTGGGACGACTCCTGGTGGCCCCCCGCCCTGGGCAGCGCACCCAAACCAACAGACCACGCACGCAACCTGGGCTTCATCCTGGACTCCTCCCTCTCCATGACCAGACAAGTCAACGCCGTCTCCTCGTCGTGCTTCAACATCCTACGCATGCTACGCAAGATCTTCCGATGGATCCCCTCCGAGACCAGGAAGACGGTCACCCAGGCCCTCGTCACCAGCCGTCTGGACTACGGCAACTCCCTCTACGCCGGAACCACCGCAAAACTCCAGAAGAGACTCCAGCGGATCCAGAACACCTCAGCACGACTCATCCTGGACATCCCCCGCCGCAGCCACATCTCCGGACACCTGAGAGACCTTCACTGGCTCCCGGTCAACAAGAGAATCACCTTCCGGCTCCTCACCCACGCACACAAAGCCCTGCACAACCAAGGCCCAGGATACCTCAACAGCCGCCTCAACTTCTACGCTCCCAAACGCCAGCTTCGATCGGCCAGCCACGCCCTCGCCATCGTCCCCCGAATCCGAAGAGCCACCACAGGAGGAAGTCCTTCTCCTACCTGGCCACCAAGACTTGGAACTCCCTCCCGACCCACCTCCGCCTGACCCAGGACCACCTCGCCTTCAGGAAGCAGCTCAAGACCTGGCTGTTCGAGCAGTAGCGGACCCCCCCCCCCCCAGCGCCTTGAGACCCTCCGGGTGAGTAGTGCGCTATATGAATGTGTTGATTGATTGATTGATTGAAGGCCGGCCGGCCACCCGGGAGGGAGGGGTGCATGAATGAGAAGAGGACAACGGGACCTGGAGTAATGAAGATTACCAGTGAGTAATAGAACATTACTCCCAGGTCCCTTATGTCCTTTTCCCATTCATTTACATATTAGAGAATACCAAAGCAGAACACCGGCCTTCTGCACCCACAAGCAACCCAGGAAACCACCACAAAAGCAGCAACCTAAGGGAGCACCGAGAAGGAGGAAAAGGGGAACTGCAGGAAAAAACCAGCCCGTAACCCAGAACAGGACAGCAGGGCCACAACAAGGATCGGAGACAACCCAGAAAAACAGAAGGCCAGAGCCCCAACAAGGAGGCCGCCAACCAGAAAAACCGGAGACAGGGCAAACAGAACCAAGATCCAAAGGACACGGCCAAGCAACCCACCAGACAAGGCAGACCAGCCCAGAACCACGGGATAGGCACACAGGACACGCCAGCCACAAAGACAGAGCAAACCGCGACATCCCCGAAGAAGGCCAACAGAGCGCAGGCACAAGCATAGAGACCAACAAGGAAGGAGGAAATCATAGGCCAGAAACAGGCCCGCCCCACCAAAACAAAGGACCCAGCCCCAGAGCAGGAGCCGAACAGGAGCAAGACCCGAATCAAACAGAATGACCGGCAAGGGGAAAGAAAAACCGAAAACACCAGGAGGCCAAAAAAACCACGGGGAAGGAGGCCACCAGCCAAAACAGGAAGGACACCAAGCCCATAATAGCAGGGAATAGGAGGCCAACTCAAAGACCACAGGACAGAGATGCCCCCAAAAGGAACCAGCCGACCAGCCAGAAGAGGCCAACAAGACCGGAAACCAACAACGAAAAAGCCCAACAAGGGCGGGGACAGAGCTACCGGCCACAAACCCCAGGAAACCCCCAAGCCCAAAAGGGAGGGAGAACTGGACATGAAGGAAGGCCAGAGCAACCCGGAACAACTAGCAGCCCCCAAACCATGAAACACAGAGGGCAGACAAAAACAGGCGCCAACACGGCAGAGAACTGCATAGCAACCCACACCGAGGCCAAGAACGCAGCATGGCCAGGAGCAGCCGAAAAAAAGAAACGGCCCCAGGGCACACAGCAGCCAGACCAAAAGGCCACAAGGCCCAACCCCAGCTACACTGGAGAGGAACCAAGAAAACAGCACAAACCAGGGCAACAAACTCCCAAAAGGAGCCAGGAAGCCAGGACCAGAGCCCAGCAACCCGACGACACAGGAGGACCCGCAGGCCCAACCAAACCCAGGAAGGAGCCCACGCAGCGCCAAGGCCAGAGCAAAGCACAGGGAGGAACAGAAAACCCCCAGCACACCATCGGAAAACGAAACAGAGGAAACCGCCAAAGCGGAAGCCGCAGAGAAGGCAGAGGGCCAAGCAGCAGGAAAACCCCAGACAACCCACAGCCAGGAGGGAGGACCCCACAGGGGCAAGAGCACCACAGAACCACACCCCAACCAGAGAGGGGCGGGATGACACCCAAACAGACACACCCCGGGAACAAAAGCCCGGGGAAGCAAGAGAGAAGTGAGCCAGGACACCAGAACCAGGAAAGAACCAGGAACGCCCAGCAAAACACACCCCAGAGTAGGATGAAAACTACAGCACAGCCACAATGCCAAGGAGGCACAGCTCGAGGCCACCCCGAACTAGCAGGAAGCCGCCCGGAGTCATAGGATCCCACACAGGCCCCAACGCAGGCGAAAGAAGCCCCGGAAGAGAACCGACGGCAGGAGAAGGCCCCGAAGGACCCACCAGGACGCGGCCATAACCGCACAGCGCCTCGCCAGGACACAAAAGAGAGCCCAGGCAAAAACGCAAAGACCAAAAAGGCGTCAAACCAGCCACACAAAACCCAGCAGGAGCGGAAAAGCCCCAGCAGACACCCAGCCAGGCACCCACCACGGGAACCAGAGGAGACCAGAACCACCCTGGCATCAACGCACCAGAGCGCAGAAGGACCAAGAAACCAACAGCACCCGGAAGCGTCTTCAGTAGAACAGAAGAGGGGAAACAGGCGCCACACCAAGGACACCGCAGCAGCGAAAGACAGCCAGGCCCAAACAGCAGCGGCATGAACCGCAGGGACCGCCAAGGAAAGGAAGAGCAGACACCCAGCCACACCAGACAGAAAACCAGGCGGGCGGACAGGAAACACTGGAAATAAGCCAATGGCAAGCACAGGGAGAGCCAGGGCAGGAGCAAACAAAAACAGAAGCAGCCACACCCCAGAAGCAACACAAGCATACAGAAGGCCCCGGGACAAACCCCCGTAGCCCCAGGCCGGAGCAAGGGAGAACAGCTGCATGCACAGCAGCACGAGCCACCCAGGAGCAGGCAGAGGAGGCAGAGAGAGGTGCAGCAAGGAAAGCGAGAAAACCCCCAGGCAGGACAAACAGGAACCCAGGGGGAGCCAACAGTACCCCCCACCCTGCAGCCGCCCAAGGAGCAGGAACCCCAACTCACCACCTACCAGGGGCAGGGAGCTGCGGAGAAACCCGGAGAGTGGACCAGAGGCGCACCCCAACATACCACCGCCGAGGAAGCGAAAGGTGACCCGACAAGTGCAGCAGAGGAAAAGGCTCAAGCAAGCAGGCAGGGAGACCCCAGCAACACAGGGAACCCCAGGAGCAAGCATAGACAGAGCCAGCAAAAAAGGAACCAGCCACCATAGAGGCGACAGGAACCCACGCCAACCCGAGGCAGGCCACCAAACAGAAGAGCGAATGCCAACAGCCCAGAGACGCAGCCCACAAACTCAACAGAGAGGAGAACCCTCCCAACAAGGCCCGATACAAAACGCAAAAGCACGCGAGGCCAGGAGCAGGGGCACCACCTGAAGGCAGTGACCCAAAGGAAGAAGGCCCGCGGTGGAAACAGAAAACACCCACCACACAGACCACGGGAGGAGAGCCGGGAAGTGGAGCCGGAAGAGGTAGTGGCTGGCCACACCATGCAAGCCACCCGACCGAGGGCCGCCAGCAACCAGGAATAAAACCGCGACCACCCCCCCAGACCACACACCGCAGGCAGGGGTCGGAGGCAAGAGCCTGGTGCAACCAGGCAGAACAGAGAAGCACAGCCCCAACCAACAGTGCACCCGAACCGGGCAGAGCACGCCAGGAGCAGCGCGAGAGAGAGGAGCCTGCAGCATGCAAATCAAGAAGGAGGAGGGGAGCAGCCCCGACAGGACGATCCCCGAGAGGAGCGGCGTAAGCAGAACGCGCACCCACAGAAGCACAGCCCCCACCAAGGTGCAACCGACCAGGGCAGCAGACCCCGGAGACCGCAGCAAGCCACCAATGAGGAGCAGACCAGCCCCAGCAGGAAGTACCCCAAGCGTAGCCAGCAGAAGGCACAGAAAGCCGATGCCAGGCCCCAACCCGGAAAGCCAGCAAAAAAAAAACAGACAGCCAAGCGGCAAGGCAAAAGCCAGAAGGAGCGTCCCACTGCCATAGGCACAAACCCCGGTAGTAGGAGAAGGACCCGGACACACAGCCGGCAAACCGGCAGAAGGCGGAGCAAGGAGCCACGCATCCCAACACCACCTGAGCAGACCAAGCGAAGAGCAAATAGCAGCACAGCACCAGCACGCAGGGAAGCCAGGAGTGCTCTGACCGGGATGTAGCTCAGAGGCAGAGCGCATGCAACGCAAGCATGAGGTCCCGGGATCAAACCCCAGCCTCCCCAGGGGCCTCCCGCAGCCCAACAACCAGCAGGGCCAGGAAGAAAGTAACCAAGCCATTGAAACAGAGAGTCCGCAACCAGCTATGAGCGCCTCATCGGTTGCTGTAGTCTTTCAACAAAGTTGGTGCAGGTAGTTCTCTTATCTCTAAAAGTAGTAAGGAGCAGAGAAAAGTTATCAGGGTTGCTGAAATGTTGCCCAAGTCTTCACAGGTCACAGTACCTCTCCACAGGCACACAGGTGCATCCCAGGAGAGCTCGTCAGCTCGTTGGCTCAAGGGAGCCTTTTGAAAACAGTGGGAGGGAGAACACTGCGTCTCACCCCAGCACAGTTCACCCCATTGCATCCTGGTGCAGTATGCTTACATTGAAAGTTGCTGTAGTCTTTCACCAAAGTTGGTGCAGGTAGTTCTCTTATCTCTAAAAGTAGTAAGGACCAGAGAAAAGTCATCAGGGGTTGCCTCTCCACAGGCACACAGGTGCATCCCAGGAGGGCTTGTGAGCTCGATAGCTCAAGGGAGCCTTTTGAACACAGGGGGAGGCAGCACACTGCATCTCATCGCAGCACAGTTCACCCCATTGCATCCTGGTAAATGCAGTATGCTTACTTTCAAAGTTGTTGTAGTCTTTCACCAAAGTTGGTGCAGGTAGTGCTGTTTTCTCTAAAAGTAGTAAGGAGCAGAGAAAAGTCATCAGGGGTTTCTGAAATGGTGCCCTAGTCTTCACAAGTCACAGTACCTCTCCACAGGCACACAGGTGCATCCCAGGAGAGCTCGTCAGCGCTTGTTGTGCCCAGCCTTCTGAAAATGTCACAGTGCACCTTCTACTTGTGGGAAGTGTATGCTTGTCTGATTAGTCTGTCTTCTTCAGTGTTATTTTCTCCTGGGATGTGTATCACCATCAGAGTTATGTTTCACTGGAGTGCACACTTCTCCCCTGTGCTAATTAGGAGAGTTGGACTGATTTTGCTCCCCCTGGTTTGCTGCGGTAGAACATTGTTCTCATGTTGTCCATCTAAATCAGCACTGTCTGACCCTTTATGTGCGCTTCGAAGGCTTGGAAGACTTTCTTGAGTTTCAGCAGGTTTGTGTGTTTCACTGCGTCCACTGGGCTCCAGACCGCTGACCTTTAGGTTTTCCATGTGCACTCCCCATCCCTTATGGGATGTGTTCGTTGTTACGGTCACAGTGGGAGTTGGTATCTTGGATAGTCTCCCTATTCCCTGTGCTCAACCCGTTTACTTCTTTCTGAGCCTTTACAGTGACAACCACTAGCTCCTCCCACCTTCCTGTGGCTTGTGATAATTCATTCTAGAGCTATTCTTGTATAGGTTGCATGCATTGTCTTGCCAGAAGTAAGTGGGATGCAATATGCCATCATGCTCATTAGTTTCATAACTTCTCGACGATAAACCCTTCCGGTAGGGGGTGCTTGTTTGAATTCTGCTTTTGCACTCTTGGGCACTTTTGTGCTCCCAGAAATACCTACTCTTGCTCTGGGGTATGATTTATCGTGGTTTATGGTGAATTTCAGCTGTTGTAGTGCAGAGATGACCGTTTGTATATCCTGTTGTTACTTCTGTGTCATACTTGCCTTTACTAGCCAGTCATCCAGGTATGGGTAGACATGTACACCTTATCTCCTCTAGCTTGTGGCTAGTGCCGCCAGGCATTTCGTGAACACCCTTGGTGCTGATTTTATGTCGAAGAGTAGTACACTGAACTGATAGTGTACCTTGTCCAAAACAGACCTGGAGTACCCCAAATGTGCCTTGGTTTGTTAGTATGCATAGTTTGGCATCCTTTTAGGCCTATGATGGCCATGTAGTCTCCCTTCCTCAGGAGTGGTATTACTTCTTGCACTGTTGTAATGTTGTGTTAGTATGAATTTGTTTTAATAGCTAAGATCTAGTATTGGTCTCACTGTTAGGTCCTGTTTTGGTAGTAGGAGGTACTCTGAGTAGATGATTCTTCACATCTCAAAACTTTTTAAGGCTCTTTTTTAGTAAGCCCTTTGCTTCGTGACGCAGTTGAATGAGTTTGCGCTACCTTAATGATCTTCTTTTTAGGGGTATGGTGTGTAGTCTCTTCATGAGTTCTATACAGTTACAGTGCTTTATTATGTTTAGTATCCAATTGTCTGTGGTGATTGATCTCCACACCTCGAGCAATCCTCCTATTCTTCCCCACCCAGTGCTGTTCTGTGGTGGGGTTGTGGGCAAAAATTAACGCGCTTGCTAGACCCTACTGTGGGCTGGCCTCTCCCTCATGGCTTTCCACAAAAGGGCTTTCTTGCCAGGTGCTGCCACTGCTGGTGGGTGGCCTGGTGCGTAGTCTGCTGGCTGAAGACTTGCTGTTGTTGGGTGGGTGGAATGAATCCTCCTCTGCCCGTTGATCTCCAGATGGGCATTCCTCCTCTCTTGAATGACAGCAATGCATCCAGTGCTTTTGCAGTTTTATTGTCTTTTTTTAACCTGGTGTATTGCCTCAGCTACAGGATGCCCGAAGAGGGCTTCCCCTGTAAAGAGAATGCTGATTACTGATTACTGATGCTTGTACAGCTGCCTTGCATCTTGAGGTTCCTAGCCAGGCATACCTCCTGAGGATTATGCCCATGAACATCTGCTTGCTTGCCATGTCCACAGCATCCAGTCCTGGCCCAAGGTAGGAATTTGTAATGTTCTATCCCTCTTGCATGACTGTCTTGTCTTCACCTCTTTAACTTTCGATTTCACCACAGAAAATATGAAAGCCACTTCTGCAGCAAGGGATCGGAATACGTGACTGAGGTAAACGATAATCAATTAGCATGCCACCTTTATCCAGCAAGATATTTAGTTGCCGACATGCACCATCCCACAATTGCGATCTGCGTTCACGATAGATAACTAGGAGAGCACTATTGTGTTTCTGATTGTCACATTGGGCATGCAGAAGCTCTTTTCTAGCCGTGGCATGGGTGAGGCCCAATAAGGGATGGTGTCAGTTACCCTTGTCAGTTATCTAGAACAATAAAGGCTGGGGCTGTATAAATATAACAGCCAGAAATACAAAAAAAGAATTTTGAACAACAAGCACACTGTCACAATAAAAACACTATGGGGTCCAGTTACACCCACGATATCAGGCCCAGACGTAGTATGTGCAAGGCGACTCTTTGACCTTTTATACCAATTAGGTAATTACCACCAGATAGGAAAGAATTCCCTCCCCAACTCTGGATAATCCTTAGTCCACTGACTTAACCAGGTATGTCTGTCGCTTTATTTTGTCCAAAAGTATTTTACTGATAAAAAATATTCCAACATAGAAAAGATCAAAAAACTGATTAGAAGTATCCTTTCCTCTAATATCTAGGGTCAAATGTTGCATCCATACACGACAGACCCATAAAGAAATAGAACGTTTGTCTCGATTGCAGCAGCAGGAAGCTCCTGTATTAAGGGTATGTCCCAACAAAAAATACTCCCTTGTGGGAAAATCTCCCATTTTAAAATAGATTTAAGAAATACAAGGATATTTAACATACACTATCTGTTTAATTTGAAATTTCACAGTGTCCCTTCAAAAAGTCCACCAGGTCTGAAGAATACCTTCATTGAAAATCATTCCAGGCCCAACACAAAGGTCGAAACGTGTCAGCGCGCCTAAGGGTGTGGCCAGGAGCTATCATCAACTTTAAATATTATATATTGACTCGTGCAATTTTGGTGACGTAAACCACTGTAGTGTAGTCCCTATAGTACCCCTGCAGGACCTGCATTTTTAGATAACATACACTGTGGGTCTGGTAGTAGACTGACTCTGTGCACCCACTGTATGTTAGCCGTGTTTGCATTAGCTAGCTCACAGTGCCACTAGAATCTCCTTTTATGAGAGAGATTACTTTTTGGCAACCTCAGAACACAACAAACCCTGATTCCTCAGGAAACAATATACTACTTTTCACTCAGTCACTCGTGCTTGCTAATTTGGTCTCAGAGAGATACACGGAGGGAATAGTCGAGCGTGTTTACAATAAGAATTTATTGCACCGTTGTTCTTCTAGTGTAAAATATATGTGCTGCTACAACTGTTACACAGTAGCAGAGCTGTAGGATCAGCCGTACAGTGAATAAAAAGGAATAGTACAGTTCTACCATTTTGCAATAGTCATGAACATGTACATGAATAAATATAAAATGCGTTTATAAAATAAAGTGCATACTTCTACGATGCCTGTCTAGATGTACCTAAGTGTACCTACCGAGAATGTGAGTAGGTGCAAAAGAGCTAATAAGCCTAGGAGCCAAGAATCCCGCTAGGATTTAGTTGAACCCCATTACCTGAATAATGAGAGTGTTGTACCTTGTCCTGGTCTCGAGTTGGACAACCCGCAAGTGATGCTTAGACCACTGTCAGCTGGAGCGACTGCATGCAGGAGCCTCAGCGTCTCTGGTCAGTGTGCCTGCCTTGAAGTCTCGGAAACATAACACCCACTCCTCCTAATACTCAAAAATAATAATACACAATTGAGATACACATTTTAACTAGGTGTCAGTGCATAAAATTATCAATGAGCCATTTAAAATGTTCCTAAAAACGTAAAAAATATATTTAAAAATAGTTTTAAAAAACAAGGAGAAAAATGTTCTCTTGAAATATGATTTCTGTTTTAAAGTTCCGCAAATCACAGTCCTAAATGAATTCGATCATACATGTTGAACTACTACAAACGTATTTAGAAGGCCATGCTTTGTTATTGAAAGTGTCAGTTTGAGGAATTATGTTGAAAAGAAAGGGGAAAAATCTGAATTTGTTCCCAGCACACGATGAGCCAGATTTAGATTAAATGTCCTGGCTGGGAGACACAACATTATAGCTGCCTGCAGCCGCAGGGGACAAACATTGTAATACCTTGCATAGTACGTCAAGGGTGCATAGATGAAATTCAGTGCTGCCAACACCTGGTGGAGAGGCAGCCAGTGCTGTAGTCGATACCTTGGTGCCAATGGTGGAGCTGAAGTACAACTTAGTTGAAAAGGGCACCTATGGATCCTTGAGGAATGCATTTGTCAAAATGTGAATACCCCGAGGACATAGCCGAGCATGGGACCGCAGTGTTTCCAGCCTGGATTCTAAGTCCGCTGGCGTCTCCGTTAGAGGTGTCAGACAGAGGTCCAACTCGCATTCTCCTCCGCAAAACAGGCATCGGAAAACAGGTATGATGCAGACTTCAAAGACTGGTCTGAATGATAGGAACCAAGAAGCACTTAGTTCGCAAAGGCGAGGTGCACCCAGATGTTGTACCATGCGCTCATGGTAATATCTCTCCAGGAGAGCTTTTGCCATCTCGGTGGTGGTTGGTCCGTCCATTTTGTAGCAGGTAAACGACAATCAGGATTCCAGCTATTGCAAGCAGGATCAGAGGTAGACCCCCAAAAACGCTTCCGAGTACGGAGTGTATAAAGTTAGGAATAACTCTGAGGATTGTCAGAAAGGTGTTAAGGAATCCTGACCTTATGGTCTTAAGTAGGTGTACAATACCACTCGTATCTGACATATTAAAGATACAACCCACCACCTCTACGAAATGTAGGAGGCAGTTGGTACGTAGAAGCACCTCTATCTCTGTCGAGGTCCTTTCGATTTGAAGTTCAAAGGCTTCTCGAGCGGAGGTTAAGGGTGCGGTCTGCTGTAAAAGCATGGCTTTCATTCTGCTCAAAGCATCAAACTGTATAAAAGAAACATTCAGTGAAGGCCATAGCGGCACCTCTCTGACTGTATTTGTCGGTAGAAACCATACTTGCATACAGCAAGTAACCCTGAAGTTCACGGTGACCAGACAGACAATGCCCAGAAGCATACCACAGCAACCTTGAGCATTCAGCATCAAGTAACTCCCATTCGAAAGTAACTCTAACACTGGCACGATCATGGCAGCTGGAGTTACTTTCATGTGGCAAGACAGATTCGCTATTGAACCATTACATGCTCCGTGCAAAACGATATCTTGGCACATGAGAGAACCGCTTAAAGCGTTCTTGCAGTTTGTACCACTAAGAAACACTTCTCGATCCCCACTCCGGCATCGAAATCTATACGGTAAATCCCAGGATTTCTTAATGTATTCTTTACCAAATTTTTCATATCTACCTGCTTTTGCTCAAGGCAATAGTGAAACTGAAAGATCGTGCCCGGGAGAGGGATATGGCCATGGATTAGCCATTCTGTTGATGGTGATTCCGCCACTGTGAATGGTAGCCTGTCCAGTTTTTCAATTTACAGCATTGTATATTTAGCCTCTCTTTGTGCCATTTCTCTCTGTGTATCTGTTAGATTGTATTCTGAAAACAGAGACGTACTGTTTATAAAACGCCAAGGCACAAAGCCTGCATTCAAAGATGGCAGTGTCCAGCTTAATAACATAATAGAACGTAACTGAGATTGGTTGTGTTGTAAAATGGCTAAATCCTGTTCCAGTATGTCAGTAGCAGAAGATACAATGTTGCACAATGAACATATCTTGGAGGTCAAAGTTAATACGGACTATTTCCCACATTCTTTCGGCAGGCTCTTGTTGGGATATTTTCCAGATTTCTTTATAGGCAGCGTAAATGCCAGCATATATGAAACGTTTCTGATGTTATTTCCTGGGTCCTTGTAAAAAGTCCCTAAGATCCAGGTTGTGTGAGAGTAAAGATAAGGGTTGTTTCCCTTCTGTAAGTGTTGAGGTTTCTAGCCAATCGAGGCAGAACTTCCCAATGCTATAGGATGTCACTACCCCTGGATGTTCTCTCTGTACATAACTTGGGTCTGGCCTAGGGATACGGAATCCCTCGGTGATGTTCAGGAATCTTTTATGACATATGTTCGCGTCTAAGGGCCAAACCACCCACTCCTTCCAAATTGGGTCTGTTCTATTTTACTGTAAGATATCATCTAATGATGCTCCTTCTGTTGTAGTGGAGTTCTACCACCCCTATGTTGGTGTTGGAAACCCAGGAGTGTTCAGGTCCTTGTTCTTGGCTAGCCCATGACAGGATGTCTGTTGCACAGAATCATTTAAAAAGATCATCTGCGGTGGAATGAGGCATGCTCTAAATAGTCCCTCGAACCCCAAATTGATTTCGAGTCAATTTCATCTTGCCATAGGTTGAAACCCTGTTCAGACAATTGGGCCAACAATGATGCAGAGTAAATCTGTTTAGTGTTTGTCAACATAATTTTCAGTGATGATGTTGGTGTAACCTTATAGTAATATGAGGCTGGATCTGTTGTGTTAAACCCTGAAAAGTATGAACATTTCTGTGCAAACGCTTGTGAACTACTTAATGGTGGTCTTGGGCAATGTTCCCACTGATGGTACTCAAAAACAGTCATAGCTGAAATGGATTTGTGCAGGAAATGATGACCATAATGTTGGTAACAGTACAATATGTCATAATCTGAAGAACCCACTAACATTTCATTATTAGAAAATGCATTAGTTTTCTCTAAATGAGACAACATGTTATTGATTGTTTCAGTGTCCCAATCATCAGAAAATGTACTTGAGGTAATGATATCACAATGACATTTTAAATACATGATTAATTTTTTTAAGTTTGGTCAGGCCGAATATGTTAAAATCAACCTTGTCCCACACTGTATCATCCGGTATAGGAACTGCTGTAATGTTCACAGTTGACAAGCCTCTTTCCTCACGATGTAATGATGGATGTGTCTTCAGTAGGATGTTGAATTTTGGGCTGTGGAACTTTGTTGAAGATAGTGTCCATTAATAAGCATACTAAAAGTTAGTACTAAGCCTAGCCAGAAAAGAAGAAACAATATCCTAGAAATTGGATTGAACACCCAGTGTTCAATCCAAGGTGATACCAGGTATGTCTTTTGAAGAAAGAGAAGAAAGTTCTTTAATAGTTGCTTGAATGGTGTATTGGCTGGCTTCGTTTCTGGCTCGCTTGGATTCAGAGAAAACGTATGTCAAAGTTTATGAAATAGCCAGAAGCAGTTCGATCAATTGTAGGAATTGCATCGGGATTAGTTAAAATGTTATTTTCCTCTCAACGAGGCATGTTGATGTAGACGTCTGTATTAGGTCTAATTGCAACTTGTGAATTATTCTGATGTTCATTTTGAATTTGAATGTCTGGTTCAAGTGGAACAAGTTCCATAGCATTGTTGCTTAGTCCTTCATTCCTTACAGGTGGTTCTTCACAAGTGATGAGTCTTTCTGTTTGAACTTTTTGGATTGTAGCGAGAGGAGGGGGGTCTGCTACAGCGGAGGCCACGAGGCCTACTGTTTAGTATCAGCCACATAGTGTGGTTGGATTAAGTCGATTGAGACAAAACCCATCTCCTTTTTTTCGGCAAGAGGCGGGAGCGACACCGTTCTCGTTCGATGTAATGCAAGGACTGGTACAGATTTTCTGTATGAAGGTACAAATTCCATTTTGTCCGCAATTTTCTCTCTGACCAGATCCCCGACTTTTGGGATCCCGACAGGTCTAGCTGTGACTACCTTGACTTTCTCAGTGGCAGTCTGCTTTAGATAGACATTGCTTTGTTTTGTCCTGGATTCATTTAGATCCTGTATAACAGCCAAACGATCATGGATATGAAATGGTTTTTCATCTGCCACTGTGCCTTCACAATCAAGATCAGGTATCCACATGTGTGTCCCAAAGAGGAGTGACACCCTTTAGAGAGTTTCTTGGCTGATTGTTTAACGCCCACTGTACCCCATAAAGGTGTGTGACCCAAGTACTGCCCTTGCCTGATACCTTAGCTGTTAAAGATTGCTTTAAGTCCCGGTTTATCCTTTCCACAACTGAATTTCCCTCAGGATGGTACGGAGAGGAGTACCATAATGCTATGCCCATTCCTTTCATGGCCTCTTTGTAAGTCCAAGAGCTAAGCGCAGTGGTAAGAATGTAACGTGCTAACTGCGTATGTGCCGATAAAGACTCGCAAATCTTTGTTAACAGTTCGAGCGTCAGACGAGCGCTGAGGCCATACCCATAGGAATCTTGAGCATGAATCCACTGCAACCATGATATATTTGTAAGCCCCGTCCGTTTGTAAGGGGCCGCAGTGGTCCAAGTACACACATGCAAGAGGTTTGATTTTAATAATGGGGTCTGCGGGAGTTTTGCTGTCGTGGAGCCTTTCATCTGCCGGCAGATGTCCCAATTCAAGACATAGTCTTTAGTTTGCTTAGTTAACCCTGGCACCTATAGTGCTGT
The DNA here is from genome assembly GCF_964261635.1 of Lissotriton helveticus. Lineage (NCBI taxonomy): Eukaryota > Metazoa > Chordata > Amphibia > Caudata > Salamandridae > Lissotriton > Lissotriton helveticus. Next base: position 521,187,449 of record NC_136059.1, on the reverse strand, counting down.
TTCAGTAAAGAAATAGCCGCTGTAACGCCTGTGTGCACAGAGCCCAAACCCTCATGTGCACCTGGTATTAAACCGTGCCTACGATCCATATTTGGTATTACTCTATCCCCACTCCAGGAATCTCAGCATATGGAATGTTTTGTGCATCTAACTAGGAGGAGTATTTGAGTGGAACTTTTTTAGGGACTGCTTGCTGCCTTTCCTAGGGGGAACAAATAAAATCTGGGACCTCCTCCCGATCTCTATCAGGAGCAGTACGTTGCTTATGTCGTTTAGAAGAGCTTTGAAGACCTGGCTCTTCACAAATAGACATGTGTATAGTTTGCATTAAAACGATCCTGCCCTACTGTCCCTAGCGCCAAGACGCCGCTGGGCCTTCGTGCGCTGTATAAATTATAAAATCAAATCAAATTGTGCGTGATTTGGTGACAGCTACCATAGTATCTCCATCTATTCTCCTTTTTGAGCGGCTGAGTGCAGCTACGGAAGCCATGCGAACAGCCCCGTTTGCGGCTTCATCAGCCAATGAATTCCTTGCAACGTGAACGCCATCTCGTTGATGACTCAGTGTATGGATCACGCGAGTCCTTGCTAACTCCTTTTTTAACTCTGCTACCTGTTCCCATAACATTTTATGCCTCATTGTGCCACCTTTCGCATCCTTAAACCTGTTTTGTTCCCAATTATATAAATATTCATTGCACGACTGTACAAAATAAAAGGAATCGTACACGATCAGTGTGGGGAATTCGTGATCCGTATTTACAAGTACCAGCATCAGTGCTTTTAATTCTGCCAACTGAGACGTGCAGTCTCCTAGAGATTGCCTTTTTGTGTAACTAAGATGGAACTTGCCATCATGCATGCAACCTTTAATGATAGCATGTGCCAAGCTGTATTGCTGCTTACTTCCTATGGCCGGTTGCGCAGATCCGTCGGTATAAATAATGTATTCATACAGATCAAGAGGCAAGATTTCATTTGGTAGAGGATATTTTTGTTCATATTGCAGGAATGCCTGTGTTTTAAAACTTGGATCAAATCTGTATTCAACGTGGGTTGCAGTAAGAGAATTAGCCCATTGTAACCATGTTTGGATGGAACGCTTTCGCATTTGGAATGCTGGCCTTTGTAATAACTTCTAAAGCTGATACGGGGGTTACGACAATAATGCGTTTCCCCTGAGCCAGTGCTCTTTCTCTTGCTACAGCCGTCTGAACAGCTGTCAGGATTTGTTTTGTTGAAGTGAAACTTTTTTCTGCATTTGTGTACAGGTGTGATTTGTATGCGATTGGTACTGTTTCTCCTTCATTGAAGGTCAAGTAAGTGTACCAGCATTGACCCGCAATACTGTGGAAAAGTAAATTTTGCCATGTTCTGTGTCCCTACGTGTCATCCATCATATGTTATGTGTGCATGACCAATATGCATATGTTATTCCCCATGTCCGATTAATGACGCAATTACAGTTGTGTCCACCTCTAGTATGCTAGTTTCCAGTCCTCATGAGTAATATGAGTGTCAGGCCTATGTAAAGTTATGTTGCCACGTTTCTCAGTGTGCACGTTATTTCATTATAAAGTCCCCGTTTCTAGGCCTCAAAAGGGCCTGGACACTAGATTCAGCTCCTGTCTCCTGAAGCCTCGCTGAGGAGTGATCCAGCCCCCACCTGTATCCTCGACCTTTCACTTACTTCCTGCCTCGCAGTCCCCGGTGCAGCTCTGCCTCTGAGTCTGCCAAGACTATGTTATGATTCCAGCTATCAGTTTAGTCCTCCTTCTCTGCATTCCTAAGCTACTGAACTGCATCAATAGTTTCCGTCATTGTCTAGCCTATGCGGCTTCATATTAAGAGAAATACTGTATTTAATGGTCATTTAATATTCTTCATCACGCACTACATGTAGAATAATGCATGGTCCAGTCTTAGAGTCAGTTAGCCTTTCCCCTCATGACTTCTAGTTTATATCAACATGTTCTCTAAACATCAGATACTAGATAGGGTTTAGGTACATGTCGCTCCGACCCTCCAGACTTTAGTCTCTGCTCCTAGCACAGAGTTCATAGCCCCCAGCTTCTCCTAGTAATACGTCATTGCCAGTTTGCGCGCACCATTAGGTTAGAGGCCCCGGCTCCTTAGGTAGCCCCCTCCTATGTTTCCGCCCATTCATGACATATTCTGTTACGTTTGCATCACATGTCTGAGTTACACCTTCTTTTTACTCTTATCCTTCGCGACTGCTACGCGTCACGCCTTCTGCTCCACCCACTGCTACGCCTACTGCAATGTAATGCTATGTGTTTGCGCTATGTATATATGCTCAGGTATTGTTATTAAAAGTCAGCGCGCTCATCCCAGCCCCAGCAGCTGCTGGGCCCTGTCATCCTATTCCAATGCAGGTTGTCCTGTTCCTGTCCTTATGCTGTATTAAACCTGCAAAACTCCTACTACCTCGAATCTTGACTCTTATTTATTGAGCTATCTGTTATTCATTCATTCATTCAAAAATAGATCCGGTATTATTTATTTATATACCACATAATGGCGCCCGAACAGGGACCTGCCCTTTCCCCACGCGTCGGTGAAGCCACGCCGACCCCCTGACCCTCTGCAGTCGTGACGGAACTCTTCTGCGCAGTGGCAGATATTTCTGCTCAAGTATCCCTCAGGCCCACGGAGGAGACGGAGGAGGCGGTCCAGCATCCAGACGAGACGGTGGAGGAACGCGGCGAGTCCCGACCAGAGCCCAAGCCAAGAGTCCAAGGTCCGAGGTATCCGGAGGTCCACCCGTAACTGAAGTCCGAAGTCCGAAGTTCGTCGTCGTAGCAGTCCAGTCCAGTCCGAGGCCTTCCGTTCTTGCTGCCCGGTGAGTACCGTTACTGGGGTGGTATCTAGACAGGGTCAATTTAATTGACTCTGGTCTGTGGGTTGGTGGTACACAGTCCCACAAACGAAGTGTTCACTTCGGTGGATACGGGTCCTGACGTGTCTCTTTAAGAGACCGGTAAGTTTCGTACTGTTTCAGCAGTGCATCTAGTTTCTGTTCTAGTCAGTTTCTGTTCTCGAGAAAATTCACGTGTTCTGTTCTCAATATCTCCAGGTAGTATTCTGTTCGAACTGTTATTTTAAATGTTTTTCATGTATTTTAATGTCGTGGTATGAATGGAGTATAAGTATCGTGTTCATTGTGTATTGTATTGTGTCTAGATTACAGTTCAGTCATGCCCATATTTTCCAAGTTACGTCAGTTAAAAACTAGAAAGGGTCTGCTGGAAGCAGCAGTTCCCGTCCCGCCTAGGGACAGTCCAGGTCATTTTATGTATCAGAAGCATGGCATAAGCGCCATATTGTATCTAGATTTATGGGTAGAATATACCAAACAGTTAGAAGAAAAGTATAGATGGCCCGTATCGGGTACATGGGATGCCGAATGCATCATGCGAGTAGAAGAGGCATTATGGAAAAAGAAAGCCAGACAATCACAGAAAGACGCCATCGAGCTATGGCGCAAAGAAGCTCATAAAAGAACCGAAAAAGAAATCAGAAAGTCAGAACTAAGTAGAGAATCCCAAGAACGAGCCCAAGAAAGAGAATTAATCGAGATAGGTGAACGAGTTAGAACTGAGCAATCAGACAGACAGAGGAATGCCCTCATTAAGGGTATGTATCCTCTTCTTGCCGAGGGCTTGCCAAAAGCGACCCCGGAGGCATCCAGTAACTTTCCGCCACCACTAGTTCCGACCAAACTACGTCACAAACCGACCGCAGCTGATATTTTCATCTCGTCCTATCTGGACGACACAGTCCCCGAATATGCAAATCCTGTTCGCGCTCCGCCAGTCCCTGTAAATCAGGTAATTCCTGCTCCTCCAGACACCGGGGTGCCCTTAACCGCCCCCCCGGGTCAGCCCGCCATACAAGTCCAGCCCACGTTACAATTACCGACCCTGCCAGGACGAAAAGCATCAGTTGATGATTCTAGTTTAGGGGCCGCAGGAGGAGGTCTTCCTCAAACCCCGCCGCCATACAAGCGTTTATCAGCACTCGAATTACATGCTCAAGCATCACAGCGTACTCCTAAAAGTAATAAGTCTGTTGCAGAGATCAGGCACACCCTTGGCGAATGTGTCTATGACCCAGTTCCAGGCGAGTTTAATATGGTTTTATATTCCGTACGCGTAAGGAGAGTGACCGAGTATCTAGTCACCCTGCCGAATATGAAAGAAGATCTAGACAGGATATATCGTTTCATCCGTACAGGGGATGACCCACAAAGTATTAGTGATGCCATGTCTCAAAGGAAAGCCGAGATTCAGCGCATGATATTAAAGTTCTTAATTAACTGTCTAATAAGAGAACAAGATTATCCGTCTAAAGACCCGGAAGAAATGAAAACCCTGACAAAGTGGAGTGATAATATTGCCGAAGGAAAGCACAATACCATTGGTGCCATGGAAAGTATGTACAAGAAAATCCGTAGAGAGATAATAAAGATACACGAACAGCGTAAAGCAGCACAAGTAAGCGAGAAAGAAAGTACCTCTGATCCTGAAGAGGAAGACGATGAGAATACTGCCAGAATAGCGTATGTAGGAAAACCTAGATTTCCAGATCGCCATTTACGTCTAGAACACAAGTCAACTTTCCATCATCCAGCACCAGAACAAGGTTCCCTAGAACAAGTATTTCAAGCTACCGATCACATTCTGAAATCACGAATCGGTTACAGTGAGTTAAGTACCATGCATGAACAAGAACTAGTCCGATCAGCAGTCAGATGGATTACTGATTCTACCACTTTTCCAGACGAAATAGTGGCACAAATGTTTCTGAAAATGCCCCCAGCCGAGCAGCGACTGGTGGGTATGTATATGATTCAGCACCTCATTACTCTGTATGAGGGTCAACATTCTGATCCAGGCCCGTTACATGATATCCTGAACGAGTTACTCCAGTACAAATGGAGAGGTCTAGGTACCGATTTAATTAGTGTCATTCTAGAACAGCGCCACAAATATAGAACATTCTTGAACCCGCATTTTGTTCATGTCTCACCCCCAGAAAGTAAATCATTCTACATAGACAGACAGAATACGTTACGAGAAGTCCACCCAGTCAGAGGAGCGGGTGGCGAAATGCAACGAGTGTTTGTATACACTCCGATCACAAAGATGGAACTCCTCGAAATGAAGAAATTAATTCCCTGTCATGACAAAGATCCAGCAGGGTTCCATAGAGAATTAAAAGACATGCTCCGTATGGGAGAATACACTTACCCAGATATCATTAAAATGTTAAAAGTTCTGCTACCCGCAGGGGTGTATGAAAAGCTAAAGGAAAAAGAATGGGAGGTGGGAGAGAAAAAGATCGATTGGGCAGTTCTAGAAGCTGAAGACAAGATACGTGTACCAGGTACTGGTCTTGGAGAGAAATGTAAAGAATTACCAGAATTATTAATTCAAGTTTTACCCAGATTATTAACAACGAAAAAGGAAGACTGGGATGCAATCTCAGCCTGTAAACAGAAACAAGATGAAGATATTAGTGATTTTTATTCTAGGTTTGAAAAGTGCTTTAGTATCAACAGTGGCCTCAAGACAAGTAGTGAGTCATACCCTCACCTTTTCGTTACTAAATTAGTCGAGAATTCAAGCCCACAAGTTAAAAACCGAGTTCTGAAAGTCGAAAGCACCTGGCAAGCAAATACTCCGTCCCAGATGCTCCAGATGCTCCAGTATCACCAGAATAGAATCAGAGAAGAACAAGAACACGAAAGAAAACGTATGAAAGATACGAAAATGAAAGTACTAGTTGCACAATCTGTTCCTCAAGACAGTCAGAAGAGGGGTCCGAATCAAGCCAGTCATCCTGCAGCTCCCGTTAAAGGGAACTGCAATTATTGTAAACAGCCAGGTCATTTCATAAACGAGTGTGCAGTTCTGAAACATAACATAGCTACTGGTAAGACTAAAGAAAGACCACGTCCGCCTAGACAAGAGCAAGTTTCACAGACTCTTCAGCCACAGAATGCACCACAGACAGTTACAGCACCGCAGCCCATTGCTGCAACCCAGCATGTTACATCGCAGATGTACCAGTATGCACAGTCTGAGTATCCAGAGTACCAGCCATATTCATGAAACAGCCTAGAGAGGGAGGTAGGCTTGCCTCTCATCGAGATACCTGTAGATCAAGAAGGTCCCTATGTTCACAGTCAAGTATTAGGGAAAGACAGAAAGTTTTTGATTGATACAGGGGCAAGTAGGACCACAATTAGTCATGCCGAAGTTCCAGGGGCTCCGCTCTCAGGCTCAAGAAATGTTTCCCTTGGATTTTCAGGAAAGCCTATCGTAAATGAGATTTCAAAGCCAGTTACTCTAGAAGTAGGTCCATTGTCCCGTACTACTGATCTGTTACTTACTAAGTCATGTCCAGAAAATCTATTAGGCATTAAAACACTGAAAGAGTTAGGTGCAGTTATATGTTGTTCCCCAGAGGGAATACGATTGTTCCTACGTGACTTTAAGGGTCACTATGTATTACGAGATTTTGATTCCAGACTGTCCAATGTTCCGCAGCATTTATGGGCGCAAGGTCCAACTGATGTAGGTTATATGCAAATCACACCCCATCGTGTGACTCTCAAACCAGGTGTAGTGTTACCACGAATCAGGCAGTATAGATTGCCACCTGAGGCTGTAGCAGCCTTATCCAAAATTATTGACGAGCTCATGGCTCAAGGAGTAGTTGTAGAAACTGACTCCAATGTATGTAACTCTCCGATCATTCCAGTCATGAAACGTACTGATCCAAATGCACCCCCAGTATATCGATTAGTGATTGATTTACGGGAACTTAACAAATGTATTATTCCTCAGTACCCAGTTGTCCCAGATATCTCTTCCCTATTGACAGCCATTGATTCCGAAGCCACGTTCTTCACTGTCATAGACCTCAAGAACGCATTTTTTAGTGTTCCGATTCATCCAGACAGCCAGTTTCTTTTCGGATTTTGTTTAAATGGAAGGAGCTATATGTTCACACGCGCTCCTCAAGGTTTCACAGAAAGCCCTAGTATTTACAGTCAAGCACTTAAGAGACAACTAGACAATATTCACATGCCAACTGACACTGCCCTGCTCCAGTATGTCGATGATCTACTGATCACAGCCCGTTCTGAACGTGACTGCGAGCGTGCGTCGCTCACGGTTCTGTATTTCCTAGCCGAGATGGGGCACAAGGTGTCCCCTTCGAAGCTTCAATTCTGTGTCCAGCAAGTGGTCTACTTAGGACACTTACTGTCCAAGAGGGGTAGGCAGTTGACACCAGACCGTATCCAGTTAATAGCGAGTCTTCCTCAGCCCAGAACCCAGAAGGAGGTACGTGCCTTTATCGGCCTTACTTCTTATTGTAGACAATGGATTCCTCAGTATGCATTTCTAGCCAAGCCACTGATACAGTTAACGACACAGGAGGCAGCCGTATCGACTGTCCTCCCTTGGACATCTGAACATACACTTAGTTTCAACGAGTTAAAGAAAGCTTTATGCCAAGCTCCAGTTCTAGCTACACCGAACTACAGTAAGCCTTTTACACTTTTCGTCACTGAACGCGAAGGTACAGCATTATCTGTTCTTACACAAGATCAAGCAGGACAATACAAGCCCTGTGCTTATTTTTCTAGCACACTAGATCCAGTCGCCCAGGCTTTGCCTGCGTGCCTCAAGTCAGTTGCAGCCGCAGCCCTAGCTATCAGACAAAGTGATTCCATAGTTTTAGGACACTCCTTGACAGTACAAGTCCCACACTCCGTGGAAGTTCTTTTAAACCGAACACAAACACAGCACTTGACAATTGCACGTTTAACAGGTTATGAATTGACACTGTTTCAGCCACACATAGATATTAGACGCTGCAACATCCTGAATCCTGCTACACTGTTACCATCAGTTAGTTCAAATCCTGCCGCACACGACTGTGTGGAAGTAGTCAACATTACGACAAAGCCAAGACAAGATCTGACAGATATTCCGTTACCAGACCCTGACCTGACACTTTATGTGGATGGTTCATGTATGAGAACTAGTACAGGAGAACTAGTCGCCGCGTATGCAGTGACTACTGACACCGAAGTTATTGAAACACACCGTATTGATACCCTGTCCGCTCAAGCAGCAGAGCTAGTTGCTCTGACACAAGCCTGTATACACGCCAAGAACCTGAAAGTTAATGTTTACACAGATTCACGTTACGCATTTGGAGTCGTTCACGACTTTGGAGTGCTCTGGCAGGAGAGAGGTTTCATGACTTCTCATGGAACCAAAATTCAGCATGGTCTCCTTATTCAAGCTCTGTTAGATGCCATACACTTACCGACATCTATCGCTATCATGAAATGCAAAGCACATACGAAAGTCACTGACATTATTTCTCAAGGTAATGATCTAGCAGATCGCACAGCCAAGCTTACAGCACAGACTCCAGACATTCAAGTTAATCCGACACAGACACAAACTCCAGATCTGACTACATGTATGACAGTTAAGGGCCCTACTCAAGATGTCATAGATATCCAGTTACATGCTACTCCCGATGAAATCAATTAATGGTCTGAACAAGGAGGGGTCCAGACAGATCAAGGATGGTTAACAAAGGGTAGGACCGCATGGTTTCTCCCCGACTCTATGGTTCAAGTCATCATCAATACCGCACATAGTCCAGCACATTTAGGAGAAAAAGCAATGTTAGACAGTATCCAGAACATTTGGTTCAACAAGCATTTACGAGCTGCAGCCAAGCAGAAAGTCCGTACCTGTATGATATGTTGTCAGTTTAATCCAGGTAAAAGTGTCCCGGTGGAACAAGGTGGTTTCCAGCCTCCTGACCACCCTTTTGAGGTCCTCCAGATGGATTATATTCAGATGGAGCGATGTCGAGGTTTCAAGTATGTCCTTGTAGTTGTATGCGCTTTGTCCAGATGGACAGAAGCATATCCAGTCCCAGATTACACAGCCGCGACCACTGCCAAGCAGTTGGTTCGTGAGTTTTTCCCTCGATATGGACTCCCTAGAGTCGTATATTCTGATAACGGTCAGCCATTCTCATCTGAGTTGATGAAGCACGTTTCCCTGTTGTTAGGGTACCAGTGGAAGTTACATTGTGTACGCCATCCTGAAGCAGCCGGTCTAGTCGAGAGACATAATCAGACTCTGAAAATTCGAATTGCCAAAATATGTAAAGATAAGGGTGTGGACTGGCTAGTAGCTCTGCCAGTTGCTTTGTTTTATATGCGCATGGTCGCACATTCCAGATCAGGTCTGTCCCCGTATGAGGTCGTATTCGGCCGCCCCCCTAACATGTGGGGTACTCCTAGACCCCGAAGTATTACTGATGTTTCATGTAATATGCTGACAGATTACCTAGCTTCCTTGATGTCTGCCCTCAACTCATGTCGTTCACAGGTTGCCGCCGCATTTCCAGACAATACCGAGGTGGCACCGCATGAGATCGTTCCAGGTTCGATGGTGCTCGTCCGGAACTTTGACAGATCAAGTCCGCTGGAGCCCCGTTGGAAGGAGCCCCGTCAGGTCCTCCTCACCACCCGTACAGCTGTGAAATTGGAAGGACGCCGCGGCTGGGTGCATCTTTCGCACGTCAAGAAATTCTACGGATTGAAACCGGTCTCCAAGAACATTTCCCAGGATATCAAGACTTGTCAAAACATTGTTCCTAAGGACTGTCCCGCAAATGACATTGATACAACCCCTCCCTTGGTAGAGAAAACTCCGCAGCAGGAGTACAAGCAAAAACTCCGGTCTAGTAAAATAAGTCAGTCAGTTTGATTGTCTAAGTCCTCCCCTAGGTGAAACGGTTAGACTGTTTCTGACATGTATAAAATAGACCCCCATAGTGAGAGAGTTAGTCAAAACTCAAACCGATGTATCGTTTTTCTAAGTTTCATATTATTCATCAGCATAATGATTTCCTGCACTAGTTACGCATTTTTCCTGTGTTTTCCAGTTCCTCATGTAAATAAGCCTTCTAATGTTACAGTAGAACACACGTTTAGTGATCTGCCTCCTCACGAATATTCATACCGCCTCGCTATGCGTAACAATACATTTATCCGCATGTTACATTATTCACACCAGACCAGCAATGCCACTAATTGTTGGGTGTGTGGTCGACTCCCCCCTTTCCAGACATCGAAGGGAGTTCTGCCACTTTTTCCTTATCCTTTTTCACATAATGGTTCGTGTGGAGCATGGTCCACGTTAACGTCATCCTCAACAGACATGTCTTTTCTTAACAGCACATGTTTCCCAGACAAGCAAGGTTTCCCCCACAGAACAGGTTTAGATCTAGAAAATGAAGTGTACAATTTAGGTAATTATTCTTCGAATTTCATGGTCCTGAATGTTCAGTCTGATACTACTCCAGACTCACCTGCTATTTCAGTACTACCAGTCAAAGGCGAATTATGTGTTCGTAATTATGGTTCTGTACATGTAGGACATAGTGATTGTACTACTATTGTCAAGTATAGTGACAGTGGGAAATCTATTTTTAAAGCTTCACGTCATTCTTATTTTGTTTGTGGTCAAACAGCATATGTTCGTCTGCCCCTCGATTGGGAGGGAACCTGTTACATTGCCTTCCTACTGCCACCTGTTTTCCTAGCCCCACCTGACTACCATAGGAATTCCTTCCTAGTACACACTAGACACAAGAGAAACCTCCCGATTGTCGATTATACTGAAACTGCTGCAGAGCAATTCATTGATATTGATAAAGGTGTGTTCCCTTATTTAGGTACAGTTGTAAATAGTAAGCTAATCCGTAGGTTAACAAGAACCCTTGAAGCTGTAGTAGATGAGACTGCCTCCGCTCTAGGTAACTTAACCGAAGAGCAATCCTTTATGAGAATTGTCGTGCTCCAGAATCGTCTCGTCCTTGACGTCATACTGGCCGATAGGGGCGGGGCCTGTAGACTCATCGGATCCAGTTGTTGCATTTTCATTCCAAATAACGCGCCGTCTGTTTATTCAGCTATAACCAGACTTCACAAAATTGCCCATCTGTTACACCAAGATCCAGGCACCTGGACATGGTCCGGTTGGTTCTGGAATATAATTTCTGCATGGGGATGGAAAGTCCTGTCCTTTCTAGGTATCGCAGTAGCGATCATATTCAGCTGCTGCCTCTGTATACAATGTGGCCCTGCGATTTGCGGCATGTGTGCTACCTCTTGTATTCCTAGTCCCAAGCCCCGTTCTAAATCCCGTTCCAAGACAATTCGAGATGAACAAATGGTACTATATGAAATGATAGATGGTATCATGAATATTGATGTTTCCTGATGGAAACGTAGTGACAAGGAGGGAATGTGGAAAAGTAAATTTTGCCATGTTCTGTGTCCCTACGTGTCATCCATCATATGTTATGTGTGCATGACCAATATGCATATGTTATTCCCCATGTCCGATTAATGACGCAATTACAGTTGTGTCCACCTCTAGTATGCTAGTTTCCAGTCCTCATGAGTAATATGAGTGTCAGGCCTATGTAAAGTTATGTTGCCACGTTTCTCAGTGTGCACGTTATTTCATTATAAAGTCCCCGTTTCTAGGCCTCAAAAGGGCCTGGACACTAGATTCAGCTCCTGTCTCCTGAAGCCTCGCTGAGGAGTGATCCAGCCCCCACCTGTATCCTCGACCTTTCACTTACTTCCTGCCTCGCAGTCCCCGGTGCAGCTCTGCCTCTGAGTCTGCCAAGACTATGTTATGATTCCAGCTATCAGTTTAGTCCTCCTTCTCTGCATTCCTAAGCTACTGAACTGCATCAATAGTTTCCGTCATTGTCTAGCCTATGCGGCTCCATATTAAGAGAAATACTGTATTTAATGGTCATTTAATATTCTTCATCACGCACTACATGTAGAATAATGCATGGTCCAGTCTTAGAGTCAGTTAGCCTTTCCCCTCATGACTTCTAGTTTATATCAACATGTTCTCTAAACATCAGATACTAGATAGGGTTTAGGTACATGTCGCTCCGACCCTCCAGACTTTAGTCTCTGCTCCTAGCACAGAGTTCATAGCCCCCAGCTTCTCCTAGTAATACGTCATTGCCAGTTTGCGCGCACCATTAGGTTAGAGGCCCCGGCTCCTTAGGTAGCCCCCTCCTATGTTTCCGCCCATTCATGACATATTCTGTTACGTTTGCATCACATGTCTGAGTTACACCTTCTTTTTACTCTTATCCTTCGCGACTGCTACGCGTCACGCCTTCTGCTCCACCCACTGCTACGCCTACTGCAATGTAATGCTATGTGTTTGCGCTATGTATATATGCTCAGGTATTGTTATTAAAAGTCAGCGCGCTCATCCCAGCCCCAGCAGCTGCTGGGCCCTGTCATCCTATTCCAATGCAGGTTGTCCTGTTCCTGTCCTTATGCTGTATTAAACCTGCAAAACTCCTACTACCTCGAATCTTGACTCTTATTTATTGAGCTATCTGTTATTCATTCATTCATTCAAAAATAGATCCGGTATTATTTATTTATATACCACAATACGGATCACCAAGTGGCATACATTTACACATGTTTGTAAGTGTTTGGAAGCAATCATGTCTTCCTGGAGTGAACAAAGAATATTAGTATGTTCTTGTGTCCAATTTCTGGCTGAAAAGTCAGGTTTTATTATGCCGTAGAAAGGTTTTACCCTTTGTGCGTAATCTAAAATGCATGTTCTGCCAAAATTTAGGAATCCTAGTATTGATTGTACATTGTTTAATGATTATAGAGGCTGGAGCAGCGCACACTTTTCCAAAAAGTTTGCAGCCAGACTTTTCCCGTCACTTGACAGCTCATATCCCAAAAATAGGACATTGAGGTGGGCTATTTTTGATTTTTTAAAGTTAAATTTGTAGCCCTCAGTGGCAAATCCCATAATAATGGTGCTTACCCTGGTCAAGTGCCTCTCTAAGTCGTTGTCCGTTAGATAAATATCATCCACATAGGACAACGCTTCTTCATCACATTTTTTTAACTAACTCTGTTACTCTTGCTGAAAATACCCCGGGGCCATTCTTATACCCTTGGGCGAGTAGACACAATTGTCGCTGGGACCCTAACACACTGAATGCGGTCAGGTACCTGCTTTAAGGCACTATATTTTGGCAGAAAAATCCATTTGAGATATCAAACAGTTTTGTATTTTTTGCACGTATCCACCGCAGTTACATGGGGAATATTAGGCAAACAAAAAAATTGTTTCTCCTAAATTGGATCGAAATGGCGGCTAACTCAAATAAGGTCCTCTATAAAATATTAAAAGAATTTACGACGCCTCCGGCTCAGACAAACGCCCATATCTCACAGGACTGGAAAGATTCTCTTTCCAAATTCTTTGACGATAAAATTGTTGCAATTCTTAACTCTTTTCCGCCTCAAGACAATATAAACCTCTTAGGTAACTGATCCGCTATATCTACAGGCTCTCCTATTTTGGAGGAATTCTCCCAGTGTAATCCAGAGAAAGTGTCTACAGCCATGTTAAAAATCAAATCGGGTTCACCTGTGGACAAGATGCCATCGCGATTGCTCCCAATCATCGCTTCGGTACTGCTCGACAGTCTCACTGACCTATTTAATAGGTCACTGTCACAATCAGAGGTCCCACAGATATGGAAAGCGGCCAGAGTCAGGCCAATCCTCAGAAAACCACCCACAGACCCTAAAATCCCCACTAACTATCGTCCTACCTTATTGCTCCCTCACTTCAGGAACATGCTCGAGTCACTGGTCACCCAACAGCTTGTTATCCATCTCGAGAGCCATTGACTACTGGACCCATCATAATGAGGCTTCAGGGCCGCCCATTGGACAGAAACAGCTCTGGTAAAAGTAACCGATAACATCAGGTTAGCATTGGACAGAGGGCAGTCATCTATTCTCGTCCTGCTAGATCTATCAGCAGCCTTTGACACCATCTCCAACAGCAACCCTGAACTTCGGATCTGGGAGATTGGTGTCAGGGGGAAGGCCCTGAAGTGGCTCAGAAGCTATTTAACGGACCGAGCTACCACAGTACAGATAGGCAACACCATCTCATGTAGTAGGCCAGTCAGGATGGGAGTGCCAGAGGGCTCCATTTTTAACCCTATGCTCTTCAATCTATACGTGACTCGGCTGGCCAGGGTGATCAGATCTTTCGGCTTTGATGTTGTGTCATACGCCGATGACACTAAGATCCTGATCACCCTTGGCCCAGATCCAACTGAAACAAAATCACGTTTTAAAGACTGCATGTCCCATGTTGACAGGTGGATGAGCACAAATCATCTGCAACTACACTGAGGCAAAACAGAGATCGTACTGTTTGGCAAGGCTCACGACCACTGGTCTAGTGACTGGTGGCCTTTAAATCTTGGCCCCTGCCCAGTCTCAAGACAGACAGTACGGAACTTAGGAATCTAAATGGATAACCAACTATCAATGAAAAATCAGGTCAACAATATAATTGGCTCATGTTTCAGCATCATGCTTAACAACCGTATGGATTACAGAAATGCCCTGCTGTCCTCAATAAATTAAGATCTTCTTCCCAGGTTTCAGGTTCTGCAGAACACCCCAGCCAGGCTTGTCACTAACCCCCCATCAAGATCCCTTCACTGGCATTCTGTCAGGAAGCAAATTCATTTTAAGACCCTTTGTTTAACACATATAAATATGTATGGTAGAGGTCCGGGTTATTGGGCCAAAAAACTAAGCTGGTACAAGCCTTGCAGGACTCTGAGATCCAGCAATAGATCACTTCCCACACCTCTCACAATCCGTACTATTAGAAATGGAGGAAGGTAATTTTCTTTTCTCGCACCCACCCTTGGAACAAACTGCCCCGCACCTCCGCAACATCACTGATCATAACTGTTTTCGCAGAGAGCTCAAGACATGGCTGTTCGACAACTAACTAGCCCTCCCCTTCCAAGTTGGCCCCAGAGCTGTCCACAAGCGCCATGAGACTTTCGGGTGATTTGTGCACTCTATAAATGCCCCTTGATTTGATTTGATAATGCAGCACTATGTATATTTTAGACAGCAAATGTCTTTGTGCATGAGTTTAACAGTCGGTAATCTAAAACTAAACGATATGTATTGTCTGGTTTAGAGATGGGAAACAAAGGATTGTTCATTGGAGAGGTACATTATTCAATGACCCCCTGATATTCAAGTTGATCTAAGATCTCCCTGACCTGTTTTTTAGCTTCTTGCTTTATTGGGTATTTTGTCTCTGAGCATTAGGTGACAATTTTAACGAGATCACATGGTAGGTTGAATCCTCATCCCACCCAGCATGATTTTTATACAATGCTGGAGCTTGGCCTACTGCCCACTCCCATGCATATTTATGTTTAAGGTGAACCGGAACATGATCGGAAAATGCAGGAAACATACTTTCTACCCAGGGGCACTCCATTACGAATGCTGGCAGCCAATCTTGTTCTGCTAACAGGATGTCATAACCAGTTGATAAATTCTTCCAAAAAAGACCTTTTACTTTGCTGGGCTTGTCCCCCTCCATCCGGAGTGTTATTTCACATAACTTATGTGGGACGCTCACCGTGGTGTCTGGTGTTTCCACCGTGATGTAATAATTCACGTCCGCTGACAACAGAAATTCCTTCAGGTTCTGGCGAGCTATTGTTACTGCTGCCACACTGTTTAGCATCGTCAGAGCCCATTCCCCATTCAGAAGTTGTGTCCTCAGAATTCTGGGCATGTCTGATTTTCAGACCAGCAACTTTCTTTTTCTTAAATTGAGGTTTTGATTTTGCCTTATCTTCTTTTTTAGAAGTAGTCTTGAGCGCGCTGCTTGTCTCTGGACTGTGTGAGCTCCTCTCTGTGTTCTGACCGCCATTCTCTTTTGGAGCTGTTCATCGAGCCCTGAAAGGAACGAGAGGAACGTTCATCAGTATCCTGATACCCGTCAGGTTTCCTAATGTTATCCCTATTCCTAAGGTTATACCTCTTTTCAGAGGGCACCTGTGGAGGAGACCTACAGCGGAACGGATATCTCTTGTCTTTAAAAATTTGATTTTTACTATCCCACGTCTTTTTAGAAGAAATCTGTGTCTGCCTAGAAGTGTCCTTTTCGGGACTGCCCATTAGTTGAGGTTTTAAAGCTTTTCCCCCCAAACTATCCCTGCCTAATTCTGCATACGCAGTTTCAATTATTTTAGGTAGTTCTGTCTCCTGAATTAATGGAGAGAGCTCCTGTAGGCATTGGCGGATTGCCACTAATGCTGCTTCCCCTTTAATGTTAGCTAGTATGGTTAATACCTGGTCGTAGTTAGTTAATAACTTCATCCCTAAGTTTAGAGCAGGCTCTGCGCCGTACTCGTTTTGTATTTGTCTTAATACTTCTGGTATTACTGCTAATGAAGGAATACCATGAGTTCTGGTATATATGTCAGCGAAGACTGTACCCCAAATGTTCAATCCTCTAATTGTGGTGTAATCCCCATGGGCATGCAGATTGTTAACATTCTGTGTTTTTTACATGGTGTGGTATTTGGGAATACTGCTTCTAACTGGGTTATTTTCTGAGCAACCTAGAAAGGAATTTGTTCACGTTTTGTGGGCAATTTACCCATTACCGCATGTAATGTTTGTGGAGTAATTTTAGTAGCTGTGCTCTGTGAAAGAGCTGCATTTGGTGTAATTACTGTAGGTTGGACCGCTAGTTTCCTCATGATGAATTGTGTCATGTTTCTGTAAAGTTTTATGAACTCTTTGTGTTGAACAAGCAATTCATCATTTGGCATTTTGTCAATGTCAGGATGTGGTGCATAGGTCACTAATATCGGCCATGTTGCTACTGGTCTTCCTAAAGGACAGAGTCTTGTTCTTTTTCTTGAGTGGGATAGGGTGCCATTAAACCAGAAAATATGTTCCTGGTAGGAAAGCGGAATTTCAATCTCCTCAAACGGAGTGTAGACCGCTGGGACTTCTTCATGTGTGTAATAATGAAAAGTTTTTGTTACAGCATTTGCTGCTGGGAATGTAACACATGAATAGAACACCTCTGTTTGGAAATCTTTGTGTGTCTCTATCACGAATATTACTACACTTCCTCTGGGTAGTAACCCATGTTTGACAAGTTTAAGTGATTAAGGGCCAGATGTAGGTAGGCTTTTACCGGTCGGTAACGGCCGAATTCGGCCGTTAACTACCGGTAAAAGGAATTTGAGATGTAGGGGGCAAATTATTAGAGAATCGGTAAATTTACCGATCGGTAAATTTACCGATTCTGTAAATTACCAAATCGGTATTTTTACCGATTCGGTAATTTTGAGATGTAGGTGAGACTCTACTGAGTCCCACAAGCCTTACAGAATCGGTATTTTACCATCAAATTCAATTTGATGGTAAAATACCGTTTCCGGTGTGCATGCACATGTGTGCATGCACACCTATGCCATATGACAGGCAGACCTGCCCTTAGGGCAGGTATGCCTGCCACATGGCACCCGAGCCTCTTTTGGGGGTGCCAGAGGGTGTCAAAGTGACACCCCCCACACCCTTGTGACATTCGGTATTTACCGATTCGGTAAATACCGAATCGGTAATGCCCATGCATTCCTATGGGCTTCAAAGCCCATAGGAATGAATGGGCATTACCGGTCGGTATTTAACGAATCGGTAAATACCGATTTTTACCGATTCGGTAAAAAAACATCTGGATGTACCTACATCTCCCTGCTTCTATTTTACCGATTCATAAATACCAAATCGGTAAAATTCGGTATTTATGAGTCAGTAAAATAGATTTACCTACATCTGGCCCTAAGTGCCTGGTCTAAATCTCCTATTTCGGTAGTCATTGTGTTTAAGACACTGAATAACTGTCCAAGGAAATTAAGATTAGGTGTTTTGCACAATTTTGGAAAAAATGTCCTTCAAGCTTAATTAACCAACAGCCAATAAATAGGATATTTCGCCTACTCAGCTGTGGTGGAGTTTTGTGCCCACCCACTTTGGTTTTTGTGAGTAGGGGTCTCTTGAGAATAAGCATGACAGAACTACTCAGATTCTACTGTTAAATAAGTACCAAATCAAACGTTGGGTGCCATGTAGTGTAGTTCCTAGAGTACCCCTGCAGGACTTGCGCTTTTAGATAGCATATGTAAATGTAAATGTAAATGTAGTTGAGCTTATATAGCGCACAGCTACCCGCAGTGGGTTTCCCGGCGCTTGCTTAGGGACCCCTTCCTGGTATTCCCCTGTGAGATAGCAGGGTATCCACAAGGTGAAAGTCAGGCATCCCGCCGCGAGGGGCCGTTGTGGAGGTTAAGCAAGCTATTGCCCAGAGTCGCAGAGTGTGAACCCGTGAGTCGAGGAGGCACCGGGGCAAGAATTATTGAGTCCGTGGAATTTTTAGCCCAAGACCCGCCGAGGCGGGAATTGAACCCTGGTCCAGGACCGATCTCAGCTTCCGGGTCTGCTGCCTCTAACCCCTGAGCCACACTTCTCCATACACTGCGGGTCTGGTGGTAGACTGACTTTGTGCACCCCCACCACGTATGTTAGCCGTGTTTGCATTAGCTAGCTCACAGTGCCACTAGAATCTCCTTTTATCAGAGAGATTTGTTTTTGTCAACCTCCGAACACAACAAACCCTGATTCATCAGACTCGTGGAAACAATATACTACTTTTCACTCAGTCACTCGTGTTTGCTAATTTGGTCTCAGAGAGATACACAGAAGAAAAGTTGAGCGTGTTTACAACAAGAATTTATTGCACCGTTGTTTTTCTAGTGTAAAATATATGTGCGGCTACAACTGTTACACAGAAGCAGAGATATAGGATCAGCGGTACAGTGAATAAAAAGGAATAGTACAGTTCTACCATTTTGCAATAGTCAAGAACATATACATGAATACAAAATGCATTTATAAAATAAAGCGCATACTCCTACGATACCTGTCTAGATGTACCTAAGTGTTCCCAGCATGTGAGTAGGTGCGAAAGAGCTAATAAGCCTAGGAGCCAAGAATACTATTAGGATTTAGTCAAACCCCATTACCTGAATAATGAAAGTGTGGGACCTCGTCCTGGTCTCGAGCTGGACACCCTGCAAGGGATGTTTAGACCACTGTCAGCTGGAGCGACTGCATGCAGGAGCCACAGCGTCCCTGGTCAGTGTGTCGACCTTGTACTCTCGGTTCCCTCGAACTACTGATACCAAGAGGTGCTGTATTTATACAGTTCTTGTGCGTATGTTAGCCATTGTTTACTATGAGGAGGACGCATGGGATTACACCTTGTGTGTAGATACTAGAGGTGAAGTATATCCCCTGGGTAGTGTCCTCATAAATTATTTATATGTGCTCAGGATGACATAACCCTCCCTCTGCATGGAACTTGGTGAAAGGCTTAGTCCATAAAAGGCGTCAATCCTTATAAAGCGCTCTGTCCCTATAAGGCATTCTGTCCTTACTAGGAGTTATGTCCTTATAAGGCTCATTCATGTGAAATGTAGGGGAGATGATGTAGGGAAAAGGTACGATGTTCCCTGGACCTATATTAGAGTACCGATGTGAAGCCTAACACCACAACATCACCTCCAAACAGATAAAAGTGCTCCGACCACCACTAGAAAAAGCATAACAGTACCCTTTTACTGTATAATAGAGGGTTGAAACATAATACAACCCCATATATTTGAACGTGATGTTGTCGTGATATTTTAATCACATTTAAATATTGTTTTGATTTAACATTACAGTATATGTATGTTTGTTTTTGATTGACTTGTTTATATTGTATACATATATATGTGTTAATTGGAGGTGGGCAGAATTCCCAGAGGCTTGAGAATCACACTGGCGCCAAGCTATGAAAACCCAGTCCCCGACATGCTGGCTGAGTGGGCCGATTGTAATCTAGAGTCCTCCAGCTGGTTGGTTCGCATTCTGGTAAAGTACGCCGAAAGTGATAGAATTAATTTACAAGCCAAAGTTGAAGAACTTAATGTTGAAATTGACAAACTGGAAGTAACTGACAATATTAAAAAAATGAGGGATGAAATGCATTTTAGGCTCCAAAAAAAAGAAGAAACCATCAAAAGGCGTAAAGCATACAAATTTAATCGCGACAAGTTGGACTACCAAAATGGAAATGAGTTCACTTTCGCCCGCAAATATGATGTTGTTAAAGCAAAAGTGAGTGTGGCTCGGCAACGGAGTAATATACAGGACACTGGGGAAACAGTTGTGGTGTCTACCTCTGCCTCTGATTTAAGTTCGGCACCAGAGAGCGAACCGGAGGGGGAAGGGGCAAGATCCTCAGGAGTGGGGTTTACCAAACTATCCCTGGCACAGGAGGTCGACTGCCTGTGCCAGGACAGGAGAGACACACTGCGACCCCGTGCACACAAAGCCCCAAAAACAACAGGAGAGCAAACCAAAAGCGCAGCAAAAGAATAATGTGCTGCCAGCGACGCAAAGCAGCTGTACAAAAAAGCTGCGAAGATGGAATCGCAAAGTAAAATAGAACCAGACGCGGCCTCAAACACTGTAATACGTTTTACTGACATCACTCTGACGAAAGCGGAAACCCAGATCCTGGCTTTAGGACTCTCTTACAGCTCCGAAAGCAGCTTTAACTATTCAGAAACCCGGATGGACGTATTCAGGTTCATCAGGAAACTCAAGTTGCAGAAGTATCACAAATTGCGGGCTAAAAAACTGCCAGATTCTGGTCAACAAACCATATGTAAACCTTCATTGTTTACTACTGGCGATGTGAACCTGTTTCATGATTTGGTGACACTTCAAAAGGAGCAAATAGCCACCACAAGTGATTTGGGGTTGGAAATTATGGAGATGGGTGGGATTGTGAAAACACCATTCAAGCCCAATCCTGTTTTTCA
Source organism: Lissotriton helveticus (assembly GCF_964261635.1). Taxonomy (NCBI): domain Eukaryota; kingdom Metazoa; phylum Chordata; class Amphibia; order Caudata; family Salamandridae; genus Lissotriton; species Lissotriton helveticus. The sequence goes on along the minus strand of NC_136059.1, from coordinate 521,166,509 downwards.
ACCAGTCATGCTTCATGACAACCTAGATGTTTACCATGAACAGGCAATACTTGAATTAAAAAAAACTTTACAAATCTACAAATTTTGCGGGGCACAAATACAGCCATCAGCAACAGTGCTATGTACAGCTTATGAAGAAGTTGCAGGACAGTGATAACCTAATTGTAAGACAATCTGACAAGGGAGGTAATATTGTCCTATGGCCACGGACGCTGTACATGGAGGAAGCCCGCCTCCAACTAAATGAGATTGTATGCTATAAAAAAGTAACATCAATATTGTCAAGGCTGCCTGGAATGATTATTATGGCAAACTACTTGCGTGGAAGCGTGGGGGGTTACTATGTGATGATGAATATCGTTTCCTGAGAAAGGAACATCCAGTGATCCCCTCACTTTATTTTAATCCAAAAATACATAAAAATGAAACCAAACCCCCTGGTAGGCCCAATATTTCGGCCATAGGTAGTATTATGGAAAATACCACAAAATATATTGATTATTTTCTCCAGGAATGGGTTAAAGGTTTACCATCCTACCTCCAAGACACTTCTAACTCCCTTAGAAAAATCCAGGGAATACAATGGAGTTCTGATTTGATTTTAATAACTATGGACGTCACTGCATTATATACGTCTATACGCCATCAAGATGGCATCAAGGCAGTAGAACACTATCTAAACCGTAGACCAGCATATCTTTCTTTGCATAATAAAATGCTAGTTAATATGGTCACCACCTGTTTAGAGCAATATTTCTTCTCTTTCGACAATTATATCTATCCACACAGGGGAGTTGCGATGGGGGCCTGCTTCTCACCCAGCTATGCTTGTTTGCATATGGGGCTGTGGGAGGAGCAGGTCCTCATGGGGCACTTTAAACACATTATAGATCAACATGTACCCCTGTGGTTTCGCTATATAGGTGACCTATTTTTAATCTGGAGGAGTCCTGAATCACTTGCCTTAGAATTTGTTGATCAGATAAATAGAAACCAGCTTAATCTTGAGTTCACAGCAAATATGAGCAAATCCTCAGTATTCTTTCTTGATGTGGAGGTATTCGCACATGATGAAGTTATCTCAACTAGAATGTATCATAAACCCACTGCGGGAAATTCCTTTCTACATGCCACGAGTCATCACCCGCAACACCTAATTCAAAGCATCCCCCATGGGGAGATGCTTCGAGTGCGGCGCATATGTAGTAGTGACACCGATTGTCAAGCAGCTCAAGAAAATAGCAAACAAAGGTTTCTAGTGAGAGGATATGGCCCGGTGGTTGTAGATAGAGCAATCAATAAAACAAAACTGCTCACCAGGGATCAGGCTCTTGCAAAAAAGGATGACACACATATACCACCAAACAAATGGGAACCATCTTGTAGGGTCTTACTTACATATAATAAACAACACAGAGCTATCAGGAAAATCCTAAACAAAAACTGGAACCTAGTATTGAATGACCCTGTAATTGGTGTAGATCTGTCTAGAAAATGTCAAAACCTCAATTAACCTTTAGGAAGGCTAGATCTATGGGGAACTGACTGGTTAAAAACAGTCCAGAAATTAGAGCACCCACTAATTGGTTGTCGACACAGAAGGGCTTTATTAAGTGTGTATCGTGTAAGGCATCAAAATTTGCCAAGAACCGAAAGGATTACACAACACCTTTTAAGCCAAATCCAGTATGTATCAACAAAAGACTCAATTGCAAAACAGATCATGCCGTGTAGTGTCCTTGTGCTTTAAGGTACATTGGTAGTACTAAATTACCAGTTTAAAAGGATGCTCCAGCACATACGAGGCATTGCCAATAAAGATCAGGCCTATCCTGTGGCAAGGCATTTTGAGGTGGCCCATGAAAGTAACCCAACACATCTTAGTTACTTTGTAATTGATTGTGTTCCGCCACTTCGGAGGGGTGGCAATCGTGAAGGCACCCTCTGTCTTTTAGAAACACGCTACATACTGGAGCTAAAAACTAAGTCACCAATGGGACTCAACGCTAGCGAGGACATATACTTGCCTTTAAAATGTGGTATGTCCCCTCTTTTCAATCAAATCCGCCATAACTGATCAAAGTATTTACATATTGCGCTAAGTTCTCCTTATATTCTTTTTTTGATGCACATATTTATTCATTGCACTGTGGTTATTGGTGTTCTTAATCTAAGGGCATTTCACACATATTAGCTCACTCCTTGAACCGGCTGGCTCGAGGATTGTATATGTCCTGTTTGTCTTTTTTCAACAGATCAGCTGTATATCATGATTAGAAATATATAATTTGCCCACTTCGGCTGTATTATGCAGGAGGATGGTCAAATCCTTTTTTTTTAAACATTCATGTTTACATTGCAGCAGATTTGCACTCAGCATTTCTTCAATATGGACATTCAGGGTACAACAGTTGTATTCATTCTATTGTGGTATTTAATTCGGCATTTTTAGCTTCTTTACGTTTTTTTTAATGTTTTTATAGATTTTAAATGCTTAATGTTTTACCCTATTATAATATATATATTAATACATACAAATATGTCCTTGATTTGCATTCATGCAGTAATTTTACGAGTGTGCTCTCCACTAGAGTTTTGTCGGTGCACCATCCCGGCACTTGAGAAAGTCTTTCTTCTCTGTCATTTTTGCACTGATCAGCTGATTGTAATTGTTATCTGCACTAGCACTTTAAATATTCTCTCACACATACGCAACGCGTCATGTGATCAAGGCCCAGGTGGGGCTGAAACGCGTGGTGGTGGCGATGCAGGGTGATTGAAAATAAAAAATACCTGGCACGAAGAACTTTGGGTCCGCACTTCATCTTTCCTGTGTGAGTGGATTCACGGATGAAAAGACTTCAACATATATATGTGTGTGTGCATCTTCTCCAAAATAAACCTGAGGTACCCCAACTGTGCCTTTGGTTTATTGGTATGTATAGTTTGGCATCATTTTAGGCCTATGACGGCCATGTAGTCTCCCTTCATTATGAGTGGTATTACTTCTTGCAGTGTTGTAATGTTGTGTTAGTATGAATTTGTTTAAATATCTAAGATCTAGTATTGGTCTCACTGTTAGGTCCTGTTTTGGTAGTAGGAGGTATGCGGAGTAGATACCTCTCCACATCTCAAGACTTTTTAAGGCTCTTTTTTGATGAGCCCTTTGCTTCCTGCCACAGTTGACTGAGTTTGTGCTCAATGATCGTCTTTTTAGGGGGTGGTGGGTAGTCTCTTCATAAGTTCTATACAGTTACAGTGCTTTATTATGTTTAGTATCCAATTATCTATGTGGATTGACCTCCACACCCGGAGGAATCCTCCGATTCATCCCCACCTAATGGTGTTCTTTGGTGGGGTTGTGGGCAAAAATTAATGCGCTTGCTAGACCCTACTGTAGACTGGCCTCTCCCTCACTGCTTTCCACAAAAGGGCCATCTTGCCAGGTGCTGCCACTGCTGGTGGGTTGCCCGGGGGCAGTCTGCTGGCTGAAGACTTGCTGTTGTTGGGAGGTTGGAAGGAATCCTCTTCTGCTCGTTGATCTCCTGATGAGCATTACTTCTCTCTTGAATGACTGCAATGCATCCAGTGCTTTTGCGGTTTGTCTTTTTTTAACCTGTTTTAGTGCCTCAGCTACAGCTGGCCCGAAGAGGGCTTCTCCTGTAAAGGGCATGTTGATTACTGTTGCTTGTACTGCTGCCTCTCATCTTGACGCATTTAGCCATTCATGTCTCCTGAGGATTATGCCCATGAACATCTGCCTGCTGGCCATGTCCACAGCATCCAGTGCTGACTCAAGGCAGGAATTTTAATGTTCCTTCACTCTTGCATAACTATCTATAGAATATGGTTAATTTTGCAGACATGATAGATTCAGTGTACGTCAGTTGAAATTGTTTAAATCATCAGTAGTAATTCAATTGACGGTCAGAGAAACAATGGCAATGTTTTCTATGTGAGATGATGTAAGATCGATGGTGTAGGGGGTACCCCTTGAGATAGAGCATCCTGGGGGAGGAGGCATGACACCTCTGCCAAGATGTGCTTTGTTTCCAGACCCAGAGCGGAGGGCTCTCTATCCAAGGGTTCAGGCACCTGTCTGGTGGTGGCAGATGTCTAAGAGCTAGTCAGAAACATTTCAAAATGGCTTTACTTACAATGTTTGTGAATGGCAGACACTGTAGGGGCATATTGCTCTTGCAGCTATTCCCTCACCTGGGTATGGTGCACTCTGCCTTTAGGGCTGCAAGGCCTGCTAGAGGGGTGACTTACCCATGCCATAGGCAGTGTTTTTGTGCATGACACACAAGAATGTGCCATGTTGACTCTTTAGTTAGGTCTGCACGAAAACACCAAGTTTACAATGGCAGGGTGGGGGTGTTAAGGTGATGGGTCACTGAGGGTGGCACAATACATGCTGCACCCCTCAGAGGTCCTCTCTGGCCACAAGGCCCTTGGTACCAGGGGTATCTGTTACAATGGACTTACATGTGGCCCAGAGGTGTGCCAATTGTGGGTACAACGCGTCAGTTTTAGGAAAGGACATAGGAGCTGGGGCCTGGTTAGCAGGATCACAGCAGACACTCAGTCAAGTTGCATCGGGTACCTGTCAAACCGTTAGGGGGTAACCATGCAAAAAGGGGACTTTCCTACAGGTAGTTGCAGACACGTTCCTCGGAAGGTTGGGCATCATGATCCTGCCACATATCAAGTTAGCCCTGGCCCTCAAGTGCAGTTGATTTATATTGTCATGTTTTTTCTGCATGGCCCATTGAAGTTCTCCCTATGTTAACCTAACTATGTGACACTTTGTACTTTCACATGGAACCTGCATGTTTTCTCGTTCTGCCTTTTTCCTGGTATTTAGTCTGAACACCACCCACAAGGTCAATCAACAATATCCTTTGGTATTCTTTCTAGCCAGGCACTAATATCTAGACATTACACAAGAATGCAGCTGTTGTTTATGTGCACACAAGTCTTGTCATATAGATGAGCACAAGACCAAAACACATATGTAATGAGTTCTGAGACAAGAGCACTGACTCTGCTGAGATGTAGACAGCCCACCTGTGTATGCTAAGTTAAGAGGTCGGCCAGTGTTCCCAGAGATCTTTAATATATATTTAGTCATTTAGTTTTAATAGCAAGGGAGAAGGATTTAGGTTACTCTGTCCTATAAAGTGACAAGGCTTTTCATGGTATACAAATTATTAACCATGCAAACAGTATTTTTAGTATGCCTTTGTTTTCCAATTGTGGCACGTATACTACATTTCGGAGCACAATAGTTTAAATAAATAGTCTAAACGTCCTTTGTGTCTCCTGGTTATCTAATTGGGTACAAGTGTGAGAGAGTGAAAGGGTGTGTCCTGTTGCTGCGATCCCTGGGAGGCTCAAGAGTGTTTTGTTCTGCGGTGCCAATTCACTTGTTCCTCTGGTAAGGTTAGGAAGGCAAGTGAGGCACTATAGCTAGTCGGACACAGACCTGTAGATACTGAGATAGTATGGTGACCTGGTCCCTGCAGACTGATGTTATTTGGTTCAAATCGTAGTTCTGATCCAGAGCAAGAATCCCTGCAACAATATTAATCCTAATCGAAGAACTCTACCTGCTCCTCCACAAGTGGTTACGGTGTTAAGATTGTCTTGATATCATGTATATCAGTCTCCGACTTCCTCTGCTAAAAGGGTTTCTGTGAGATGCAAAATCCTTTAAGTAGTGAAACTCCTTTCTTTGTAAGAGTGCTGCTATTTTGGCTTCAAGCCGGCATTTCTTTTGCTTGTCCTCAAGAGCTAGTAGACACCTTCTTTTGAGGTGGTCTGCTGCTGATTAACTTTCATCTCCTTGGCTTTGTCCTCCGCCCTTTCGTGTGCCTCCTGGCAGCAAGGGTTGGCTAGAAGGCTTGTCCCCATCGGGCCCTTTTGTTGGGACCATATAGAGCTCTTTTTGTTTATGCCAAACTTCAGCCATTAGGAGTTTCGATGTGGACGTCGAGCTGGTCATCAAGGACTAAAGAGACAGTGTTCCGCCATTTTGAGTAGCTTTTGCAACGTTTTTTGGTGCTTCTCACTGTCCTCCTCGCAGTCCCCAGCTTTTAAACAGCGAGGACATTCCCCCAGCATCCGACTTTCCTCCATCTGCTGACTTCGCCATCAATGTTTCCTTCATCCTAACTGGAAAGGCCCAGTTTCTGCAAGGACTCCTGTGTCCTCTGGGTGTTGGCCATGGCGTGGTGTGCCAGACCTTGTTTGAGTCCTGCCTTCAGTGTCTTTGAGACGGATTCTGAGCAGGCCTTGCAGTCTTCTGCGCTATGATTCTTCAGGAGACATAATTTGCAAACCGTGTAGGGATATTTCAGCACAAACTTGTGGTGGCAGTTGGGGCAGAATATAAAAAAAGTGTTCTCCATGCCTCTACATTTTCCGACCATGTGGGACTCACTGGCAGGGTTCCCCTTCAGGGTTAAAAAAGCTCCCATTCTCTGTTCTTTGATATTTTGTATCGTCCGGTGATCTTTGGTGGGGAATCTTTCAGGGCTTTTAGTCATCTTTAAGTATTCTTCTAATCTCCTCGGTTCAGCTTCCAGACTCAACGATAGAAAAAAGAATCGGAGGATGGAGACCACGCACAGGAACTTTTGGGTTGCACATCTGACATCAGACAGGGGGTGGGCTTACCATTGAATAGTGGTCGATGTTGCCCAAAAAAAACATGAGGAAAGAAGAAAACACTATTCCAACCGAACCATTAGATAGTGGAATAGATACACAGCATGTGAATCCAGAAAAGGATTCAAGCGACAAAACCTCTCATTTTGCCTTACAGTTCAAAAAATGATTTTCACCCAGCGAAGAAAAAGCACAGAATGACTGAAAACAACCATCCTGCCATTAACCCAGCAGCCAACGCGATCACCCGTACAACTATGGCTACAATTCACCAATAAGTCCCCCAAAACCCCCTCCGAGGTTGCAGGCACCAACAAGATACACACCAAATCCACCATCCAACTTAATTGTCCAGGACACAAGCCAGAATTGTGTTCCTGCACCCCTCCGCAATTTACATGCGGACGGAGCCTGGCAGCCTTTACCAATTATCAACTGTGACTGGCCAGTAATTTCAGTCCACGTCCACACATCCAGCAGCCTCATCTACTGAAGCTCTCTTTCCCATTCCTCAAGCGCCCTCTTCCTATTTGCCATTAATTGACCTGGCTTCTCAGCACTGTATTCCAAATTGTAACCTGATGATGGCCCAACATTATATAAAGGCCAAAACTCCACCGACCCCCACACCATAATTTAAAGCGCCTACCTTTTGCCCAGAAGAATTTATTTCTCAATAATGTATTGAATGTATGGGCATCACAAATGACCACATTGTATATATCACCTTGTTTACGCCTCCTTCCCGCTCTATATATTCCTTCATGTGTCACCAGCGCTGTTCACCTTTCACGAGCACTTGTGCACAGTATCACACGTTACATGACATTTAATGTTACACAGTGCTTTCATGATCGTTTATTTCCTCATGTCTAGACGTATAATCAAAGACGGCATTAGCTGAAAAATAATAAGAACTTTGTGTAAAAAACTGAACTACAACTACCAAGACGCTATGGGGGTAATGGCGCTGTTACATGCATGCAGTGTGCTCCTACCCACTTTCACTGATAAAATTGGCAGCATGTCCATAAATATTCCCTACTGACAAGGGAGGAATCCCGAATCATTGGTGTCTACAGATACAATTTCAAAACACGGCATTAGCTGAAAAATTATATAAACTTTGTGTGAAAAACTGAACTACAACTACCAAGACGCTATGGGATAATGGCACTGTTACATGCAAGCAGGGCGCTCCAACCCACTTTCACGTATAATCAAATATATGTGGAAAGCAATTCCTTCCTCTTTTCGCTTTACTGTCTTTTGTTTCCCAGCTCCCCTTCCCCCGTTCTTGGCAATTTATTGTGGTCCTTACGAATTTCCCTATCAAACAACACCCCTTGAGACACTGTCTTATGCTACATAAATATTTAGTAACAGTTCGCTCTGCGATTTCAAAGTTATGAAAGTAGAAAAATCTCCCATGGGAAATCATGGAAGAGAAAAACTATTTCGTGATTCTCCATTCTTATAACTTGTGAACCGTTTCCCATCTGTGTCAAATTTGGCAATATCACTTATGTCCACCTATGTACTTTCTTGTACAATTTCATAAGGAGTTCTCAAACTTAACTATGCACTACCCTCCCATAAAGTATATACCAATGTTAAAGGGCACACACAAAAATATGTAGACCATCTACATAAAGAGCAAATTACTTACCCTATGGTAATGCCTTATTTGGTAGAGACTATATAGCCGCTGATTACTAACCTTAGACTTTTCCCCAGGCGTTAGACTAGATCCGTAAGCTTTCGAGCATTACCACTGCATGATGGTAGTTGGCAGCACATGGTCCGGCAATTATGTGTGCAGGACCTATATAAGTGCCACCATGTATGCTGACATCAGTTATTTTAGTGACTTTCCATGCCAGGAGGTCAGAGCTACTATGAAGACTGACAACAGATATAAAATTCTAAGGCCCTTACACCGTAATCAGCTCAGAGAGTGGGGAGGAAGGGTGGACCGGTAAGGAATCTGCAGCTAGATAGAGTCTCCACCAGATAAGGTGCTCCCAGAGGTAACTTGTTCATCTGATAGAGACTTTTGCCATAGATTCCTTAGCTTACTTTACAATGGATACCCAAACAATCTCTCCTCAGAGGTAGCCTGCGAGGCAGATTTAAACCAGAAAGTCCTGCAGAACTGAATGGGCTAAGTGCCCGTCACAACAGACCTGATTGTCCAGGCAATAGTGCTAGGTAAATGTGTGCAGAGAAACTCATATTCCGTCATATGATCAAGCTTCAATAATTCAAATGTTGAAAAACCCTGGGATTATGGAGTTTACTATTGCGGATTCACGCCCATTATGTTATGAGCAGATTCCCCCTGAAGAAGTGCTATGCACTAAATGCATAGGGGGTATTGCTAATCCATGTAACCCACGAGATTCATAGAATGAACATTACCTATCTATATGTTTTTCAACATTTGTATTATTGAAGCTTGATCATATGACGGAATATGAGTTTCTCCACAAATAGAACCAAGAATGAAAGAATTTTGATTTCTACTATGAAATAATTTTTCAGTTTACTTCAACTTTGAAAAATTTCTGCGCGTTTTTACGCCAGTGGAGTGCACGCGATATAACCTTACACTGGGTAAGGTTCCTTTCGTACATTTCTTCTTGCACCTCAAGGACTTGAAGGTGATCATCTCGAGCACCCATACCTAGAGCAAACCTTTTTTTCACTTTTTCTACTTTGGGAAGTAGATCAACTGAGAGTGCAGCGGTTCCCAACTTTATATCTACTACATGGAAAGGAGTCACAACCTTCGGACAGAAGGAGGCATGTGTCCGGAATACTAACCTTTCTGAATAGAATGTGGTGTTGAGAGTGTGTCGAAAGTGCCTGCAATTTCCGGACCCTCCAGGCCGATACAATGGAAAATGGAAAAACAGTCCTGATGGTCCATTACCAAAGAGGGCAATTCTGCAGAGGCTCAAAAGGCACACACATTAAAAAAAACTCAAGACAAGGTTTAATTCCCACTGGGGCATGATGAATAGCATGGGAGGAAACATATCACAAGCCTGTGAGGAACCTAGCCATAACAGGTGGCTTGAACAAAGCAGCAATCGAAATAATGCAGAAATAGGCATTAAATAACCGTTAACCTTACCCCGAGCCGATCCCTGCTGGACAAGGACAGAACAACCAGAAGGACCTGAGAAAGAGGTGCAGAAATTGAATTGATGTTCATAGATGCACACCATGCCACAAATTTATCCCAGCGGTAAGCGTATACTGATTTGGTGTACTGCAGGTTGCCAAAATACCCTCATAGACTTCGGGAGGAGACTGTTGCCACTAAATCTCCACTCATGAAGGTGAAGGGTGCACAGGTTCGGGTGCAGGACTCTCTCCTGTTGCTGCAACAGAAGATCTTCTGATCAGGGAACGCTCATGCTCAACAGCTCGTAATACCGGATTTTATGTGCCCAATCTGGAGTCACAGGAATAACTTGCGCCTGGTCATTCCTGATCTTCTTGAGAAATCTGCCCAGTAGTGGTATTAGTGAAAAGACGTACAGAAGGTCAGAGCTCCACACGAGACATATAAGCGTCTCCAAGCAATAGCGTCTTTGGAAACTCCAGCATGCAGAATTGCGGGCATTTCACGTTCTCTGGGGTGGCGAACATATCTAACCAATGGTCTCCTCATTCTTAAAGTAAAAGTTACTTACCTTGGGTAACGATGTATCTCTAATAGACATAGATTTGTTATAGATTCCTTACCTTAGATTTACCCACAGGCATCAGACTGGATCCAGAGAATTTTTCTTAGCAGTACCCCTGCGCGTCAGGATGACATTGCGGTGCCTACTTAGACGCTGCCCCTGCGCGCGGACGTCAGTTCTGACACGACTTTCCACACCAGGAGAGCAGAGCCATGAAAGACACTGGCCACTGGTGCGCCGCAACAAGGGGCCGGTAAGGGAGTCCCTATCCCTAGAAGCCAATTCGCAGAGTGGGGAGGATGGGTGGAGTGGTTAGGAATCTATATTTAACCTATGTTTCTTACAGATACATCTTTACCGAAGGTAAGTAACTTTTACATCTGAAAGAGACAGTTATAGATTCATTACCTTAGAATAGATACCCTGGCAATACCATACCCGGAGGAGGGTCTGCGTACCATGTTCACACTAGAAAGTCCTGGAGGCTAGAACAGGCAAAATAGCCATCCCCCCGGACTTGACTGTCCAGGCAGTAATGTCTGGTGAACGTGTGCACATTGCCACCTGGCAGATGTCAAGGAGTGGGACTCTGAGTGACAATGCAGTAGTTGCTGCCATTGCCCGAGTAGAATGAGCATGCAGCCCCACTGGAGGCTCCTTTTTCACTAAAGCGTAACACATTTTTATATAAAGGACAACCCATCTGGAGATGGTACGCGTTTGGACAGCCCGGCCTTTCATGGCACCCATATAGCCAAAAAAGAGTTGATCGTCCACCCGGAAATCTTAGTGCGGTCGAGATAGGACAGCACACATTTAGGGTCCAGACAGTGGAGTCTCTCCTCCTCCTTGGAAGAGTGCGGAGATGGGAAAAAGGTGGGCAGAATAATAGTTTGTCCTATGTGAAAAGGTGTTACTACTTTAGGAAGAAACATGAGTCTCGTCCTAAGCACCAATTTGTCCGGATTCACAGAGAAGAAAGGAGGCTTAGAAGGAAGAGCCTGAAGCTCACTCACTCTGCGAGCAGATGTGATGGCAAAAAGAAAGTCAGTTTTCAGAGTCAGGAGCCTGAGAAGACAGTTGTGAAGAGGCTCTAAAGGAGCGCACATAAGTTAAGTCAAGACAAGATTCAGCTCTCACTGGGACATTATTAAAGAAGATGGGGGAAAAAGATAAATAGCTCCCTTAAAGATTCTATTAACAATAGGGGGCTTGAATAAAGAGAGCGGATCTGACAGCCGAAGGAAAGCAGAAGTGGCTGAGCCCTGCTGCTCCAAAGAAAGAATGAACAAGAGAACCCCAGAAAGAGGGACAGAGAGGGGATCTGCAACCTTTGCTGTGCACCATGCCACAAACTAGTTCCATCGACAGGTGTATACCATCTTTGTGGAGGGACACCTGGCTGCCAAGATGACGTTACAGACTTCGGGTGGAAGGTCAAAATCTGTCAACTGTCGCCGCTCAATTTCCATGCAAGGAGGTGGGGACTGGACAGGTTTGTGTGAAGAACCATCCCCAGCTGCTGCGACAGAAGATTCTCCTGAAGGGGCAGCCTGATCGATGGTCATGCTTAGAAGCTTGGGGTATCAGACACTTCGTACCCAGCCGGAGCCACGAGAATGATTCAGGCCCAGTCGCGCTTTATCTCATCAATCAGGGCAGCAGTGGGGGAGGAGCCAAGCTCGCGTCCGTGATGGCCGCGTTTTAGCTCGGCTCCGTTCGCTTTCCTGTCTGGAACGTCTATCCTGTGTTTTATCCTGCCCCGGGAAGTATTCTTTGATGGACTATGGAACTACGACATTTCACAGGCACTTACCGTTTGCTCCGTTTGTTCCTGGGTGCCGCGGATCCTGAGCTGCGCCCTTGTCTGCTTCGGGGTCTCCGGAGCGAGCGGGCCTGACACTCCTTGGCGGCGCCAGGGCGAGACGGAGCGCTGAGGCCGGCCCTTGGTGGCGGTGTGGGTTCGGTCGGAGAGGCCGATGTGCAATTAGACCGGTAACGGCTATCCGGGCCTGGTCCGACGGTCCTGCGGCCTGGTGTTGGGGCGCTGCCTTTCATGGACGGGGTTGACCGTGTATGTGGCTCGTCTCCCCTTTGTTCTCCGACCCGGCCATTTTGAGTCGCTCCGCCCGGACTCGGAGAACGGAGCCGGTGGCGTGTGGGGAGCCGGCGACCCGCCTTCTTCTGGTGGCCCCCCTTCCTGCTCTGGTGGTGCCTCTGCTGGTGGTCGGCTGTATCCTGTTTGCCCCGCTGGTACCCGGACGGGGGTCGGAGTTTGTCGCGGCCCCGCCGGGCTTCTAAGATGGCGGCCGGCCCCATGTCTCCCGGACGGGCCGAGCCTGGCGACGCTGGTCCGCCGCATGGCACGTTTGCTGAATACCGTAAAGGTGAGCCTACACTTGGCGACATCCTCGCCGCCTTGCGCTCCTGGGGTGCTCCCTTGGCCGCACCTATCATTGTCCTGGAGGAGGATCATTTTGTCGGGCCTGCCAGGCCCCCCTTGGTGGATGCGGCTTCATCTCTGTTGTGTGCTGCTGGAACTTTCCTGGAGGTCGTGGGCCCGGCGGCTGCCGTCGGTGTGGGTGTACAGATGTCTGCTGCCCTCCTTCATCCTGTGCTCCCCCCTGTGCAGGGGGTCCGCCGGCCGGGTCCCGTCCGGACCGGCCTCGTTGGATCTCCCTTTCCTTTTTTGCCTCGAATTGCCGAACGAAGATCCTGTGATTGCTCCGCCGGATCGGCTTTCCTCATATTGTCGCCGGAACTGTGCCTGCATTGCCTGATGTGGTTGCCGTCCTTTCCTGTTCATCCGGGTCGCAATCGATATGACTTGTGTGGATTGCCGACCGAACTCCCTGTTCTTCACCTCCTGTTCTGCATGATCTTGTTCCTTGTACGTTGGACGACTACAGCTTGGGATAAACAAGGACAGGGTTGAGATGAACTTGCCTCGGTGGACTATTATCTTGCGGTATGGTCGGATGATCCGTTTGTAACTGTATGACTATGTTCGATTCTCCTTCATGTTCCTGGAGTTTATCCTTGTGCTTATTCTCTTCCCGTGGGCTCTGAGTATTCTCGGACGGGGAGGTGGGAGCTGATGGGGTTTTGATTGTATGGCTCCTCTCCCATCGTTATTTCCCTGTTTTCCCTTCTTCTTTTTGTCTTTGTGATTCTTTCTTACTTTTATCTCCTCTATATTTCGGGTTCTGATTAGGGCGACAGGCACGCTGCCGGGGGGTAGGCCATAGCCTTCTGCAGGGGTGCAGGGTGGGATGTGCGGGGTGGGGGGGGTCTGTCGTATTGTGTTTTCCCTTTGTTTTTTTGGTTCTATGGCTCTTATGTATCCCCTTTTTTCGAGACGCGGTGTCGGCATGTGGCCCCCGGGGTGTTTTTGCTAGCATGGGCCCTTTGGTATTCCCGCCGTCCCGGTTTACTACGCATTCATTCCTCCTGTTACCACTAGTTCCATGTGCCGGTCTATTCTGAGTGCTTCATTAGCCGTGGGGCGCGTGCAGTGATGCTGCGTTCTTACTTCTCCCCCCCTTTTTTCCTATGTCCTTTCCCTTTTTTCCCCTCTCCCCCCTTTTTCTTTCCTTCCCCGGGTTGTTGTAACAGAGGGCTTTTTGTTTTGTAAGCCAAATTTTTGTTTTGTGTATTATTGTGTGTTCTCGTAGTGGTGGGAGGGCGCTGGGCGGCGGTTGCAATTGCTTATTATTGTGGGACTCACGTTCTGCCTTTACCAAAATGTGACTGTTCTTTTTGACTTTTCCTGTGTTCGTTATTTCCGCTTGCTCGCGGCCCACCACGGCCCTCCGGACTTTACAGATTGCCATTATTCTGCGACACCCTTTCTTCTATTATAAAATTAACCTTCTCTCATCCTGTTCGTGGTGTTTGCTCGGTGGCTTCTCGCCTTTGCTTCTTGTATGGATTGCTGTGTTATCCTCATGGACCTTCTGTAATGCCTGATATGTTTCTTTTATTGTGGTGGCCGGCCCGATGGGTTGTAGGCCCGTATCTGTGAGCGCTTTCTGTACAATAAAGGTTTAAAAAAAAAAAAAAAAAAAATCAGGGCAGCAGTGGTACAGGCGGGAAGGCATACAGAAGGCCGCAGTTCCACTCGCGACGAAAAGTATCAGCAAGCAAGGGCCGCCTTGGAAACTCCAACACGCAGAACTGCTGACACTGCACGTTCTCTTCGGTGGCGAACAGATCTAACTAAGGCTCTCCCCACTTCTGAAATATACCTTGCACCACCTCTGAGTGAAGAAGCCATCCGTGATCCTCCATGCACCGACGGCTGAGTTTGTCCGCTATGATGTTCAGAGAACCTGCCAGATGTTGAACCACCAGGGTCATGCCCTGAAGTTTCAGCCATGTCCAAAGGCAAAGAACCTCTTGACATAGGGCCTACGACCCCACCCAGTTTGTTGCAGTTCCACATGGCGGTGATGTTGTCTGTGAACACCTGCACTAAATTCCCCTTGAGGGAGGGAAGGAATACCTTCAGTGCCAGAAGGATCGCCTGAAGCTCTAACAGGTTGAAATAGAGCCCGGACTCCTCCAAAGACCAGACTCCTTTAATCTCGGCCTCTCCCAGATGGCCACCACATCCCAGAAGTGATGCATCGGTCACCACGGTTAGCTCTGGTTGGGGAAGGGAAAGGGATCTGCATCTGACCTAATCCTGGTCTGTTAGCCACCACTGCAGCTGTTGTGCACTTCCCTTAGAGATCTAGACTTAGTCAGAAAGATTCTCCTGATGCTGTACCCACTGGAAATTTAGGTCCCACTGTAGAGCCCGCATATGCCACCTGGCATGATCCACCAGCAGGATGCAGGAGGCTACGAGGCCCACGAGCCTCAGGGTAATTCTCATCAAAATCTAGGATAGAGGCTGAAACATCGGTATCATAGCCCGAATATCACAGACTTGCTGCTTGGGAGAATAGGCCAGAAACTGCACCATGTCCCGAACCACTCCAATGAAAGGGAGCGACTGAGAGGGTGAACTGAAAATGCTTGGGCCTACCGTGAACCGTAGGTAGCATCTGTGGGCTGGCAGGATTGGTATATGGAAATAGGCATCCTGCAAGTCCAATGCCACCATCCAGTCTCCAGGATCGAGGGCAGACAGGACCTGAGCCATTGTGAGCATTTTGAATGTATCCTTCCGGAGGAGGCGGTTGAGGGCCCTGAGGTCTAGATTAGAATGCAGGCATCAGATTAGGCACCAGAAAGTAGCGGGAAGAGCAACCACTACCTACTTCTGGCGCAGGGACCCTCTCAATAGCTCCCTTGGCCAAGAGAGCTGAAACTTCCTGGCGAAGAAGCGCAAAATTATACTGTGACATGCGATCGAAAGACAGTGGCATGGTGGTAGGAGAAGTCTTTAGACTATCTGCAAAACCCACCTGTCCGATGTGAATGATTATACAGATCAAAGAGAGAGAGAGGACTAGGTACGCTAGCCCGTATCCCCTGTGTTATATGTAGGTATCAATGAGGACTAGCTAAGTTTAAGGGGAGGGGGGGAATATTAAGTGACTCAGGTACGTCAGACAATAAAAAGGAAAAAAGCAGTGTTTTCCTTTGAAAGCCCTCACCCACCGACCTAGTCGGTGGCATGCTTCATCATCGGGCCCACCACAGTGGCACCGAATGTGTCCCGGGTGTGCTGCAACGCCAGGTGACTGCGGAGCTGGTATATTGCTGCGTGTGCAGTGAAGGAGTGAGAAGTGAAAGTTTAAAAAGCTATACAATGGGTCCCAGCACCCGAGGGTTAACAAGTATTTAATAAACTGGGCCTCTGTTAGCTGTTTAAAAAGGCAAAAGGACAAAGTGGAGTAAATGATGGTCTCCCATGTCCAGTGTGGTCTACATGTTTCTGCCAGTGCCTTTTCTATTATAAGCTGGCTTTCCTCAGGACCGAAAAGTAAAGTGATAAGGTGCAATTAAATAATAAACTAATAAACTATATTAAGTGTTTGTGTTATTTCATTGGCTATGTGTCGCGCTCGCTAAGGCGCTGTAGCTGTTAGAGGGGGATTCCCTCAAGCTTTTCTACATAAAACACATAGGACAAAGACAAGACGTACAGGGGAGAGTCATGTTAGGATGGCATTTCTTAGAACTCATGGTGGCCGGCTTTTAGGGTGGTGTACGGCTTAAATCCGGCTAGAGTGAGCTCATAACACTTGTATGAGACTAGTGAGAGTATAGAAACAACCGTTAGTGGGTGGTGGTGGGCTAAAAAACGAAATCACAAGGTGAGGTACAGGAAAGTACTGGTACTGGGTCCTCACTCTGTTATTTCTTGGTAAAAAGCCTCATGGGTCGCCTGGCAGAGAAAGAGACCCTGTGGAGATAAACGAGGTTCACAAGGCTATCTAACCTGTAAGGAGAGAAGAGTTTTGGCTTACCCCATGTCGCTGGACAAGCGGTTTTACTCACGAGTAGTTCGGTCTGGTTCCTCCTTGGACCTATTCGTCCTTCTGCGGCGCCCGGTCTGAGGTGAGTGGGCCGCCTGGCTTTGTATTTATATTGTTTGTTAAACTCGATGCACCTGTTCAGGTTAGAAAGAGGGAGGGGTGCGCGATAAACGCTGTCTCATGGTGGGTCTCGCTGCGCATGTGCAGAGGAGTAGTGCGCGTTTCTAGCGCATGCGCGTTTGGCTGCTGTAGCGTTCTGTATTGGGCGCATGCGCAGGAGGATACGCGCGTGTGAACCGGTTCTCAGGTTGCCGGTAATCTGTAGTTTGACAAGGTCTGTTACATGAACGGTGGGTTGAGAACATAGATCACGTGACGATGTCAGCATATGTGCGTTTCTGCCGCATTGGGCGGAATTGAAAGGAGAAGAATGGACAGAGAAGGGGGCGCTCATGCAGCAGCATGATGGCACTGCTACCCGAAGGGTTTAGCAAGGGTGTCTATGTGGCCAGACTGTTCCATGGGATGGAATCGTTAAGGCCTTGGGTATGGGTGGAAAGACGGTAAATCCAGCGTTGTTCTTTTTGCAGTAGGAGTTTCTCATCCCTGAGGTTGTCAAATTTCTCAATGACAGTCCACGTGAAGTCATTGGGTGTGTGGTTATGGGTCAGAAAATGGTCTGTGAGCTTACTGATGTTTTTCCCACATCTTATGGTACTTCTGTGTTCTGTCATTCTTGTGCGTACTCTTCTGGTTGTCATGCCAACGTACCTGAGGCCACATCTGCAGGTAATCAAGTATACTAGATTGGAGGAGTTGCAGTTTGTGAACTGTCGTTGTGTCCAGGTCTTACCTGGTTCCAAACTAAGTGTTTTTGACGGGGATGTTAGGTGGCATACACTGCAGTTATTGCAGGGTTGGTGGCCAGTGATTTTTGGCAAACCCCATGCATTGATGATGGTGTTGTCTTTGTCTTGATTTTTTGGGCGGGGTCTGGTGTTCACCAGTTGGTCTCTTAAATTGGTGGCTCTTCTGTAGGCGAAGCGAGGCTTTTCCCACTGCCTGGTGCCAGAGTTTATGATTTTCCAATTGCGGTGGATGATGTTAGACACTTGGTTAGATGCTGTGTTGTACGTTGTTACGCAAGTTAGCACAGGGTCTTCTTCCGGTTTTTGGACTGTTTCTAGGAGTGCCTCCCTGTTTTGATTCCTGGCTCTTTTGCAGGTTTTGTTGATTATCCTGGAGGGATAACCACGGTCCCTTAGTTTGTGCACCAACTCACTGGATTGTTGTTTGTAGTCTTTTATGCTGCTGCAGTTACGTCTAATGCGCAGGAATTGCCCGTAGGGCAGGTTTTCCCTCAGGTGTCGGGGGTGAAAACTATCAAACCTGAGCAGGGAGTTCTTGCTGTGGGTTTGTAGAAGGTAGTGGTGGAGAGTCCTCCATTTTCTGGTCTGATGTTCAGGTCTAGGAAGGGTAGCTCCGTGGGACTGCTAGTGCATGTGAAGCGCAGGTACGGGTCTAGTTGGTTGACCCATAGCATGAATCTGTCAAGTGATTCCTGGTTGCCATTCCATATTATGAGAATGTCGTCGATGTAGCGACGCCACATTCTTATATTGATGGAAAAAGGGTTGGTTGAGTGTTGTATGTATGTCTCCTCGAAGTGGGCCACATACAATCCAGCCACACTGGGAGCAAAAACACTGCCCATAGATGTACCGTTCGTCTGGAGGTAATAGGTGCCCTCATATTCGAAATAGTTCTCTTTGAGAGCTAGAGCTGCGCAGTCTAAGATAAAGCTGCGGGGGGTGTTGTAAGTCCAGGTGTTGGTCATGAGGACATCATGCAATACCTTAAGCGTGGCGTCTTGTGGGAGGCTAGTGTATAGGGATTCTATATCTAGTCCCACAAGTAGTTCAGTGCTCGGATCAAAGTTGATTTCCTGGATTACATTTAGTAGATGTTTAGTGTCCTTGAGGTAGGTGGGAGTCTGTTGGACTAGGGGATTGAGGAAGAAATCACAGAATCGTGATAACGGTTCTAACAATGACTTGATTCCAGACACAATGGGTCTCCCTGGGGGTGGAAAGGTGCCTTTGTGCACTTTGGGGACCGTGTAGAAATAAGGGGTCTTTATTTCTTTGGGACATAAGTAGTCCGCCTCTTGCTGTGATATATGATCATTGTCTTTGGCATATTTCACCAGTTGATTGATGGTGGTCTGTAGTTGCTCAGTAGGATCTCTTTGGAGGCGCTTGTAGTTCCTAGTGTCACTAAGGAGCCTCTTACATTCCTGGTCATAGTCTGTCTTGTTCATCAGGACTATGCCACCACCTTTATCCGCCGGTTTTATTACAAGTTTGGGGTCATGCTGGAGGCGTTGGATGGTGCTTCTGTCTTTGTTGGACAGGTTGTTAAAGGTGTCTCTCTGTTGGAGTTGTTCTACTTCCGTGTAGACTGCCTGTTCGAAGGTCAGGATTTCTACTGGGATGCTGCCTGGTGGGGGGGGGTGAAGGTTGATTTGGTTCTCATTCCCGTCTCATTGGGCGTGCCTCCCGCTTCCGTGGCGGTGTTGTCCTTTTTCTCAAAGAAAGCCTTTAGTCTGAGCTTTCTAAAGAATTCAGCCAGTTCTACATGTAGTTTAAACATGTCCAGTCTTGGCGTTGGGACAAATGAGAGGCCTTTGTTCAGTACTCCCATTTCCTCCGGTGTGAGTTGTGTGTCAGACAGGTTGAACACGAGGGGGGAGGGTGGTGTCACTTGCTGGTTCCCGCTTGTTCCTTGGTTTTGTTTCTCGTGTTGGAGCTCACTGGCTCTGCTTCGGGTGCCCATTGCACTTGGCCTGGGTTCCGTCTCTTGCCCCGGCCTCTCCTGCCCTGGGATAAAAAAGGATATCGCTGGTGTTGATTTCCTTGAAAGAAGGGCATGTTGCCCTGAGGGTACATCTGTGGGTATCCGAAGTATGGGGGTGGTAGATGGCCGAAGAGAGGCGGTGGTGGGCCGAAATCGTGGTTTTGGGGCCCTTGCCATGGTTGTTGCCAGGGTTGTCCACGTCTACCTCTCCCTCTCGGGGTGTTGGGTCCTGAGCTTGAGTTGCTTGAGGCGCTTGAGATGGAGCTGTTGTCTGAATTATCAGATGATTTCTTGGCGGGGGTGTAGTTGTCTTCTGAGTACGGGTAGGTTTTGGAGTAACTGAATCTCTTCAGATCCTTTTCAAATTTTTTAATTTTGGTCTGGGTTAGGTAATCTTTGTATTCCGCTATTTCGCGGTTTTGGTCTTCGAGTTTCTTTTTGATCCCTGTCACCGTAGTTTTAAAGTGTGACTCCGTTGCCTGGATTTCTATCATGATTGCATCCGATAGACGTTTTGCAGTTTTGATGATAAGGACTAACCAGTCCCTGGTGCAGTGCCAGGCGATCTGGGCCCAGTCTTTTCGGAATGCTGCGTCATCCAAGAAAATCCTGGGGGCGTTGGTGACCAGGAGGCCAGTGGGAGCTGTATTGGTTCGTAGGTATTGTGCCAGGATGACCCCATGCAGAACTGTCCGAATCCTGTTCCTCTTCTTCTCCGTGAGTGAATCCCAGTCAGTTGATTGGGCTACAGTTGCTGAAATGTTGAAGTCTGCCAGGAGTGAGGGATCAGCTAGGATTTCGCTGATGTCCTCAGCAGTGTAGGTTAGGCCCATATTTTCGGCCATGTTGGGGGTAGTGGGTGCTCTCACAGCTTCGCGCTGCTTAGTATTATACAGATCAAAGAGAGAGAGAGGACTAGGTACGCTAGCCCGTATCCCCTGTGTTATATGTAGGTATCAATGAGGACTAGCTAAGTTTAAGGGGAGGGGGGGAATATTAAGTGACTCAGGTACGTCAGACAATAAAAAGGAAAAAAGCAGTGTTTTCCTTTGAAAGCCCTCACCCACCGACCTAGTCGGTGGCATGCTTCATCATCGGGCCCACCACAGTGGCACCGAATGTGTCCCGGGTGTGCTGCAACGCCAGGTGACTGCGGAGCTGGTATATTGCTGCGTGTGCAGTGAAGGAGTGAGAAGTGAAAGTTAAAAAAGCTATACAAGGGGTCCCAGCACCCGAGGGTTAACAAGTATTTAATAAACTGGGCCTCTGTTAGCTGTTTAAAAAGGCAAAAGGACAAAGTAGAGTAAATGATGGTCTCCCATGTCCAGTGTGGTCTACATGTTTCTGCCAGTGCCTTTTCTATTATAAGCTGGCTTTCCTCAGGACCGAAAAGTAAAGTGATAAGGTGCAATTAAATAATAAACTAATAAACTATATTAAGTGTTTGTGTTATTTCATTGGCTATGTGTCGCGCTCGCTAAGGCGCTGTAGCTGTTAGAGGGGGATTCCCTCAAGCTTTTCTACATAAAACACATAGGACAAAGACAAGACGTACAGGGGAGAGTCATGTTAGGATGGCATTTCTTAGAACTCATGGTGGCCGGCTTTTAGGGTGGTGTACGGCTTAAATCCGGCTAGAGTGAGCTCATAACACTTGTATGAGACTAGTGAGAGTATAGAAACAACCGTTAGTGGGTGGTGGTGGGCTAAAAAACGAAATCACAAGGTGAGGTACAGGAAAGTACTGGTACTGGGTCCTCACTCTGTTATTTCTTGGTAAAAAGCCTCATGGGTCGCCTGGCAGAGAAAGAGACCCTGTGGAGATAAACGAGGTTCACAAGGCTATCTAACCTGTAAGGAGAGAAGAGTTTTGGCTTACCCCATGTCGCTGGACAAGCGGTTTTACTCACGAGTAGTTCGGTCTGGTTCCTCCTTGGACCTATTCGTCCTTCTGCGGCGCCCGGTCTGAGGTGAGTGGGCCGCCTGGCTTTGTATTTATATTGTTTGTTAAACTCGATGCACCTGTTCAGGTTAGAAAGAGGGAGGGGTGCGCGATAAACGCTGTCTCATGGTGGGTCTCGCTGCGCATGTGCAGAGGAGTAGTGCGCGTTTCAAGCGCATGCGCGTTTGGCTGCTGTAGCGTTCTGTATTCGGCGCATGCGCAGGAGGATACGCGCGTGTGAACCGGTTCTCAGGTTGCCGGTAATCTGTAGTTTGACAAGGTCTGTTACATGAACGGTGGGTTGAGAACATAGATCACGTGACGATGTCAGCATATGTGCGTTTCTGCCGCATTGGGCGGAATTGAAAGGAGAAGAATGGACAGAGAAGGGGGCGCTCATGCAGGAGCATGATGGCACTGCTACCCGAAGGGTTTAGCAAGGGTGTCTATGTGGCCAGACTGTTCCATGGGATGGAATCGTTAAGGCCTTGGGTATGGGTGGAAAGACGGTAAATCCAGCGTTGTTCTTTTTGCAGTAGGAGTTTCTCATCCCTGAGGTTGTCAAATTTCTCAATGACAGTCCACGTGAAGTCATTGGGTGTGTGGTTATGGGTCAGAAAATGGTCTGTGAGCTTACTGATGTTTTTCCCACATCTTATGGTACTTCTGTGTTCTGTCATTCTTGTGCGTACTCTTCTGGTTGTCATGCCAACGTACCTGAGGCCACATCTGCAGGTAATCAAGTATACTAGATTGGAGGAGTTGCAGTTTGTGAACTGTCGTTGTGTCCAGGTCTTACCTGGTTCCAAACTAAGTGTTTTTGACGGGGATGTTAGGTGGCATACACTGCAGTTATTGCAGGGTTGGTGGCCAGTGATTTTTGGCAAACCCCATGCATTGATGATGGTGTTGTCTTTGTCTTGATTTTTTGGGCGGGGTCTGGTGTTCACCAGTTGGTCTCTTAAATTGGTGGCTCTTCTGTAGGCGAAGGGAGGCTTTTCCCACTGCCTGGTGCCAGAGTTTATGATTTTCCAATTGCGGTGGATGATGTTAGACACTTGGTTAGATGCTGTGTTGTACGTTGTTACGCAAGTTAGCACAGGGTCTTCTTCCGGTTTTTGGACTGTTTCTAGGAGTGCCTCCCTGTTTTGATTCCTGGCTCTTTTGCAGGTTTTGTTGATTATCCTGGAGGGATAACCACGGTCCCTTAGTTTGTGCACCAACTCACTGGATTGTTGTTTGTAGTCTTTTATGCTGCTGCAGTTACGTCTAATGCGCAGGAATTGCCCGTAGGGCAGGTTTTCCCTCAGGTGTCGGGGGTGAAAACTATCAAACCTGAGCAGGGAGTTTCTTGCTGTGGGTTTGTAGAAGGTAGTGGTGGAGAGTCCTCCATTTTCTGGTCTGATGTTCAAGTCTAGGAAGGGTAGCTCCGTGGGACTGCTAGTGCATGTGAAGCGCAGGTACGGGTCTAGTTGGTTGACCCATAGCATGAATCTGTCAAGTGATTCCTGGTTGCCATTCCATATTATGAGAATGTCGTCGATGTAGCGACGCCACATTCTTATATTGATGGAAAAAGGGTTGGTTGAGTGTTGTATGTATGTCTCCTCGAAGTGGGCCACATACAATCCAGCCACACTGGGAGCAAAAACACTGCCCATAGATGTACCGTTCGTCTGGAGGTAATAGGTGCCCTCATATTCGAAATAGTTCTCTTTGAGAGCTAGAGCTGCGCAGTCTAAGATAAAGCTGCGGGGGGTGTTGTAAGTCCAGGTGTTGGTCATGAGGACATCGTGCAATACCTTAAGCGTGGCGTCTTGTGGGAGGCTAGTGTATAGGGATTCTATATCTAGTCCCACAAGTAGTTCAGTGCTCGGATCAAAGTTGATTTCCTGGATTACATTTAGTAGATGTTTAGTGTCCTTGAGGTAGGTGGGAGTCTGTTGGACTAGGGGATTGAGGAAGAAATCACAGAATCGTGATAACGGTTCTAACAATGACTTGATTCCAGACACAATGGGTCTCCCTGGGGGTGGAAAGGTGCCTTTGTGCACTTTGGGGACCGTGTAGAAATAAGGGGTCTTTATTTCTTTGGGACATAAGTAGTCCGCCTCTTGCTGTGATATATGATCATTGTCTTTGGCATATTTCACCAGTTGATTGATGGTGGTCTGTAGTTGCTCAGTAGGATCTCTTTGGAGGCGCTTGTAGTTCCTAGTGTCACTAAGGAGCCTCTTACATTCCTGGTCATAGTCTGTCTTGTTCATCAGGACTATGCCACCACCTTTATCCGCCGGTTTTATTACAAGTTTGGGGTCATGCTGGAGGCGTTGGATGGTGCTTCTGTCTTTGTTGGACAGGTTGTTAAAGGTGTCTCTCTGTTGGAGTTGTTCTACTTCCGTGTAGACTGCCTGTTCGAAGGTCAGGATTTCTACTGGGATGCTGCCTGGTGGGGGGTGAAGGTTGATTTGGTTCTCATTCCCGTCTCATTGGGCGTGCCTCCCGCTTCCGTGGCGGCGGTGTCCTTTTTCTCAAAGAAAGCCTTTAGTCTGAGCTTTCTAAAGAATTCAGCCAGTTCTACATGTAGTTTAAACATGTCCAGTCTTGGCGTTGGGACAAATGAGAGGCCTTTGTTCAGTACTCCCATTTCCTCCGGTGTGAGTTGTGTGTCAGACAGGTTGAACACGAGGGGGGAGGGTGGTGTCACTTGCTGGTTCCCGCTTGTTCCTTGGTTTTGTTTCTCGTGTTGGAGCTCACTGGCTCTGCTTCGGGTGCCCATTGCACTTGGCCTGGGTTCCGTCTCTTGCCCCGGCCTCTCCTGCCCTGGGATAAAAAAGGATATCGCTGGTGTTGATTTCCTTGAAAGAAGGGCATGTTGCCCTGAGGGTACATCTGTGGGTATCCGAAGTATGGGGGTGGTAGATGGCCGAAGAGAGGCGGTGGTGGGCCGAAATCGTGGTTTTGGGGCCCTTGCCATGGTTGTTGCCAGGGTTGTCCACGTCTACCTCTCCCTCTCGGGGTGTTGGGTCCTGAGCTTGAGTTGCTTGAGGCGCTTGAGATGGAGCTGTTGTCTGAATTATCAGATGATTTCTTGGCGGGGGTGTAGTTGTCTTCTGAGTACGGGTAGGTTTTCGAGTAACTGAATCTCTTCAGATCCTTTTCAAATTTTTTAATTTTGGTCTGGGTTAGGTAATCTTTGTATTCCGCTATTTCGCGGTTTTGGTCTTCGAGTTTCTATTTGATCCCTGTCACCGTAGTTTTAAAGTGTGACTCCGTTGCCTGGATTTCTATCATGATTGCGTCCGATAGACGTTTTGCAGTTTTGATGATAAGGACTAACCAGTCCCTGGTGCAGTGCCAGGCGATCTGGGCCCAGTCTTTTCGGAATGCTGCGTCATCCAAGAAAATCCTGGGGGCGTTGGTGACCAGGAGGCCAGTGGGAGCTGTATTGGTTCGTAGGTATTGTGCCAGGATGTCCCCATGCAGAACTGTCCGAATCCTGTTCCTCTTCTTCTCCGTGAGTGAATCCCAGTCAGTTGATTGGGCTACAGTTGCTGAAATGTTGAAGTCTGCCAGGAGTGAGGGATCAGCTAGGATTTCGCTGATGTCTTCAGCAGTGTAGGTTAGGCCCATATTTTCGGCCATGTTGGGGGTAGTGGGTGCTCTCACAGCTGCGCGCTGCTTAGTATTATACAGATCAAAGAGAGAGAGAGGACTAGGTACGCTAGCCCGTATCCCCTGTGTTATATGTAGGTATCAATGAGGACTAGCTAAGTTTAAGGGGAGGAGGGGAATATTAAGTGACTCAGGTACGTCAGACAATAAAAAGGAAAAAAGCAGTGTTTTCCTTTGAAAGCCCTCACCCACCGACCTAGTCGGTGGCATGCTTCATCATCGGGCCCACCACAGTGGCACCGAATGTGTCCCGGGTGTGCTGCAACGCCAGGTGACTGCGGAGCTGGTATATTGCTGCGTGTGCAGTGAAGGAGTGAGAAGTGAAAGTTTAAAAAGCTATACAAGGGGTCCCAGCACCCGAGGGTTAACAAGTATTTAATAAACTGGGCCTCTGTTAGCTGTTTAAAAAGGCAAAAGGACAAAGTGGAGTAAATGATGGTCTCCCATGTCCAGTGTGGTCTACATGTTTCTGCCAGTGCCTTTTCTATTATAAGCTGGCTTTCCTCAGGACCAAAAAGTAAAGTGATAAGGTGCAATTAAATAATAAACTAATAAACTATATTAAGTGTTTGTGTTATTTCATTGGCTATGTGTCGCGCTCGCTAAGGCGCTGTAGCTGTTAGAGGGGGATTCCCTCAAGCTTTTCTACATAAAACACATAGGACAAAGACAAGACGTACAGGGGAGAGTCATGTTAGGATGGCATTTCTTAGAACTCATGGTGGCCGGCTTGTAGGGTGGTGTACGGCTTAAATCCGGCTAGAGTGAGCTCATAACACTTGTATGAGACTAGTGAGAGTATAGAAACAACCGTTAGTGGGTGGTGGTGGGCTAAAAAACGAAATCACAAGGTGAGGTACAGGAAAGTACTGGTACTGGGTCCTCACTCTGTTATTTCTTGGTAAAAAGCCTCATGGGTCGCCTGGCAGAGAAAGAGACCCTGTGGAGATAAACGAGGTTCCCAAGGCTATCTAACCTGTAAGGAGAGAAGAGTTTTGGCTTACCCCATGTCGCTGGACAAGCGGTTTTACTCACGAGTAGTTCGGTCTGGTTCCTCCTTGGACCTATTCGTCCTTCTGCGGCGCCCGGTCTGAGGTGAGTGGGCCGCCTGGCTTTGTATTTATATTGTTTGTTTATCCCAGGGCAGGAGAGGCCGGGGCAAGAGACGGAACCCAGGCCAAGTGCAATGGGCGCCCGAAGCAGAGCCAGTGAGCTCCAACACGAGAAACAAAACCAAGGAACAAGCGGGAACCAGCAAGTGACACCACCCTCCCCCCTCGTGTTCAACCTGTTTGACACACAACTCACACCGGAGGAAATGGGAGTACTGAACAAAGGCCTCTCATTTGTCCCAACGCCAAGACTGGACATGTTTAAACTACATGTAGAACTGGCTGAATTCTTTAGAAAGCTCAGACTAAAGGCTTTCTTTGAGAAAAAGGACAACACCGCCACGGAAGCGGGAGGCACGCCCAATGAGACGGGAATGAGAACCAAATCAACCTTCACCCCCCCACCAGGCAGCATCCCAGTAGAAATCCTGACCTTCGAACAGGCAGTCTACACGGAAGTAGAACAACTCCAACAGAGAGACACCTTTAACAACCTGTCCAACAAAGACAGAAGCACCATCCAACGCCTCCAGCATGACCCCAAACTTGTAATAAAACCGGCGGATAAAGGTGGTGGCATAGTCCTGATGAACAAGACAGACTATGACCAGGAATGTAAGAGGCTCCTTAGTGACACTAGGAACTACAAGCGCCTCCAAAGAGATCCTACTGAGCAACTACAGACCACCATCAATCAACTGGTGAAATATGCCAAAGACAATGATCATATATCACAGCAAGAGGCGGACTACTTATGTCCCAAAGAAATAAAGACCCCTTATTTCTACACGGTCCCCAAAGTGCACAAAGGCACCTTTCCACCCCCAGGGAGACCCATTGTGTCTGGAATCAAGTCATTGTTAGAACCGTTATCACGATTCTGTGATTTCTTCCTCAATCCCCTAGTCCAACAGACTCCCACCTACCTCAAGGACACTAAACATCTACTAAATGTAATCCAGGAAATCAACTTTGATCCGAGCACTGAACTACTTGTGGGACTAGATATAGAATCCCTATACACAAGCCTCCCACAAGACGCCACGCTTAAGGTATTGCACGATGTCCTCATGACCAACACCTGGACTTACAACACCCCCCGCAGCTTTATCTTAGACTGCGCAGCTCTAGCTCTCAAAGAGAACTATTTCGAATATGAGGGCACCTATTACCTCCAGACGAACGGTACATCTATGGGCAGTGTTTTTGCTCCCAGTGTGGCTGGATTGTATGTGGCCCACTTCGAGGAGACATACATACAACACTCAACCAACCCTTTTTCCATCAATATAAGAATGTGGCGTCGCTACATCGACGACATTCTCATAATATGGAATGGCAACCAGGAATCACTTGACAGATTCATGCTATGGGTCAACCAACTAGACCCGTACCTGCGCTTCACATGCACTAGCAGTCCCACGGAGCTACCCTTCCTAGACCTGAACATCAGACCAGAAAATGGAGGACTCTCCACCACTACCTTCTACAAACCCACAGCAAGAAACTCCCTGCTCAGGTTTGATAGTTTTCACCCCCGACACCTGAGGGAAAACCTGCCCTACGGGCAATTCCTGCGCATTAGACGTAACTGCAGCAGCATAAAAGACTACAAACAACAATCCAGTGAGTTGGTGCACAAACTAAGGGACCGTGGTTATCCCTCCAGGATAATCAACAAAACCTGCAAAAGAGCCAGGAATCAAAACAGGGAGGCACTCCTAGAAACAGTCCAAAAACTGGAAGAAGACCCTGTGCTAACTTGCGTAACAACGTACAACACAGCATCTAACCAAGTGTCTAACATCATCCACCGCAATTGGAAAATCATAAACTCTGGCACCAGGCAGTGGGAAAAGCCTCGCTTCGCCTACAGAAGAGCCACCAATTTAAGAGACCAACTGGTGAACACCAGACCCCGCCCAAAAAATCAAGACAAAGACAACACCATCATCAATGCATGGGGTTTGCCAAAAATCACTGGCCACCAACCCTGCAATAACTGCAGTGTATGCCACCTAACATCCCCGTCAAAAACACTTAGTTTGGAACCAGGTAAGACCTGGACACAACGACAGTTCACAAACTGCAACTCCTCCAATCTAGTATACTTGATTACCTGCAGATGTGGCCTCAGGTACGTTGGCATGACAACCAGAAGAGTACGCACAAGAATGACAGAACACAGAAGTACCATAAGATGTGGGAAAAACATCAGTAAGCTCACAGACCATTTTCTGACCCATAACCACACACCCAATGACTTCACGTGGACTGTCATTGAGAAATTTGACAACCTCAGGGATGAGAAACTCCTACTGCAAAAAGAACAACGCTGGATTTACCGTCTTTCCACCCATACCCAAGGCCTTAACGATTCCATCCCATGGAACAGTCTGGCCACATAGACACCCTTGCTAAACCCTTCGGGTAGCAGTGCCATCATGCTCCTGCATGAGCGCCCCCTTCTCTGTCCATTCTTCTCCTTTCAATTCCGCCCAATGCGGCAGAAACGCACATATGCTGACATCGTCACGTGATCTATGTTCTCAACCCACCGTTCATGTAACAGACCTTGTCAAACTACAGATTACCGGCAACCTGAGAACCGGTTCACACGCGCGTATCCTTCTGCGCATGCGCCCAATACAGAACGCTACAGCAGCCAAACGCGCATGCGCTAGAAACGCGCACTACTCCTCTGCACATGCGCAGCGAGACCCACCATGAGACAGCGTTTATCGCGCACCCCTCCCTCTTTCTAACCTGAACAGGTGCATCGAGTTTAACAAACAATATAAATACAAAGCCAGGCGGCCCACTCACCTCAGACCGGGCGCCGCAGAAGGACGAATAGGTCCAAGGAGGAACCAGACCGAACTACTCGTGAGTAAAACCGCTTGTCCAGCGACATGGGGTAAGCCAAAACTCTTCTCTCCTTACAGGTTAGATAGCCTTGTGAACCTCGTTTATCTCCACAGGGTCTCTTTCTCTGCCAGGCGACCCATGAGGCTTTTTACCAAGAAATAACAGAGTGAGGACCCAGTACCAGTACTTTCCTGTACCTCACCTTGTGATTTCGTTTTTTAGCCCACCACCACCCACTAACGGTTGTTTCTATACTCTCACTAGTCTCATACAAGTGTTATGAGCTCACTCTAGCCGGATTTAAGCCGTACACCACCCTAAAAGCCGGCCACCATGAGTTCTAAGAAATGCCATCCTAACATGACTCTCCCCTGTACGTCTTGTCTTTGTCCTATGTGTTTTATGTAGAAAAGCTTGAGGGAATCCCCCTCTAACAGCTACAGCGCCTTAGCGAGCGCGACACATAGCCAATGAAATAACACAAACACTTAATATAGTTTATTAGTTTATTATTTAATTGCACCTTATCACTTTACTTTTCGGTCCTGAGGAAAGCCAGCTATAATAATAGAAAAGGCACTGGCAGAAACATGTAGACCACACTGGACATGGGAGACCATCATTTACTCCACTTTGTCCTTTTGCCTTTTTAAACAGCTAACAGAGGCCCAGTTTATTAAATACTTGTTAACCCTCGGGTGCTGGGACCCCTTGTATAGCTTTTTAAACTTTCACTTCTCACTCCTTCACTGCACACGCAGCAATATACCAGCTCCGCAGTCACCTGGCGTTGCAGCACACCCGGGACACATTCGGTGCCACTGTGGTGGGCCCGATGATGAAGCATGCCACCGACTAGGTCGGTGGGTGAGGGCTTTCAAAGGAAAACACTGCTTTTTTCCTTTTTATTGTCTGACGTACCTGAGTCACTTAATATTCCCCCCTCCCCTTAAACTTAGCTAGTCCTCATTGATACCTACGATGTGAATGATTGCCAGTGTGGGAGGTGATGGCGAATCCTGCCACCCACTGGCCGTTGATGGCCCTGAATGGTTAGACTAGGAAGGTTTTGAGGATGCCGCATGGGGGAAAGGGTGGACTGGCCCGCCTGCTGGCTCCCAGGCCCACAAGATCGAAGGGTCCCATGTCCGTTGCCAAGTAGAACCTAGGAAGCTTGTGTGAGTCGGTGGCTAGACTGGGCTGGACGTGGTGGGGTGCCCCTTCCGTAGCCACGAAAGGGGCTAAAGGCAGATTGCGGTGGACAGGAAGACACAGCGAGGCCCAAGGATCTTGCGGTAGCGCGAGAATCCTTAAAGCACTCCAGCGCCGAGTCTGCCTAGTCACCAAAAAGGCGACAGCCATCGAAGGGCATGTCCAGAAAGGACCCTATTTGGCCGTGGGACAATTCCCTAAGTGCTCCAGAGTTACTGCCTGGAGCATCTACTTTATTGCACTATTGCGTCCTCACTGCTCAGAGTTTGTACATGTTTACATCACTGATGGATAGAACTTGATGTCTTCATTTGGAGAGGGGAATCATGACTTACATATTACTGTTGCTGTATTAGGAATATGGTCATTGGATTTTTTGCTTGCTTCGGGTGTTAAGCGATATTGAATTTTGTTTGTTTAACCAGTTGATATTTGGGTAAATTTGTATTTCTCCTTCGGAAGGGTCATTACCCCAAGTAGCCCTGACAAACTTCTCTTTCGAGGGCGAAACGCGTTGGCTGAACTGTTTTGAATCTTCGTATACGTCTGATAAGGAAAATGCTACTTACCAGTACGCATCTGTTCTTGGCATGTAGAGCTGCAGAGTTGTACACTTAGCATTCGAGATAGGTGACTCCTCCCTTGGACGATAGTGCGCATGGGCATCGGCTCCATCCTTAGATTGTTTTTCTCCATGATGGGAAATGATGGAGTTGGTAGAAGTAAAGAAAAAAAGATGTCCATGCGTGTGCATCTAAGTAATATAAAACTGGAACAGATACAGGTCCCGGGAGGGCGTGTACAACTCTGCAGCTCTACATGCCAAGAACGGATGCATACTGGTAAGTAGCATTTTCCGTTCGAGGCATATGAGCTGCAGATTGTACACTTAGCATCGATTGTGAAGCAGTGTCTCCCCTAGCGGTGGTCACCTGTATCTGTTGCAGTGGTTTAAAAGAGAGTTTTAAGGACAGCTTGGCCTACTGCAGCTTGCTTCTTGGCTTGCACATCAACACAGTAGTGTTTAGTGAAGGTGTGTGTTGTAGACCATGTTGCTGCTTTGCATATGTCCTCTGGGGGGTATGTTTCCTAAGAAAGCCATAGAGGCTCCAAGTTTGCGTGTTGAGTGCGCTCTAGGAGGAACTTTTAATGTACGTTTTGCTTTTTGATAGCATATTTGTATACATTTTACAATCCACCTTACAATCCCACCTTTAGAGATGGGGTTGCCTTTATGAGGTGGAGAGAAAGACACAAACAGTTGTTTTGTTTTCCTAAAAGACTTAGTCCTATCTATAGTAGAGAAGAGTTCTTAACATCTAATGTGTGTAGAGCCCTTTCTGCCACAGAGTCTGGGTTTTGAAAAAACACAGGTAACTCTACATATTGATTTAAATGAAAAGGAGTTATGACTTTTGGAAGGAATATTGGATTAGTTCTTAAAACCACTTTGTTGCGATAATAATAATAATAATAATAATAATAATAATAATAATAATAATAATACCGACATTTGTAAAGTGCACAGCTATTTCTGCTGGAAGTGTCCCGGCGCTGTCCGTATACCGCTTAGGAACCCCTCCTGGCTTCCCTGTGAAATGTCCACTCCTGGGCACTCCCCAGGTGCGGCCAGGCATCCCAGCGCTGTTGGGGCCGTTGTGGAGATTAAGCAAGCTATTGCCCAGAGTTGCAGAGTGGGACCCATGATTAGAATAGGCACTGAGGCGAGAATATCAGGTCAGAGGAATTTTGTGCCCGAGACCCGCCGAGGCGGGAATCGAACCCTGGTCCCGGCCAGAGCTCTGCATCAAGGCCTGCCGCTCTAACCATTGAGCCACACTTCTCCACGATGTGATGTAGTTGTAAAAATGGTTCTTGTATTGTAAATGCTTGTATTTCACTTACTCTTCTAAGAGAGGTATTGGCAATAAGGAAAGCGGTTTTCCACGTGAGGAATTGCAGTTCACACTTATGTAAAGGCTCAAAAGGGGGTCCCGTGAGTCTTGTAAGAACAACGTTTAGGTTCCATACCTGGGAGGGATAATTCTTTTTAATCCTTCCATAAATGCTTTAATTGCAGGCACTCTGAAAAGAGATAGATGTTGTCTATTTTGTAAATATACTGCAATTGCTGCAAGGTGTAGGCGTATGGATGAATATGCCAAGTTACATCTTTGTAAATGTAACAAGCATTGAAAATGCAATATGTCTCGCAATAGAAGAGTTTGACCTTTTGGTGTTGCAAATGTAAAACGTTTTTTTTGGTTTATATTTTTTCAAATTATAAAAGTATAAATTTTGTTTTTTGTAAAGTGAATAGTTATAAATCTACCAAATGTTAAATTTATACCATTAGTAAAGTTACATGTTTAGTTTTGTCCTTGTTTACATGTATTTGATGTGCAAACTTACAATTTTGTGTAAAATGTTATAAATAAAGGATAGTGAACTAATGTTGTTCCTAATTTTTAATGCTAAAACTTTTTATATGTAAAAAAGTACAAAACTAAACATGTAAATTACCTAAAGCTATAAAGTTAGCATTTGGTTGAATTATAACTATTCATTTTACAAAAAACAAAAGTAAGTCAGTTAAATAAAATGCACGGCTAGGATGGGATCAGATTACAATGTATGTATGAGCATAAACATCTTTGCTATGCAGCAGCACAAGTGGGCAAATATCGGTATGCAACCATACTAAGCGCGCTGAGACGTGCACCTACACTCCAACGTGCACACTGGGTAACATAGGCCTGGAATGTCAGTGTGGCATATCCTAACACCAGCACACACATTGCGAAAGAGGAGACGTATTATCTTTGCACTGGTGAAAGTACATAAAGTGCAATGAAGAAGGTGGTACGGATGTCAAAACGGGAAGATGGACAAGAGAAAACCATGGTACTGTGCATGCATCTTCTATACTTTAACTGCACGATAATGCACACACCGGGACAGGTCTCATGGAAAGGTTGGTGTTTTTTTTAGCGTTTAAATATATAGAGCAAACTTATAGAGTATCAGAGCGCTTTACATAGCACCAGTAACGTTACAAGAGGCACATTCATTTTTATTAGGCGCGGGGAGATTAAGTGATTTGCCCAGAATCACAGGGTGTTGCGCGTCCTTGCCGAGATGTGTTCATTCCTGCAGATGTGTATTCTGTAAACACGGCTCATTCTGTGAGGCCGAGGCTGCTGCAGAGAAGTCTGGATTTGTTGATCGCGCCAAGACACACACATGAATGAACCGATGAGCTTAGGGGTTGACAGACACACCACCGGCACAGGCTAGATTCTCAAAGAGCTGAACACACAAACACAGATGAAGACAGGTAATCAGCGTGAAGGTGCGACTCACGGAAACAGACACAATAAACAGGCCATTCTCTAGACGTGAAAAGGAAACAGAGGCACATGGAGACACGCACAACACATGGGCAAACAGGTAAGTGTGAGTGACAGAGAAATGACGCTGCAAACGGATCCAGCGACACAGAGATATACTTTAAGCACACAGCAGACAATATAAGTAAAAGCCAGTGCACACTGACAGATACATTAAAACAGAAACAGTGACTCACAGCGATACACACAGACACCAAGACTGGGGAAGCATGGCTACTGATGAGATTGCTTAAAGGTGGTCGTTAATTAAAGTCGCTGTCACTTGCGTTTGCTCTGCCTGTGATGCACACACACCACTTGTTACACACAAGGCGCAGCTGTACCAAGAGTGGAGGGTGAGGAGAACGTAGTGTAATACAGCTGTAGCAGCGTCACATCAGCATGTACATGTGTGCTGAGAACCCCAAAGCTGCGTGTGGAGGGCTCCTAACGTGCAGCGGAAAGAGGGAAAGACCAAATTAAAAAGAAACAGCGATGGAAGGGAAACGTTGCATGCGTACTATTTGTACTTGCAACAGTTATAAATGTTTTTAGATACGCTCACTGATGCCCCATGGCGATGTCTGTGCTGTAGGAGATTAGAACCCACATCCGTCGGTAAGCAACCCAGTGGGCAACTGAGCACCGTGAATGTGATCTGAGGCGGAGTGGGTGCCCGGGCCTCTTGCTGCCTAACTTGATGCACTCGGAAAAGGTGGGGGAAGGGAACCAATGCATTTGTGCTCAAAAGGTGGGAGGGTGAAAGCAACAAATAAAACAAAGGACTGCGTTTGTGCTTGGAGTGTCGGAGGAGGGCTCCTAACGTAAAGCAGAAAGAGGGAAAGCCAAAATTAACAAGAAGAAAACGGAACGATAATTATTTAGAGAAGACATGTCTAAATTGAATGAAAAATATCTTAAGGCTTTTCGAAATCGCTGGATTTGCCGTGGCCACGGGCGGAGGTGGAAGGCGAGCCATGGGCAATCAGGAAAATTAACCCAGTCCGCTTAATACCTGCATAGAGCCGCCCAGTGCAACGTATGACTGCACGGCCATCACCACAAAAAAAAGTGTCAAGCAAAAAAATACTTATTTTATGGTGGAAAATGGGCTAAAAAGAAAAGGAGACACGGCCGGCCGGCCGTGAAACTGAAAGCACGGCCGGCCGGCCGTGAAAAAGCCTTTGATGCAGCAGGGGGTAATTAGGGGAGGAGAATGGCTGGGCTGAAGCGGAGCGGGAAGAGCTGCTGGCGGCACCAAGCTGACGATTTGATGCTGTGCACGCGCATTTTAACTAATTGCGCTTGCGCATTGAGTTAAAAGTGCACATGCACTTCATCAAATCGCCAGTGAATCGCCAGTGTAGGTAAGCTGTGTTTAAGCCTCTATAGTCTCGCTCTGCTCAATGCGCATGCGTATTGACAGGCGAGACCTAAAAAGTAACAAATGATATTCTGGATGGAAGCATCCAGGGGATCAATTTGGTTATTGTTGCAATAAATGGCAAATCTTTTCCTTCCATTTAGCAGCATAACAAGCTCTGGTAGTAGGTCTCCGGGCCTCTTTAATAATGTTCATACAGTCTGGCGGTAGGTTAAGATAACCAAACTCTAAGACTTCAGGAGCCAGATTGCCGAATTCAGTTGATTTGGGTCTGGATGTGTCTCCAAGGTTCTGCGTTAGCAGGGATGGAGTCAGTCGTAGCTTTTGGTGTGGAACTAGAGATAGTTCTAGCAGTGTGGTGAACCACAGTTGACATGCCCATATGGGAGCTACTAGGATTAGGCTGAGAGACTGTCTGAGCTTGCATACTACTAATGGTATTAGCGGAAGTGGCGGAAAAGCATACGGAAATCTGCCTGACCAGTTAATCCATATCGCATTGCCCTTGGACAGCGGGTGTGGAAACCTGGCGGTGAAGGTTGGGCATTTTGCGCTTTCGTGTGTGGCGAACAGATCTCTGTCTGGATGACCCCACTTGTGAAAGAATGGTTGAAGAACCTGCGGATGTAGTTCCCATTCGTGAATTTGTTGTGTCTGCCGACTCAACAGATCTGCTATCTGATTGTGAACTCCTGGAAGGTGCTCTGCCAACAGATATATGTTCTGTGGAATGGCCCATCTCCAGATGTTCTGTGCGAGCTGGGACAGTTGTAGAGAATGTGTCCCCCCTGTTTTTGTATATAATATATGGCTGTCATGTTGTCCGTCCGGATCAAGACAGCTTTGTTCTGTACTAGTACTTGGAAAGTTTTGAGTGCTAAGCATATTGCTAGCAGCTCTAGATGGTTGATATGGAACAATTTTTGTTGACTGTTCCATTGTCCTTGAGTTGTATGATGTAGGAGATGGGCTCTCCATCCTGTGAGGGATGCCTCTGCTGTGAGCACTAGTTGTGGAACAGGTTCGAGGAACGGCTGCCCTTTTGTCAAGTTTTTGATGTTCCACCACTGCAGAGAGCGATGTGTGCGGCTGTCTACGAACACCAGGTCCGTTAGTTGACCTTGAGCCTGGTTACACTGTTGTGCTAGACATTCCTGTAACGGACACATCTGTAGTCTTGCATATGGTACTATGAAGATGCAATCATGCCTATTAGTCTCATGAACACTCTGGCTTGCAGAGATTGTTGCTGTTGAAAGGCTGTGACTAAGGCTTGAATGCTCTGTATCCTTGCTGGACTGGGATACGCTAGAGCCGCAGACGTGTCTATTGTAGCCCCTAGATACTGATGTATGTGAGAGGGCTGCAGGTGCGACTTGGTGTAGTTGATTGTGAACCCTAAGTCATGCAATGTTTGAATTGTGTGGTGTGTGTGTTGAACACACTGATTGAATGACTTGGCTTTTATGAGCCAATCGTCTAGATAAGGGAAGGCATGTATTTGTTGTCTCCCGAGATGTGCTGCTACTACTGCTAGGCACTTTGTGAATACTCGTGGTGTCGTTGTCACTCCGAATGGAAGGACTTTGAACTGATAATGTTGTCCTTCCAGTACAAACTTTAGATACTTTCTGTGAGCAGGATGTATAGGAATGTGGAAGTACGCGTCCTTCAGGTCTAGTGTTCTGAGGAAATTACCTTGTTGCAGCAGTGGGAACACTTGTGGTAAAGTGATCATATGAAAACGATCTGATTGTATGTAATGATTGAGGGGGCCTGAGGTCGATAATTGGTCTTAGTGTCCCGTTCTTCTTGGGAATTAGAAAATACAGCGAGTAAACCCATGTTCCTTGTTCTTTTAAAGGAACTATTTGTATTGCGTCCTTTTGTAGAAGTGACAGACCTTCTTGTTTGAGCAGAGTAAGGTGTTCTGTAGACATTGGACTTTTCATGGGCGGTATGTGTATTGGGGTTGCCGTAAGTTCTAGGCAGTAGCCATACTGGATAATCTGTCTTACCCACCTGTCTGTTGTGATGGAGTTCCAGACAGGCAGGAATTGTGTTAATTTGCCCCCCACAGGAGTGGAATGCTGTTGGGGGAGCAGAGGGAAGTCACTGTTTTGTGGCGGAAGAGGTTCGATTACTGTTGTTACCCCGACCTCTTCCTTTGTTGTTATTCCCTCTATATCTCCTCTAAAATATCCCTTGTTAGAGGATGTTTGTGTGTTGGATTTTAAGGACGTTGTATTGTCTGCACCAGTTTGTTTGGAGCCCCCTCTATAGAAGGAGCGACGAAAGGAACCTCTAGTTTGTGTGGACTATAAAGCCCCCATAGATTTGGCAGTGTCTGTATCCTTCTTCATTTTTTTCAAGTGCTGTGTCTACTTCTGGTCCAAATAATTGGTTTTGATTAAATGGTTGGTTTAAAATGGTAGTTTGTACTTCCTGTTTAAACCCTGAAATGCGTAGCCACGCATGTCTTCGAAGTACGACACTAGTATTTACAGCTCTAGATGCAGTATCTGCTACATCTAGTGCGCAATTGATTGAGGCATTATAAATAAGCTTGCCTTCTTGTATAAAATCATTTGCCTGTGTCTTGTATTGGTCAGGTAGATGTTCTAGCAGTTTCTCTAACTGATCATAATGAGCCCTATCATATCGGGAAAGAAGGGCTTGTGTATTAGCTATACACCATATGTTGGTAGCTTGCGCAGCATTCCTTTGCCTGAGGCATCTATGACTTTGGATTCTTTGTCCGGTGGGGGTGCCTCGCCTGAAGTTTGTGAGTTTGCTCTTTTCCTAGCATTTGACACTACTAGTGAATCTAATGGTAGTTATCCTTTAATGTTGGTTGGATCTGCAGATGCAGGCCTTAATTTTTTCTCAATT
Source organism: Lissotriton helveticus (assembly GCF_964261635.1). Taxonomy (NCBI): domain Eukaryota; kingdom Metazoa; phylum Chordata; class Amphibia; order Caudata; family Salamandridae; genus Lissotriton; species Lissotriton helveticus. The sequence goes on along the minus strand of NC_136059.1, from coordinate 521,128,378 downwards.
TTAGGGTTCAAAATCCTAGTACGTACAGGGTCTTTAAAAATTTCTGGAGCATGTTTAATGACCCCTTTGATCATAGGAAGTATTTAAACAGATCTTTGTGATTGTTCAAATGTGTCTAATAGAAAATCTTCCTCCGCCTCATCAGAATGCACTGTGACCCCATGTTAAATGGCAGCTCTGTTCAATAGGTGCCCAAAGCCAATGTTATCCTCTGGGGGAGAAGGTTTTGATGGGTATGACTGTGGGTCAGGAATATCTGGTGTATCCTGTGGGTTTGGGTACTCCCAGTCTGTATCATCTATAGGGAATGGGAAAGGCTCATCTGTGTCTATCCCTCTTCATAAACTATACTCATCATCATTTTGAGGTGAGTGTGAGGATAAAGGAGGAGAGTGTGAAGGAGGCATCTGTGGTGAATTGTCAAGAGGAGCATGAGATGAAGGAGAAGGAAGTATAGGTGAAGAAGGGTGCATAGGGGATGTGGCAGAGTCCTTGTTCTTCGCAGGAACCACAGGTGTGGATGTTTCATCTGCCTGCCTTTTCTTGTGTGGTGTAGTGGACACATGACCTGTTTTTGGGTCATTGTAGATATTCTTTTGCAGAGGATCTAGCTGGAAAAGTTCTTCTCCTTGTGGAACCTTTGTCGGCGCCAATATTTTCGGTACCGGACGAGGTTGCTGCTTGTCTTCAGCCTTAGGAGTTGTTACAGTGTCCTTTGGCGTAGTTTCCGGCACCGAAGGTGTTGTTTTCGGTGTCGTAGGCTGTTTCGAGGGCTTTGACGCGTCAGAATCAGGCCTTGTCGGTTTCGGCAACGAAGACGGTGTTTTCGGAGTGGAAGCTGGTCTCGTCGGCTTCGAGGCGTCGGACGCTGGCTTCGCACCCTTGTCTTTAGAAGTCGATGGTTTCGGAGCCGAGACTTCTTTCGGTTTCGTTGCCGAGGGAGCTGGTGGGATTGGCACGTGCGGCTTGCTCGGTACTGAGCTACCGGAAGGCTTAGTTACTTTCTTCGGAGCCGGGCTCGATGGCGGGGCTGTCGAAGTGGTTTTTCAGTCGCGACTGGGCCCTGGAGGCGGAGTGTTGACCTTTGCCTTCGGTTTGGGTGCTGTGTGTGGTGCAGGGGCAGTAGTACTCATGCGCTCACCCAATGGTATGGAGTCATCTGAGTTGTCTGCCTCTGATACTATTTGGAGATCATTGGAATCTTCTTCGGGAACGAGCGGAACCTCCTTGTCGAAGATATCCACCGGTTCCGGAGCTGATCTCTGCATGTCGTGTCGTCAGGCTCTTCCGATCTCTGATGGTTTTCTTGGATCGAAAGGACGCGCAGGCTGTACAGCTGGATTCGTCATGTTCTGGTGATAAGCAGAGATTGCAGAGCTCATGGTAGTCACTGCGGGGACACTTTGCTCCACACCTGGGGCATCTCTTGAATGGCGTCCTTTCCATGAGGTGTAGGCGTCACGGCGTGGATAGGCCCAACGGCCCACGTCGACGTGCTGAGAAAGTGTGTTTCTAGCCGGAGTGGAAAACTTTCATCCGAACCCAGTGGCGGAAAAAAACAATCTAAGGATGGAGCCGATGCCCATGCGCACTATCGTCCAAGGGAGGAATCACCTATCTCTAATGCTAAGTGTACAATCTGCAGCTCATATGCCTCGAACATAAAGAACTTGGAAAATTATTATAATCAATTCTTGGACTTCTTTATTCCTACGCACGCCCTTCGTCTAACTGTTCCGAATCTGGAGCACAGAGGCATCACAAGACGGTTGTTGCCTGTGATGGTGCGTGGGATCAATTCCAAACGGTGAAACTGGTGTAGAGGTGCAGGAACGGTGGTCCACCGTCTGTTCTATTTAGTTGCATGTCCAGCAAGGTTGCCTGCACATCCCCCGAAAAGCCAGAAGTTCTCAACCAGGCATAGCGCCGAAGGGCTACTGACGTGGCAATCGTTCTGCCCCGTGAGTCGGTGGTATCCAGTCCTCATCGAATCATGAATTTTGTTGCGTCTTTACCATCTGCCACCGCTAGAGAGAGAACGGCCTGGGTCTCCTCCAGACACTGAGGCAGCACTTGCACAACCATATCCCAGATTGTATGGGAGTATCATCCCAAAAGGCACGCGGTACGCACAGACCTCAGTGCCAAGCTGGAGGAAGAGAACATGCTCTTCCCAAGATGAACCAGCTTCTTGGATTCCCCGTCTTGGGGAGCAGAAGGGAATGTGCCCTTGGATGAAAAGGCTTGGACAACCAAGCTCTCGGCAAGGGTGTTGGGTGAGGAAAACTGGGTCGTCTGGGGCCAGGCGGTGGCAGCGTGCAATCATCCCTTCCACAGGAGCCCCTGTGCAGGGCTTGGACCAGGGGGCCAGAATGACATCAGAGAGGGCCTCGCTGTAGCGCAGGAGGGGTTCAGAGGAGGTTGCCGCAGGCTGAAGCACCTCTGTCAGGACCTTAGTCCTGACAGCCACTGAAGGGAGCTCTACGTCCCAGTCCTCGGCTGCCCTTCGCACCACCACAGTGTAGGACACGCCCTCCTCTGTAGCCACGGTAGGGGGAGAAAGCATGCCAAGTTCTGGAGAAGTTTCCCAACCACCGGCATCACCCAGATCCTCTCTCCAGTTCGACTCTTCAAGCTGGTCTGCTAAAGGGTTTGATGACCCCTTCCAGTCCTCACCACCACCCTCTGGGTGATAGGGAACATCAGGGATGAACATGAGAACAAAAGTACCCTCCGGCATTGGGTTTTACGTCGGCTGGCGTCAGTCTGGCTCTGGGTCCATCTCGGGGATGAGGATGGGGACGGCGTCGGCCGGGGGCATCGTCGTCAGGATCAGCGCCAGGGAAGGTCGAGTAAGATCGAACGGTGTTGATCTGGATCCAGGCCTGGATCCACAGGGGCCCGCCGGCACCGGGGCCAGTGGCTCTGGTATCAAAGACCAGGGACCCATGGCCGGCTCCGTAGGACTCAAAACGCTGGCGGAGTCAGGCTGCCCAAAGTTACGGTGGAGGACTTCGTAAAATGTACAAAGTTGGGCAGGGGCGCCCCGGCCTCCAGAAACGGGGGAGGCACGGAGTCGTCCCTGGATCAGGCACTGGAGACAGAGCCTTAGAGTGACAAAGTTCCGGATCCTGAGTGGCATCATCCGACCAACAGGGGAGAAGGTGAAGAGCGCAGGGGTTTCTTCGCCTTCTTGTGCTTTAACTTAGCCAAGGATTTCAAAGACTTGGAATGGGATGAGGCGTGGGGGCTTCGCGACCGGTCTCGAGACCTTAAAACTTGGTTATTCAACCACTAGTTTATCTTGCTCTTCTGCCTCTCTTGTGTTTCACTAGGCTGGTGTTTTTTTCACTCGGATCCACCCCACTTTGGCAGTCAGCGCCTAGACACCCACGGGTATTAGTGTGCTTTAGAAATCATTATTTCACTCCCCCCCCCGAACAAGACCGGGAGCGACAGGGAGCTGACCGCCGGGCCTCCAACAGCTTTTCGGACCGCTCCCACAAAGACTTAGGATTCATGGCCCGGCAACCATGACCTAGTTCTGATGTTTGCACCCTCTCAATGCTTTCCTTGGCCTAACGAGTCAGCACTGCCTGACGGAGCAAGGAGAGGTGGTCCTCTGTCAGCCGGTCGTACGCGGTTGGCATCGGTGTAAGGGGATGGAGTAGCTCCTTTGGATGATCTTTAAAACCCAAAGGGCTGAAGTTACTGACCTCCAGTGGTGCAGGTGATGGCGTATCATATTCCTGCCACTGGATGCCCATGATTATCAGCGGGCAAACTGAAGCGATTTGGAAGCTGTGGCTGCCAGGTGGGTTGGGGACTGCCCGATCTCTGGCTACGTGTCCCATGTGGTCTATGGGACCCATGCCCTCAGTTACGAAAAGGCTGGAAAGCCTGTTTTCTATGGTATAGTAGAAGTTGGAAGCCCCACCCATAGCCACAAAAGGGGCGGAAGGCAGACTGAGATTGACGAGGGGCCACAGAGAAGACCAAGGACCTAGTCGTAGCACTGCTGTCCTTAAAGCACTCCAGCACAGAGTCCGCTTTCTCTCTAAAAAGATGAGTTAACAAAGGATATGTCCATAAGTGGGGCTTGGAAATGCCCTGAAAAGCCAGCGAGTAGGTCGTGTCCAGTCCACATCGTATGGTTAACTTCGCTGCGTCTCTCGTCAGCAATAGCTTGGGAAAGTAAGGTTCAGGCCTCCCGAGACCATAGGCAGCACTTGTGAAACTGAACCCGATTGTATGGGAATATCAGCCCAAAAGCCACACAGTGTTCACCGACTGCAGTGCAAGGCTGGCAGAGGAGAACATCCTCTTGGCAAAAGGTATCCAGCCTCTTGGATTCCCTATCTGGTGAAGTAGTAGGGAACGAACAAGGGTTGACCTTAGAGGCTTGGACCACTAAGCTCTCGGGGAGGGGTGCTGGGTAAGGGAGCTGGGGTGCCCAGGAGCAGGGCGATGGTGGCAGGCAATTGTGGTATGCACAGGAGTGCTTTCACCAAGGAGCTGAAGAGGGAAATACATTCCAGATCACCCCCCAATCATCATATATTCAAACACCAAAGATCTGCCACTGCCAGGCACCCTCATCAATTTTTTATATATAATTGGTATGGGGGATATTCATATCTTCACCCAAACTCAGATGCTCATTTACACAGTCTGACCTAACCCTCTTTGCCCACTTGATTAATATTTTAAAACGAGAACAGAAGAGAAAGTAGTCAGTCAAGTCACTCAACATACAACATACCCACTCTAATTAAGTGTATGTGTACCACAAAGAAAAAATGTGTAGAGAAATGATAAAGTATCTCACATGCGCACCACCAGAGAAGTTACTGGCAGGTTCTCACCAGCTTGCCCACGTTCTTGTCACCATCGATAACTTTCTCATATAGAAAAAGTGTGTCCAGTGAAAGAAAGGTGTAGAGACAAAACATAAAGATCCTGTGAAAAACGAGACAAGAGAAGTCTCTAATAAAATTGAGCTAAACTCACACATACTTGTAACTTTTCAATCCGAAATGAGAGTTTGCCCAGCATTAAAAACACGGCATGTTGTGAACCACTTCAAGGACGCCAACATGTTTTATTGCCGGTAATCTATTAGCGATTCAAAAAGGGGGGTGGTGATGGACAGAGTATCTGAATTAAGCAGAACACTCCTACCCAGTCAAAAGATCAGGGCTTGATCCATCACCGTTTTTTAGCTCACTGCACCATCCCAGTTCAGAACCTGGCTACATGCAAATTAGTCTGACCCTGGCCCAGTGCATCATGGGAACAGGGCAGACCAAACTAGCAAGCCAATTCTTTACTGGAAAGGAAACAAGCTTCCGGGGACCGGTTTCTGGCATTACAGCCGTCTTCGGCCCGGCTTGCTTGAATCCTGATGGTGCAGTGAGCACTGACATGCAAACAGAAAGGAGTAAAGAGAAATTTTACAAGAGCAACACCCCCAATCGCGGCTTACTTCAGTACAGGTATTAATAAAAGCAGAGACTGGACTATGACATAGCACCAAGTCCTGTCTTATAGAGATCGTAATATTTACCAAGTGAGAGACATGGGCCACGTACCAGCTCCCACTTTGTTGTAAGGGTGTATATCCTTTATGCTTTTGATCCCTTTCAAACAGCACATTCGTTGCTTATAGGTTAATCTGTGGAAATAGACACATCATTATGTACACCTAAATTGTGCCCCTGGAAATAGCACAAAATCATTTGTATGAATTCCATAAAAGGGGCTCAACCTCAGTTTGACTCCCAAGTGCGCCCCGATATCTGGCTAAATATTAGCTCAAGGCATGCACCCAATCTCATCATTTAAAACCATATCGCACTGCATCATCTATATCGCACGGCATCATCTGCTTCGTGTTTAGCCATGCCCGAGCATTTACAAGCGGCCCAGCCCAAATGCCTGGACAGAGTATAACTTTCATCGTTAAAAACTCGTACACCCCCTCGTATTCATTCTCCAAGTCTGCATCACTCATACAGCCATCTTATCACACATAATCTTACCGCTATCCAGAAACCTTCACGCGGTAACTCAACCCAGCATGTTGCAAACGAGCGGTTTCCTTCTTTTTCAACAGAACGCGGTCAACCTACACTGGAGTTGTGACGTTATTGCAGTCACATGATCGCCGTTATGTACGTGCTGTCAATACTAGTGATTCGTGCACCATCTTTGAATGACAAAAATAGTATATACAGATCCCTGGATATTCCTTATGTGGTGTGCTAATGGAAAAAGTATATCGCAATGAAGGACAGCCACAATACCTTTGCTTCTTGCCTATTTCAACAGACTGTGGTCAACCTACTCTGGCGTCATGACGTTATTGCAGTTACACGATCGCTGTCACATACTCACTGTCAATACAAGTGATTCAGGCACAATCTTTGAATGCCCAAATGTTCAATAAAATAGTGTATGCAGATCCCTGGATCTTCCTTCTGTGGTGTACTAATTGAAAAAGTTTCGCAATGTGGCGCAGCCATGATACCTTTACTTCTTGCCTAATATACCACGATTAATCCACTACGGACTCACAATTCATATCTGTTATATTATACAGTATGAGAACATGTAGGCCATCCTTGGCAATTCAAATTTACATAAAAGCCTTCTTAAACACCTCCAAATCACACTTGTATTGGCGAAAGTGCAACAGAATTCTCAATGGGATACTTTTATCCTGCGTCCAGTGTGTGTGTTCATGGACCAGGTGTAGGGGTATTCACATTCACAGGCCGCCATTACCCCTGAATGTATTAACAACAGCACATTGATGCACCCCTAAAACTCAAAGGATGTGTATGGGAGTATTCACATTCACGAGCTGCCACTAGCCCTGAATGTATGGACACCAGCACATTAACGTACCCCTAAAACTCATAAAGGATGTGTTGTGCCCTGACGCTGCCTAGAGCAAACACCATGTTTTCTTCATGACAAAGTAGTGTAGATTCAGTTTAAAATATGTTCATAATCACGGTCAGCAAAGGAGAACAGCCAATTCTTCACATGGATCTTAGATCATCTCTATGCCACTATTTACTTATCTTGTTCCACTCAATTTGGTCATTAAGACCAATCTGGTCTGCTTTCTCGGAAAATATCCAGCGGGCTTCTTAGGTAGCAAGTATCTTGTCCAAGTTACTCAACTCACCGACTACCTTCTCTAGCACCACCCACTGTAATGCTCTATGGTTGTTGATATTCCCGATAGTGTTGTACCAAACGTGTGGTCAATTTCCCGGATTTGATCGTGCTAAGATGCTTCTGCACACGAACCTTAATTTTGTGAGATGTCAGACTCTGCTTTTTGGCCTTTTGTTTGGAGCTGGTTTTTCTAGCTCCATACAGTAACCATATTGGATTTGGTTTAGTATCCATTTGTCTGATGTGATCTTCTTCCACTTCTGGAAGAAGTGTTTTATCCTGCCTCCTACTGGTGGTGTGTGCTAGAGGAACTGTTTTTGGTCTTGAGTTACTTCATTTATTTGTGTTATCTTTTGCTGCACCCCTTCAGATGTTGACTGGGTGTGCGTTGGTCCTACAGCAGTCACTTGGATGTGGGTTGTTGACCCCCTCTCTGTCCGTTTCCTCTACCTCGTGTGCGCCCTTGAAAGGATTGTCCTCGGGGCTGGTGCTGCCAGTTTTGCTGCAGCTGTCTCTGCTGTTGGCCTAAGTTACCTCCTTGATAACCCTGTTGGAAGGTTTGGTGTGGTGTCGCAGGTTGGTGGCTCCCCCTACCCGTTGGTCTTCTTGAAGGTGTTCCCCTTAACATTCCTCTGAACTGCAGTGCCCCAATGGATCTAACTGTCTCATTGTCCTTCTTGAGTTGATTCAATTTCACATCAACTGGAGTTGTTCCCCGTTGAAGGGTGTGTTGAGTATGTTGTTTTGTACTTCAGTCTTGAAGCCCGAAGAACAAGTTACTTACCTTCGGTAACGATATATCTGCAAGAAACATTAGTTAGTGTTAGATTCCTTACCCTAGAATATCCTCAGGTGTCAGACTGGATCCGTAAACTTTTTTCGTCAGCAGTACCCCTGCGCGTCGGTAGGCGTCGTCTTAATAATCTCTTAAGCTGTCTAAAAATGCAGTCCTGCAAGACACTTAAGAGAGAATTTAAAGACAGATAATGGAGCCTATATCCACAGGCTACACTGTCCAGTACTTCAACTAGACATTCCACCAAAACCACAAACAGCACAGCCTGCCAAGTTTTCTTCATAGAGAAAAACTTCCCCTTTACCAACAAAGCCTCTGGAATGATAGAGAGGAAGGGAAGGACAGACAAGCCCCATAGGCTGCCATTATGTGGCTCAAAAAGGAATACCGTGCCTTTAAGAAAACTTTCCAGAACTTTCCTGGTATCCCAGAATGCTCAGCAGGTCCCATTTACTTTCAGTTCTTTTTGAAGGCGTATAACGCTAGACCTGTAGCATTCTGAACATGAACATCTTTCTCCACCGGGGAGGAGGGCGGGCGCTTAGGACTATAACAGAGATATCCCTACTACAGAACTGGAGTTACAGGACAGAAACTACTCCTTTTGCAGTAGGGGATATCTGTGTATAGCCATAATCTAGTGAATAGAATGGCAAGCCCATCCCCACACCAAAGTGGCGGTGGAGAAAAAAAAGTACAACACCACTACTGTGCGAACAGATTTCGCAGCGAAGCCTGCCCAACCTGAGCGTCTGCCCTGACATCAGTGTCCAGACAGTAATGCTTAGCAAAGGTATGGACCGACTTCCAAGTGGCCGCCCTGCAGATTTCTGCAATGGGAACATTACGTAACAAAGCAGTCGTGGCAGCTTTGCCCCTGGTGGAATGAGCCTTAGGTTTACCCCCTAAGGTCTTATTAGCCTTTTGATAACACAATTGTATACAGGACACAATCCACCTCGAAATGGACTGTTTTGAGGTAGCAAGACCTGTCCTGACTGACCCATAATTGATAAACAATTGGTCCGACCTACGAATATCCTTGGTTTTATCCAGATAAAATTTCAACACCCTCCTGACATCCAGGGAATGTAGAGACCTTTCCGCTGGAGAGGAAGGATTCTGAAAAAACGTAGGTAAAGTTATGGTCTGGTTAACATGGAAATCAGAAATAACCTTAGGAAGAAATTTAGGGTGAGTACGCATAACAACCTTAGCAGCATGAAATACAGTATAAGGTTCTTGGCAACACAACGCCTGAATTTCACTCACCCTGCGGGCCGATGTAATGGCCACGAGGAACGCCGCCTCTCAGGACCGGTGCTGCAACTAAGCCTTAAGAATAGGTTCAAAAGGTTCCTTCATCAATCTGGACAGCACCACATTTAATTCCCAAGAAGGCCAAGGAAGACGAACAGGAGGAAACACGTTCTTCAAGCCTTCCAAAAAATCTTTGATCACAGGGATCTGGAAGAAGGAGGTCTGTGAAGGGCATTCCCTTGTAGGCAGTCAGCGCAGCCAGCGAGATGAACCTTAATGGAATGAAAATTAAGGCCAGACTGCGCCAAATGTAAAAGGTACGGAAGGATGACATCTCCCTTACATGTCGTTGGATCATAGTTCTTGGACTTGCACCAGATGCAAAATCTCTTCCACTTGTACGCATAAGAAGTCCTAGTGGAAGGTCTCTTGGCTTCCTTCAGTTTGTCCATACAATCTGCAGGGAGATTCAAATGGCCATATTGCACTATCTCAGGAGCCATGCTGCCAAACTCAAAGACGAGAGATTGGGGTGCACCATCTGCCTCCCGAACTTCGTGAGAAGGTCCTGCCGGCACGGCAGCCGAATGTGAGGAAGGAGAGACCGGTGAAGCAGGTCCGTGAACCACCACTGCCTGGGCCATTCCGGGGCAATCGGGATCATCCACGCCCTGGACTGGGCCAGCTTGATGAGCACCGCCGGAATCAGGGGAATGGGTGGAAAAACGTACAGAAAGCTGTTCGACCAGTTGATCCATAACGCATTCCCCAGTGTGCCCTGCTGGTAGTACCTGGATGCGAAGTCTCGGCATTTGCTGTTTTCGGCGGTGGCGAACAGATCCACGTCTGGAGTGCCCCACCTGGCGAAGACGTCTCCGAGCACTTCGTCGTTTATGACCCATTCGTGGTTTTCCTGGATCAGTCTGCTCAGTGCGTCCGCCTGAACATTCTGCACACCTGGTAGATGAGTAGCAGTTATCGTCAGTCCTCTGGCAAGAAGCCAGTGCCAGAACGCCTGCGCCTCCTGCGACAGGGTGCCCGATCTCGAGCCCCCCTGCTTGTTGAGGTAGTACATCGTGGTCGTATTGTCCGTCTGTACAAGCAGAGAGTTGGTCTGGAAGGACGGATGAAAGGCCTTCAGTGCCAAGTAAACAGCTCTGAGTTCCAGAAAATTGAAGTGGTAAGTGGACTCCGTCTGGGACCACGTTCCCTGGATCTGTAACTCCCCGGAATGCGCTCCCCAGTTGTGGAGAGAAGCATCCGTCACGATAGTCTGAGTGGGAATGTCCTTGTGGAAGGGAACCCCCTTGAGGAGATTCTCCGCTGAACACCACCATTTCAGAGACTGTAGAGCATGCAGAGACAGTCGTATCTTGTCGTCCCAGTTTCCCCTCCTCTGGTCCCACTGATCCTCCAGACATTCCTGCAGCGGTCTCATGTGTAGTCGTGCGTGTGGCGTGAGGAAGATACAGGAGGCCATCGACCCCAGTAGAGAAGAGACCGTCCTCACTGTCGTAGATGGAGCGGTCATAAGAGCCTGAGCCTTCCGAAGGAGTGATAAACGTCTTTCCTCTGAAGGAGACACGCTTGCTGACAGCGTATTGATGGAGGCTTCCAAGTACTGTAGGCATTGGACCGGAGTCGGGACAGACTTGGACATGTTGATGTGCAGCCCCAGCTTGTTCAAGAGAACGGACGTCTTCTGGAAGTGCGCTTGAGCTTCCGAAAAGGAGGATGCCTTGATCAACCAATCGTCCAGGTACGGTTAGACAACACCTTGTTCTTTCTCAGGTGTGCCGCTACCACTGCCATGCATTTGGAAAAGGTCCTGGGCGCAGACTTCAGCCGGAACGGTGTCATTGTGTAATGATAGTGATTGGCGCCGACTTGGAATCGCAGGAACGTCCGGTGTTTCTGTGCAATGGGCACATGGAAGTATGCATCCTGTAGGTCTATCGCGCACACCCGGTCTCCCCTTTGCAGTTGAGGGTAAATCTGATGCAAAGACAGCATGCAAAAATTTTCTCTGCGAATCCACTTGTTTGCTTGTCGCAAATCCAGAATAGGCCTGAACTAGTTCTTGTCCTTTTTGCGGACCAGAAAGAACCGTGAGTATAGACCTTTTCCCCTTTGAGACAGAGGGACGTCTTCTATCGCCCTTTTCCTTAACAGGGTATCGGCCTCCGCCTGGAGCTCGCGCAGCTGAAACTGCGAGCAAACCGGTGGAATGGCTGGAGGCGGGCTGGTGAACCGAAGACTGTATCCATTGCAAACAATATTCAGCACCCACTTGTCCTGAGTAATTTTTCTCCACTCTGCCAGAAAATATTGAACGCTTCCCCCCCACCGGAGTGGGTAACGGATGACGGGGAAGTAATCGCTCAGGGCCTAGATCCAGCCGGGCCTTTGGTCGCGGTGGCAGACTGCTGACCACCCCTGCCCCTCTGACGTTTCTGGAAGGGCTTCCTCTGGAACTGCTGCTGCTCCTGTTGCTGTCCAGACTGTTGACCTCGCCCTCTGCCCTGTGCCCCGTACCGTCTCTGGAACAGGCGGTAGTTGTTCTTCTGGTCCTTGGGCTTCTCCAAGCCCACAGCCGTCAGAGTCTCAGCCTCCGCCTTCATGCGGGCCATCTCATCGTCGGCGTGATTCCCGAATAGGGTCTCGCCCGAGAAGGGCAGGTTGGCCACCCTCTGCTGGGCTTCAGTGACGTCAATCTAAGCCAAGCGTGATGCCTCTGATTAGCGCCATGGCAGTACCCGTTGTGAGAAGTTGGCCTGATATATAGTGCTCACTATTCTAGTGATCACTCTGTATCATTCCAAACGACCCTTATTGATGATTGGTTGTAAGTCAACCTTATTAGACCAGCTATCCTAGTAGCGTGGACAAGAGCAGTCTTTAGGCTAAACTCTAGAGGGCGTGTTAAGCCAGCTGTTTTACCATCACATATACCCCTTCAACACCAAGTGAAAGGACACCACACAAGTTGTTATAAAAATAAAGGATATTTATTAATAACAAGTCTACCCTGAACTCTTTATGAGTCAGGGAGCTAAGCACAATACAAAACTCTTACGAAAATACTACAAGTTGCACAATTTACACAAGTGCCCTAGGGGCACGACAAACCATATACTCAAAACAATGGAATGCGAGGAAGGAAAGTACTGTACGGAGATCCAGAGGCTGGAGGATCGGTGGGACTACACTACAAACTAGGTAAGTACGGAGCAGGAGGCCCACGGGACTCACGTGCAGAGTGGGAACTTTCACGCGGGATGCGTACCAACGTCTATGGATCTTACAGTTTAGAAAGTTACGGATTCCGGACGAACCCGGTTGGATGGAGGGAAAACAACAGTGGACCTGGACACTAGGATAGTGGACCCAAACTTCAGCACCTAGAAGTTTTAGTTACCTAACCCACAGGCTGCAGGTGCATAGGGCTGAAGTTGCGTTGATCCCGGTGATGCCTGAAACAAGGAGTTGCTGGCAGGCAGCCAGATGGAGGAGTCCGGTGGTTCCAAGGATGGAACTGGAAGGAAGAAGTCCTGAAAGGGAAGGGGACAGAGTCTTGGTCACTAGCCAGTGACGGTGCTGGAACCAGGAGGGAACCAGATGCTGTCGCCGTGTTCAGGTGGAGGAAGGGTCGCTTCTCTCTGTAGCTGCGCGGACCAGGAGCTGTTCTTCATGACCAGGCTGGAGGCACGAGCTGTCCCACGTAGTCTGCTGCTGTTGGCGGTGTCGGATCGTCGATCTGGACAACAGGCCTTGGCTAATGCAAGCCACGCGGTGGAACAAAGATGGCGTCTGGTGTGAACCAGGAGGGTCCGGGGTGCTTCTCTTTCACAAGGAAGCAAGGGCCAGTCTGGGGGACCAGACTAGCGGTGTCGAAATCTTCGGGTCGTCGTCTTAGAGGTCACAAGCCAGCCGTCAAGTGACCAGACAACAGGAAGGGCAGCAACCAGGCAGAAGGGCCCCACGCAGATCACGGGGATGCTGGGGGGCTGGTCTCTGGTGCAGGTGCTGCGTCGGTGTGGGGCTTCTCAGTCCCCAATGCACTCACTCGAGGAACCCTCGGGGGTCGTGCTGGAAGCACTGTGCAGGTTTCTTCAAGATGGCCGTCTCCACGTTGCTCGTCACACCCACGGGTCCCAGCTGTGCTGTGGATGTGGGTAGAGGTCAGAGAGGTCTGGAGGTCCGGGTCTTGTCGAGCTGGATCGTCGGATTCCGGGATGGAAGGACTTTGCAGCAAACCGCACAGGAGCTTGATGGTGCCTGCGAAGCAGGATGGTCACTCCCTGACCATAGGGGAGATTCTTCAGTCTTCTGGTGTCCAGGAGGTCGAAGGTCAAGAGTTCTTCGTGGAAGTTGTCAAGATTAATCTAACTGGGAATGGGACCAGCTCCTACCTTTATTCAGCTAAAGGGGGCTGCACTACGACTAGGTCCCTCCTCTGGGTGGGACCAGGAAGGGGGGGTGGCTACACCCCCTATCCTTTGTCCAGTTTCCCGCCAGAGCTGGGGCTGGAGTGCCCCAGCAACTGGTTGGAACCGGTGTATGCACAGGGCACCTTGTGTGCCCCAGGCATGTCTCATTCCTTTCAGCCTTGGCCTACCTAATACACAAAATCCTGTCTGGGGTGGTGCTAGCACCTCCCAAGGCAGGAAACCCTTTGTCTGAGTCTCCCTTGCTGGAAGGACTCCCAGCAGCAGGAGGTCAGACTTGTGTCTGTGGTGGCAGCATCCATTTTGTGATGCTGAGGCTCGAGTTAACTTTAACCGGGGTTTACAGTTACATACATGTCGTGTCCCTCTAGAAGGGTGGAATGCTAACCCCGTCGCCAGAATTGGCGAGGGGTTAGTATTCCAATTCGTATGACACCTTACTCGACATGTTTTGATAATGCTATGCCAAAGTTAGCATTTAACCGCGAGGATTATAATGCACTTAAGAGTATATGCTATAGCGTTATCATGGAACAGCTATAAGGACTTGGTTCCGCAAGCTGCAAACGGGCCCAGCTCATGCCAGAGCACCATCTCACATAATTCCAAGCACTCGGCCTTCAGGATTGATAACGCCTGCCATAGGAGTGACTGATAGGAATATATGTGTCCATTTTAGGGTTAGATATAGGAATACTATATCTAAAGCAAAGGGTGATTACACCACCTTGCCCCAGCTGTCGTGCATCCAGTTGTGTCAGATTTGGGTGGCCAGCCAGGGGTGGCATAATACATGCTGCAGCCCCTGGTAGGCCCTGGGTACACCTATGCCCTGGATACCTAAGGTATACTGTACAGGGACTGATAAGGTGGCCCAGTACCAATTGGTAAATGCACCTAAGGTACATGCTTGTCAATTTAGAGAGAGAACAGCTAGGCTGTGGGTCTGATTAGCAGGCCCACAGCCAGGGAAAGTCGTAAACCAGTGAAGCAAAAAGCAAAAATCTGGGGTGGCCATGGGATTGCAGACCCCACTCTCCTACATAACCCCCCCCAAACTTAGGGACATTAAACTAACCTTGACCAGGTGAGTCTTCTTGCTCTAAGTGGAAGTACCTGGAGAGACCATCTGCATTACCATGGTCAGTCCCTGGGCGGTTCTCCACTGTAAAGTCCATCCCCTGTAGGGAAATGGACCACCTAAGAAGTTTGGGGTTTTGACCCTTCATTTGATTTAGCCATAAGAGGGGCTTATGGTCGGTCTGAATCTTGAAGTGAGTACCAAACAAGTATGGCCTCAACTTCTTCAGGGCCCAAACCACAGCAAAGGCCCTCCTCTCAATAGCTGACCAACGTTTCTCTCTAGGGGTCAGCCTTCTACTTATAAAAGCAATGGGCTGGTCATGACCATCAATATTCAGCTGAGATAGAACAGCTCCCACACCCAACTCAGAAGCATCTGTTTGGACAATGAAAGGACTCTTGAGATTAGGTGCAGTGCACATGGCCTGCTTTAGGTCATCGAATGCCTTCTGACAGCTAACTGTCCACTGAACTTTCTTTGGCATTTTCTTACTTGTCAGGTCATTAAGTGGAGTCACAATGGTTCCATAATTTCTGACAAATTTCCTGTAATAACCAGACAGGCCCAAGAAAGCTCTGACCTGTGTCTGGGTGGTTGGAGGAGCCCAGTCCTTTATGGTCTGTATCTTGCTCTCCAGAGGTTGAACTTGGCCTCCACCCACAAGGTGGCCCAAGTATACAACTTGACTCTGCCCTATCTGGCACTTAGTAGCCTTGATAGTGAGGCCTGCCTTTTGCAGGGCCTCTAAAACTTTCCTTAGGTGGATCAGGTGATCCTCCCAGGTGGAGCTAAAGACAGCAATATCATCTACATATGCTGCACAAAAGTCATCCAACCCAGTGAGAACTTGGTTCACCAACCTTTGAAAAGTGGCAGGTGCATTTTTCAAACCAAAGGGCATCACCACAAATTGGTAATGACCTCCTGGGGTAGAAAATGCTGTTTTGGCCTTGGCATCCTCAGCTAACCTGATTTGCCAATAACCAGCTGTCAGGTCAAATGTACTCAAGAACTTGGCAGAAGCCAATCTGTCAATGAGTTCATCTGCTCTTGGTTTTGCATGGGCATCTGTCTTAGTGACAGCATTGAGACCACTGTAGTCTACACAAAACCTCATCTCTCTCTTACCATCCTGGGTGTGAGGTTTAGGTACTATAACTACAGGACTAGCCCAAGGGCTCTCTGAGGGTTCGATGACTCCCAATTCCAACATCTTTTGTACTTTAGTTTTTATGCAGTCCCTGACGTGGCCAGGTTGCCTATAGATTTTACTCTTTATAGGCAGACTGTCTCCAGTGTCCACCTCATGTGTGCACCAGTTTGTCTGACTGGGGGTCAGAGAAAACATTTGTCTGAAGGATTGAAGGACTTGCTTACAATCCTTTTGTTGATGCTCGGAGAGGCTGTCAGAAAATACAGAACCCTGATGATGGGTCAGTAGATGGTGTAGAGTGAGCAGGTCTGGGAGAGGGTCACTCTCTTCCTCCTGTCCCTCATCTGTGGCCATGAGCAAGCCCATGTCCTCCCTGTCAACAAATGCTTTGAGCCTATTCACATGAAGTACTCTGTGAGGGCTCCTGGGAGTTCCCATGTCCACCAAGTAGGTGACTTCTCCCTTTTGTTCAATGATGATGTGGGGTCCAGACCATTTGTCTTGGAGAGCTGTTGGGGCCACTGGCTCCAACACCCACACCTTCTGTCCTGCATGGTAAACAGTTAGGACAGCCTTTTGGTCATGCCAAGCTTTCTGAAGTTCTTGGCTGGCCTCCAGGTTTTTAGATGCCTTCTCCATGTACTCTGCCATCCTGGAGCGGAGACCAAGTACATAGTCCACTATGTCAAGCTTAGGCTTTTTGAGAGGTAACTCCCATCCTTCCTTCACAAGACATAGGGGTCCCCTTACAGGATGTCCAAACAAAAGCTCAAAAGGGCTGTAACCAACCCCATTCTGTGGGACCTCTCTGTAAGCAAACAGAAGGCAGGGTAAAAGGATGTCCCATCTTCGCCTAAGCTTCTCAGGTAACCCTTTTAACATCCCTTTGAGGGTCTTGTTGAATCTTTCAACAAGCCCATTGCATTGTGGGTGATAGGGTGTGGTGAATTTGTAATTTACACCACACTCCTTCCACATAGCAGTCAAGTATCCTGACATGAAGTTTGCCCCCTGTCAGAGACAACCTGCTTAGGGAACCCCACTCTGGAGAAAACTCCAACCAGGGCCCTAGCCACAACAGGAGCTGTAGTGGTCCTAAGGGGTATAGCTTCTGGATACCTGGTGGCATGATCAACTACCACCAGTATAAATCTGTGCCCAGATGCTGTTGGGGGGTCCATTGGTCCAACAATGTCAATCCCCACTCTTTCAAAGGGAACCCCCACCACAGGTAGTGGTATAAGGGGGGCCTTTGTGGTGCCACCTGATTTGCCACTGGCTTGGCAGGTGATACATGAGCGACAAAACTCTTTAGTGTCCTCAGACATATGAGGCCAGTGAAAGTGTGGGGCAAGCCTGTCCCAAGTCTTGTTCTGGCCTAAGTGACCTGCAAGGGGAATTTCATGGGCTAAGGTGAGAAGGAAACCTCTCAGAGACAAGGGGATGACCAGCCTCCTGGTAGCACCAGGCTTGGGGTCTCTTGCCTCAGAGTATAGGAGTCCATCGTCCCAGTATACCTTATGGGCTCCTGTAGCATTCCCTGCAGCCTCAGCAGCAGCCTGCTGTCTGAGGGGTTCAAGAGAGGAACAGTCTAACTGTGCCTGCCTCAAGTCTGCCCTGGAAGGTCCCCCTGTCCCAAGAAACTCAACCTGTTCAGGCTCAAGCTCTTCTAGGACAGTTCCTTCTGGGGTCTTGGGGTCAGTCTCCTGAGAGAGCTGATCCTCTACCTGAGGCAGAGGGGAAGGGTCAACCTTACCCCTACTGCTCTTTCTCTTGGGTAGTGTCTGGTCCATTCTTCCAGGATCCAGCACTAGTTCAGCTGGGCATTTCTTGGCCTGTGACCTAGTCACAGCAAGGACATGTGCTGACAAACCTAACATTTCCACATGAGTCCGATACTCCACATCTGACCATAAGGATGATTCCAAATCATTGCCCAAAAGACAGTCCACTGGGAGGTCTGAACTAACAACAACCCTTTTGAGGCCATTTACCCCTCCCCAGGAGAAGTTAACAAGTGCCATACTATGGGAGGTAGTGGCATTGCTAGCATTGGTCACCAGGTAGTCTGAACCTAGTATTACCTGTCCAGGGTCCACAAAGTTTGGTGTCACCATAGTGACACTGGCACAAGTGTCCCTGTAGGCCTGAGCCATTTTTCCATTGATCAAAGGCGTCTGCCTGTACTTGCCCAGAGTACTGGGACTTATTGTAGGGGCCATATCCATGTCCCCAGTACAAACAAGAACAGCCTGAGTAGGTATCCTGACTAAGTCAGAACCCGCCTCAGTTCCCAGGGTTAACCCCACTATAGCCTTGGGAGGATTACTACCACTACTAACTGTACTAGGGGGTGCAGATGCCTTAGGGGCAGTAGTGGTAGGAGTTCGGCCTTTCTTGGTGCACTCACTAAACCAGTGAGTATTACTTTTGCAGTATTGGCACCATGGTTTCTTATGACCATTATTCTTCTTCTTTTGGGAATTCTGGGACCCACCCTCTTTAGATTGTTGGGCCCTGTTGAAGACTTCTGGTCATTTTGCTTATTCTCATTACCCTTGGGGTCTGCTTTCTTTTGACCACCACCCTGGTTCTGGTTCTGGTTCTGCTGCTTGACCCTTGTCCTGACCCATCTGTCTGCCTTCTTTCCCAATTCTTGGGGAGAGGTCAGATCTGAGTCAATAAGGTGCTGATGCAACAACTGATTTTGACAATTACTTAAGATTTGTTCTCTCATACTTAGATTATACAATCCTGTGTAATCAGTGACTTTACTTCCCAGTAACCAGCCTTCAAAAGCCTTAGTGGCACAATCAACAAAGTCAGCCCAATCCTAAGACTGAATTTTCTGGGTGTCCCTGAACAGCAACCTGTACTGTTCAGTTGTTAAGCCAAACCCATCAATCAGTGTATTCTTCAGGACTTGGTAATTGTTAGCATCCTCAGCTCTAGTAGTGAGGAGCTTATCTCTACCTTTACCTTCAAAGGAGAGCCACAATATAGCTGCCCACTGACTCTGGGGGATGCACTGGACAGTGCAGGCCCTCTCCAAAGCAGTCATCCATTTGTGGATGTCATCCCCTTGTTTAAAGGGGGGCACTATCTTACTCCGGTGTCTAGTATCAAAACTCCTGTCTTTATCCTTAGGGATATTGCTGCCACCAGTGGGGACTGCCCCACTCAACTGTTGCTCTCTAGCAAAGGCAAGCTTCTCCTTGGCAAGGGCAAGTTCTTCCCTCTGGATCCTTAGATTAGCCTGCTTCATCCTTGCTTCATCCTTGCTTCTCTGGGGGGGGGGGGGGGGAGTCATTCTCCTCTGGGGGGGAAGTCATTCTCCTCTGGGAAGAGGCATGAGAGTGCACAGATCTATTGGAGTCCCTAGAATGAGACCTATCTCTTCTAACTCCAAAGTTAGGCCTGCTTAGGGTCAGTACTGGGGGTCCCCCAGATCCTTCCCTATGTAGGTCTAAGTTGGCCCTAGTAAGTCTGCTGACTAGCTCTGGACCATTGTCTGCCTCATCCCCAGAAAGAACCTCTTCATCATCCTCCTCCTCTACTTCCTCAGTTTCAGGGAGGTCAGGATCACCAAGGGTACCTTCTAAGGCTGGCATGCTCCCATCTGTACGAGTAGCTTTCCTAGCATCATATGTCTCTAAGAGACCTAACAGAAAAGGAGTGGTAGGGTTAGAACCCTGTTTCAATTTCCTGGAGGTACACAATTGTCTCATCTCCTTCCTGGAAACTGAGAGCTGCATATCTGGAAAGGACCTGTGGAGGGTCACTAACCACTAGGGTAGTCTCTGCAGACTCTCCATGGGTAGACATGCTTCTAGTGTTGTGTAAGTGAATCACCTACCTACACTATGGGTTTACCTACTGATCCCTTGCTAGAGTTGTAGTCAGGGTGTGCTTAGCCCTGTTACACTACAACAGCTGGTTCAGTAGAACTCAGAGTATTCTAAGTTAAGTTATATGTACCTTGGTACTTATGTGATCTTTCAAATGATATTCTTAGGATACGTGTATGGTAAAACAACAGCAAGCTCAAATCCCACCGCTGCCACCAATGTGAGAAGTTGGCCTAATATATAGTGTTCACTATTCTAGTGATCACTCTGTATTGTAAAAGATGAAAAATTAGGTGGCCCTTTGTTCTATGAATACATTAATATGAACCGTAGTTTACATTAATTTATGTCTGTCATCTGCCTGTAAATGATATGAGCCACTCATAATGGAAGATAGCTCCATGCTGCACAAATGGTTAAAATCAAGTTTTCTGAAATTCAGCTGAAACCAAAAAGAATTGCAAGTGAACGTGTACATGTCCATTCTGCTGAAACTCCAACTTGTTTAATGATTGACTAGCCTTCACCTGTGTACAGAGCCAGTTCAGCGAGTCAATTTCTTAGAAAAGGGCTCGCTGACCTAGGACGTGTCAAGTTTGCTCTGCCCTTGCCTGGGTAAAGTGAAAGGGTAAAGTGTTTGCTCAGCACAAATAGCATGTGCGTCATTTGTATGGGGAAAGCAGAAAACACAGGCCTCTGGTGATTAGATCAAACAGTGCATATTGGCATTTCAAGATAACCGACCAAGGCTGTAGGTCAGGAGGTAGTGGTGTAAAAGATTAACCAGTATCTGCATGGTCAGAAGCGTCACGAATAATGTAAAATGTGAACGTAGACATATTTCTGAAATGCACCATGATGTTGTAATGTACACGTTGACATAATTCTGAGATGGTCACACCACAATGTAGTAGTTAATGAATAATGTGTCAGGGGTCTGTGAAACGTATATAAGGAATGATTTCCTCTCTGTAAAACCAGATCTCTTTGCAGTCCTGCAAATTGTCTCAGCTGCAGCTTATTGGCAATAAAGCCATTTTCTTTTGAAACCTTGTATGTGCCCTTCTTGTCCCTATTCACAATTTTGTGCTTTTACAGATGGTGCCGTGACTCACTGGGGACTGGTGGTCTCTGCAGGGGTTAAAGTACTGCGGTCCCAGGACTCTTCGGGGGCCTTCCAGTCTCGGTATATGCTGCGCAGCTGCTGATTGGACTTCGTTTCCTACCAGGCCCAGACGAGAAGGCTCCCATTGATCAGCCTGAGACATCAGACACCAGCAGCTCCCTTCGAGCCTTCAGGTGAATTTTTGCCACATCAAGAAGGACGCATACAACGGTATTACTGATCAGGTAGTCAGTGCGTAGTGCACTGAACTCAATTTAATACATTTAGTGTTGTTTTTTCTGGTACATATGAGGGTACACACTGGGATTCATTAGGGATCCCTAGGGGAGGTCTGAGGGCACCTTTAGGATAGGTACCTGAGGAGGGCTGTCCAGTCTGTGAAAGATCATAAGGATCCCAAGGACAGAGGAGGGACCGAGAGTGGTTGCCTCAGGAGGGACCGTGGGTGGTTGCCTCCGCACAGAGCATGCCTACAAATTACGCTTTGAAAGAAGTCTAAAATTATATGCATATGGTTAAAATAGGTTATACAACTGTGTTTTTCTAAAAATGTTTAGTAAATTATTTTTAAGTACCGCCAAAGGGCGTAGGGACGCCTTAGATGTTAGTCAACCTTCACCTCCTCGCAGTACCCCAGCGTGGTACGTGGCACGGAAAAAAGGGTACCCTACAGCTGTTCATCTAGATCAATGGACTCACTATACCAGGAAAAATCCTGATTTGCAATGGGCAGAATATGGCACGTTTGATAGAGCTAAAATGCTTTATTTAGAAGATTGTTTAAGGGAACGTGAAAAGAAAGGGAAGAAAGTACGTTTATTACAATGGGATGCATTTCATGCATGGCGAACATATGCAGCCAACAGATGGTCAGGGGGGCCTATGACAGTGAAAGAAAAAGCTATGGCACATGATAGAGAAAAGGCACAAGAAAGATGTGTAACAAGTTGTAGGGACAAAGAGATGGAAATAGACAAATGTTTCACAGTTCACAAGCCAATACCAGATATTTACCCAACTCTACCTAATGCTCCCTTAGAACAGGAAGATTCCGAAAACCCTGTAATAGAAGGGTTGTTGACAACTCCACCACCATACAGCCCGCAAACTACGCAAGCTTCATCAGCAAAAAAAAAAAAAAAAAAAAACACACAAACACACACACACACACACACACACACACAAAAAAAAAAATCACAAACTATTAAGACAATACCTATACAACTTCAAGGTACGCCTGTTTCTCGCTCCGGTAGACAAGGGTTACGGATAAAAATATCAGACTAAGAACAGAAAGTGGTACACGAATGGGTGATGGAGGTTATGAAAAATGGTACTTCTACATGGCGTAATGCAAAAAGCCGCTTCCCGACTGATTTCACGCCTGCACTTCAACGCAGCGCTTTGGAAAAGTTGGACAACAAAAGTTACAACTGGTTTAAAGACTGGGACAAATATTGGCCTGAGGAAGACGGCTACCCCCAACCTGACAGGTTGTCCCGTGTTCATAATGGCACAATATCAGCAGTAATGGACGATGTAGGGGCAACAAGCACAGAAATATTAGATTCTGTCCAAATATTAGCTGAATGGATAGATACACTACTGATACTAGAACAAAAATGTACAAAACTTAAAAAAAGTAAAGAGGAGGAAGCTAGTACTCTTTCTCCCACTCACACCTTGCCATTAAGAGAAGTACCAGGAAGTCAGGAAGGGAAGCCCACTATTAAAGTTCACACACCATGGTCAAATGTTGAATTACATAGATTTGCACTCCAGTTTCCTGACATTAGACAAGACAGAGAAGAATGGTATAGACAGACAGAAATAATACTACGAGTTGGCACTCTCACCCTGGATGACATAGAACAAATGTTTTTCATAATATTGCCACCAGACATTTGGGGGAAAATAAGGAGAGAGG
The DNA here is from genome assembly GCF_964261635.1 of Lissotriton helveticus. Taxonomy (NCBI): domain Eukaryota; kingdom Metazoa; phylum Chordata; class Amphibia; order Caudata; family Salamandridae; genus Lissotriton; species Lissotriton helveticus. The sequence continues at coordinate 521,105,548 of NC_136059.1, read as the reverse complement.
ATGATGAAGGCTTAAAGATACAATGGGAAACAATAACTGAAGCAAAAAGGAAACAAGGAGAGGATATTTCAGATGACATTAAAGAATTACCTGCCAAAATAATGGCTAAAATAAATATACTGGTACCAAGAAAACAGATTGACTGGTCAAAATTAAATGGATGTATACAGGATACTGAAGAAACAGTGTCTGCATTTTTCGCTAGAATACAGAAGGTGTTCACAGCCTCAAGTGGATTAGACAATGAAAAAGAGGCAACACAAAGTGCACTTATCTCCTGTTTTGTAAATAATTTAAAACCTGCAATTAAAACAGGGATTCTAGAGTACAACCCTACTTGGTCATGCAAACCTTTAACAGAAGTTTTACAATTAGCACAGTATTACAAAATGCTAGGAAAAAAGGATTTGGAAAATAAAAATAACAAAATAAAAGAGTTAAAAACTAAAGTTTTAATTCAGCAGGCAAACCAGTATAGCGGCCGAGGGCAAAGGGGCAGGGGGAGAGGAAGAGGTCGTGGGGGCCAACAAAGATCATTTTCAGCTCCCCCAGCACAGCATAACACCACAAATGAGCAAGCACACACGCAGGGATGCTTTAATTGTGGGGAACAAGATCATTGGAGAGCTCAATGCCCACACCCCGTCAAACAGTCACAAAGAGGGGGTGGGATGGGGAGATCAAGAGGCCGGGGAAGGAGCATGGGGAGAGCTGGTCATCAACAACACGGACGTGACTCACAACATGACACAACACAGTATCCCCCCAACACAAATTTCTTTGACAATGCAGAAATACCAAAGATGCAGGTACATCACCCATATGATGGGATTTATCAAGAAGGACCCCAAGGGGAATGGGACTATTATGACCAATAGGGAGGCCCGAGAGAGTTAATACAGCGGATGGTAGTCCCTGTAGATCCCACTGGACCATACGTAAGGGGAAAGATTGAAGGTAGACCTGTGGAATTATTAATAGATACAGGGGCCACCAATTCCTCCTTAACAAAGAAAAAGTTTCCAGATGTTCCTCTCTCGGGACAAGTAAATAAGTCAGTGGGATTCACCAACATACCTGTAACAAGCCCAATTTCGGCACCCTTGAAATACAGAATAGGCCCAATTCAGGACAAGCATTCATTCCTTGTATCAGACAAATGTGCATTTAATTTGTTGGGATTAGACTTGCTAAAAAAGATGAATGCCACAATTAACTGCACTGCAGACGGAGTTTTCTTGGAAGAAGATGGACCAATGACAGAGGAAATGGGCAACTGTTTCCTATCAATAGGAATACACAATATTACAGCACAAATAATGGATCAGATAGATTCAAGAATATGGGCAAAACACAAAAATGACACTGGGAAAATGAACATCACGCCTGTAACAATTACAGTTAAACAGAACGTGAAATTACCAAGAATACCACAGTACAAAATAGCTCCAGATGGTCTAAAGGGATTGCAGGATATAGTAGCTGACTTACTAAAAGAAGGGATTGTTAAAGAAATATCAGGCAGTCCTTGTAACAGCCCTATTCTTCCAGTCTTGAAAAAGGGCGATGGAAATACTGATGAAAAAAGTTACAGATTCATAGTTGATCTCAGAGAAATAAATAAGATTGTGGTGCCACAGTTCCCGGTTGTCCCAAATGTAGTATCAATATTGTCAACACTGTCACCAGAAATGACATATTTTTCAGTAGTGGATTTAAAAAATGCCTTCTTCTCAATTCCAGTAGATGAGGGTAGCATGTACCTCTTTTCATTCTCTGTAAGCGGGAGAACTTACTGTTTCTGTCGTATCCCCCAAGGGTTCACAGAGAGCCCAAGCATTTACAATCAGGCCTTGAAAAGAGAGCTAGACACATTCAATTTATCACCCAATTCTGTGCTAATACAGTACATAGACGACCTGTTGATTGGTAGCATCTCTGAGACACAATGTACAACTGACTCCATTAATTTGTTAAATTTCTTAGCTGAACGTGGTCACAAGGTTTCACCAGAGAAAATACAATTTGTTCAACAGGAAGTATCCTATTTAGGACACATCCTGTCGAAAGGGCAGAGAAGATTGAATGACAAGCGCATTAAATTGATTCTACAGACACCAGTGCCACGCACCCAAAAACAGGTGCGAGCCTTTCTAGGCATGGCCAGTTATTGTCGACAGTGGATTGATAACTTTTCCTTGCTTTCAAAACCTTTATTGGCCCTGACCCACAAGGACACGCCCGAACCCCTTCAGTGGTTGCCAGAACATGAACACAGCTTCCTTGCCATTAGGCAAGCCCTATGCTCTGCTCCTGCTTTAGGCCTACCAGACTATTCTAAGTCTTTCCAACTCTATGTTCATGAGTTTTTATTTATTTGTTTACATTTGTAATGCGCACAGCTACCCAACAAAGGGTTTCCCGGCGCGGCAGATCCCAATAGCAATGCGGTTACAGAAACTAGATGTTAAAGAGCCATGTTTTTAAGGCTTTTCTGAATGTGATGTAATGAGTCTGACGGGAGTGCTCTTGGGGTTCTCTGCCAGCAGTTCGGTGACCACAAAAGACCATGCGCATATTTCTCTGCCACCTTGGATACTGTAGCCAAGGCTTTACCTTCCTGCATACGATCAGTTGCAGCAACTGCTCTATCACTACAACGTCCAGAAAGCATAATAATGGGACATGAAGTAGATGTGTATGTTCCACATGCTGTAGAGCTGATACTGAATAAGACACGTACTCAACACCTTACAAATGCCAGGCTCACGCAGTATGAGATCTGTTTGTTTGCAGCACATGTAACACTGCACAAGTGTAATGTTCTAAACCCTGCCACTCTGTTACCTGTTCCCACTGATGACCTAGTGGACTCAGACCATGATTGTATTTTGTTTACTGAGGAACAAACAAAAGGTAGAATAGATATGACTGATACACCCTATGCAGATGCTGAAGGAGAATTATGGGTGGATGGGTCCTGCCTTAGAACAGAGGATGGCAATACATCAGCAGCCTATGCAGTTGTAACAAATGAAACTGTAGTTGAGTCCTGCAAGATACCCGAGTTGTCCGCACAAGCAGCAGAGCTTGTGGCACTCACACGAGCTTGTGAATTATCTGTAGGAAGATGTGTTAACATATTCACAGACAGTCAATATGCCTTCAATGTGGCACATTCCTTTGGAAGACTCTGGAAGGAAAGAGGTTTTATTACCTCACAAGGCACAAAGATACAGCACGGAGTGCTTATCACCAAATTACTTAACTCCTTGGCACTTCCAAAGAAATTGGCCATAGTTAAATGCAGTGCTCACAAAAAGGTGACAGACAAAGTAGGCCAGGGAAATGCATTTGCTGACATAACGGCAAAACAGACAGCAAGAAATAGTTCAGCACTAGTACTAACAGCCCAAGAATTGCCTGATGAAGTGAAGTCACTAGATCTAACAACTGAAGGTATAAGATTAATGCAACAAGGAGCAACAGAAGAAGAACAGATGAGTTGGTCAAAGAATGGGTCTTTTGTTCAAGGATGCTGGATGAATGAGACCAAGGAGAAATACATGTTACCAGATAGAATGGTCTACTCAATGTGGCTGGCAATGCATGGCCCGGCCCACATATGCAGGGATGGCATGGTAAATTGTATGGACAAATTCTGGGTGAACAAGAACATAAGAAAAGTAGCACAGGAAATATGTCAAACATGTATGGTATGTGCACAGTACAATGTGGGTAAGACTGCTCCAGTACCTAAAGGCCACTTTGAAAAACCAACAATGCCATTCGAAGCCCTGCAAATTGACTATGTGGAGATGCCACCTACAAATAAGTATAGGTATATCCTGGTGGTAGTGTGCATGTATTCAAAATGGATAGAGGCATACCCGGTAAAACACAATGATGCCATCTCAACAGCCAAGTGCCTGATAAAGGAGTTGATCCCACGTTTTGGATCCCAAAAACAATATTTTCAGACAATGGCAGCCACTTCTGTAATGAAATAATAAAATTGACATGCAAAGCTCTGGGAATACAGCAGAAGCTACACTGTGCCTATCATCCAGAGGCGGCTGGTGCAGTAGAAAGGAAAAATGGCGTGTGTTAGACCTGACACCTTTTGGCGTGGTTCTTCCCCCATCTTTTTGCCTCCGACTCATGTGTTTTGATGCTGTGCTGGATTTCGTTTTTGCGGATTTAGATGCTTTGGACACTCTGCCACTGCTGATCAGTGTCAGAGTGTAAGAGCTCCCTCTGTAAATTGTGATATTGTTTGAATATACCTGATTGGCATATTTGTATCACCACGAAGTCCCTAGTAAAGGGCACTGTGTGTGCCAGGGCTGGTGATGACAAATGCTACTAGTGGGCCTGCAGCGCAGATTGCGCCACTCACATGAGTAGCTTTAAAATGGTGTCTCAGGCCTGCCAGCGCAGAGCCTGTGTGCAGTCAGTGACTGCCATGTCAGCCTGGCCAGTGTCCCCACTGGCTAGGCCTAACCCTTCCCTGTCTGTGCACATCAGTCACCCCTATGGAAGGCTCAAGGTACCCCCCTGGGCAGGGTGCAGTGTATGGATAAGGTAGAGCATGTGCTAGTGCAGGTAGTATGCTCTGGTAGTGGGCTGCAGCCATGTTATGTGCTCACTGCTGAAAGGCTATCTTGCTCCATAGAGTAACATGGAGGAGGCTGGGCCCATGTGATACCAGCCTATCTTCCCATAGGAACAAGATGGGACATAAGTGAAAGATATCCCTGAACTCAGAATTTAATGACACATCTTTTAGTGAAGGGTGTTTTTAAATCCTGTGTGGAAGAATAGCACTTTTAGAAAGTGGCTGTTCTCTTGTCTAAACCTTTCTGTGTGCCTGGGTTTGTGGAATGCTTGGGTGTGACAGGGGGGCTGCAGAGCCCCCGAGGAGAGGGTCGGAGCCATCCCAGGGATGAAAGGGCACATCTGCCTGCCTGGGAGGAGGGAGGAAGGAATGCCTGATAAGTGCTGAGCTGCGCCTGCCTACCTCCCCCACGTTAGCTCTCTCCTGGTGGTCAACTGACACCTCTGGCCCTGAAGCTGACAGGAAGAAGGAAACCAGAGACACCTCAGTGCTCCGCAACCCCCAGAACTGGTTTAGACTGGACTAAGGGCCTCCATGCACAAAGACTTCAAAGAACTTCAAAGACATTGAGGGGTATAAGGAAAGGACCCCTGACTACAGAAGTTTAGATTCTGAAATTCTGCAACCAAGAAGGAACCTCGGCTGGAAGGAGGACGGCTAGAGAACCAAAGGAAGATTGCCTTGCTGTGTGCTCTAAGGGCTGACATGTTCTACTGTCTACCTGGAAGCTGAGGAGAAGAAAGGGGCTTTGCTGTGTGCTGTGACCCTGCCTACTTGAAACTGCCAAGACTTTGCTGTGTGCTGTGTCTGCAACTTGAATCTCCAAGGGCCTGAGAAGAGCTGGCCCCCTGTCTGCAACCCAGGGACATAAAGGTTGCCCAAGGACTGCACGACTCTGCTGTGCCCCCCCCTGAAGCTGCTGGGTGGCAAGGAGATCGTGAAACCTGGCCGGTTGCCTGCTTAGCGCACGGGCTGCTCTCTAATCTGCTTGAGAGCGCCGCGCTGACCCAGCCTGCTGAGTGGCCAAGATCGGCGTGTTCATCGACACGCGGGTGTGGGGCTTGCCGGAGACTTGCGGGCCTTCGCAGTGCGAGGCGCACTGAAAACCACTGCCAGCCGTGTCACCGCCGCGGCCCGGGGGCCAGGAATACCCCCCCCCCAAGATCGTCGATCGTTGGGGAGCTGAAGTTGCGAAGAACGAAGCCGCCGTGCTCCCATTGGTTGAGGGAGCCGAGCCCCCTCACTAACGCCGCGACGGGATTGGCCCGTGCGGCGCAGCGTCATCCGTGGTAGGCCGTGATTGGCCAAAGGAGCGGAGCGTCATTGTTTGCCTGGCCCGGGAGCCGCTCTGCCATTGGCTGACTCCCGGGTGCTGCTGGAGGCTCGCCCCATTTGCCGCGACGGGATTGGTTGGTCCCGGCGAGGAGAGAAGGAAGAGAGGGGACGACCCCTCAGCGAGAGCCGACCTCGCCGAGGGAATCTGAAGCGTCCCGCACCCCTGGCCAGCCGTCCCCCACCAGGTGAGCAGCACCACCTCCCCCGCCGCTCGTTGGATTGTCGAGAGCGGGCGGGAGAGGACAGGGGACCGGCCGGGGTGGAGGCGCGGGAGATCTGCTGTGCGCGAGGCGCCCGACGCCTAAGAACGCGCGAGTCTGTCCCGGGGGGAGAGAAAGAGTCCCCGGGCCTCGCGCAAGGAGCGCATTTGCAGCGCATGGAGCCCACGCCTAAGAGCACGCGTGGGCAGAGGGTCCCTTGCTCGTTTTGAGAACGGATTGAATAGGAATCAGGGGAAATGGTTTTAGATCCCTGATTTGAGAGACTAGAGACTATTTTTGTTTTGATTCTGAGAACTGCCTATTTACAAGAACCATTAGGAATTAAGTGCAACATTTTTCTAAATGAAGTGTTTATCGTGCAACTGCTTGATTTACCTTGCTGAAACTAGATAAAGTTATATTTTATATATACTTACCTGTGTGGTCTCAGTTTGTGGTGGATTGGGGATTATTGTTGTGTTAAGTGCAAATGTTATCCACATTGCCTCTGTTTAGCCTAGACTGCTCGCGCCATGCTACCTAGAGGGTGAGCAGGGGTTATCTCAGAGGGTTATTCCGTTGCCCTGACCGGAACCAGGGGTCCCTACTTGGGCTAAGGTACTTACCTCTGCCAACCAGAGACTCCCGGTTCTAACAGCATGCTAAAGAGCAAGATAGCAAAAATATGTGCTGACACAAAATTGACCTGGATGGATCCCTTACCTATTGCCCTAATGAGCATGAGGAGCACACCAGATGCCAAGACCAAACTCAGTGCACATGAAATAGTCACTGGGTTGCCAATGGTAGCTTGGGGAGTTCCAGACAAAAATGCTCTGCCTATGATGACGAATGAATTGTTGAATGATTACTGCATGTCACTTACACCTACTCTTGCTTCTATCAACCAGCACGTGAAGGGGGCCCTTCCAGAGCCACTGCAAGTCGAGGGGCACAAGTTCAAGCCCGGAGATTGGATCCTCATCAAATCATTCCAGAGGTCCAACTGTCTACAAGCTCGCTGGAAGGGTCCACAGCAAGTCCTGCTCGCCACAAAGACTGCAGTAAAGTGCACCAACTACAAATCCTGGATCCACGCCAGTCATATCAAGAGGGCACCCCCTGAGACGGCACCCAGTCGACACAAGTCAGCAACACACGCCAACACCAGAACCAGTCAAAGAAGAAAAAAGGTACAAATTTGAGATCTACAAAGAAGAAGGAAATGAAATGTCAGTGATTCCGGTACCTGATCTTCTACAGGAGGTAGATGAAGTACTACTACTAGATATCATCCTAACAGATATTTTGACAATTTTTGACTTTGTGAATAGCAGTGAAGAAGAAAACGAAGACGCACTAATTTACCTTCAGGAAATATTTGATCAGCTAGAATATCAATTGATGCGGGATTTAAATAGTATAGCATTGCAACAAGCTTTGAATAGAATACTTTCAGACTGAAAGGGATATATTGCACACTACCACCAGGGGTAATAGCCCTTTTGCATAACAAGGAAAAAGTACAACAAGTCATCAGGGAATGATTAGTGTAGGAAGAAAGTCGAAAAGCAATAAGTGTGCCAGTCTAGCATTGAGTTGATGAACTGATCCAGGAGGTATTTGCGAGTCCTCCTGTCACTGCAAAGTGCCCGTGCCACCGCAGTAAATAGTAGATGAACTGATCCAGGAGGTATTTGCGAGTCCTCCTGTCACTGCGAGCACCCGTGCTGCTGCAGCAACCAGCAAAGAACTTTTCCAGGTCGTCAAGACAGCTAGCTTTAGAAAGCTACCTTTGGGGTGAGGTATAGTGGACACTCCTGTGAAATTAAGTGCGGCTGCACTACCAATTGATATACATGACCAAAGGGTCGTGCATTACATGAATTGCATGCATATCTTTGGGAGGCGGGAAGTACCAAAGCATTCTCAAAGGCCATCTGAAATATTAACGAATAACTGTTCACAATATATTGTGTACTACAGCCTCACCTTATATGTATTTATGCTTTTAGTATGTTTATCTTATATTATAGTAAAGATTCACAGTGATAATTCACAACATAGTGTCATCAATAGCACTACATCCAATTAAAGAAAGTATAGGAATAGATAGGTATGGATAGGAAATATACAGCTCTAAAAATGAAGAAAAAATGGTACAAGTCTAAAATGTGCATAACTGGGGTGATATTCTGTCTGTTATTGCTAGCATTAATTACTGTATATCTATTGGATGTGTTCTATCCCATGGAACAATTGATCCCAACACCCCCTGCTATCATACCTGCATACACTTTGTCACCTGAAGAAATAGCCCACAGAGAAGATATGCACCACAATTCCTTTGTGACTTTGTTGCACCATACCAATAAGATATTACCAAGAGGAAATTGCTGGATCAGTTTGCAATTCCCAGCTTCGGTAGACCAAAGTTTGCCCCTGGTTCAAGTTCCATTGCCCTTTGCAGCATCCTGTTATGCTATTTACGTAACAATAGTAAAAATAGAGATAATAGCTGTTTTACAGAATTTAAAGAAAAGCACTTCTGGTGGTGCAGGGGCAACTACGGCTCCACCTGCAGGAACATTATATAACAAATATATGGCAGATATTCTGACGCTAGGGAACTGCACGGAAGTAATAGAACAGAATGCAACATTTCCCCTGTCTGACATCTTTACTCCGCTCTTTCCAACTCCGAATACAAGCACTGGGATAGTAGGTCCATCAAAAGAGGCAAACAAGAATATACAATTTTTGAAGTTAAAATTAAGAAAACACAACGCAATAGGGAGTATTTGTATTAAAAGTAATGGGACATATCAGGTGGGAAATAGCACAAATTGTAACATGACATTTGAAATGACGGCCGGAAATAATAGCATTCCACTTTACGTAGGTGACTCAATTTATTTCATTTGTGGAGACAAGGCTTATACATGGCTTCCAACAAGTTGGAGTGGTTGTTGTCACCTAGGTTTTGTATTACCTGCTATAGCGATAAAAGATACAAAGGAAGTACGAAGGGACATGCACCACGGCGAGGCAGGAGAAGTGTGGATCAAAGAGATACAGCATCACAGATAGCGGGTGATATATTTAAAGGGGTGATACCATGGATTGGTCCATCTATCAACTCAGGGGATATACGTAGATTGTCCAGACTACTAGAAGCAACAATAAATGAAACGACAAGTATACTTGAAAATATTACAGTAGAGCTTCAAGCTGTGAGATTAGTTTCGTTACAAAATAGAATGATTCTTGACATGATGCTAGCAGAAAGGGGAGGAGTCTGTGCGATTATAGGGGCGTCCTGTTGCACCTATGTCCCTGACTCCTCTGTTACTGTCAGGGAAGCAATAAAAAGATTGCATCATATAGGTGTAGAAGCACATCAGGAGTCTGGTACATGGGATATAGGAAGTTCACTTTGGAGTTGGTTGAGCGCATGGGGTTGGAAGATAGGAATGGTGTTCATAACAATTTTCCTACAATAATAGGCTGTTGTCTATTAATTAATTGCCTGCCAATGTGCTGTCAACTATTGGGACAGCTGACAAAATGCCAAGTGAAGAGGAAAAAGGAAAAAGAAAGAATGCTGATGCAAACAGTCACTACTGAGTTGATGCACATAGACATTTCTGACAATGATAAAAATGGACAATATAATTAGTAAATTATGATATGCTCCATGATGAAATTATTTTAAACTAAGGTTCAAAGGGTCGTTTGTAAAAGATGAAAAATTAGGTGGCCCTTTGTTCTATGAATACATTGAATACATTAATATGAACCGTAGTTTACATTAATTTATGTCTGTCATCTGCCTGTAAATGATATGAGCCACTCATAATGGAAGATAGCTCCATGCTGCACAAATGGTTAAAATCAAGTTTTCTGAAATTCAGCTGAAACCAAAAAGAATTGCAAGTGAACGTGTACATGTCCATTCTGCTGAAACTCCAACTTGTTTAATGATTCACTAGCCTTCACCTGTGTACAGAGCCAGTTCAGCGAGTCAATTTCTTAGAAAAGGGCTCCCTGACCTAGGACGTGTCAAGTTTGCTCTGCCCTTGCCTGGGTAAAGTGAAAGGGTAAAGTGTTTGCTCAGCACAAATAGCATGTGCGTCATTTGTATGGGGAAAGCAGAAAACACGGGCCTCTGTTGATTAGATCAAACAGTGCATATTGGCATTTCAAGATAACCGACCAAGGCTGTAGGTCAGGAGGTAGTGGTGTAAAAGATTAACCAGTATCTGCATGGTCAGAAGCGTCACGAATAATGTAAAATGTGAACGTAGACATATTTCTGAAATGCACCATGATGTTGTAATGTACACGTTGACATAATTCTGAGATGGTCACACCACAATGTAGTAGTTAATGAATAATGTGTCAGGGGTCTGTGAAACGTATATAAGGAATGATTTCCTCTCTGTAAAACCAGATCTCTTTGCAGTCCTGCAAATTGTCTCAGCTGCAGCTTATTGGCAATAAAGCCATTTTCTTTTGAAACCTTGTATGTGCCCTTCTTGTCCCTATTCACAATTTTGTGCTTTTACAGTATCATTCCAAACGACCCTTATTGATGATTGGTTGTAAGTCAACCTTATTAGACCAGCTATCCTAGTAGCGTGGACAAGAGCAGTCTTTAGGCTAAACTCTAGAGGGCGTGTTAAGCCAGCTGTTTTACCATCACATATACCCCTTGAACACCAAGTGAAAGGACACCACACAAGTTGTTATAAAAATAAAGGATATTTATTAATAACAAGTCTACCCTGAACTCTTTATGAGTCAGGGAGCTAAGCACAATACAAAACTCTTACGAAAATACTACAAGTTGCACAATTTACACAAGTGCCCTAGGGGCACGACAAACCATATACTCAAAACAATGGAATGCGAGGAAGGAAAGTACTGTACGGAGATCCGGAGGCTGGAGGATCGGTGGGACTACACTACGAACTAGGTAAGTACGGAGCAGGAGGCCCACGGGACTCACGTGCAGAGTGGGAACTCTCACGCGGGATGCGTACCAACGTCTATGGATCTTACAGTTTCGAAAGTTACGGATTCCGGACGAACCCGGTTGGATGGAGGGAAAACAACAGTGGACCTGGACACTAGGATAGTGGACCCAGACTTCAGCACCTAGAAGTTTTAGTTACCTAACCCACAGGCTGCAGGTGCATAGGGCTGAAGTTGCGTTGATCCCGGTGATGCCTGAAACAAGGAGTTGCTGGCAGGCAGCCAGATGGATGAGTCCGGTGGTTCCAAGGATGGAACTGGAAGGAAGAAGTCCTGAAAGGGAAGGGGACAGAGTCTTGGTCACTAGCCAGTGACGGTGCTGGAACCAGGAGGGAACCAGATGCTGTCGCCGCGTTCAGGTGGAGGAAGGGTCGCTTCTTTCTGTAGCTGCGCGGACCAGGAGCTGTTCTTCATGACCAGGCTGGAGGCATTAGCTGTCCCACGTAGTCTGCTGCTGTTGGCGGTGTCGGATCGTTGATCTGGACAACAGGCCTTGGCTAATGCAAGCCAGGCGGTGGAACAAAGATGGCGTCTGGTGTGGACCAGGAGGGTCCGGGGTGCTTCTCTTTCACAAGGAAGCAAGGGCCAGTCTGGGGGACCAGACTAGCGGTTTTGAAATCTTCGGGTCGTCGTCTTATAGGTCACAAGCCAGCCGGCAAGTGACCAGACAACAGGAAGGGCAGCAACCAGGCAGAAGGGCCCCACGCAGATCACGGGGATGCTGGGGGGCTGGTCTCTGGTGCAGGTGCTGCGTCGGTGTGGGGCTTCTCAGTCCCCAATGCACTCACTCGAGGAACCCTCGGGGTCGTGCTGGAAGCACTGTGCAGGTTTCTTCAAGATGGCCGTCTCCACGTTGCTCGTCGCACCCACGGGTCCCAGCTGTGCTGTGGATGTGGGTAGAGGTCAGAGAGGTCTGGAGGTCCGGGTCTTGTCGAGCTGGATCGTCGGATTCCGGGATGGAAGGACTTTGCAGCAAACCGCACAGGAGCTTGATGGTGCCTGCGAAGCAGGATGGTCACTCCCTGACCATAGGGGAGATTCTTCAGTCTTCTGGTGTCCAGGAGGTCGAAGGTCAAGCGTTCTTCGTGGAAGTTGTCAAGATTAATCTAACTGGGAATGGGACCAGCTCCTACCTTTATTCAGCTAAAGGGGGCTGCACTACGACTAGGTCCCTCCTCTGGGTGGGACCAGGAAGGGGGGTGGTTACACCCCCTATCCTTTGTCCAGTTTCCCGCCAGAGCTGGGGCTGGAGTGCCCCAGCAACTGGTTGGAACCGGTGTATGCACAGGGCACCTTGTGTGCCCCAGGCATGTCTCATTCCTTTCAGCCTTGGCCTACCTAATACACAAAATCCTGTCTGGGGTGGTGCTAGCACCTCCCAAGGCAGGAAACCCTTTGTCTGAGTCTCCCTTGCTGGAAGGACTCCCAGCAGCAGGAGGTCAGACTTGTGTCTGTGGTGGCAGCATCCATTTTGTGATGCTGAGGCTCGAGTTAACTTTAACCGGGGTTTACAGTTACATACATGTCGTATCCCTCTAGAAGGGTGGAATGCTAACCCCGTCACCAGCATTGACGAGGGGTTAGTATTCCAATTCGTATGACACCTTACTCGACATGTTTTGATAATGCTATGCCAAAGTTAGCATTTAACCGCGAGGATTATAATGCACTTAAGAGTATATGGTATAGCGTTATCATGGAACAGCTATAAGGACTTGGTTCCGCAAGCTGCAAACGGGCTCAGCTCATGCCAGAGCACCATCTCACATAATTCCAAGCACTCTACCTTCAGGATTGATAAGGCCTGCCATAGGAGTGACTGATAGGAATAAATGTGTCCATTTTAGGGTTAGATATAGGAATACTATATCTAAAGCAAAGGGTGATTACACCACCTTGCCCCAGCTGTCGTGCAGCCAGTTGTGTCAGATTTGGGTGGCCAGCCAGGGGTGGCATAATACATGCTGCAGCCCCTGGTAGGCCCTGGGTACACCTATGCCCTGGATACCTAAGGTATACTGTACAGGGACTGATAAGGTGGCCCAGTACCAATTGGTAAATGCACCTAAGGTACATGCTTGTCAATTTAGAGAGAGAACAGCTAGGCTGTGGGTCTGATTAGCAGGCCCACAGCCAGGGAAAGTCGTAAACCAGTGCAGCAAAAAGCAAAAATCTGGGGTGGCCATGGGATTGCAGACCCCACTCTCCTACACCCGTGGGTCGCCTGGAGCGACGAGTCTGCAGCTGCGCTGATCAGCTGATTTGACACCAGCAATCCCTCATTCAGGATCTCCATAAAATCCTCCTTTTCCCGTGGGAGGAGGTCGGCAAACTGTTTGAGGGACTCCCACAGTGCCCGATCATAGCACCGCAACAGCGCAGATGTACTGGCAGCCTTCATGGAGGTAGCAGCCGTCCCGCACACCTTCCTGCCCACTGAGTCCAACCAGCGACTCCTTGTCCGGAGGCACATTTGAGGATGGGGTGGTGGCATGCTGCTTCCTCGCCGCCGTCACAATTACGGAATCCGGAGCTGGATCCAATTGGAGGAAAGCCGGGTCCGCATCAGGAGCCCTGTATTTCTTTTGCAGCCTGGTGGGGGCTGCTTTCGCCACCGCCGGAGCAAGGAAGAGCTCCATGGCAGGTCCCACTAATCCAGGCACCAAGGGCAACAAAGGCCTAGACAGGTGCTTCTTGTGGAGCGTCTCAAATATTACAGAGGTCGTAGGCGTGGGCACAGTCAGTTGGATGCCCAGCTTGCTCGCACCCCTCCACAAGACTTCCTCAAAGGAAACCACGTCGTCCACAGGGAATACCCTCGTCAGAGGAGATTCTGAAAGTTGTCTAATAGTCCCTTGCGCTGGGCGAATCTGTGCTGTACCTAGACCAACCCTTCCTACAGTGTCGTCTGGATCTCGTCGGTGAGCGACGGCGACTCCTGGATCTCACTCTCCGTCCGGAGCGAGATCTAGGTCTTGGGCGTTCCGCGGGTGCTTGGGGCGGAGCCTGCGGAGGTGGCCTGACCGGGGACCTCGGCCGAGGTGCCCCCTTAGGCGGCATAAGGAGGTGCGTCAGTGAGACCGACCTCAGAGGTGGCGGTCCATGTGGAGGAAAAGGAGGGGGTGGTGGCGAAGGAGTGCGCGGCGGCGGTTCCTTAGGCAGTGGAGGAGGAGGAGGAGGAGGTGACTTCGGCTTGGGGGGTGAGTACACCACAGAGTACACCGAGCCCGGTGACTCCCTCATCTTCTTCTTTGGCGTAGGCGATCGAGAGGCAGCGCCCCCTGTCGGTGATCGACGTAGCCGTCATGCCCCGGAGGATCTGGAAGGACTCCTGGCTCCAGAACGCCTCCTGGAGGATGATCTCTTCCTCTTAGGCGCCGAGCGCCTCTTCGGCGTCGACGAACGCCTCCTCCACGCCGTTGAACGTCGTCGACGACCTATGCCTCGACGACGGGCTTCGCCACCTCGACGCTGATGATCTGCGCCTTGATGTCGAATGTGTCCTTCTCGACGCCGATCGCAGAGTTGACGTCGAGGGCGGTCGACTCGACCCAGAGCCCTGGGGAGACAGGGAGCAGATCGCCGTCATGCCTCTCGACGCAGTCGTCGATGCTGTCGACGGAGAACGGCGACGCTTTTTGGCCTTCTTGATGCTGGGGAGCCCCCCAGAGGCCTCAGCATGGGCAGAGGAAGCAGATCCAGCATGCCCAGACCCACCTTGACTCTGCAGCCTTCTTTCCTCCAGTCCTTGGAGCCTCATCTTCTTTCTGTCTCTCAGGGTCCTGGTGGAGAAGGTCTGGCAAATCTCACACTTCTCAGGGAAATGAGTAGAAGGGAGGCACAGGATACACACAGGGTGTGGGTCCGACTTGGCCTTCTTCCTGGAGCACTCCGGGCATTTATCAAACAATGCTGGCATTTTTCACAAAAAAGGAATGCTCAGAATACTAGAAAAGGAAGAGGGCACCAAAACATGTCGAGTGTAAACACTCTCACGCCTTAAAAGTGCAAAATTCTTACAATAAATCCAAAAAAGGGAGAGCTCAATGCTCCAGGGTCCTGCTAGCAGGAGCCGGAAAAAAGAACTGAAAGTAAATGGGACCTGCTGAGCATTCTGGGATACCAGGAACGTTCTGGAATTTTCTTAAAGGCACGGTATCCTTTTTGAGCCACCTAATGGCAGCCGATGGGGCTTGTCTGTCCTTCCCTTCCTCTCTATCATTCCAGAGCCTTTGTTGGTAAAGGGGAAGTTTTTCTCTTTGAAGAAAACTTGGCAGGCTGTGCGGTTTGTGGTTTTGGTGGAATGTCTAGTTGAAGTACTGGACAGTGTAGCCTGTGGATATAGGCTGCAATATCTGTCTTTAAATTCTCTCTTAAGTGTCTTGCAGGACTGCATTTTTAGACAGTTTAAGAGATTTTTGATTGCTCCGGGGTCCACGCTCATGAGCGGGACTATTCACTAGATTATGACTATACACAGAGATCCCCTACTACAGAAATATCCTTACTGAAGGTAAGTAACTTGTGCATCTGAAAGAAAGACGTTAGTGTTAGATTCCTTACCTTAGAATAGATACCCCAGCAATACCAACCCCGGTGGTGGATCTGCAAACGAAGATCACACCAGGAAGTCCTGTAGAACTGAACATCCAAAGAAGCAGTTTCTACGGACTTGGCTGTCCAGGCAGTAGTGCTTGGCAAACGTGTGCAAGGAGGACCACGTGGCTGCCTGACAAATGTCCTGCAAAGGGACTCCCCGTCCCAGGGCAGTAGTAGCCTCCGTGGCCAGAGTGGAATGGGCGCGCAGCCCCACTGGAGGTTCCTTTTTAGCCAAGGAGTAACAGATCTTTAATACACAAAACGACCCACCGAGAGATGGTTCGCTTGTGCAACGCCCGTCCATTCTTAGCGCCCACGTAGCCAACAAAGAGTTGGTCGTCCACCGGGAACTGTTGTGTGGGGTCCAGGTAAAAAGAGAGCGCACGTTTTTGGTCCAGATGGTGGAGCCTCTCTTCCTCTTTTGAGGGAGGCGGAAAGAAGGTGGGCAAGGTAATGGTTTGGCCAATGTGCAAGGCAGTAACCACCTTGGGTAAAAAAGAAGGACGAGTCCTCAGAACAACCTTGTCCGGATGGACAGAGGAAAGGAGGCTTAGAGGAAAGAGCCTGGAGCTCACTTACTCTTCTAGCAGAGGTGTGATGGCAACCAGGAAAGCAGTCTTTAGAGTCAGAAGACGTAAAGGGCAGTTATGGAGTGGCTCAAAGGGAGCACACATCAGAATGGTAAACACCAGATCCAAGCCCCACTGATGCATTACAAAGGGAACAGGGGGAAACATGTTAGTAATGCCTTTAAAGAATCTATTTACAACAGGGGACTTGAAAAGAGAAGGCTGATCAGGAAGTGTTGGAAAACGAGGAAGCATCTGTGAGGCCTGCACAAATAACATGACTACATTTGTCCTTCACAGGGAACCTAACACCCAATGGTAGCACCTGACTGTCAGAGGATAGCGTTGCAGAGCAGTCTGAGGCTTACTCAAGGGAGGTGGTGTGGGCTAGTAATCACCATTTGCAGGTGCGCAAAAATAACTCAATAATTGATTGTCCAGTCTGTACTTTGCTTTATAAAAGTAACAGTACATTTATTAAACACACACACACCACTCAATACTATACACCAATTTACAAATATACATAAGCTGATGGAATTACTTTGTGACATTGCATAACATCTCCACCCCTCCTGTGGGGGGTGGGGTCTAGTACCACCACCCCCATGTGCGCACATCATCTTGCCCCCAATGCAGTGAATTGGTCTTAACCTGGAGCGAGGGACCTGCGCACTGGCACCATCCCAGCTAAACAGGCATTAAACAAGATACACCTGCCTTGGTGACACATGACCCTGACTGAGCATTTCCTGCTGACCATACAGTATGCACCTCTACATCTTAAGGGCTAACAGTCTGGGGTCTTCACCTAAGAGCAGCAGCAAGAATACATGTTTACGCACACTTTAGAATGACAGTACTCATAACATTTGGATATCATTAGAATGCATTACAATTACAGCCCCTAAGGCATCACAGATAAAATCACAGGTTTAAGTACATACAGTCAGACACCCTAGCAGGAAAGTTTAGTAACTTAAATCCACTTAGCTTATGACATCGCCTTGCACCCGCACTTCACATTAAACAGGTGAAATATATTCAGTCCCTCTAAATGAAATAACCATTAGCTAATGCATTTCAGTGCAATTCCACCTCTTCACATCCAGGAGATGCCCTTCTCCAGACATCCCCAACTCAGCCCTTCACTCCTTGATGCAATTAGCAAGACACCCTCAGCTGAAAAACCGTGCAGGGTTTGATTCCTTTAAATCCCCAAGACACTTGGGGTGGGACTTGGCTGTTCGTGCAGGGGGAGACAGCGCTTCTCTAGCAGCTCCTCCCAGCACCCTTTTCACCATTGAGGTTGACCCCCCTCTTCCAGGGGCCACCACGCACCAGAACAGCCATCTTCAAAATGCCTGGAAAGGCATTATGGGACGATTGCTCCTATTCCTGAATAATAGATAAGCGGCTCTCCCGCTGTGCCAGGCAAAGCCGCGCTAGCGCTACGCCACTTCTGGGGCCTCGGTGGGGAATTCGGTCCCACCCGGACCCCCAGGGTACACTTCACAGCTTGGGGAGCCCACCCTCGGCTGCTCCTCCCCCGGTTAGTGCCTCCTCCTTTCCTTCGGGCGTTCCGGCCACACCCGGGACCCCCGCATGACAGCTTTGTTACAGGGCAGCCCGGGAGCCCACCCCCGGCTGCCCCTGCTGGCTCCCCGATGGGCCAGCACCCTCTTGTGCGGCCACGGGAGCCGGACACTCTGACCGGGTCTGCCTGCTCCACGCTGGGTTCCGCTGTTTGGGCAGGGTCACGGGGGGGAAGAGTGCAGCACCCCCCCTCTTCTTCCTCGCGGGGCCCGGAGATGGGGTTGCGCGACAGTGCACCCATCACCATTTTCGTCGCGGGCATTGTCACGGGGAGTGCGACGGCACTCTGCGGCTTTCCTCCTCACATGGGGGGGGCGCGACATCACGCCCCCCCACCTCCATCTTCAGTGGGGGCCAGGGTGGGCTCCTGCCCCCCCTGCAGGGCACCTACACGGGGTGAGCAACAGTGCTCCCTGGCTTTACTTCTCCTTTGGGCAGCCCCCGGGACCTGACCCACCCCAGAGGCATCTCTGTGACCAGCGGCGGAGCCCCACACGCTCAGTCGTCTGTCTTCTCAGGGATCAAAGGTCGCCTACCTTTCGGCAGATCGGAGCCCTGGGGGTCCGATCAGCCCCATTTTCGCGTCTTCTTGCTCCTGGTGCCCCAGCCACTGGCAGCACTCCGGGTCTTTAAGAGGGTGCATTCTACAGGGAGCGGTCTTCCCTGGCCCCCTGCGCCTCTCTTCTCCCTGCGCAGAGGCCTCTTCTGCGCACCGGTCCTGGGCTCTTCCTCTGGAGCTTTTAGGGGTCTGGGGGGCAGTCAGGGGTGTCCTACTTCCAACTGCCCATGGCGCCAGGCTCAAGCACCTTTCGCCTCAGCAGACCACACCCCAGAGAGAGCTTCTCTTCCTGTGCAAGTACTTTTTAAAAGTTGAGTAGGGGGCTGGCAGGAAGTCTCTGTGTGTCCTATCAAACAGCGACATCACTTCCTGGCCTCAGCTCCCTCCATGTCCAGCCTCTGGGGTTGTTCAAACATGGCGTCGTCCAGTGTCTCTGGCCACATGGCCTCTGAAACTCAACTACTTCCCCCCCTTACTGCCTTGGTTCAGCTTGGTGCCTGGCACCCAGCGACAGCAGTTGATGGATTGCCTGGTAGCTCCACCTATCCTTTCTGCTTGGAGGGAAGATCTTAGCTCTGGGAAGAAAGGTCATTAATCTAACCTGCCAGGGCCAGACCCCAGCCAGGGACTCAGAGAAATATGACATTTCTGGACGGCCCAAAAGCAGTACAAATATGACTTTGGACTCTGCAGAATACTTATTTTCACATCTGCTACACTAGCCTTTAGTGCGTGTCTGGAATCTGTAGGCCTTGTGGAAGTAATTTTAGACATGGGCCCCACATCCCCATAGGGGAATAATGAAGTGAAAACACAGTAAAACACACTGACTTTCCCTGGCATGTTCCTTCCCAGGGTATAAAGCCTATTCCATGTCACCACCCAATTCTGCATAGGTCCTGCCAAACCATTCACTCTGTAGCTGCTACTGGACTGCGCACGCTAGGAATCACCCCTGCGCAGCCCCTACACGTAAGCACACGCATGTACACATGTGTCTGCATGTAACCAGCACGGTGTCCCCTACTCCAGCTGCTGCGGAGCGGCCAAGTCATGCCAAGGGTGCACCAGTAAAATCTCCATGCAGTCTCCTTCATTATGAGTTCACTGTGGGTGGGTCCCAGATTATGAGGCTCCCCCACAGTAAAAGCTCAACAATTAGGTGCTCAAAAAGCGAAAAATCCGGGCGGCCCATAGTGTCAGAACCACCTTCTAACAGGAAGCCTCAATAAGGCTGAAACGGCTGAAAAAAATCCCTTGATAGTGCCCAGAGCAGAGCCCTTCTGGGCCAGGGAAAGAAGAGAACCTATGAAAGAGGGGCAGAGAGGGGATCCACAGCCTTTGCTGTGAACGATGCCACAAATTTGTGCCACCTGCAGGCGTATACCGTTTTCGTGCTGGGACGCCTGGCTGCCAGAATGACATCACAGCCTTCAGGAGGCAAGTCAAATGGCATCAACTGTCGCCGCTCAATCCCCACGCATGTAGGTGGAGGCTGGACAGGTTCGGGTGGAGGACTGTCCCCTGTTGCTGCAAAAGAAGATCCTTCTGAAGAGGCAGTCGAATCGGGGGATCGATTGACATACTGAGTAGCTCGGGATACCAGTATCTTCGTGCCCAATCCGGAGCCACAAGGATGACCTGGGCCCGGTCGCGCCTGATCATCTTCAGCACTCTGGGCAGAAGTGTGAAGAACCGGGTTATTTAAGACCCAGCAGTGCCAGGGGACACACCCGAAGTCTCCGGATTCACCTGTCTCAGAACTACAGAAACGCGGAGTCTTCTTGGTGACGTCAAAGATCAAATTTACTGGTTGCAACCAAAAAATTTGATCTTTGACGTCACCAAGAAGACTCCGCGTTTCTGTAGTTCTGAGACAGGTGAATCCGGAGACTTCGGGTGTGTTCCCCTGGCACCACTGGGTCTTAAATAACCCGGTTCTTCATTTTGGCGCCCAACGTGGGGCGACTTCAGCGGTACCGGTCCAAGCCTGAAGATCGTGAGGAGCTTCGTGTGAAAATTCTGGAGGAAGGCCTGCCACTTCATCGACCCCTGCATGTCGTCCTGGTCCGAAAGTCTTTGCTGCGAGGTTCCCCGCTTTCCGACGGCTACGAAGGACTGCTGCCCTGACTGTCGCCCTGTCTTGGAGCCTTAGACGATTTGTAGAACGAGACGATAGACGGGTCTTCTGGTGACGTCATCGATACCTCAGTTAAGTATGAGTGGAGCGTCTCCCAGTCCTTAGTTTTTGGATATCCCCTTGGGATCTTTGATTTGGGACTTGCAAGTACCAAAGTCGAGGGACTCGTGTATTCACGAGACTATCGTATTCGATAATCCTTTGAAGTTTGAAGCTAGACTAGAGAGCGAAGATGCCTGGTCTTAGCAGACTTGGTAAGATATTTTGTTGTGGTTGTAATAGGGATTCCCGATTGGAGGACTCGTGTCCGGTTCCTCCGATTGGAACTCCAACCTATGAGCTTTATGTGAAACATGGCGTGGGCCCCATCGCGTATAATGAAGTATGGATTAGGTACATTAGGAAAGATGGTGTCCTCAAATGGCCCCAATATGGTAGTTTTGACACGGAAGTTTTAGATAATCTAGAGGTTAGACTTTTTAAGAAGAAAGGCCGGCCGGCGAGGTTAGACTCTTTCCGCCTATGGCGAAAGGAAGCCAAACAGAAAGAAATTAAATTAGCAAAGAAGAATAAAAGAGAGAAGGGTATCTCGATAATGCAAGCAGCTATGCAGTTTAAAGATAACGAAGAAGAACGAGCGAATGAGCAGTTGCACAGGCAACGTAAAATGGCGATTGATAAATGCTACCCAGCTTTGCCGCTTCTTCAGCAAGATGCAGCGAAGGAACTTGAGAAAGATCTCTTGATGTCACATTTGTTGAGTTCGCCACCCCCTTCTGTGCAGAGTGCTACAGCACCTCCGCAACCTTTAGTTGTGCAGCCTCTTGTTATTCCACAGCCGCCAGCTCCTCTCCAGTTGGCTCCTACTCCTTTGGCGCAGCCTTCTCAAGGGCCACCGACTTTGCTACCTGATCCACCTTTAATTCCTGCAACTTTCTCACCTGTTCTCGCTACCTCCTCTGCTTCTGCTCCTACGTTGACCTTTTCTCAGTACGCTTTATCTCCTGTCCTGTCAACCTCTCCTTCTGTTCGACAGAGAATGACTGATACTGTCACTACTCTCGTCTCCTTTCTTTGGGTCATTTACTATGACCCCTGTTTCAGAGCGTAAGCAGTTGCGTAGTCAACTGCCTGATTCCCGAGAGAGGGAAGTATTGGATCATTTAGCACATAAATGGGTCACTCGTCCTTATGGATGTCTTTCGTCAATGGGAAGCACCGAAGCAGAGATATGTCTTCGATAAGATGTGCGGTTTTCTTCGTGAAGAATGGGAAGATGATGATTTGGGACAGACTCCGCCGGAGTTGTCCAATGTGCAATCAGAGTTTGCAAAAGGCACGATTGTGGGTCTCTATGTTGAAAGAGCAGTCGCGACGCTGTTGTCGTTTAGAAGTGAGTCTCCTTCTCAGCCGCTGTTTGATCCTGACGTCTGTTAGGAGAAAGGTACGACAATATCCAATGAGAGAAGTTCCCCCAGTTTGGAGAGAAGGGGACCCAACAGCTAATCCAGCTGTTCAGCCTAATTTTCAACGTGTTTGGGTACATGTTCCATGGAAACGTGCTGAAGTTTTGGCTCTTAAACAGACTTTGCCTGACCCCCGTAAAATTCCTGCAGGGTACTATAAGGAATTATCACAGACTGCAGACTCATGTGTTATGAATCTAGCGGATATAGACATGTTGTTTGGAAATGTGATCCCGCAGCCTTTATGGGGTCTGATTTGTCATACTGATCTTGCACAGGAGTTAGGTGATACATGGGTTAATATTAGCGCTGCGGACGGCCAACAAATTGGTGGTGCTAAACCCGAGCCTGTAGTTGCAGAACTCCCTGGTAGGATCATTACCTACATGAAAACGTTAATGCCCGCTATGCGAGTAAACTGGGATAAATTGTCTGCGTGTAAGCAGAAGAAGGATGAAACCGTGTCTGATTTCTTCACTAGGTTGGAAGAGACTTTTATTGACCATAGTGGTCAAGACATGAGCACAGAAGGTGGTCAACGTTTGTTTGTTGATAAGTTCGTGCACAATTTACTTCCCGAGTTGTGTACCAAGTTAAAGGATTCAGAGAGTTCTTGGGCTGTTTCCTCTTAAGCACAGATATTGGCTACTGCGCAGTACTACGAAAATAGGGATAAGGATGAGAAAGATAGAGCAGACAAGAAAACGAAAGAGTTAAAGACGAAGGTTCTTTTACAGCAAGCGTATCCGCCCCGTAGTAGCCAGCGTGATTATCAACAGCCTCAGAGAAACTCGCAAAGGTTCGAGTCTCCTCAACCGCGTTTTCTAGTAGGCCCCAATCAGTGTTCATATTGTAAGGAAGAGGGTAATTTCAAGTATAGTTGCCCTATTTTGTTGCAGCGTACGAATGGTGTTTCTGGCACAAGAGGTCGGGGTATTCCGCAAGCTTCTAGAGGTAGGGGACGTGGAGGTTTCCCCCAGAACGCACGTTCCTTTCCTCCACAAAATTCGATGAATAGTTTTGACCAGCAAAGTAATGCATCTGGCAGGACGACTCAGTACTATGCTGACGACTACTACGTTGAAGGTGTGAATGTGGATGGTAATGATTGCTAGGACAGCCATGGACAAAGAGGGAGTTGTTTCAGTTCCAGTAGATCAGAGTGGACCTTATGTTGAAGTGATTACATCAGGTGTGTCAGAGCCTTTTCTGTTGGATACTGGTGCTACGAAGAGTTCTATTATGCACTCTAGACTCCCTGGCGCACCTTTGTCTGGCTCAACGAATGTTTCAGTAGGTTTTTCTGGCGACCCAGTTAGAAATCCGATTTCTAGTCCTTTGTCTCTTTCTGTTGGACCTCGTGAACTAGAAGCACCCCTTATTCTGACGACAGGTTGTGATGAGAACTTGTTGGGATTGATCTGTTGAAAAGATTGTATGCGACGTTGTATTGTTCTCCTTCGGGAGTACAACTTACATTAGGTAAGAGAGTGGTCTCTCCGATGTATTTGTCGAGGGATCAACTTCCGACCGAATTGTCTTCTCTTCCCGATACTATTTGGGCTACTGGTCCTAATGATGTGGGTCTTTTGGAGATACCGCCATATGTTGTGACGTTGAAAGCGAATGTTAAAATGCCACGTATTCCCCAATATAGGATCTCTAGTGATGGAGAAAGGGCGTTGCTAGCGATCATTTACGATTTGATTGAGAAAGATGCGATTGAAGAAACGAGAGGAAATGTGTGCAACAGTCCGGTTCTGCCTGTCTTGAAACGAACTGACTCTTCTCAGCCACCCGTTTACAGGTTTGTGATAGATCTTAGAGAGGTTAACAAAATAGTAGTGCCACAATTTCCTGTTGTTCCAGATATTACTGCCTTATTGACGATGATTCCAGCTTCGGCCACTTGGTTTTCAGTGATTGTTCTAAAGAATGCTTTCTTCAGCATCCCGATTGCCGAGGAGAGTAGAGATATTTTTGGCTTCTCTTTAGGAGGTCGAAGCTTCCGGTTTAAGCGCGCTCCTCAAGGCTATTGTGAGAGTCCGTCAATATACAGTCAGGCTTTGAAAACGCAACTTGATGCGATTGCCTTACCTGATGGCGCTGTTCTTCAGTACGTTGACGATTAGTTAGTTGCTGCCGATACTGAGGAAATTTGTAAGAAAGCTACTTTATCATTGCTGCGTCATTTGTCCGATTTTCATCACAAGGTGTCTCTTTCGAAGTTACAATATTGTCGACAAGAAGTGACCTACTTAGGTCATCTCTTATCGAAGGAGGGAAGAAGATTGACCCCAGAACAAATTCAAGCGATTGCGAACATGAGTGTGCCAATTACGCAGAGAGAAGTGCGTGCTTTTCTGGGTATTACGTCATATTGCAGACAATGGATACCGAATTTTTCTCTACTGGCCAAACAACTGGTGGCATTGACCTGTAAAGATACACCGAATCCCCTCCCGTGGTCTGAAGATTGTCAGAAAAGTTTTTCCGAATTGCGTGATGCATTGTGTTCGGTTCCTGTGTTGGGTACCCCCGACTACAGCAAGGCTTTTACGTTGTATGTCCACGAGAGTGAGGGATGTGCGTTGTCAGTGTTGACACAATCTTTTGGGGACAAGCAGCGTCCGTGTGCGTATTTCTCGTCGACCTTGGATCCGGTAGCTAGAGCGTTGCCGAGTTGTTTGAGAGCCACTGAGGCAGCAGCTGTTTCTATTCGACAGTCTGCTGGTTTGGTGATGAATAATGCACTGATTGTGATGGTTCCACATGCAGTGGATACTTTGTTAAACAGGACCAAGACACAGCACTTAACTAGTGCTCGATTGTCAGGTTATGAGTTGACGCTTTTAGCGAGTCATGTGCACATAAAGAGATGCAATACATTAAATCCAGCTACGTTATTGCCAATTTCAGTTGAGGCAGACGTTTCTGAACAGCATGATTGCTTTCTCAGGACAGAAGAGGAAACAAAAGGGAGAATAGACCTTAGGGACACTCCTCTTGTGAAGTGTGATGGTACCTTATGGGTGGATGGTTCATGCTTCAAGCTTCCGAATGGTGATACGACTGCGGCATATGCTGTTACGACTTTGCATACGATTGTTGAAGCTGCACGTATACCACATAATTCAGCCCAAGCAGCGGAGTTGATTGCACTTACGAGAGCGTGTGTGTTATCGAAAGGAAAGAAAGTGACCATATATACCGACAGCCAGTATGCGTTTGGTGTGGCTCATAGTTTTGGACGCTTGTGGAAGGAACGTGGGTTCCTGACGTCTCATGGGACGAAGATTCAGAATGGTCAGTTGGTGAATGAGCTTCTGGAGTCACTTACCTTGCCGTTGCAAGTTGCGATTGTGAAATGCAGTGCACACAAGAAGGTTACCGATGATGTTGGTCGTGGTAATGCGTTTGCAGACGAAGTGGCGAAAGACGTGGCAAGGGATGTGATGAGTCGGATGTATGTTGCGGGTCCGGCAAGATGGGTTCCAGAGAGAGGAATGTGCGAGGATACGATAGAAAGTGTGAAGTCTATTCAAGCTGAAGCTACAGAGAAAGAATTGAGTGTGTGGAGAGAGAGTACGGGTAAATTGGATGCGAATGGTTGTTGGGTTGAGTTGTCAGAGCATCAGCGATGGTTGTTACCCGATGCGTACGTGCTTGCAGTGGTTACGATGGCGCATGGAATGGCTCATATCAGTGTGAAAGGGATTTGTAAATTGTTGGCTCCGGTATGTCAAAATGCTGGAATTCCTAAGTGTGCAGAGAATGTGGTCAAGAATTGTATGGTTTGTCTGAGGTACAATCCTGGTAAGGGAACCCCAACTCCAGCTGGTCATTTTGCTCCTCCGACGTATCCGTTCGAGGTTTTGCAGCTAGATTTTATCCACATGGAGAGATGCAACAACCTGAAATACGTACTCGTGGTTGTTTGTGCCTTCTCAAGATGGGTAGAAGCATATCCCTTGAAAGATAATACCGCCTTGTCCACAGCTAAAGCCCTTGTCAAAGAGTTTTTCCCTAGGTATGGTTTGCCGAGAATGGTCTGGAGTGATAATGGGAGTGAATTTGTGGGTCAAGTGATGAAGAGAGTGTGTGATGGGTTAGGAATACGCCACAAATTCCACGCTGCAAATCACCCCCAATCAGCTGGACTAGTAGAGTGCTATAATGGCACTCTTAAACTGAAACTTGCCAAGATACAGGCGAGCTCTGGTCTTAAATGGCCTGATGCTCTGCCATTAGCACTTTTGTCAAGCAGGGTGCTGTACATTCCCGAGTAGGACTTAGTCCTTATGAGATTGTGTTTGGACGCCCGGCCAACATATGGGGAGTGCCGAGGCCGACGAAATTCAGTGAGATTGAACACCCTGTATTGCTTGACTATCTTTATGATTTGATGGCTAAATTGCGTGTCTTACACCAACAGGTTCACGATACATTGTCTCAGGCTTCTGACGATCCAGGACATGTCATCGATCCTGTCTCTTGGGTGCTAATCAAGAACTTCCAGCGGACAAAGAACGATCAGCCTCGCTGGATTGGTCCCTACTTGGTGCTCCTATCAACGCGATCGGCAGTGAGAGTACAAGGAAAAAAGAACTGGATCCACGGCGTACACTGTAAGAGGGTCCCTTTGCCTCTGCCGTACGACCGGTGGGTCCAGGAGGGTATCACTGATTCAGAAATTGACACTGTGCCTCGTTTTCTGCCTTTTAGCGATGCACGTTTAATTGGGACAAGTTCTGAGCAAGAAAGCGACGATCTTCTGCAAGAAGCTGTGCCACCGTCAGTTCGATTGGAGACTACTGAGCCTGAACTACTGTTTCGCGACCAGACATTGCCTGGCAAAGGCCGTTATAATTTGCGACCAAGAGTTATGGGACAAATAAAGTGACCACATTTTTCCTTTTGCTTTTTTTGAACATTCAGCTCTCCCATCTGAGAAACTGTTTTGACCGATTTTTGTTTTTCGAACCGCCATCCGGGTTCAGCTGTAAGGTTGCGGTGTCAAGTCTTTGGAGTGCAAGCCGGAGACATAAGGTCGACGGTTCTGGTTGGTCCAAGGGCGTTCCCTGGACCGACAGGCGCATTCCTTAGCACAGAACACCCAACAGCCGGGAACAGCACGGTTAGAGGATGGAGTTTTTCAAGATGGAGACCTGTTGAACAATTAACTTTTAAGAGCAAAATGTTTCGAATTATGAGTAGAAAATGTTTTTTAATATTGTGTCTTTTCATGTTGCTTAGCTTAATGATATTTTTGATGGGATATATAATATTCTCTTTTCAAGTGACGTTTGCACCCACTACACAGCCCATACCTTCTTCTACTGTTTCTCCGCATTCTTTTCATCCTCTGCCTGAACATGAGTCCATAGAAGATTGGAATTCGTTAATAACTCTTTTGTTCAGCTTCTGCACCAACACCAACTAGTAGTGAACACGACTAACTGTTGGGTGTGTGGTCTTATGCCTCATACTACTGCTAAAGGTATTCCTTATCTGGTCCTGCCATTCAGCTACAATGGTTCTGTGTGGGCATACAGAACGATGTTCATATATGCTCGTGAAGTCTACCCCCTACGTTCTGTGAAGGACAATCCAAAGAACAGTGCTCTAGTTAAGGGAATAGTCGACATGATTAGAGGAGTTAGTTCCTATGACACAATCCCGAGAGATGAGACACTAGCGTATATTGGATGGAACGTGACTGGATACAGAGTTAGTCTGAGTGAGAACCAGCGAGCGAAAAGATCCTCTCCGATTTGGATCGTACCCCATCAGGGTCATCTTTGTCTGCAAGGTAATGGCAAGAATCCACGAGCTCAGTTAGGGAAGAGTATCTGCACTAAGACGTATGTTTTTGCGTCCCAGACTTCCCCATCGTTTTTAGCAGCTAAGGGTACCTATTTTGTCTGTTACGATAGACATACACATGGTTGCCCCCTGATTTCTCGGGTACGTGTTTTGTCTCGTTCCTGTTGCCTCCCACCTACACAGCTGCGGCAGATTACCACAAGATGAGAGTTGTCAGAGGTGTCTTCAGTAAGGAAGATACTGCAGGACAAGAATTAGGAGATTTCTTGAAGGGTTTATTGCCGTTTTGGGGACCGATGTTTAACAGCAGGAACATACGGCAATTGACGAGAGTGGTTGAGTCCACGGTAATTGAAACTGCCGGTGCCCTTAGTAACCTGACTGCTGAGCTCCAGTCGGATCGCCTTATGACACTCCAGAACAGGGTTGCGTTAGATGTCATACTTGCAGATAGAGGAGGGGTATGTAAAGTGATCCAATCGAGCTGCTGTGTTTTCATTCCAGACAATGCTCCGACAGTATACCAGGCCATTTCCAAGCTACATAAAATCTCCGAATCTATACACGTGGATAAAGGAAATTGGTCGCTGATGGGATGGTTCTGGGAACTGATATCCACGTGGGGATGGAAGATTCTAATGGTCATTGGGATGATCTTAGCCATCCTTTTCCTGTTCTGTCTTTGTGTACAGTGTGCTCCTGCTATATGTGGGCTTTGTGCTACATCGTGTGTAAGGAGACCTGTATCATGAGACGTGCTAAGTAATAGGGTGATGCTACAGCAACATCTTGATGATCTGATGAGTATAGACCTGGATTCAGACTGACATGGGTTTAGGTTATTGCCTATATCAGGGAAAAAGGAGGGTCTGAGGTTCAGAGAATCTGGACCCGTTTTCATAAATGTCGTCGTATCATGACGATTTTGGTATCAGCGAACCGAAAATGGCGAGCGTACGATGTACGAGTGTTTTCGTCATGTTCGAGTAACGTGTTCCTCATGAAATCAGGGATTCCGTTCTGAACCCTTGGGTTCCATTTTGTGTGCGGCAGCCATTTTGTGGTTGCCCTCACATAGGCCGATGTCTGAGGCCGAACCAGTCCTTGGGGACACGTACACCTTTAGCTGACTTGTGTGTGACCTGGGCAGGCTGACTCCGTTGCCGAGGCCAAACTTGTTGAGCCAGTTCCTTGCTCGGCAGCTGGTCAAGATTGAGGATCAGGGCACAGGACATCATAAACCTTTTATTGCACACAACTATGTCTTATCTTACTCACATCTGTCTCTGCTCCTTTCTTTATGGTTCGTTTACGATGGGGAGGTGCCCGTTTTTATTAGGGGTCCGCTCGACTTATCTGATGAAGAGTGTTGGGCCTTCCCGGGTAATTGATGGTGGGCTGGACAATGAAATGTGGGTTTGTCATGTAATGCTTTTTGTCGTGTACACATGGGATTGGTCAACTGTAAATAAGGAATGTTTGCCTGAAGCACAATATTTGGTATAAAAGGGATGTCTCGCTTTGTAAAATAGAGCAGCCTCCTACGAATATACAGTCTTTGTACTTCGTGGACCTCTGTTACTGGTTGCAACCAATAAATTTGATCTTTGACGTCACCAAGAAG
Source organism: Lissotriton helveticus (assembly GCF_964261635.1). Taxonomy (NCBI): domain Eukaryota; kingdom Metazoa; phylum Chordata; class Amphibia; order Caudata; family Salamandridae; genus Lissotriton; species Lissotriton helveticus. Next base: position 521,075,979 of record NC_136059.1, on the reverse strand, counting down.
ACTCTGCGTTTCTGTAGTTCTGAGACAGGTGAATCCGGAGACTTCGGGTGTGTCCCCTGGCACCGCTGGGTCTTAAATAACCCGGTTCTTCATTTTTGGTTGCAACCAGTAACAGAGGCAATGGAGTCAGCCTGCCCAGGTCACACAGAAGTCAGCTAAAGGTGTACGTGTCCCCAAGGACTCGTCCGGCCTCAGACATCGGCCTATGTGAGGGCAACCACAAAATGGCTGCCGCACACAAAATGGAACCCAAGGGTTCAGAACGGAATCCCTGATTTCATGAGGAACACGTTACTCGAACATGACGAAAACACTCGCACATCGTACGCTCGCCATTTTCGGTTCGCTGATACCAAAATAGTCATGATACGACGACATTTATGAAAACGGGTCCAGATTCTCAGAACCTCAAGTGGTATAGACGGAAAGGCGTACAACAGATCGCAACTCCACTTGCGACGAAAAGCATCTCTGAGCGAATGCCGCCTTGGAAATTCCAACGCGCAGAACTGATGTCATTGCGCGGTCTCTTCGGTGGAGAATATGTCTAACCAAGGCTCTCCCCACTGCTGAAAGAGACCTTGCACCACGTCCGAGTTCATACTCCACTCGTGATCCATCATACACCGACGGCGAGTTGAGACGCCCTGGCGTTCAGGGAACCTGCCAGGTGTTGAACCACCAGGGTGATGCCCTGATGTTCCAGCCATGTCCAGAGGCGCAGAGCCTCCTGACATAGGGTCCACGTCCCCACCCCGCCCTGCTTGTTGCAATACCACATGGCGATGGTGTTGTCTGTGAACACCTGCACTACACTTCTCCTTTCAGAGAGAAGGAATGCTTTCAGTGCAAGCCGGATCGCCCGCAGCTCCAGAAGGTTGATATGGAGACGGGCCTCTGATCTCCGCCTCTCCCATGTGGCCCCCCCATCCCAGGAGGGATGCATCCCGTCACCACTGTGTGCTCCGGTTGGGGAATGGAGAGGGATCTGCCACTGACCGAATCGCGGTCCGTAAGCCACCACTGCAACTATCTCGCAGTGCCCTCCGAGATCAGGACAGATTGGACAGGTTACCCTGACGCTGTGCCCACTGGAACTTCAGGTCCCACTGCAGAGCCTGCATCCGCCACCTGGCGTGATGTACCAGCAGGATGCAGGAGGCCATCAGTCCCAGAAGCCGTAGGGTCATCCTGACCGAAACTCGGGATAAAGGCTGAAAGATCGGAATCAGAGCCTGAATATCCCGAACCCGCTGCTCGGGAGGATAAACCCGAAACTGCGCTGAGTCCAGAACCGCTCGATGAAGAGGAGCTTCTGAGAGGGACTCAGGTGTGACTTCGGCACATTGATGAAGAACCCCAGCGAATGCAGGAGGTCGGCCGTAGTCTAGAGGTGGAAGTCGACTGTCTGGGGGCGAACCCGCCTTCAACAACCAGTCGTCAAGATGGGGGAAGACTGGAACCCCTGATCTGTGCAGATGAGCTGCGACCACAGCCATCACTTTCGTGAACACCTGAGGGCACTGGTGAGGCCTAAGGGGAGCACAGTAAACTGAAAGTGCTCTTGGCCTACAGTGAATCACAGGTAACGCCGGTGGGCCGGAAGGACGGGAATATAGAAATTAGCGTCCTGCAAGTCCAACGCTACCATCTATACTCCAGGGTCTAGGGCAGCCAGAACCTGAGCTGAAGTCAGCATCTTGAACTTCTCCTTCCGGAGGAAGACGTTGACGCTCCTGAGGTCCAAGATAGGGTGCAGGCCCCCTTTCCCTTCTTGGGAACCAGAAAGTAGTGGGAGTAACAAACAAGCCCTACTTCTGGCCCAGGAACGTGCTCAATGGCCCCCTTGGCAAAGTGGGCTGTAACTTCCTCCTGCAGAAGTTACAAGTGATCCCCCGACATGCAGTGGTACTGCGGTGGCATGGCTGGAGGGGTCGTCTTGAAGGGGAGGGAGTAGCCCCTTCGGACGATGTGCAGCACTCACCGGTCTGAAGTGATGGTACACCAGTGGAGAAGGTGATGGCGAACTCTGCCTCCCACTGGCGTGGAATGGGCCTGAAAGCTCGGACTAGGAAGGCTTTGAGGCAGATGCTGCAGGAGGGGATGTGGACTGACCGGCTCTCTGACCCCCTGCTCTGCCACGGCGGAATGCATGTCCGCGACCGCGTTGAGGTTGGTTCTGCGACCTGTGGCTAGACAAACGTGCGGAGGCGCCCCGGGCTTCCGTGGCCATGAAAGGAGCGAAAAGCAGAAGTGTGCTGGCGCTGGCCCGACAGGCCCAAGGACTTGGCCGTAGCCCTGGAGTCCTTAAAGGGCTCCAGAGCGCCATCTGCCTTGTCGCCAAAGAGGCGACGGCCATCAAAAGGCATGTCCACGAGAGTGCTCTGGACATCCCCTGAAAAGTTGGACCTCAGCCAGGCGTGACGCCAAATCCCCACAGTCGTTGCAATCGCTCTGCACAGCGAGTCCATGGTGTCAAGTCCACATCGAATGGAGTACCGTGCTGCATCCCGCCCCTCAGCAAGAGCCTGGGCGAGCAGTGTCTTGGCCTCCACCAGACAGTGGGGCAGCACGTCCGCCGGCGTATCCCACAGAGAGTGGGTGTAACGGCCCAAAAGGCATGCAGTATTAATGGACACGCAACCCTAAACTGACAGAGGAAAACAGTTTCTTTCCAAACTGTTCCAGCCTTTTGGATTCCCGGTCCGGGGGTGCGGTAGGGAATGCGGTTTGGGATGTGGAGGCCTGGATAACCAGGCTCTCAGGAGTGGGGTGGGTGGACAGGAAGCAGGGGTCACCCGGAGGTGGGCGGTGGCGCCGGACCACGTTCCGATCCACAGGAAGAACTGTGGTGGGCTTGGACCAAGTGCCCATCAGAACAGCAGTGAGGGCCTCATTAAACTGCAGCAAAGGCTCCAAAGAGCTTACTAGTGGTTAAAGCACCTCGGTAAGGAGGTTAGTCCTCACGGCCACTGCAGGGAGTTCAAGGCTCAGGGCCTTGCCCGCCTTGCGCAGCACCACAGCATAAGTTGCTCCCTCCTCCGTCGCCACGGAAGGAGGAGAGAACAAACCATTGGCAGGCGAAGTGTCTAGACCACTGGCCTCCCCTAGCTCATCTGCCCAGTCCTGACTTAACTGGCACTGCTGTGCCAGAGGGTCCTCAGACCCCCCCCTCATCCTCCCCTTCATCCGTGTCCTGATTAACAGGCAAAAATGACTGAGCCGGGGCATAGATGAAAAGCTCACCAGTCAGCCTCAGGGACGGAGCCGTGCAGCTCCGCTCCGATGCCGAGCCCGGGCCGGGGCTAAAACCGGGGACGGTGTCGTCAGAGGACGGCACCGGAGGAGGCACCAAGGGGGTTGGCGACAGCAGAGGAGTCGTAAGGTCAACTAGCGTCAACCGGGATCCAGGCCTGGATCTCACAGGGTCCTGCGGCGTCGGGACCGAAGTTGCCGGCGGTGCAGAGGCGGAAGCTGCTGGCAACACAGGGCTAGGACCCCCAGTCGGACCCGCGGGGCACGAAGGTGCGCCAGCGGGTCTCGACGGCGGACAGAGTGTCCTCATGGCCACGAGGAACTTTCTGATCTGTTCTGGAGTCGCACAGAGTACAGGGACCGGAGGGTGTGGGGTTGGATGCAACTGCGCGGGGCCCCGCCGGAGCTGCGTGGGCGGCGCCACCCGAACCCTCGACCGAGTCATGCGACTGGCGAGGGGAAGTCGTAGAGCTACGATGCTTCTTCGACTTCTTTTTGTCATGCCTCGCCTTACCAGAGTGCGAGTACTTGCATCCAGACGATCGATGATGACTGCGGCTCTGCGACCAGTCCCTCTACTTCCTCCTCGAGCGGGACCTCGAGTGGCGCGGAGCCGACTGCTGGATCTCGAGGAGCTTACGGGAGTGCTCCCGCCTAGCCTTCGACGTCAAGGCCTGCCAGTTGGGGCATGACTTTTCATTGTGGTCGGCCCCGAAGGAGTAGAGACACCGGCGGTGGGGGTCGGTAACCGACATCAGTCGGTGACAGGCGTCACACAGCTTGAAACCGGGCATCCCTACAGGCACCAGGAGTTGAGTCGACTCAAAAAAGATAGACAAAAAATTACTAAGGGCACGTGCTCTTCCCGGATCTGCGCTTGCTGGCGTGGAAAAAAGAAGAACGGACGTCAGCGTCTAATTACTCCAGCGACGTCATTCCGGCCATCACGATGCCGAAGACGGACGCGGAGCCGCAAGACAATGCCTACCGAAGCGCAGGGGTACTGCTGACGATAAAACTTTCCGGATCCAGTCTGACGCCTGGGGATATTCTAAGGTAAGGAATTGAACACTAACGTGTTTCTTTCAGATATCCTTAGCCAGGCATGCCTCCCTCTCTGTTATTCCCAGCATAATCTGCCAGCTTGATGTCTCCGCTGCGTCTAGGGCCGACTTCAGACACGTATTTGCCATGTTCTTTCCCTCTTCTACCAGGTGGCTCACCCTTCTCTGGTATTGCTCAGGTAGGTGTTTTAGGACTTTGCCCACTTCTTCCCAGTGCTGGTATGAGTGCCTGTTGATGAGCGCATTGGAATTGGCGATGCGCCATTTGATCGCCGCACTCCTTTCCATCTTCCTCCCCATTAGGTCCATTCTCCTGCTCTTTGTCTGGAGGTGGTCCTGTATTTGTTGGTACATTTGCCCTCTTCCTAGCTGTGGATGTTATAATTGAATCCACTGGTACTGATCCCTTAATATACATAGGGTCTTTAGAAGAGTGTTTGTACTTTTTCTCTGTCCTTGGGGTAACTGCTTTACACACAGCAGGTTCCTTGAAGGCCTCCTTCCCCTGGTCCGGCACACTTGGGAGCATGGGTAGGAACTGGATTCTTGTCTGTGATGGCAACAATGTCTCCAAGAGGAAGCAAGGTTGGGGTTTCGCCTCCTCTAGCTGCACTCCATATGTGTCTGCAGCCCACTTGATGACCTGGTATAGATCCCTATGTCGTCCGGCAGCGAAGGCCTCGAGGGATAGATTTCTACCACTTCTTCCGGTGATTTGGCGTCGAGATCCTGCCACTGCAAGTCTTGCGCCTCCAAGGATGTTGAGCCCTGGTAAGTTTGCTAGTCTTCCTCACCTTCGGTGTCACCGTAATATAGCTCTTCCTTGTACTGTTCCTCGCCAGGTTCTGGTGTGGTCAGTGGTTGAATTTCCTAGACGCACCTTTCGGCTTCGGGAGTGGGTTTCGACTGAATAGTGAACGGTATCATCTGGTCTTAGTCTCTCTTGCTTTGCAAGATACTGGCCATCTCGGCCTCGAGCCTTTTCTTTTTCTGCTCCATGTCGGACACGTGTTCGGCATGGAGGGTTTCGGCTTTTCTCTTCGCGGTTGTCGAAGCCGTAGCCGCTTTTAGCCCTTCATTTTTCGATGTCGAAGCGTCCCTTTCGGGACTGCTCTTAGACGCCTTTGCCTTATCTTGGGATTTTGTCGTCTGGGAGTCCTTATCGAAGGAACCGACGGGCTGTTTGTCCTTGGATACAGTTGCGGATGTCGAGTGTTTCGACGGCAATGCTCCTTCCGAGGACTTTGTCTCACTTTTGCGAGTATCAGTGGAGTGCCTGGGGTTCAACGACTTACCTGGGTCTTTTTCTTTTCCACCGCGAAGACTATGGCATCCTCCGGTCCTTCGGCGATGTGGTCTTCTCCAGTGGAATGTCCCAAATCTTGGAGCGATGGAGTTGTCCCCTGCCCCTGCATGCTGTAGTTTGCTCTTATTTGCCTCGCTCTTACTCAGAGGGTCTTCGAAGTGAATCCCGTGCAGGCGTTGAAGTCCTCGCATCGATGGTCAAGCGGCAGGCAGAGATTGCAAACTGGGTGTTGGTCCTCCTACACATACTTGTGGTGCAAGTTGGCACAGAATTTAAAGGTAGTTTTGTCCATCACCGTGCCCAGGGAGCCCCCTGTGTGCTCATTCTCTGTAGAAACGAAGTTCTCAGTGTTCTTTCTCCTCTTTCGTTGTCCTTTAAATGACTCGTAATCCGGTATGCTCTCCGGTGATTTCTCGATCTTCCTGTTTTCCGTGGAGTCTTCTCTCTAAAGTTGTGGAGCTCCTTCACTGACAATCCAAACTCAATTTTTGAACAAAAAGAACCTGAAGATAGCGACCAAAGGTCAGAGCTTAAGAAGGAAGCGCGTCGATGTCACGAAGGATACCAAATGGTGGTATGTCGACGGCCACCTGGGCCGCGGAAAACAAAGAGAAGAAACACAACAATTCCGGACCCAACAACTAGACTGTAGAATAATGCACAGCATAGTGAATCCAGAAAGATTCACGCTGCAAAATTAGTGTTACTGTGATAGGTTATGATGGATAGTGTTGTAAAATAGTTGAGCTTTGTACAACCTTGTGTAGGAACGAACATTCATTTGGGGACATTGGCACACTTTAAAATTCTAGCAGTTAGACAGACACTACAATACAGAACCATAAGCAAGCCGCTGGTCCATTTGGTGAGGGCAATCCAACAACTGGATGATTGTCAGTTAAGATGTGAAGGACTATTAATTATATGTACAATTGCCTATCCATTTATCTATTTTAGGACTACAGTCCCCCAGAATTTCCAGAGGTTCTCAATCTCAGTCCAATTTCTTCTTCGGCTCCTCTGCCTCAGTAGATGAATCAGTCAGTGAGAAGCAACTTGTACACACAAGTTCTCTCTCGCTCTATGAAATCAAGGTACCCTGGTGGTGAGACACTGTTAGGTCCCAATTCCTCTTAAAGGCACTACCCCCAAATACTCTTCAGTTCTAACTTCCACACTCTTTCAAACTCTACTTCTTGAACCACCCACCTTAAGGTCACAACAAACGAAAAACCAAAAGTGAGTTACACATAATGCACTACTTATCAGCCAGTCAGTTTGGCAAAAGTGTTTTGTGGAGATCATTGGGTTCTCAGGGCTCTCCCTAACCCTTCAGCTACAACGCTCCCACAGCTTTGAGATGGCCTTTGAGCTGCTTTAACAGTTTTAAAAGAACCCCAAATAAACTGAAGATAACCACTCTAAAACCCTAGGAATGAAAGGACTCCTTTAAAATACTTATCTTTTTATTAGTGAAATGGTACCAAATGTAACAAGATATACAATGTTTGCACTCCATTCTACTTACATGTAATAAGATCACTGCAGATGTTTAAAGCCAAAATCTGTTACAGTATGTCTGAAGGTGCGCATTCAGACAATGTTTCTGAACAATACGCGATTTACTTGCCCACAACAAATAGGACTATAATGGGACTTCAAATACTTTACATGGTAAAATATTTTAAAGGTTTTGAAGAAACTGTGGTAAGAATACATTTCTGTGTTTCATTCCTATGCCACTATCCCGTCTCAAAAACAAAATAAATTGCTTTCAATTTTAATGTCTCTTAAAGTGCAGCCATATATTTCCCAAATAATGTCTTTATTTCACAAACAAAAATTGGAGCCAACGTCTACTACACCCCTTATTTTTTCCAATTCTTCATGCCTTTAACAAAAAAAGGAAACAATTGCTGGATGGCATACTTGAATAACGAATTAATTTTACGATGTATTCTTAAGAACTAGCAATACTTGTGTGAATACTGCTTTTTGCACAGTATCCCGGAGATGTGGGCACTTATATATTTAGTACTTTTGAAAATACATTCATGTTCAATACTATTCCCATTAGGAAACTGACTGGGAAAAGGTACTTGCAAAAAAAGGCATCACATCCCTTTTCTTTCAAAAAGGGGAGTTTCTTCCAAGTAGAGACATGGTCTCTGCAACCATTCAACTAATACTTGCTTGTTTTTAGATATCACTAAGCATTGCTGAACTGATCGTCACATGGTTATTCTTTCTGCTGACATTCAACATACCTAGTAAAGCTAAATGAGATAAGACAAGCAACTGTTTTGAATGGCTTTCAATACCTGTACGTGAATTTAGGAAGAGCTCCTAAAAGGGTAAAGCAGTAGTGATTGTCAGCAAGTGACAGGTTTAATCAATAAAGCAATATCACACTTTAAAGGCATTGAAGATTAAGCCTGCGCATCTTAAATCTATGTTAAAGAGAATAATGAATCTCCCAAAAACAGCACTTAAAGCAGACGTGACAAACCGCAATACTATCCTTGGAAATATGTTATTTGTTGAAATATTTCACAGACATGTGATGATCGTAATCTGGGCTGCTATACAACATGTTCTTTCTGTTAGAATGAACCAATAGCATGCATTGGTTTAGTTCCTATTGAGTTACTCCTTTCACAATTTATGGATACAACAAAGAAAGCAAAAGGAAAATAAGCTATTTTGTGAAGGAACATTAATGTGCTTGAACTGCAATAGCAATAAAACAAATGTTATTCAATCCACAATGTTACAAGAACCTCATTAAATCAAAAACAGTTTAAAAAAATTTAATAACCTCAATGCTTCTCTCCAGTTCTTGGGTATAGTAAAGGTTATTTGATCACAGGTTAACAGTTTAACATTAACCTCTAAAGGAGAAATTAGCCATCATAAAAAGGAAACGATACTTAAATAACATTAACAGTTTTGATAACATCAGACATTTCATTTGTATACCACTGGTCCAAATGCCTAATTTTCTTGTGAAACCAAGCAATCCTTTTTACAACAAAGCACGCATAGATAGGAGCTTTGGACTGTCCATTCAATATGCTTTGAGCCTTTTGATCTTTCAAAGTCTAAAATAATCATTGAAGCTCTGAATTGGGCTGAAGGATAATTCCTTATGTTACATATATTCTACTGAGTGAGTGTTACATGGTTGATAGTCTCCATTCTGTTGAAGTTCTCCCTGATCACCATTTTGGAGATCTGTGCTTTCAAGTACCCTCTTGTTCATGTCCACCTGATCATTATATTGCAGTACTCCATCCTGATTCTGAATGGCCCATTCTTCATTAACTGGCAGAATGCTGCATCTATTGTTTTGCAGGCTGCTGTCATCATCATCTTGCAGACTGCCTTCACCAGTTTCTTCCAGAGGGAGGTCCTCATACAGAGGGAGGTCATCTTGCAGGGGGATTTCATCTTGCAGGGGAATTTCGTATTGCAGGGCAATTTCGTCTTGCAGGTGGAGGTCGTCACTGTTTGGCAGGGCACTATCTTCACATTGCAAAGGGTCCTCGCTATTTTGTAAAATGACACTTCTGTCTTGGAAGGCACCCTCGCTGTCTTGGAAGGCACCCTCGCTGTCTTGGAAGGCACCCTCGCTGTCTTGGAAGGCACCCTCGCTGTCTTGGAAGGCACCCTCGCTGTCTTGGAAGGCACCCTCGCTGTCTTGGAAGGCACCCTCGCTGTCTTCCAAGGCGCCCGGGTCCTCGCCGGCCTGGAAGGCGCCCGGGTCCTCGCCGGCCTGGAAGGCGTCCGGGTCCTCGCCGGCCTGGAAGGCGTCCGGGTCCTCGCCGGCCTGGAAGGCGTCCGGGTCCTCGCCGGCCTGGAAGGCGTCCGGGTCCTCGCCGGCCTGGAAGGCGTCCGGGTCCTCGCCGGCCTGGAAGGCGTCCGGGTCCTCGCCGGCCTGGAAGGTGCTCGCATCTTCACCGGCCTCGAAGGCCCCAGTGTCCTCGCTGGCCTGGAAGGGGCCCGCGTCTTCACCAGCCTGGAAGGCGCCCGTGTCCTCGAAGGCACCCGTGTCCTCGCCGGCCTGGAGGGCGCCCGTGTCCTGGCTGGCCTGGAAGGCGCCCGGGTCTTCACTGGCCTGGAAGGCGCCCGTGTCTTCACTGGCCTGGAAGGCGCCCGTGTCTTCACTGGCCTGGAAGGCGCCCGTGTCTTCACCGGCCTGGAAGGCGCCCGTGTCTTCACCGGCCTGGAAGGCGCCCGTGTCCTCACCGGCCTGGAAGGCGCCCGTGTCCTCGAAGGAACCCGTGCCCTCGCCGGCCTGGAAGGCGCCCGTGTCCTGGCCGGCCTGGAAGGCGCCCGTGTCCTCACCGGCCTGGAAGGCGCCCGTGTCCTCACCGGCCTGGAAGGCGCCCGTGTCCTCACCGGCCTGGAAGGCGCCCGTGTCCTCGAAGGCGCCCGTGTCTTCGTCTGCCTGGAAGGCGCCTGCGTCCTCGCCGGCCTGGAAGGCGCCTGCGTCCTCGCCGGCCTGGAAGGGGCCTGCGTCCTCGCCGGCCTGGAAGGGGCCTGCGTCCTCGCCGGCCTGGGAGGCGCCCGCGTCCTCACCTGCCCGAAAAGCGCCCGCGTCCTCACCTGCCCGAAAAGCGCCCGCGTCCTCACCTGCCCGGAAGGCACCTGCGTCCTCACCTGCCCGGAAGGCACCTGCGTCCTCACCTGCCCGGAAGGCGCCCGCGTCCTCACCGGTCCGGAAGGAGTCCTCACCGGTCCGGAAGGAGTCCTCACCGGTTACCATGTCTTCACTGGTACTGTTCAATACTTCATCCATTTTTTGCAAACATTCATTATTATTTTGCAATATTCTGTCCGTGCTTATCCCCAATTCATTATCCAATGATGTATTATTTTGTACATCTTTGATTTCAGCTTCATTTTTACTTTCCAATTCGTTGAGGTTTCCAGTATTCTGCTCTGCTTTGTGACCTTCTACCTATAAAGAAAGGAAAATGATACAATTAGTGATGCTCTACAAACAGATTTTTTAAATTAATCAGAGGACAACACAATTTACATCAAACCCTGTATGGACACAATTGTGAAGTCCGATAAATGGAAAAGATGTCAATCTGTGATTAGTTTTCTTCATGGGTAGTCTCCTTATTTCAAGGACCGTTGAGACTGAAATAGGAAGAGCTGTGAACCTTTTGGCAGGTTTCTAATCCAGTGAAATATAAGAAAACTTTAGGAAGCAGCCCATAGCTTTTCTAGTGGGTGTTGCCACTTAGTTTCTTCTAAGTGATACATAGCAATTTAATTTTGCCAAAAGCAAGTTATTTCACTTCGTTTTCTTTTCAATATATTATACTTTTTGTGACTATGTTAGCAACATGTCAAATGGAGATGGGGCTCAAAATTGCTTCAAAAGGGGTTAACTCAGACCTTTGTACACTGGTACCATGGAGTAAGTGATACACAACAAAGCCTTTCCTGAGCGAATGGAAACCCTAACCAGTTCCTTTTTCAGGTCTAGCTTGGCAGCACAGATTTTGCCATACCGTTTCTTTTTAATTAACAGAAATAGTGTTTTTATTTTTAAAACACTATTGAGAGAGGATCTTTAGCTCCATCCAGACACTGATCTTCCTCGATAGTAGATTCCATTGGGGAGAAATTGGGTGCTTCCACTGAAAAAGAATGCCTGTATTGCACAGATTATGTTTGATACTATACACTAGAGTTGGCTATTGTGACAGGGCAATGATCAAGGCAGTGCACCTAATATGTCAGATGAGAGGTCTGATATGTTTACTACGAAAAATAGTGACACAAACACTAAGCTTGAATTACTGATTGTGAAAACCATACGTTGAAGCCAATAAGCCTTTATGGATAGATTGTTGTTACACTGTGTTAAAGCCTGTAGAGAAGTATTTTCTAAAATGGTTTGCCACAGATTACTAGTAATTGCTTATTAATGAAAGAAAAGTCCAGCACTGGGACCTGGTGTCCCTGATGGCATGAACTTTCAACGTGATAAGATTGGAGGATTCAAGGGTCTTAGTTACGCAATTTTAAACTGTGTCGCATAGAGGACCCCGGAAAATTATTTTTAAGAGGGCTAAGTATGAAGTTTTAAAGCCATTGTTCTAGTAAGAGGATAGTATAAAACGCTCCTTCACTTCGGAGTGGGAGGGAATACTCTGCCCATCAACAGGAAAAGACGATGCTAAGCCTTTGGCCCAGGTAGGAGAACGTGTTTTACTATTTGGTTAATAAAAGCTAGATGTAAGGTGAGGCACTTTTTTAACTGAAACGTGACAGACCTGAAGACAAAAGCTTTTTAATTTTAACAACACACTTCGAAGTTTTGTCAAACTCAGTCATCTGAGAATTTTTTTTAAAGTTGCACCCGTGGCAGCAGACAAACTGCCGCTCAATGGGGCATAAGATCGAGGAGGCAGTGATCCTTTTTTAATCAACTAAGCATAAATGTTGCCCTAGCTGAAACTGAACGCGCTTACACTATCTGCAGCTCCGCCACAGGCTTTTGCTCCAGAGCAACAGACTCGGAGGCACCTTACCCCATATGAGAGATGGCTGATTACCAAATCCTCTGACAGGCGGCTCATTTCTGGGCAATATGCACTCTTGAATCAGCGCAACAGGCACAGGCATAAGGCCAGTCAACCAATTGGATTGACCTATGAAGGCCATTGAGCAATAAAGAAAGGGGGAGATGTACTATAGGGCCAGACACAGTGCCTGCAATGCAGCACTCACCCAAACATTCACTATAATGGCTACATATTGGTACTCGCCCTGTACGTTTAAATAGAGCAAACCCAGAACGTAGCCTAGACTGTTGGAGGCTGTGGGGCTCAAGGGACCTTGGAACACTTACTTTGGGATTGCCCACAACTCCCGTCTTACTGGACACAAGCAATCGATATCGACTTGCACCTTAACCGCATCGCTGCAGCGGCTTTTCCCGCTGTGCCCGGCAATTTTAAAAATACCGCGTTACATGACGAGCTCAGCTAGTCATGCGCGTACGGCAGGTTACGCTCATGACGAGCTGAGCTCATTTATCAGCCTGGAAGGGGTTAATATACAATTACCTAGATTTCCCTCTTATAGATTGCTGTGCTTACCTAATCGTTTTACGTACCCATTAAAAACACGGCCGGGGAGGCAGATAGGACTAGCACTGGGGGCAGCTGTGCAGAATATTCTTTTATATTGGGGATCGGTAGATCTGCCCACTCACCTGGGATGGCTTCACCGCTTGTGGAATATACTTGCTATGGAAAAAAATGAGTTAACTCTTGATAACCAAGGTGCATCATTTGGAGAACTATGGCGCCTTTAGTGGTCTCTTCTCGCAGGACTTTCAGGAATGAATGTGCCCAAAATATCTAAAGCCTAGTCGCGTTATGAACTTAAATGTATGATGTAGTTGTTGTCTTGTACTCATTGAAGAAAGCAGTATGAATCCGGGGTGGGTGGCCCAATTGAAAGTTGGGTTGTGATATGTTAGTTTCAGATAATTGGATGCCAAGAAATGCATGACTTTGTGCTCGGCCTCTAGATGGTTAAATATGCCTGTACTACCTTCTTTGGCATTGTTCGGAATAATGAGATTTGAACCTGTCCCATAAAAGTTTGATCCGATGAAATTTGGGATTAGGATGATTAAATCAGTAGCAATTGCCAAGTAAAGGTTATAAATACAGTTTCTTTCCAAAGCATTGGCATTGTTTACTAATAAAGTAACTTTAGTTGCCTTTCACATGTATGCACAGTTTATGAAAACAAAAAAGGCAGTCAATAATTCCGAAACAATCCTAACAAACCAAATAAAGTATTGCCAGTTGTGTAATTCCCATTTCAAAGATGTTACCGGACATCAGAACTAGTCAACATTCATACTTTTTGGCTTCAAAAGTCTGCATTTTGAGCATGCAAACAACTTCATCCGTGTAATCTTCCTCCGAAGCTGATTTTTTAAATAGTTTTTTATATATTTCTTGCAGTTTACATGGTGTGGCAATTGTGTTCACATTTGTAGAAACTCCTGTTCTCTTCCGGAGTGGGAAGAGTTTATTTAATGAATAAATATTTCTTGTAGTTATCAACTCTGTCCTGCGGGTGGCTGGTATCGACTACGCGAAGGCCTGTCCTATCCAATGTTCGGCTATACACTCGCCGGCTAAAGACTGCCGATAGTCTGTAATCTATTTATTGGAGTTTCTACGTAAACCGGAAGGTCCTCGTTGTGATGGGGAAATGTCGTCATCTTTCAAAAGCCTAAGAACCCTTCCAGACATTGAACACTACACATCCTGATGTCTCGAGACACCTACTTTTGACTGTTCCCAGTCACCAAGCAATGGACCGCCGTGAGCAATTGTCCTGGAACCAGGGGTGGGGAGTTGGTATGTGCGGGGGTGGGAGGTGAGGTGAGAAGTGCTGCTGCACCCCCTCTTAACACGGAGGTAGGTGCAGGAGAATAGACATACTGCTATACTGCTGCATTTACATATGTTACAACCCCATATAATAGAAGTTAATGGTCAAGCATAACTTATACGTAAAAACTTTTTCTAAGAAATTGCTGTTACAATGATGCAGGACCTTGAGGTTTTTTGTGTCCTTGAGCATTTTGAGCCATAAAACCAATGACACTGTGACGCCTGCACAGAAGTGGGCAAATGGAGAACTTCGTTTCAAAGGTTTCTTAAAACACCCAGATATCAAAATAAAACAAGCATTTACAATGCAATGGTTTCGCCTTTGGAAAAGTTAGAGCTATTGGCATTGTAAATGACAAATTTTGTATTTATGTGTTGGTTTTGAAAACAGAAATAAATGGCATTGTCATTTACATTGCCATTAGCTTAATCTCTCGCAAATGCCTCTCCCTACGCACGTTTCAGGTCCCTTCTCAAAACGCACTTGTTCTGTAATGCTCATCACTAATGCCCTTGTCTTGCGGACTGTCTTCTCCCTGCTGCTCGAGCGCCACATAAACCCTCACTTTATTGAATTCAAGTGCATGTCATCAGAGCTTTCAGGTAAACCATTGCCAAGAGAAAGATTTAAACGAGAAACATGGGCACACGTTTAAATCTCAAAGCAATCTTGGATTTGCAGTCTTTTTCTTCCTGTGCGCGAACTGTTTAAGCAATCCATAATTTTTTGACAATGCTAAACTAGAAACTAGGTCACTCGAGCATTAGGTAGGCCATCAGCGCCCTGTCAGCAGGTGGGATGAGGCGCGAGGAAGGAGATGAATGGGCAAAAAGGCGCAACATGCAGAGGGACACTTAGCCAGTAGCTCACGCCTTTGGAAGGGAAATGGAGCACCAAACTAAACGTTATTACCCACATTCGAGGTCTTTAAAGCGTCATCCTGGGAGGACCATATTTCGCAGAATGTAGCTGGAGGGGCGAGAAATTGCTCAGGATCAAAAGTAGAATATTTGCCCAAAGCTGGGCTTTAAAACCGGAAGCGGCAAATGCTCTTATCCGGGTTTTACTAACTAGGCCAATGATCTTCCACCTCCTAAAGTTCTTGAGCTATAGCCAAACACACACAGCGCTTGGTGAGGTCACAGGGACGAGTCCAGGGGTGCTGCATGCTGCAGAGCACCAGGGCAGTCCGGGTGCAGCATCCCTGCACCGTGAGCAGCTCCAGAAATCACAGAAACAATTGTAAAGACCGGTAAATAAGCCAGCCCTACCAAAAGAAGAAGCATAGACACACACATACAGAAAGACAACTTCCCCAACTCAATGTTTTATTTAATACACTGCTCTCCCCCGCCATTTTT
Organism: Lissotriton helveticus; assembly: GCF_964261635.1. NCBI lineage: Eukaryota > Metazoa > Chordata > Amphibia > Caudata > Salamandridae > Lissotriton > Lissotriton helveticus. The sequence continues at coordinate 521,060,548 of NC_136059.1, read as the reverse complement.
TTTTAACGTTTGTCAATTCCGCATACACTCTACAAGGGAGATTCGCCCTTTCTCAATCTTAGATCTGTAAATTAAGTATCACTTATTTGGGTGCAAGTAACAGCTGACATTTACAGCGTTTTGGAAACGCCTTTAGTGAGGTATTATGAACAGTGTGGAGAAAAACGAGATATTTGTAAAGAAGGCAATTCTGTGCCTGCCCATTGAAAGCACAAACTACTTCCTTGGGAGCAAGGGTCTGCTCGTTTCAAGGAAGAAATGCCACTCGGAACACCAAGAACCCAGCCCACGGCGTCATTTGTCGGCCTGGTGCATTCTGGGAGCTGTAGTCATCCACCTAGACAACGGATTGGCCTAAGGTAGCAGATGACGGTTGCTTGGGTATAGGATCAGGCATCCAGTAACCATTCGTATAAATGGTACCTCTGGGTATCTTAAACTACACCCTAAACGTGCATACTATGACTCATTCAAATCAAACATTTTATATACAAAGCAATTACACCCCCCCCCCCCCCCCCCCAAGAGCCGAATGTATTTTGTTTGATGGAAGCCCCCTGCACCCCTATAGATCTTCCCACCCCTACAAAAACAAACCTCTGCAGGTAAGGGGTATTAAAATGTATGAGCAGAGCGTACAAAACCGGTCTGTGAAAGCTTAATTTATCCTGCTTCACCTGGAGGCGCCTTGAGGCATGCCGATGCGTGGGAAGGGGGCGGGGCAAACGAGCACCGCACATTGTCTGAAGGTACTCTCTTTAATGGTTGCTCATTACTCTGTGCAGCACACATGCGCTCACGCTATATAAATCAAGGAATGCATTGAGAAGTGCACTTCTATCTAGCTGCAGGGCAGTAAAGTGATGCACATTAACGCACAGCAGGGATGATCATATTCCAAAAGATGACTGCACAAGGCTCGCGCTGACTGTAGCAGTGATTTAAATCCAGGCGAGGCGAGCTCTGCCTTTCATCCTTTCAGAGTCGGCGAGTGCGATAAAGATGGGGTACTAGTAATGTCGATTGACAGTGCTTAAGACAGAAAAGCTTTGTAAAACACGATATCAGACGTCCTACACTACAGAACAGCCTCCCAACCCCATCCTAGGGATGGAAGTTGAACCCCTCCCACCGCACTCCCCAAACCATGGCCTCCTCGCCCCGAGGGAGATGCGCCCCCTGCGTCTTACCCACCCGTGCGACGCAGCAGACCTCCGCCGAGCTGCCGTTGCCCATCCTGGCCGGCGCGGACACGGTGCCACGCTGTCGGAGAAGCTCCTCTGGAAGTTACAACATCTGGCGACGAGGCTGCGAGCGATCCTGCTCCGTGACTCATTCCCCTCCTCGCTCCCGGCGAGGTCCGGCAGCCGCAAACATCTGGATTCAGAGGGCTCCACTGGAACGTCACGAGAGGATCCGGAGGCAGAGATGGCAACAACAAACAAGCACCTACGAGGACAACGGACGGCGGGAGGGGGCGGGAGAGGACACGGACGGCGGGAGGGGGCGGGAGAGGACACGAAAGGCGGGAGGGGGGCGGGAGAGGACACGGACGGCGGGAGGGGGCGGGAGAGGACACGGACGGCGGGAAACGTGCACAGGACAGCGAGGGGGGCGGGAGAGGACACGGACGGCGGGAGGGGGCGGGAGAGGACACGGACGGCGGGAAACGTGCACAGGACAGCGAGGGGGGCGGAAAGGCACACGGAGGGGGCGGGAATGGACAGCGCATCTGAATTCACTTTCAGTGAAAGGGGAGGGAACGGGAAAAAACTTAACTCCGCCCTGGGAAAAAATCTCCGGAACGCCCCCGAATCTGGTCCAGCCTTGATGGACAGATCCGGCACTCAATGGCTAGCCTCCATTTATGGAGCTAGCCAATGAGAGCCGGGGGACGTTCCAGAAGTCCTTATTGTCGACATAGGATTTCACCTGCGCTGAAAAGCTGCGCAGAGCGCAGCCTTTCGGCAGGCGAAACCCAAAAAAGCGCTCGCCAGGCTGCCACGGTTTATTTTTGCATCTCGCTTTCACTTTAAAGTGAAACCCAGATGCAAAAATAAACACGCTGCAGAGCTGGTCTTTATGGGGCCATGTGTTTGAAACACATGGCCGCCACAAGATAAGAAAACTTTTGCGACAAACGTAAATCAGAGGAGCCCGTCCAAGTGGGCCGTCTGAAAAAAGAGAAAAGTCTACATCACGAAAAGCTCTTTCCCAATGGCTGGTAACCGTTTAGCATAAACGGTGACACCAGCCAATGGGAAAGAGGGGCGGGGCTTAAAGCCCTTTACTGAAGTTCTCTTTAAATCATAAAAGCTCGCCAGCGAGACTGCCCATGTGCGAAACCCACGCAGACATAAAAAAAATGATATAGTGAACACCACTTTTTTCTGGGGTTTGGCAATGCTTAATAGAGAGAAAGGGATGGGTAGTTGTGGATAATAAGTAATGTGGATAACGGGTAGTATGATAGTAAATAAACATGTTTAGTGGAAAGGACTGTTTATGGAAATTGTGCAAATTAGTTAAAGTACGAGTTACTTACCTTCGGTAACGATGTATCTGGTAGAGACGATTCTAGCCGCAGATTCCTTAACGTAGAATTATCCCCAGGCGTGAGACTGTATCCGGATTTTTTTTTTGCCATAGCATCCCTGCGCGCCGGGGGACGGCATCACGCGGCTCCGCCCAGGCGTTGTCCACCTATGTGATGTCAGCGAGGTCACATAAGTCACACCCTGGCGCGCCTATATCAGTTTTCTTCGGAGAACTTTTCCATGCCACGTGAGCCATCAGACAAAACTGTGGGAGTATGGGAACAGTGTCGGAGAGTAGAAAAATTGGAAAAAAGGAATGGTGACGAACACCACCATAAAGAGCAGTGTCAAAACTGCAGTACCCAAAGGCAGTGAAAGAAGAAAGAACAGCACAGCCCTGAGCAGCCACCTTGCCAGTACGTAGAAAGCCCCCCTCCTGCCACCCTCCCCCTCCACCATTCCCCCCCCCCTCGACAAGGAACACATGTAAAAATGTCATGACAACATGTAGCAGGACTACAACCCCAACCAAGAACAATGATGGGGAACCAGTCCAAGACAACCAAGGAAGGACAAGCCTCCAAGACAGCCCCCTCACAGAGTGTGGCAACCCCTCAAAGGATTAGTTACTTACCTGTAATCCTAGTTCTCTTCCAGGGGTATACTCATCAAAGTCATAAGCACTGAATAGTCCCGCACACGTGCGGGACCCCGGAGCAATAGCCAATAATATGCATATATCTACATATATATATATAAATACATATAAATACGCATAAAATAACCATATATATATATATAGATAATATGCATATACATATACATATGGAGCCCAAATATAACCATACTAGGCTTAAAAACTGCCATTATTGCCTGTAACAACTTTACATTTGCTAAATAAAGACATATAAATTACATTATATGACAATGCAAAGAAGAAAACACTGCCTTGGTTTTCTTTGAAACACACAACCTTTATTTTCAAAGGTAAAAACAGGCAGGATCATAGAGGCAGCTTTAGCCTAGATAGGCTGCATTGTGAGAAGTTGGCCTGATACGCAGTGCTCACTATTCTAGTGATCACTATGTATCAGTCCAAACAACCCTTATTGATGATTGGTTGTAAGTCAACCTTATAGACCAGCTATCCTAGTAGCATGGATACGAGCAGTCTAAGGCTAAGACTCTAGAGGGCGTGTTAAGCCAGCTGTTTTACCATCACATTACCCCTTGAACACCAAGTGAAAGGACACCACACAAGTTGTTATGAAAATAAACAGATATTTATTTATAACAAGACTACCCTGAACTCTTTATGAGTCAGGGAGCTAAGCACACAACAAAACTCTTACGAAAATACTTTAAGTCGCACAATTTACACAAATGCCCTAGGGGCACGAAAAACCATATACACAGTAAGTGGAATGCGAACTTGCTAGCAGGTAAGTAATACTTTTCTAGACTCAGGAATCGCTAGGCCTACAATTCTAAACACTGGGATTAGATGCAGGAGGCCTGTGGACGTCGTGTGCAGAGTGGGAACTCTCACGCGTAAGGCGGGAAAAAGTCTATGGAGGCTAGCAGTTGCAAAGTTACTGTTCTCGGGCGAACCCGACTAGGTGGGTCGAAAACAAGAGTGGATCCGAAAACTTAGGGTGTTGGACTATGCTGGAGCACCGGAGTACTCAGGTTACCTAGCCCAGGGGCTGCGGCTGCATAGGGTTGAAGTTGCGTCGGAAACCCTCGTTGAAGATCCAGGAGCCTGAAGAAAGAAGTTGCTGGCAGGCGACCAGTGAAGAAGTTCGAGGTGATCCAAGCCTGGATCAGGGAAGAAGAAACCTGTAAGCAGAGGGGACCAAGTTCTGAATCACTAGCCAGTGATTTGAGTGGGCACCAGGATGGCACCGGACGAAGTCACCTCAGCCAGGTTAGTGGGCGCTGCTGGGCTCTGCAGTCTCTCGGACCAGGAGGCATTGTCGGCGACCAGGATGGAGGTGCGAGCTGTCCCACGAAGGTTCTTGCTGTCGACGTCGCTGGACCCAGGATTGGGCAACAAGTCTTGGCAAATGCAAGGCCCACGCGGTGGACCTAAAATGGCATCTTGAGTGGACCAGGAGGGTCCAGGGTGCTCCTCTTTTGGAGGGGAGCAAGGGCTAGTCTGGAGCAACCAGATCAGCAGTGGTTGTCGTCGTGGAGCGTCGTGAGAGGGCCACTAGCCAACGGGCAAGCGACCTGGACAACGCGGTTGGCAGCAAAGAGCAGAAGGGCCCCACGCAGATCTCGTGGATGCAGGGGGGCTGAACTTCGGTGCTGGAGCTGCTCAGGGTCGGGGCTTCTCTTACCCCAAAGCACTCAGTCGAGGGTCACTCGGTGGTCGTGCTGGACAAGCGTCGTGCAGTTCTGAAGATGGCCGGTCCCTCGAGGTCTCGTCGCACCCACGGATCACAGCTGGGCTGATGATGTAGGTTGAGGTCAGAGGTGCCAGGGAAGCCGGTTCTCGTCGTGCTGGAGCAGTCTTGATCCGAAGGAGAGACTGGCAACAAACCGCGATGCTTGGTTGGTGCCTACTGCTGCAGGGTGACTACTCCTTAGTCACAAGGGAGAATCTTGGGAAGAAGTCTTGAGTTCCTTTCGTGGAAAGTAGTTTCAGGATTCAAAGATGATCTGATTTGGAAGGGGGCCAGTTCCTACCTTTATCCTGCAAAAAGGGGCTGGCACGCGACTAAGTCCTGCCCTATGGGTGGGACTAGGAGGGGGGTGGTTACACCCCTCTCCTTTGGCGGGCTTTCCCCAGATCAGGGGCTGGAGTGCCCCTGGAACTGGTTCCAGCCGGCCTATGCACAGAGAGCACCGGGGTGCCACTTGCAGTCACCTTCCTCTAAAGCCCTGCCTACCTAGGATACACAAAATCCTGTCTGGGACGGTGCTGGCACCGCCCCTGGCAGGAAACCCTTTGTCCTTGCCTCCTGGGCTGGGAGGACTCCCAGCAGCAGGAGGGCAGACTTGTGTCTCGGTGGCAGCATCCATTTTGTGGAGCTAAGGCTCTGTCTGACTTTAACCGGGGTTACAGGTTACATACATGTCGTGTCCCTCTAGAAGGGTGGAATGCTAACCCCTTTGCCAGAATTGGCGAGGGGTTAGTATTCCAATTCGTATGACACCTTACTCAACATGTTTTGATAAAGCGATACCAGAGTTGGCACATAACCGCGAGGATTATAATGCACTTAAGAGTATATGGTATGCGATATCATGGAAACGGCTAAGGGATGGATCCCGAAAGCCGCAGACAGGCTCAGCTCATGCCAGAGCACTATCTCACACGGTTCCAAGCACTCTGCCTTCAGGATTGTCAAGGCCTGCCATAGGAGTGACTGATAGGAGATCTGTGTGCCCATTTTAGGGATATAGGAATACTATATCTAAAGCAAAGGGTGATTACAACACCTTGCCCCAGCTGTCGTGCAGCCAGTTGTGTCAGATTTGGATGGCCAGCCAGGGGTGGCATAATACATGCTGTAGCCCCTGGTAGGCCCTGGGTACACCTATGCCCTGGGTACCTAAGGTACACTGTACAGGGACTGATAAGGTGACTCAGTATCCAATTAGATATGTACCTAAGGTACATGGAATCCATTTTACAGAGAGAGCAGTAGGCCTGGGGTCCTGAATAGCAGGGCCCCAGGTCAACTAAGTCAGAAAACCAGCAAAACACCAGGCAAAAAGTTGGGGGCAACCATAGTCAGGGATCTACCTTCCTACAGCATTGTAACAGAAAAATCTGGCGCCGTGCCTTTAAGACCTCTGTGAGCCTCCAGGCTCCCATCATGCACCACAGGTGACAGGTCAGTTCTTTTGGACGGCGTATAACAGTGTGATAACTGCATGGGTAACATGTAAAATAGACAGCTCTGGTATTCGCCCGGGGAGGCGGGTGGGTGTGCTTATGACTGATGAGTATACCGCTGGAAGAGAACTAGGATTACAGGTAAGTAAGAACAATTGTTACTTACCTGTAAACAGGTGGTTCTCCAGTATTGGTGTCTTTCATAGATTCACATGCTTGAATATTCCCCGTCGTCGAAGTGGGAGTCCCACGGTACATAAAAATAGCAATAATGCTAATATATATATATGTAATAACATAATACATGATAACCTAGAGATAATATACACTGAAAAACCTCTACAATGGTTCTTCCATAGGAATACATTATAAGAGAAAAAACTCATTTGTAACATATCAGAGTCATTATGTTAGTCCAAACTGCAGCCAATCAGGCTCAAGCACCCTCTAGAACCTTTTCCTCAGAAGCTCAAGCCCTCAGATTTTCGTAGCACTAGTGATAATAGCGTATGAGGAGAAGAGAGCCTCTGAGGGGAGGAAGGGTGGGTCGCATGTGAATCTATGAAAGACACCAATACTGGAGAACCACCTGTTTACAGGTAAGTAACAATTGTTCTTCTCCAGTATTAGGGGTGTCTTTCATAGATTCACATGCTTGAATAGAATAGATAGCAGTAACCTCCTGAGCTGGGATTGCTAACACATTCTCCAAACTGGAAGACAAGAAAATACAGCTTAAAAGCATATAGCAATCACAGAAAGAAATGGAGGAGGGAACAGAGGCTCACCTTTTTTAAAAAGATGACAAAGCACTGCTTGCCCCACTGCGGTATCCGCTTCATTGATGGAATCCAAACAGTAATGTCTGGTAAAGGTGTGCCTGCTTGACCATGTCGCCGCCCGGCAAATCTGGTGCAGAGGCACCCCAGCAAACAAAGCTGTGGATGACGCCATCGCTCTCGTCGAATGTGCCTTCACTGAACACTGTAAAGGCTTGCCAGCTTGCTGGTGACAGAAGGATATGGCTGCTGAGAGCCATCTTGCAATTGTTTGTTTTGTCACTGAGTGTCCCCTCCGCATTCTTCCATATGCTACAAATAGTTGATCGGATTTGCGGAAAGGGGCAGTCCTGGAAATGTAAAACTTTAGACAACGTTTGATGTCTAAGGAATGTAGTCGTTCTGCCGGTGATCTTGGATCCGGGAAAAAAGTCTTCAAGAAGACAGGTTCGTTCAAATGGAAATCAGTAGGTACTTTTGGCAAAAACGAGGGATTGGTACGAAGAGACACTCCATCGGGTTTAAATTGTAAATACGGAGGCTTGATCGTGAAAGCGTGAAGATCGCTTACACGACGAGAAGATGTTAAGGCCAAAAGCAATGCAACCTTCCAGGTAAGAAACTTGATGTCTATCCTGTGAATTGGCTCAAAAGGAGGCTTCATAAGCTGTGACAAGACCACATTGAGGTGCCATGCCGGAGGAGGGCGCCTAATAGGAGGAAAGTTCCTGAAGAGACCTTTAAAGAACTGTCTGATTATTCTGGAGGAGCAGAGAGACGTTGAACCATCGTGTCGAAAACGCGAAATAGCTGCCAGAAAGACTCTCAAGGTGGCATGAGAGAGACCAGACTGAGCGAGGCTCAAAAAGAAAGGCAAAAGTTGCTCCGGAGTGGAGTTGACTGGATGGACACCGGATGCAGTACACCAATGACAAAAACGCTTCCACTTTAGCTTGTAAGCTTTAATGGTTGATGGAGCTCTAGCAGAAGCTAAAATGTCTCTGCATTCCTGGGACATATCTAAATTTGCGAATTCGATGTATTCAGGTTCCATGCCCATAACTGAAGCGTGGTTGGGTCTGGATGGCAAATTTGACCTTCGTCCATCGTCAGGAGGTCTGGACGTGGAAGCAGACGAATGGGAGCGCATAGGGATAACAGAAGAAGTTCTGAGAACCAAGCCTGTCTGGGCCAACGAGGGGCGATCAGGATCAAGTGGCAGGATTGCCTGCGCATCTTCCACAACGTTCTCGGCACCAACGGGATTGGAGGAAATGCATAAGCAAACAGGCCGCTCCAATCCATGAGAAGGGCATTTCCGCTGGACTCTGGATGGGGATGCCAGCTCGCAAAGGCGGGGCACTTCAGATTTAGTGGGGTTGCAAAAAGGTCTATCATGGGATGACCCCAACGGCGGAAGACCATGTCCAGAGTAGGTTGATGTAATTCCCACTGAGTGGATGACGTGGACCTGCTCAGAGAATCCGCAAGGATGTTTGATACCCCCGGCAGATGGACCGCCGTTAAAGAAATTTGATGACGAAGAGCCCAATCCCAGATCCTTTGAGCTAGTCGAGACAGTGGCTGAGATCTTGTGCCGCCCTGTTTGTTCATGTAGTGCATGCTGGTGGTGGTGTCCGTTTGCACCAGCACAGACTCTCCCTGCACTACGGGCAAAAAGGATCGGAGCGCTAGGAAGATCGCCATCAACTCCAGCCTGTTGATATGCCAGGTTCGCTGTGCCGTCGTCCACTTGCCCTTGATTGAAAAGTCTAGGAGATGAGTGCCCCAACCTTCCATGGATGCATCTGTGGTCAGCGTTAGATCCGGGGAGTGGACTAGAAATGAAGTTCCTTTGTCTAGATTGGATGGTTGTTTCCACCAAAGCAGACTGTCCCTCATGCGGGATGAGACTCGCACTAGGTCGTTGAAAGACCCTGACACTTGGCGCCATTGCAGGTCCAATTCCTCCTGTATAGGGCGAGTGCGCAACCTGCAATTCGGGATCAGGCCGATAGAGGACGATGCCATCCCTAGAAACGACTTCAACGTCCGCACAGAAACTGACTGCTTTGAACGGATGAGGGTGACCAGACGGACTATCTTTTGCTGTCGTTCTTGAGAGATGAAGGCTTTTGACAGGTCCGTGTCTAGAATCGCTCCCAGGAAGTTTCTTCTTTGCAACGGAGCAAGGTGTGACTTGTCCATGTTGATGGTCAAACCCAGTGACTCGAACGTCTGCAGGCAGAGATCTGTGTCGTGAGCCAGCTGTTGAGGGGATGGGGATTTCAGAAGGCAATCGTCCAGATAAGGAAAGATTTGCACTCCCTGAAGACGCAGATGAGCCATGACCGGAGCCAAAACTTTCGTGAAGACACGAGGTGCCGATCGTAGGCCAAAAGGCAGCACCTTGAACTGGTAGTGCATGTGCCCCACTTTGAACCTCAGAAATTGGCGATGCTGTTGGAGAATTGGCACATGAAAATAGGCGTCTTGCAGGTCTATTGTTGTTAGGAAATCTCCGCTGCAGAGAAGTCGCAAGACTTCCGATAATGTCAGCATGCGGAAAGATTGTTGTTTTAGAAAGAAATTGAGTGCTCTTAAATCCAGAATGGGCCGCCACTCCCCCGTCTTCTTGACAATGAGGAAAAACCGTGAGTAGAAACCTGTCCCTCGCTGAGATATAGGAACCACTTCGACTGCACCCTTCTCTATTAGAAGACGAACTTGATGTTGCAATTCCTCGAAATGGGGAGGTGGCGGACCTGATGGAGGAGAATTTGGAGGAAAATCTGTGAACTCCAAGGCGTGACCCTTGCGTACAATGTCTAATACCCATTGGAACGATGTTATCAGAGACCATTGGGAATAAAACTGCGAGATTCTCCCTCCAACTCCGTGTGCAACCTGAAAGTCATTGGCGTTTGTTGGTGGAGCCCCTATAATTTGATTTTCCTCTATAGGGTTTAGACTGTGGCTGTCGATTAGACTGCTGGTTGGAGTAACGCTGATTTCCTTGATTGTACTGGCGGTACTGAGAATGTCCTCCTCGAAAAGTGGTTGAAGACGAGCCTCGTCCACGCGCACCACGAAAGGCTGCTTCTTGAATTGCAAGGATCCCAGCGACTTTGCCGTATCGATGTCTTTCTTTATTGATTCAAGTGCCTCATCAATGTGAGAGCCGAAGAGAGACTCACCGTCAAATGGCATGTCGAGTATCTTCGACTGTACCTCCTGTCTAAATGATGTGGATTTAAGCCAACCCTGACGGCGGAGCGCCGCAGCACTGGCAAGGATACGGAAACCAGTACTTGCCACATCAATCGCACAGTCGATCATCTCTTCTGATGCCCTCATGCCATCTTGAAGGATCTGTTGCGCCTCCGCTCTGGACGCCTCTGGAATTAGGGATACCAGGGCAGAAAAATCCGACCACATTTGCCGGTCGAAACGACCCAAAATGGCCAAAGCATTTGCGGCACGGACTGACGTAGACGCCATGGATGAACATTTTTTCCCAATTGCATCCAAACGCCGACCCTCTCTATCAGGTGGAGTGGTGATAGGAGTCGCAGGGTTACGTGATAGTCGTTGCGCCGCCTGTGTTACCACGGAATCTGGCTTAGGATGCGAAAGCAAACAAGCGGGGGATCCAACTGGAGCTTTGTATTTCTTCTCCAGACGAGGGAGTTGAGCAGGCAAGGAATTAGGAGCGTGCATGATCTTTATACCCTCTTTCCATACAAAGTCGATAATAGGTATGGTGTGGATTTGTTTGTAAGGTTGGTTTTTTAAATCATGGAGAAAACAGTCTTCCTGTCGCTGTGCTCTCGGAAGTTTAAAGCGGTCCGCCACTTTATTCATCAAAACATGGAAGCTAGCGATGTCAACCGGAGGTGAATCACCAGCGTCTGCCTGCTGAGGAGAGGGCGTCTGTATTCGATAATCATCGAAGTCCGCCATATTTGGGTCCTGGTCCTCATCAGTATCCTGGGGTACTTCCCCTTCCTCTCTATCCGACTCCGCCTCATCCGCAGCAACATGATGCGAAATTGTGGGAACAGCAGGACGGGGTCGTTCTGGCTCTGTAGAGTGCTGAGGGTGAGTAGGGCCAGGCGTCTCTGATGTTGCATGGGCTGGTGTACCCTGAGGTGTCGGAGAAAATCTTCTATTGTAGTCGTCCAGCATGTGCTGGAGGTTGGAAAACAAAGACACCGGAAAATGTGCCATAGGAACCTGAACATATTGTTCATCTTGCTGGTCAACGTCCTCCTCATCATTCTCAGAACTTGAGTCCTGACATTTAATGATTAAGTCCGATGGACTATGTGCATCGCCAAGGACATCATCATCATCCCCAATGGATTCTGTTTCGTGGTCAGTAGCCATCATTGGTGAGGGTGGCTGGTCAGTAGCCATCATTGGTGAGGGTGGCTGGAGAGTAGGAGGTGGCAATTGGAGAGTAGACTCCTTGCAACTGGTCGTAGAAGGCAAAGGCACTAGGGGCATAGTGGCGAAAGAACCCATCACTGACGTGGATGCTGCACGTTCTGGCCGTGATCCTGAAGATAAAGGTAAAACTGGTGTTAACGTAGACGTCGTCGTCGACGAGCCAGTTGTGTCGACAGCGGTCGTCGACGATGGAGCAGTCAGAGACGATGCCTTCTTCAAAATAGTCGACGACGAGCGTTTTGGCTCAGCCGTCGACAGTGCCGTCGTCGACGGAATCTTCGTCGACTGACTCTTCGTCGATGGAATCGTCGTCAACGAATCCTTGGATGTCATCTTCGTCGACGAAGCCTTCGTCGACGGTACGGAAGTCGTCGACGAGCTGGTCGACGGAACTGTCAGCGTCGACGGGACCTTCGTCGACGCGGAACTCGACGTCGGAACCTTCACCGTTGACGATGATTTCTTCGTCGCCGGTAGTTTCTTCGCCGACGAGACAATTGGGATCGTCGACGAGACAGAGTAGGCAGAAGCTCTCGTCGACGTGCAAGACGCCGACGAAACAATAGTCGACGACGAGGAAGCAGACGAAGTCGTCACTGAAGTCGTCGACGAAGACACCGCAGCCAACTTCGTCGATGGAATGGTCGTCGACGAGCCAGTCGACGACCGCGGTGTTATAAGTGTAACAACACTTATAGAGGCTGGAAATGCCGCCTGAGAGCCAGGTCTCGTGGGCGTCGCCACAGATGGTACTTGTGCCACTGTCAAAGCCAGCTTTTTCTTCTTCATAAAAGGAGAAGGTAACTCCTGAACACTGCCACGCTTGGAAGCGACAGTAGAACAGCCTGACTGAAAACTTTCTGCGTCTGATAAGACATCCTCTTTGTCCTGAAGGCGCTTCAACCACAGAAGAAGACGACCTTCCCTGTCTCAGAGTCTTGGCTGGAAAAGCTCTACAGAATTTACAGTCAGCCACCTTGTGTTCTGGATATAAGCAGTAAATACACTTTTGGTGGGGGTCCTTTTCAAACAAACGTAGCTTCCCACAGGAAGAGCAAGGTCTAAACAAAGACTTCTTACTTGACATCTTGTAGAAAGAACAAATGAAGTAATAAACTTGAAGAAAACTGAGCAGAGCTCAGGGAGACTCCCTTCACACGACGTGCGGTAGAAAATCGGAGGGCTTGAGCTTCTGAGGAGAAGGTTCTAGAGGGTGCTTGAGCCTGATTGGCTGCAGTTTGGACTAACATAATGACTCTGATATGTTACAAATGAGTTTTTTCTCTTATAATGTATTCCTATGTTAGAACCATTGTAGAGGTTTTTCAGTGTATATTATCTCTAGGTTATCATGTATTATGTTATTACATATATATATATTAGCATTATTGCTATTTTTATGTACCGTGGGACTCCCACTTCGACGACGGGGAATATTCAAGCATGTGAATCTATGAAAGACACCCCTAATACTGGAGAACTAATCCTTCTCTTCCAGGGGATACTCATCAATAGTCATAAGCACTGAATACAGTAGCAAGCCCATCCCATACCCTCCGGATGAATACCAGACTCTCTAAACAGTACACTAATAAAGATATTACCCAAACAAATTCCTCAGGGATGCCTGACCAACTTGGGCATCCGCCTGAGTATCAGAAACAAGGCAGTAATGGCGGGCAAAGGTGTGAACCCAACGCCATGTAGCTGCCTTACAAATTTCATGAACAGGAACATTTTTAAGCATTGCTATAGTAGCAGCCTTTCCTCTAGTGGAGTGCGCTCTCGGTCTACCCGGGAGCTGTTTCCGTGCCAACTGATAACATAACAAAATGCATGAGACAATCCATCTAGAAATGGACCTCTTAGAAGCAGGCAAGCCCGTATTCAGAGGACCGTAGTTCACAAACAGATGATCAGTCTTTCTAGCACTCTTAGTTTTATCAAGGCAAAACTTCAAAACTCTTTTCAAATCCAAAGAGTGTAGAGCTTTTTCAGCTGAAGAGCTTGGATTAGCAAAAAACGTAGGTAGTGTCACTGACTGATTAATGTGAAAATCCGAGACTACCTTAGGAAGGAATCTTGGATGAGTCCGAAGCACCACTCTATTCGCATGGAAAACGAGATAGGGTTCTGTAGCACAAAAAGCCTGAATCTCGCTCACCCTGCGCGCAGAGGTGATAGCTACAAGGAAGGACACCTTCCACGACAGATGTTAAAGGGAGGCCTTATGTATAGGTTCGAATGGAGGATCCATCAATTTAGACAAAACCACATTAAGCTCCCAAGGAGGCGAGGGAGCCCTCACGGGAGGATACACTTTCCTGAGACCCTCCAGAAAATCCTTCACAACTGGCATTTGAAAGAAAGACACCTGGGTAGGGGACTTTCGATATGCTGTTATTGCTGCCAGATGGACCTTAATAGAGGAATACTGTAAGCCTGCTTTGGCCAAAGAAAGTAAGTATGGTAACAGTACCTGTTCCTGACCTCGAATCGGGTCATGACCTTCAGCAGCACACCACATGAAAAACCACTTCCACTTGAAAGCATACGTCTTCCTTGTAGAAGCTCTCCTTGCCTCTCTTAAAATATGCATACAGTCCTGCGAGAGGCCTAGATGCCCATACTGGACGAACTCAGGAACCATACTGCTAGCTTCAGGGACGACAGGTTGGGATGGAACACCCTGCCGTTCTCTCTCGTCAGCAGATCCGGACAGCAAGGAAGCCTCCTGTGCTGTACTTTGGATAGATGCAGGAGATCCGGTTACCACCATTGGCGAGGCCAATCCGGAGCCACTAGAATCATGTCTGTCTTCGACTTGTACAGCTTCTTGATCACCAGGGGAATGAGTGGAATCGGTGGAAAAGCGTAGAGTAATTTCTCTGACCAGTCCATCCATAGAGCATTCCCCTTGGACCCTCGTTGTGGGTACCTGGACGCGAAGACGAGGCATTTTGCGTTGTCGGCGTCCGCGAAGAGATCGATTTCTGTTGACCCCCAGGCCTGGAAGACATCTCTTATCACTTCGTCTTTTAAGACCCAGTCGTGTGCTTCTGCGAAGTGTCTGCTTAGGTCGTCTGCCTGGACGTTGAGGACACCGGGCAGATGGACAGCTGAAATTGTCATACCCCGAGCCAGAAGCCACTTCCAGATTGCCTGTGCTTCCAGCGACAGAGGCCTGGATCTCGTTCCGCCCTGCTTGTTCAGATAGTACATCGTTGTTGTATTGTCCGTCTGAACAAGCAGAGAGGATGACTTGAGCGCTGGAAAGAAAGCCTTGAGAGCTAGATGGACAGCTCCGAGTTCCAACATGTTTATGTGATACAGCTTTTCTTTCTCTGACCACACTCCTTGAACTTGAAGGGACCCCAGATGGGCGCCCCATCCCTGCAGGGACGCATCTCACCAGCGATCGTCTGGGCATGTCCTCTTGAAATGGCACTCCCACTACCAGATGACTCCGCTGCATCCACCATCGAATGGAGATTTGCACTGACAGAGGTAGTGACAGTTTGTCTTCCCAACGGTTTGAAATGAATATGCTACTTACCAGTATGCATCTGTTCTTGGCATGTAGGGCGGCTAACATTCATATCTATGCATAGATCGCCGCCTAGTGTTGGGTCCGGATGATTGCACATTGTTGTCCTGGAAGAGTCTTCGAAGTATCACGAGATAGGTGGCTCCTCCCCTGGACTACAGTGCGCATGGGCATCGACTCCATCCCCAGATTGTTTTTAGCCATTGTGGCAGAGATGGAGTGAAATAGTGTAAAGGATGTCCATGCTAATGATGAATGTAAGAGTGTGTCTGCAGCCGCTACGGGCACCGGGGAGGAGGGGGGGCGATATGAATGTTAGCAGCCCTACATGCCAAGAACAGATGCATACTGGTAAGTAGCCTATTCAGTTCGAGGCATGTGGGCTGCTAAATTCATATCTATGCATAGAATACATAGCAGTCCCTCCATTAAGGGCGGTTGCCCGTGCCAGCTGCAGAAGTCTGAAAGAGTGTCTTGAGAACAGCCTGTCCTACAGCTGCTTGCTGCTTGGAATGCACATCTACACAGTAATGCTTGGTAAATGTGTGTGGTGTAGACCATGTGGCTGCTCTACAAATGTCTTCCAAGGGAATGTTCCCTAGGAAAGCCATGGAGGCCCCCAATTTGCGTGTGGAGTGCGCCCTTGGGGGTATTGTTAAAGTGCGTTTAGCCTTTTGATAACAGATTTGAATGCATTTAACAATCCATCTGGCTATTCCTGCTTTGGAAATGGGGTTGCCTTTGTGCTGTGCTGAGAAGGCAACAAAAAGTTGTTGCGTCTTTCTAAAGGGTTGTGTTCTGTCAATGTAGTACATTAGCGCCCTTCTAACGTCTAATGTATGAAGCATTCTTTCTGCTACCGTTTGTGGGTTTTGGAAAAATGCAGGCAGGTCAATAGTCTGGTTGATATGAAACTGTGACACCACCTTAGGAAGGAATTTGGGGTTAGTGCGGAGCACCACCCTGTTAGATTGTATTTGGATGAATGGCTCTTGGATTGTGAGCGCTTGCAGCTCACTAACACGTCTGAGCGACGTGATAGCAATGAGAAAAGCCACTTTCCACGTTAGAAACTGAATTTCGCAGGAGTGCAGTGGCTCGAAAGGTGGGCCCATCAGCCTAGTGAGGACCACATTGAGGTTCCACACTGGAGCTGGTGGTGTTCTTGGAGGAATGACTCGCTTCAGTCCCTCTAGGAAGGCTTTAATGGCAGGCACCCTGAAAACAGAGAGATGCTGCCTATTTTGTAGATAAGCCGCTATGGCGGATAAATGTATCCGAATAGAAGCGTACGCTAGATTGCATTTGTAAAGATGTAACAAATAGCAGATGATGTTAGGAATGGACGCATCGAGCGGGTTGATATTGTTGTCCGCACAGTAAATGACAAACCGCTTCCATTTTGCAGCCTAGCAAGCTCTGGTAGTGGGCTTTCTTGCCTCCCGGATGATGTCCATGCATTCGGGAGGCAGGTTGAGGTAGCCAAATTCTAAGACTTCAGGAGCCAGATCGCCAGATTGAGCTGTTGCGGATCTGGATGCTGAATGTCGCCATGGTTCTGCGTCAAGAGCCTGGATGTGAGATGCAGGCTTTGATGCGGTACCACGGAAAGTTCTAGAAACGTGGTGTACCATGGTTGGCGTGCCCATGTTGGAGCAACCAGGATGAGAGTCATCGAGTGTTGCTTTAGCTTTCTTGCCACCAGCGGAATAAGAGGCGCTGGGGGAAAAGCGTACGCAAATTTGCCTGACCAGTTTATCCATATCGCATTCCCCTGCGACTCTGGGTGAGGGAACCTGGCGGCAAAGCTTTGGCATTTTGCGTTTTCCCTTGTGGCAAACAGGTCTATCTCCGGATGACCCCACTGCTGGAAGTACGGGTGGAGTACTGATGGATGTATCTCCCACTCGTGCATTTGATGGCTGTACCTGCTGAGCAGATCCGCCATCTGATTGTCCTTGCCTGGGAGGTGTTCCGCCATGAGGAAAATGTTCCTCTGAATGGCCCACTTCCACATGCTCTGAGCCAGGTGAGACAGCTGTGGTGAGTGAGTACCTCACTGCTTTTGTATGTAGTACATGGCAGTCATGTTGTCCGTCCGGATCAACACGACCTTGTTGCACAAATGTACTTTGAAGGATTTCATTGCCATGATGATTGCCATCAATTCCAGGTAGTTGATGTGCAACTTCTGTTGCTGGGTGGACCACAGTCCCTGCACAGTGTAGTGGAGCACATGAGCTCCCCACCCTTGGAGAGATGCGTCCGTCGTCAGGATAATCTGTGGCACTGGCTCTTGGAACGGTCGTCCCTTGCAAAGGTTGTGTGGATTCCACCAATGCAGAGAGTTGTATGCCCGACCGGTCACCAACAGTAGGTCTGTCAGTTGTCCCCGAGCCTGTGTCCACTGATTTGCCAAGCACTCTTGGAGCGGGCGCATGTGCAACCTCGCGTGCGGGACTATGAAGATGCAGGAGGCCATCATGCCTATCATCTGCATGAACACTCTCGCTGGTAGGGAGTGTTGCGGTCTGAACCTTTGGATCAGCGACTGAACGTTGTCGATCCTGACCGGGCTTGGCTGAGCCATAGCAGTCACGGTGTTTATTGTCGCGCCCAGATACTGCCGTACATGGGCTGGTTGAAGGTGTGACTTTGGGTAGTTTAGGGAGAACCCCAGACTGTGAAGGAGGTGAATAGTGTGGGACATGTCCGCGGCGCACTGATGTTCCGACTTGGCTTGAACAAGCCAGTCGTCCAGGTACGGGTAGACATGTATGTTTTGTCTTCTGAGGTGCGCCGCCACTGTCGCCAGACACTTCGTAAACACTCTGGGGGCAGTAGTCACCCCGAAGGGTAGAACTTTGAATTGATAGTGCCTGTTTAGAATGGTGAACCTGAGGTATTTCCTGTGGGATGGGTGGAGTGGGATGTGGAAGTAAGCATCCTTGAGGTCCAAGGTTGCTAGGAAGTCCCCTTGATTTAGCAGGGGAAGAATTTGTTGTAGTGTCAGCATGTGGAAGTGTTCTGACAGTATGTACATGTTGAGGGGGCGCAGATCCAGAATAGGTCTGAGGGATCCGTCCTTTTTTGGGATGAGGAAGTACAGGGAATAGACTCCTGCGCCTTCCTCTGCCACGAGCTCGATTGCGCCTTTTTACAGCATTACCAAGACTTCCTGCTGCAATAAGTGCAAGTGCTCTGCCGACATAGGACGGTGTCTTGTTGGGGGGAGTGGATGTTAACTCCAAACAATAACCGTACTGGATACGTTTTCTCACCCACCTGTCTGTGGTGATGGACGTCCAGACTGGCAGGAACTGCTGGAGTCTCCCCCCCGACAGGTGTTGGATGGTCGGGGGGCAGTGACAGAGAGTCACTGTTTATTGGCGGCAGAGGAACGGGAGTTGTTGTTCCCTCTGCCTCTGCCCTTGGAACTGTTACCTCTGTAAGCTCCTCTACCCTGCTTGGGGTACGAGGATTGTGCACCACCCTTTGTGTATTGTGATTGTTGACCCAAGTGTCCTCTGGTAACACCACGCGCTCCTGAGCGACGAAAAGTGCTTCCCCTGAACTGTTGTGACTGAAGCGCCCCCATGGACTTAGCAGTCTCGTTGTCCTTTTTAATTTTTTCAAGGGTGGTGTCTACATCTGGACCAAACAGTCTGTCAGGATTGACGGGCTGGTTGAGGATTGTAGTCTGGATGTCAGGCTTAAATCCAGATATGCGAAGCCAAGCTTGTCGCCTCAACATGACGCTAGTGTTAATCCCCCTAGCCGCTGTATCTGCCACATCAAGTGCACACTTTATTGCAGCGTTTGAGATACGCTTTCCCTCTTGTATGAGCATTTCGGCTGCTTCCTTAAACTCATCAGGTAGGTGTTGAAGGAGCTGTTCTAGGGTGTCGTAATGCGCCCTATCGTATCGTGCCAATGGTGCCTGTGTGTTTGCAATACGCCATACATTGGCAGCCTGCGCCGCCACCCTCTTGCCGGATGCCTCAAGCACTTTCGACTCCTTGTCTGGGGGAGGAGCTTCACCCGTGGTTTGGGAGTTTGCCCTCTTGCGGGTATTGGCGACCACCAACGAGTCTAGAGGCAACTGTCCTCGAATATATGCAGGATCTCCAGGTGCTGGCCTGTATTTTTTCTCGATACGTGGGTTCACCACTCTCGCCCTGGTAGGTTCCTTAAAGATCTCTGGGGCATGTTTAAGGACACCTTTAAGCATAGGAAGTATTTTAACTGTTCTTTCTGAGACAGAGAAAGTGTCAAACAAAAAGTCTTCCTCCACCGGGTCAGCATGCATGTCCACATTATGATTAGCTGCTGCCCGTTCGATTAAAGCATTAAATGCTGCAGAATCCTCTGTTGGAGATGTACGTGCCCCAAAACCCTGTGGATCTTGTACCACCTGATGTCCACCTTGGTCCCCCGTGTCGTCATATGAGTCCTGCTGAACATCAGGGTCATTGTCAACCGGGAAATTGTATTGGTCCTCTTGTTCATCATCCTCTCCTCCTGATTGGTTCGGGGAAGGTGATGGACTCCTTCTCGGTGGTGGCAGAATAGGCTCAATAAGGGAAGGAATGTCCTGTGTTGGCCTCTTCTTCTTCAGTGGAATAACATAGGATTCCAGTGGTTGGGAAGTGATTTTCCTCTTATAAAGGGTCAATTTCCCTGTTTGGGCATCGATGTAATGCTCAGATTGGTCTTCTGAGGCTTGAGATTGATCTGAGCGGCTCTTTTGCGTCGACGGATCCGACAGTTTTGGCACCGATGTTGTTGCAAATGCCTTTGGGGCCACCTTCGGTGGCAGAGTGTAAAGAAGCTTGCTCGAGGACTTCGGAGGTGTGTCCACCGATTTTGAAGCCGATGGCGTGGAAGCCGTGGACGACAACGTCTTCTCCCGAATACGTTTCAGGGAGTCGGTGACCTGCTTTGTGAAGGAGGTAGAGGGTTTTGTAACCGACGGCCATTGTTCGGTGGCGTCGGAGTCCCTTGGTGTCGACGGTATTTGCGTCGACGAATCTTCGGCTGCAATGTGTCGCGGCTCCGTTGAAGGCTTTGGCGCCGACGCCGTTGCTGCAGATCCGGCATCCTTGTGCCGATGTGTTGTGCCAGCGGCCTTCGAGTCGTGGCTTTTAGTCGACTTTGGGTCGACTGGGCGTTTACTTGACGGCGCCGTAGGAGCGTCCGAAGGCGTGTCAACAGTTTTAGATGTCCACGCCGGAGCAACCGTGGTCGACGCCTGATGGACGGCCTTCTTGGAGGAGGGTTCCTTGTGCACCTTCTGCGGCGCTGTCGACTCGACAGCCTTCTTCGACTTTAGTGGGCCGGAGGGCGACTGAGTCGATGAAGGAGCAGGCTTCGATATTTTTTGTAGGACGTCGGCCATTTTAGGTGTTGTCGAATCCGTAGGTTTCGGTTTCGATTTCGGCTGGACGTCGGCCATCTTGGGTGCCGTAGAATCCGAAGGTTTCGGTTTCGATACGGGCAATGGCGGCTCCGCTTGAGTGTCCGTGGCCGGGCCAGAAGGCGGGGCCGGGGATAGCGGTGCAGGGTCGTGGGTAAGGCCGAGTGGCGATCCCGTGACCGGAGCCTGAATAATGTAGACTTCGGGGCATAGCTCTTCCTCTGAGCTATCTTCCGCGGCCCCATAAACTTCTTCGTCGTCCCCTACCTCCTCGACGTATTCAAGGTCTTGGGCCTGTCCTTCGACGTATTCCTCTGGATCGGCCTGGACCTCCGTCGACGGTGGCGAAATCTGGAGATGATGGCTATCGCCTTCTTCCGCGGGGTCGTCGAATATGTTGTCGGGTGCCGGTGTCGCTCGCTGGGCCTCCAGGCGCGCCGCGCGCCGATGCTTGAGCGTCTTCTTGGACCTGAACTTAGAGCAGGCCATGCAGTTTTCTTCGTTGTGGTCCGGTGACAGGCATTTATTACAGACCGGATGCACATCGATGTGTGGATATTTGGATCCACAGACGGGGCAGAACTTGAACGGGCTCCGCTCCATGTTAAGTTCGTCGGGGTCTTGCTGCGACGAGAGGGCCTCGATGTCCGAGGAGTTACTTGACTCCGTAGATTTCCGGCTCAGAGAGTCGGACGACGCTCGAGACCGTACGCAAACAATACCGACGCTGGAAACGAAGGCCTTTTGGCCTTTTGTTCAAAGTTTATCGGTTCCGACACGGAGACGCCGAAACCACATCCGAACCCAATGGCGGAAAAAAACAATCTGGGGATGGAGTCGATGCCCATGCGCACTGTAGTCCAGGGGAGGAGCCACCTATCTCGTGATACTTCGAAGACTCTTCCAGGTCAACAATGTGCAATCATCCGGACCCAACACTAGGCGGCGATCTATGCATAGATATGAATTTAGCAGCCCACATGCCTCGAACACTGGGACCACTGATCCTCCAGCCACTGTTGCAGAGGTCTCATGTGCAGCCTGGCGTTCGGGACGAGGAAAATGCAAGACGCCATGGACCCTAGCAGAGACGAGATCTGTCTGGACTTTGGTCGAGGAGTCTTTAGTAAGGTTTGACATTTGAGGCGAATGGAGGATAGTCTCTCCTCCGAAGGATACGCTTTTGCGTCCTTTGAATCCAGAAGTGCGCCCAGATAGTGTATCCTCTGTGTGGGGTTGAGGATAGACTTTTTGAAGTTCACGTGCAGGCCCAGCCTCCGCAGCTGGTGTATGCAGAACGTGATATGTTGCTGAAGCAGACTCGGAGACGCACTCTTTAGCAGCCAATCGTCTAGATAGGGATAGACGAAAATATGTCTCTTCCTTAGGAAAGCCGCTACGACTGCCATGCACTTTGAAAAGGTGCGAGGAGCTGACTTTAGCCCGAAGGGCAAGACTGCGAACTGGTAATGACTGGTTTGTATGCAGAACCTTAGAAATTTCCGATGCTTTGGGGCAATGGGGATGTGAAAATAAGTATCTTGAAGATCTATGGAGCACATCCAGTCCTTTTGATGCAGAAGTGGAATTATTTGATGTAACGCCAGCATTCTGAACTTCTCTCGCCGAATGAACTGATTGAGGCGCCTGAGATCTAGTATGGGCCTGAACTCCTTGTTTGGACCTTTCTTTGGAACTAGAAAGTATCGGGAGTAAATGCCTTGTCGACGTTGTGCCCTCGGGACCTCCTCAATGGCTTTCTTTAAGATTAACGTAGACACCTGCTGCTTCAAAAAAAGAAGTCGATGGAACACAGACTTTTGAGGAGGGATGGAAGGTGGGGGAGACTTGAATCTGATTGCATATCCATTTTGCACAATATTCAGCACCCATTTGTCGTTTGTGATGTTTTTCCACTCGTCCAGGTAAAAACGAACACTTCCCCCCACCGGAGTGGGTAACTGGCTCAGGGGAAGCAAGCACTCACTGTTTTTGTTGCTGCTGCTTGTTTCCAGGTGCAGACTGTCTGGAAATGCCTCCTCTTCCTCTACCAGGACGACGCTGGGAGAACTGGGATCTTCCCTGATTCTGTTGCGACGACCATTGAGGGGTTTGAACCCTCTGCTGGTTTTGCCTCCGATCATAAGGACGGTATTTTTTCTTAAAGTTGTCATTTCTTTTTTCGAGACCAACAGCTCTCACAGTATCGAGCTCCGTCTTCATTCGTGACATCTCATCGTCAGCATGAGACCCAAAGAGCGATTTACCATTGAACGGCAAGTTCAGAATTCGGTGCTGCGCT
This sequence comes from Lissotriton helveticus, assembly GCF_964261635.1. Taxonomy (NCBI): domain Eukaryota; kingdom Metazoa; phylum Chordata; class Amphibia; order Caudata; family Salamandridae; genus Lissotriton; species Lissotriton helveticus. The sequence goes on along the minus strand of NC_136059.1, from coordinate 521,037,668 downwards.
TCAGGCTTAAGACCCGTAAGCCGTAGCCCAGCTGAGCGTCTTGCACAGAGTCTATGGGCTTAGCCATGTGTAGACAGGTCGGAAGCATCCGCAGCTGCGCTAATCACCTGGTTAGCCACTATCCCCACCTTCATGAAGGATTTCCAGAAAATCATGCTGGTCTTCTTTTGGTAGTTTTTCTGCAAACCGAGACAAGGAATCCCATAGAGAACGGTCATAGCGACTGTGAGAAGTTGGCCTGATGTGCAGTGCTCACTATTCTAGTGATCACTATATATCAGTCCAAACAACCCTTATTGATGATTGGTTGTAAGTCAACCTTATAGACCAGCTATCCTAGTAGCATGGATACGAGCAGTCTAAGGCTAAGACTCTAGAGGGCGTGTTAAGCCAGCTGTTTTACCATCACATTACCCCTTGAACACCCAGTGAAAGGACACCACACAAGTTGTTATGAAAATAAACAGTGTATTTATTTATAACAAGACTACCCAGGCTCTTTATGAGACAGGGAGCTAAGCACACAACAAAACTCTTACGAAAATACTTTTAAGTTAGCACGTTACACAAATGCCCGAGGGGCACGAAAAACCATATACACTAAAAGTGGAATGCGAATTACTAGCAGGTAAGTAACAGTTCTAATAGGCTTTGGAATCGCTAGGACTGGACTAGGGAATCGTTAGATTACTACTAGGAGGCCCAGGGGACTCGGGTGCAGAGTGTGCACTCTCACGCGGGATGCGGGACGAAGTCTATGGAGGCTAGTAAAGGCAAAGTTAGTGTTCACGGGCGAACCCGACCTGGTAGGAAGAAAACGACAGTGGATCCTGACCCTAGGATAGTGAGGCTATGCTGGGACACCGAAGTGCCGAAGTTACCTAGCCCAGGGGCTGCAGCTGCATAGGTCTGAAAAGACGTCGGGAATCTCGTTGCCGGACCGGGAGCCTGGAAGGAAGAAGTTGCTGGCAGGCGACCAGTGAAGGAAAGTTCGATGGATCCAAGCCTGGATCAAGGAAGAAGAAAACCTGAAAGCAGAGGGGACCAAGTTCTTGAATCACTAGCCAGTGATTAAGTGGGCACCAGGATGGCACCGGGCGAAGTCACCGCAGTCAGGTGAGTGGGCGCTGCTGGGCTCTGCAGTCTCTCGGACCAGGAGGCGTTGTCGGCGACCAGGATGGAGGTGCGAGCTGTCCCACGATGGATGAAGTCGTTGGCGTCGAAGTTACCCAGGATTGGGCAACAAGCCTTGGCTAATTCAAGCCCACGCGGTGGACTCAAAATGGCGTCTTGAGTGGACCAGGGGGGTCCGGGGTGCTCCTCTTCTGGAAGGGAGCAAGGGCCAGTCTGGAGCAACCAGACCAGCAGCAGAAATGTCGTCGGGCGTCGTCAGGAAGGCCACAAGCCAACGGGCTAGTAGCCAAACAACGCGGTGAGCAGCAGAAGGCAGAAGGGCCCCACGCCGATCGTGGAGATGCTGGGGGGCTGCTCTTCGGTGCTGGAGCTGCTCAGGGTGGGGGCTTCTCGGACCCCAAAGCACTCACCAGGAAATTACTCGGTGGGCTTGCTGTGCAGAAGTCGTGCAGTCTTGGCGATGGCCGGTCCCTCGAGGTCTCGTCGCACCCACGGTTCTCAGCTGTGCTGTAGAGGTGGGTAGAGGTCAGAGGTGCCAGGGAAGCCGGGTCTCGTCGAGCTGGGCAGTCGGATTCCGGAGGAAGGACGTGCAGCAGACCGCAGTGTTCTTAGATGGTGCCTGCGGATGCAGGGTGACTACTCCTTAGTCACAAGGGAGAAATCTTAGGAAGAAGTCTTGAGTTCCTTTCGCAGAAAGTAGTTTCAGGATTCAAAGATGATCTGATTTGGAAGGGGGCCAGTCTCTACCTTTATCCTGTAAAAAGGGGCTGGCACGCGACTAAGTCCTGCCCTATGGGTGGGACTAGGAGGGGGGTGGTTACACCCACTTCCTTGGCGGGCTTTTCCCCAGCACAGGGTCTGGAGTGACCCTGGAACTGGTTCCAGCCAGCCTATGCACAGTGAGCACCGGGGTGCCACGTGCAGTCACCTTCCTCTAAAGCCCTGCCTACCTACAATACACAAAACCCTGTCTGGGACGGTGCTGGCACCGCCCCTGGCAGGAAACCCTTTGTCCTTATCTCCTGCTCTGGGAGGACTCCCAGCAGCAGGAGGGCAGACTTGTGTCTCGGTGGCAGCATCCATTTTGTGGATGCTAAGGCTCTGTCTGACTTTTAACCGGGTTATAGGTTACAGGCATGTCGTGTCCCTCTAGAAGGGTGGAATGCTAACCCCGTCGCCAGAATTGGCGAGGGGTTAGTATTCCAATTCGTATGACACCTTACTCGACATGTTTTGATAAAGCGATACCAGAGTTGGCACATAACCGCGAGGATTATAATGCACTTAAGAGTATATGGTATGCGATATCATGGAAACGGCTAAGGGATGGATCCCGAAAGCTGCAGACAGGCTCAGCTCATGCTAGAGCACCATCTCACACGATTCCAAGCACTCTGCCTTCAGGATTGTTAAGGCCTGCTATAGGAGTGACTGATAGGAGATCTGTGTGTCCATTTTAGGGTTAGATATAGGTATACTATATCTAAAGCAAAGGGTGAGTACACCACCTTGCCCCAGCTGTCGTGCAGCCAGTTGTGTCAGTTTTAGTTAGTCAATCCAGGGGTGGCACAATACATGCTTCAGCCCCTGGGAGACTTCTGGGTGCACCTCAGCCCTGGGTACAGGGACTTGGAGAGGGCCCAGTGCCAATTCAGTACCTGAGTACAATTTGGATAGAGAGAACAGCTAGGCTGTGGGTCTGATTAGCAGGCCCACAGCCAGGGAAAGTCGTAAACCAGTGCAGCAAAAAGCAAAAAATCTGGGTGATCATAGGATTGCAGACCCTACTCTCCTACATGACCCCCCCCCAAACTTTGGGACAATAAGCTAACCTTGACCAGGTGAGTCTTCTTGCTCTAAGTGGAAATACCTGGAGAGCCCATCAGCATTGCTGTGATCAGTCCCAGGTCTATGCTCCACTGTAAAATCCATCCCCTGTAGGGAAATGGACCACCTAAGCAGTTTGGGGTTTTCACCCTTCATCTGATTTAGCCACAAGAGGGGCTTATGGTCTGTCTGAATGGTGAAGTGAGTGCCAAACAAGTAGGCCCTCAGCTTCTTCAGGGCCCAGACCACAGCAAAGGCCTCCCTCTCAATAGCTGACCAATTTTTCTCTCTGGGTGTCAACCTCCTACTAATGAAAGCAATAGGCTGATCATTACCATCAAAATTCAGTTGAGACAGAACAGCTCCCACCCCCAACTCAGAAGCATCTGTTTGGACAATGAATGGCTTGGAGTAATCTGGACTCTTGAGGATAGGTGCTGTGCACATGGCCTGCTTTAGGTCATTGAATGCTTTCTGACAGCTTGCTGTCCACTGAACTTTCTTTGGCATCTTTTTGCTTGTCAGGTCATTAAGGGGGGTCACTATGGACCCATAATTTCTGACAAACTTCCTATAGTACCCAGTCAGGCCCAAGAAAGCTCGAACCTGAGTCTGGGTGATTGGAGGAGTCCAGTCCTTGATGGCCTGTATCTTACTCTCCAGTGGCTGAACCTGGCCTCCACCTACAAGGTGGCCCAGGTATACAACCTGTGACTGCCCTATCTGGCACTTTGTGGCCTTGATAGTGAGGCCTGCCTTTTGCAGGGCCTCTAACACTTTCCTCAGGTGGACCAGGTGATCCTCCCAGGTGGAGCTAAAGACAGCAATATCGTCAAGATAAGCTGCACAGAAGTCATCCAGCCCAGTGAGGACTTGATTCACCAACCTTTGGAAGGTGGCAGGTGCATTTTTCAGTCCAAAGGGCATTACCACAAATTGATAATGCCCTCCAGGGGTAGAAAATGCTGTCTTAGGTTTGGCTTCCTCAGCTAACCTGATTTGCCAATACCCAGCTGTCAAATCTAATGTGCTTAAGAAGTTGGCAGAAGCCAATCTATCTATAAGCTCATCTGCTCTTGGTATTGGGTGGGCATCAGTCTTAGTGACTGCATTGAGGCCTCTGTAGTCTACGCAAAACCTCATCTCTCTCTTACCACCCTGGGTGTGAGGCTTTGGCACTAGAACTACTGGGCTAGCCCAAGGGCTATCTGAGGGCTCAATGACTCCCAGTTCCAACATTTTCTGCACTTCAGTTTTGATGCAGTCTCTAACATGATCAGGCTGTCTGTAGATTTTACTCTTGACAGGCAGACTGTCTCCAGTGTCAACATCATGGGTACACCAATCAGTTTGGCTGGGTGTCAGAGAGAACATATGTCGAAAGGATTGCAGAACTTGCCTGCAATCCTGTTGCTGATGTTCAGTGAGGCTGCCACAAAAGACAACACCATCAACTGACCCATCATCAGGATTCTGAGTGAGCAGGTCTGGGAGAGGGTCACTCTCTTCCTCCTGTCCCTCATCTGTGGCCATGAGCAAGCTCATGTCCTTCCTGTCAACATATGCCTTGAGCCTGTTAACATGGAGCACTCTGAGAGGGCTCCTGGGAGTTCCAAGGTCCACCAAGTAGGTAACCTCTCCCTTTTGCTCAATGATGGTGTGGGGCCCAGACCATTTGTCTTTCAGGGCTGCTGGGGCCACTGGCTCCAGCACCCACACCTTCTGTCCTGGCTGATACACAGTCAGTACAGCCTTTTGGTCATGCCAAGCTTTTTGAAGTTCCTGGCTGGCCTCAAGGTTTTTAGATGCCTTTTCCATATACTCAGCCATCCTGGAGCGGAGACCAAGTACATAGTCCACTATGTTGGTTGCAGGCTTTTTGAGAGGTCTCTCCCATCCTTCCTTCACCAAACACAGGGGTCCTCTTACAGGATGCCCATACAGAAGCTCAAAAGGGCTGTAGCCAACCCCCTTCTGTGGGACCTCTCTGTAAGCAAACAAGAGGCAGGGGATCAGGACATCCCATCTTCTCCTAAGAGGTTCAGGTAGTCCATGAATCATCCCTTTCAGGGTCCTGTTGAATCTCTCAACAAGCCCATTGCATTGTGGATGATAGGGTGTGGTGAACTTGTAGTTCACACCACACTCTTTCCACATGGCAGTCAGATATCCTGACATGAAGTTTGTACCTCTGTCAGAAACGACCTCCTTAGGGAAACCCACTCTGGAGAACACTCCAACTAGGGCTCTTGCCACTACAGGGGCTGTAGTGGTCCTAAGGGGAATAGCCTCAGGATACCTGGTGGCATGGTCCACCACCACCAGTATAAACTTGTGTCCTGATGCTGTCTGGGGTTCCATTGGACCAACAATGTCAATCCCCACTCTTTCAAAGGGAAACCCCACCACAGGTAGTGGTATGAGGGGGGCCTTTGTTGTGCCACCTGACTTACCACTGGCTTGGCAAGTGACACATGAGCGACAAAACTCCTTGGTATTCTCATTCATATGGGGCCAGTGAAAGTGTGAGACAAGCCTGTCCCAAGTCTTTGTCTGACCTAAATGACCTGCAAGGGGAATCTCATGGGCCAAGGTGAGAAGGAAACCTCTCAGAGACAAGGGGATGACCAGCCTCCTGGTTGCACCAGGCTTGGGGTCTCTTGACTCAGAGTACAGGAGTCCATCTTCCCAGTATACCCTGTGGGCACCTGTGGCATTCCCTGCAGCCTCAGCAGCAGCCTGCTGTCTGAGGGGTTCAAGGGAAGGGCAGCTCAACTGTTCCTTCCCCAGGTCTGCTCTGGAGGGTCCCCCTGAGCCCAGAAACTCAACTTGATCAAGTTCAAGCTCTTTAGGCTCAGTTTCCCTCAGCTCTTCTAGATCAGCCTCCTCAGAGACTTGATCCTCAACCTGGGGCAAGGGGGAAGGCAAAGCCTTACCCTTACTGCTCTTCTTCTTGGGAGGTGTCTGGTCCATAGTTTCAGGATCCAGCACCTGTTCAGTGGGGCATCTTCTGGCCTGTGACCTAGTCACAGCAAGCACATGTGCTGGCAAGCCTAACATCTCCATGTGAGTCCTCTGCTCCACTTCTGACCATTGTGATGACTCCAAATCATTGCCCAACAAACAATCAACTGGGAGGTCTGAACTGACTACAACTTTCTTTTGTCCCTTCACTCCACCCCAGGAGAAAGCCACAATTGCCACACTATGACTAGTAGTGACATTGCTGGCATTGGTCACCAGGAAATCAGTACCTGGCATGATCTGTCCAGGGTCCACAAAGTTAGGTGTCACCATGGTGACACTGGCACAAGTGTCCCTATAGGCCTGAGCCATTTTGCCATTAATCAAAGGTGTCTGCCTGTATTTGCCCAAAGTATTGGGACTTATCTCAGGGGACATATCCATATCCCCTGTACAGACAAGGACAGCCTGAGTGAGTGTGCCAACTAAGTTGTCAGACCCCTCAGTACCCAAGGTTAACCCAACTAATGCCTTGGGAGTGACACTACCACTACTGACTGTACTAGGGGGTGCAGTTGCTTTAGGAGCTGTAGTGGCAGGAGTTTGTCCTCCTCTTTTGGTGCACTCACTAAACCAGTGAGATTTACTTTTGCAGTACTGGCACCACCTTTTTGACTGGCCTTCTTGAGTCTTCTTCTTCTGGGAAGCCTGACCCCCACCCTCTTTGGTTTGTTGGGGACCTGGTGAAGACCTCTGGTCATTTTGCTCATTCTTAACATTACCCTTCTGGTCTGCTTTCTTCTGACCACCCTGGTTCTGGTTCTGGTTCTGCTTGATCCTTGTCCTGACCCATTTGTCTGCCTTCTTTCCCAATTCTTGGGGAGAGGTCAGATCTGAATCAACAAGGTGCTGGTGCAGCAACTGGTTCTGACAATTGTTTAAAATTTGTTCTCTCATCATTAGATTATACAATCCTGTGTAATCTGTAACCTTGCTACCCAGCAACCAGCCCTCCAAAGCCTTAGTGGCACAATCCACAAAATCAGACCAGTCCTGAGACTGAGTTTTCTGGGTGTCTCTGAACAGCAACCTGTACTGCTCAGTTGTTAAACCAAACCCATCAACCAGTGTATTCTTCAGGACCTGGTAATTGTTAGCATCCTCCACTCTTGTAGTGAGGAGCTTATCTCTACCTTTACCATCAAAGGAGAGCCACAGTATAGCTGCCCACTGACTCTGGGGAATGCCCTGCACAGTGCAGGCCCTCTCCAGAGCAGCCATCCATTTCTGGATATCATCCCCTTGCTTAAAGGGGGGCACTATTTTAGTCAGGTGTTTAGTATCTAAACCCTTCTCTCTATCTCTTGGGAGATTGCTGCCACCAGTGGGAGTTAGCCCACTCATCTGCTGCTCTCTTGCCAGGGCAAGCTTCTCTTTGGCCAGGGCAATTTCTTCCCTTTCAATCCTCAGTTCAGCTTGTCTCATCCTAGCCTCATGCTCCCTTCTCTGAGGGGAAGTAAATCTCCTCTGTGGAGGATTCCTTCTCCCCTGAGAAGAGGCATTAGAGTGCAGAGATCTATTGGAGTCCCTAGAAAGAGATCTATCTCTCCTAACTCCAAGGTTAGGCCCACTTCGGGTTAGTACTGGGGGGCCCCCAGATCCTAGCCCAAGTAAGTCTAAGTTGGTCCTAGTTAGCCTTCTGACTACCTCAAGACCCTTGTCTACCTCATCCCCAGAGAGTACCTCCTGATCCTCCTCCTCAACTGCTGAATCAGTGTTGGGGAGGTCTGGATCCCCAGAGGTTCCCTCTAAGGCTGGCATGCTCTCATGTAACTGAGAGAGCTTTCTGGCATCATATGTCTCTAAGAGACCTATCAGAAAGGGAATGGTGGGGTTAGACCCCTGCTTCAGTTTCCTGGAGACACAGAGTTGCCTCATCTCCTGAAAATTGAGAGCTGCATATCTTGAAGTGACCTGTGGAGGGTCAACACTGACCAGGGGAGTCTCAGTAGAGTCCCCCTGAGTCGACATGCTTTTCTAGTGAGGTGTAAGTGGTGCACTTACCTACACTATATGTTTGCCTACTGATCCCTTGCTAGAGTTGTAGTTTAGGGTGTGCTAGGCCCTAGGAGCTACAACAGCTGGTTCAGTAGAACTCAGAGTATTCTAAGCTAAGTTATATGTACCTTTAGTACTTATGTGATCTTTCACAAGATATTCTTAGGGCATGTGTGGTAAAACAACAGCAAGCTCAAATCCCAACCGCTGCCCACCAATGTGAGAAGTTGGCCTGATGTGCAGTGCTCACTATTCTAGTGATCACTATATATCAGTCCAAACAACCAATCATCAATAAGGGTTGTTTGGACTGATATATAGTGATCACTAGAATAGTGAGCACTGCACATCAGGCCAACTTCTCACAGCGACCCAGTAAAGCGGAGGCGCTGGCAACCTTCATGTAGGAAGCAGAAGTGGCACACATTTTCTTTCCTACTGAGTCCATAGCTTTGCTGTCTTTATCAGGAGTCACAGAGGATGATGCCGCTCCTGTCTGATTTTTACGAGCCGCTGAGACGATGACTGAATCAGGTTGTGGCTCAGATCTCAGAAATAAAGGATCATTGTCCGGAGCTTTATATTTCTTTGCGATCCGCGAAGGAACTGCTCCCAAGGACGCCGGAGTTAAGAACTTGTGCTCCGCAGGTTCCAACAGACCTGGAACCAGAGGAAGTAATGGCCTTGATGATAGCTTCTGATGTAAGGTCTCAAAAATGACCGTTGTCTTGGCAGTAGAGACAGGCATCTCGATATTAAGTTTCCCTGCCCCACGACGGAGAACCTCATTAAAAGTAATCAAGTCATCAATTGGTGAAATCCTACTCGGAGGAGTTGATGACAGCGTTGGCGAGTAGTTCCTCTTTGAATTCGTAGACCTTGTCGAAGATCTAGTATCTCGTCTTCTAGAAGAGTGATGACGAGAAGACTTCAGAGAGGGTGAAGCTCGCCTTCTCTCCGATGGAGACTTTCTCAGCGGAGTACGCTCACGTCTTCTTGGAGAGTGTACCACCCGTACAGGAGGTGACCTTGATCTTGAAGCCAGTCTTACAGACACCGGAGACCTGGAACAAGACCTTGGAAGGTTAATTTTCCTTATCTTCCAGTCTCTGATCTCTTCCAGCCATCGTGGCGAGATATTAGCCCCTGTAGGTGAAGGCGCTTTTGAGGGCTCTGGAGAGATTTGTACAATCCGGAGCTCAGGGGAGGAAGAGGACCTCCCAGAAGACACAGAAACCTTAGACCGGTCTTTGGACACCGTTCTAGGCCTCTTTGCAGCAGGAGACGTCGACGAAATCCTCTTCTCGACTTTTCCAACGGCGACTTCCTCGAAGGAGACTTCCTCGGCGGCGACCTCCTCGACGAGTGACTCTTCGGCGTCAACGTCAGGCGCCTCGACGGCGATAGTTTGCTCGGCGTCGTGTGCCTCGACGTCGCATGACTGGGGCTCTTCGACGTCGAAACCTCTACTGCCCGGTTCGACGTCATGGTCATGGCACCTCTCGACGGCGACCTTGACTGCTGCTTCGAGCCTCTCGACGGCGACCGTCGACGTCGATGAGACGACGTTGAGTCCCGTCCTCTTGCAGTCGTAGGCGAGCCAGACCGGGACCGCCTACGCTCATGTCGCTTCTCACCTTGCTTCGACGGCAAATTCTTCAACAGCGAGGGATGCTTCGACGTCGACGTATGCCGTGACGGTGATTTCGATGCCGATTTTGAGCACACAGGTACCTTGGAAGAGGATCTGTCCCTCGAAGTTGAAGGAGACCGATGTTTTCTCTTCTCTCCTCTGTCCTTGCGCTCTTTGTGCTGAGAAGAAGGCTTCCTGGAATGAAAAACTTCTCTTCCACTCACAGTTTCTCCTCTGTCATGCAGGGAGTGAAGTCTGCTCTTCTCTCTCAAAGTCCTACTTGAAAGCTTGCTGCAGTGGTAGCAAAGTTCTGGCTTGTGAGAAGATGGTAGACAACCTACACAGACCGAATGCGGGTCTGTCTTGGCCATTTTTTTACCACAGGCCGGACACTTAGCAAATAAGGCCGGCATTGACCGCAAAAAATTGTTGAATTAGTCAGATAATGACTAAAGACGTCGAGTAAAGACGAAAAAAATTAGAGAAAACCAGAAGAAAGTGAAAATATATCACCAACTGGCGAGCTCAATGTTCCAGGGTCCTCACAGAAGGAGCCAGAAAAAAGAACTGACCTAACTGTCACCTGTGGTGCATGATGGGAGCCTGGAGGCTCACAGGTCTTAAAAGCACGGCGCCAGATTTTTCTGTTGTTACAATGCAGCCTATCTAGGCTAAAGCTGCCTCTATGATCCTGCCTGTTTTTACCTTTGAAAATAAAGGTTGTGTGTTTCAAAGAAAACCAAGGCAGTGTTTTCTTCTTTGCATTTTCATATAATGTAATTTATGTCTTTATTTAGCAAATGTAAAGTTGTTACAGGCAATAATGGCAGTTTTTAAGCCTAGTATGGTTATATTTGGGCTGCATATCTATATATATATATATATATATATATATATATATATATATATATATATGGTTATTTTATGCGTATTTATATGTATTTATATATATATATATATATGTAGATATATGCATATTATTGGCTATTGCTCCGGGGTCCCGCACGTGGGCGGGACTATTCAGTGCTTATGACTATTGAGGAGTATCCCCTGGAAGAGAACCCGTAGTAATAAAGGGGAGAGGGAGTGGAGGGAAGAGATTGAAGGTAAGCCCCAATCGTGGAGCAACCAGAACAGAAGGGCACAGAAGTACCTATAAACCCATCCTCCAATGTGCCAAAAGAGGAGTAAGGAACAAGAAACAGGACGAATCATCCGATCAAAAAGAGCGAAAGAATGCACTCACTGGATTCAAGCAAGCCGGGGTGAAGACAGCTGGAATGCCAGAAACCGGTCCTCGGAAGCTTGTTTCCGGTCCAGGGAAGACATGGCTTGGCAGTTGGGGCTGGACTGTTCCCATGAGGCACAGGGTCAGACTGATTTGCATATGGCCATGTCTGAACTGGGGTGGCAGAGTGGGCTAAAGAACGGTGATGGATCAAACCCGAGTGTTTGATTGGCTCAGATGCTCCGTCCATCACCACCCCCTTTTGTACCTCACAGAAGACCTAGCCACCCACCGGGAAGCATAAGCAGAAGATCAAGCCAAAGGTCCTCGCAGAACGGGGACGAAGGGCAGGCCATGAAGGAATCTGCGGCTAGAATCGTCTCTACCAGATACATCGTTACCGAAGGTAAGTAACTTGTACATCTGATAGAGAGTACTAGCCGCAGATTCCTTAACGTAGAGTAGATACCCTAGCCATACCCATGGAGAAGGAGGGTCTGCAAGAGGATCCCTCCAGCCTGAACATAACAGAGGGTCCCACAGGGGACGAGTCCAACGGACAGGGCGAGGTGCTCTGTCCCCCCAGGCAAGGTGAACCCCTACAGTCAGAACACCACCGACCCCAAGAGGGATGTGGGAAGAAGAAAAGAAGAGGAAGCCCGTTCACACTACAGCAATAAAGCAGGCGGAAGCAGAAAGAGTAGCCCGGGGGCATCCAGGAAGCACGGGCAGGCTGCGCCTGAAAGAGAAAGGAACACAAAATCCATCTCAGCCCCAGGACAGAGAGCAGGAAGGCGAAGAAGGGCCCGGACACACCTCAGGGAGGGGCCCACACACACGACACAAAAAAGTGGAACCAGAGCCATGGCCCCAGGCCCCAGGCCCCAGACAGCAGGTCAGACCAGGCTAACAGCACAGCGACCCCAGAGAAGGGCATCCCGGGGCGCCACCAAAGGCATTCCAGACCAACAATAAGGGAATTGCCCCTGCAACGTACTTCAACGCCATGGAGAGCAGAGGCCCCAAGGCGATCACAACTCCCAAGCACAGAACAAGCTGTATAACAGCTACCACTACCGCACATAGGGTATGTTGAGTCCCAAGACATGGGAACCCTCTTAGGAAGAAACATCCGCAGCAGAGTACAACAGAAAGATCCGTGGGAAAACCCCCCGCAGAAGGCTTGTCAAGCAGCCAAAGAGAAAAAACAGAAGGCCTAATCTCAGGGCCAACTTGGTGTAGATAACCCAAGGCAAAAACACAGTCAAGAAGGGTCGGCAAGCAGCCAACAGAACCACAGTCCCAACAAAGAGGACTCGAATGCACATGAAGCACACAGATCACACAACTGGGTCGACCCGCTCCAAAGTAAGAACAGCACCCAAAATCCAGATCAACTCACAGGTCACTGAGGGGGAGAAAAAGGAGTAGGAGGAGGAGGCCAAAGCCCCGCCAAGAACCTCTGTTTGGCAGAGTCTGCCGGGGTGTGGAATAAAAGAGTGCCATTGAAGGGAAGATCTACCAGCTTTTCCTGAATATTTTCCAGGAACACACTGTCCCTAAGCTAAGCATAGCTAAGCATGACAGTGAAGGGCAACCGATGAAGCCATGGCACGACCAAGCACCACCAAGAGGTCCAGAGCGGAGCGAAGCATAAACACCGCCAGCTTCCAGCCATCCAACGCATGGTGCCGCAAATCAACACCAGCATCATCCTGAGTAGCGGCAGATCCAAGGGACTCCGCCGAGTCCTACAAGCAAGCGGTGGCCCTAGCCAACACACAAAGTTCTAAGGGCCCGCAGTGCCGCACTGGTCGAAGCGAACATATTGCGCCCCCAAGAGTCCAGTCAGCGGGCTTCTCGTGATGGTGGAGACAAATGAGGCGGCAGGGAGGGAAACGCCGTCCGTAAAAGGGGGCTTCTGGCAGAGGGGTGGAGGGAAAGACACAACGGATAACGCGGTGCTGGAAGGTGCCGGTGCAGAAGGTGTTGGGGCACCGGATCCCCCGTGGCGGGGCAACCCCAAGCCCCAATCAGAGAAGAGTGGAGCGAACCCTCAAAGGGAAGCAACAGCTCCCTCCGACCAGAGCCCTGTTGGAGAACTTCCAGAAGATGATCAGCGGGGAAATGGGCAGCCAGATCACCCATGCGCAAAATACCCACAGCCTTGCAAACAGCGCGAGTGAAGGGTGCACCCCACTCTGTAGGCCCCCGCAGTGGGGAAAGCAGCTCCTCCTTAGCAGACGGCTGCTTGCCAAGGCGGCCATCCCCTAAGCCAATCGGAGTGGGAAAGGGCCAGGTCCGGAAAGGAGAAAGAGGGGCAGAGGAGTGGGGGACCTGTGGCTCATCTGGCGAAAATTGCGGCAAGGAGCCATTCTTTGATGACGTGGGGGGAAAAGCCACAACGAAGCAGCCCGTCTCCGGCGAGGACGACACCAGCAGGCGCCTAACCTCCGGGGACGAGGAGGCGTCCGAAGACTAGTCATGACCCGAAGCCTTTCCGGTGCCATAGAGTCCGCAACCTGAGGCAGGACGTCATCGTTGTCCAGCGCCAAAGGAGACGCCGGACAGGCCTCCTCCACACCACACGGCGCAGAAGACCGGGTGTAGGAGAGTAGGGTCTGCAATCCTATGATCACCCAGATTTTTGCTTTTTGCTGCACTGGTTTACGACTTTCCCTGGCTGTGGGCCTGCTAATCAGACCCACAGCCTAGCTGTTCTCTCTATCCAAATTGTACTCAGGTACTGAATTGGCACTGGGCCCTCTCCAAGTCCCTGTACCCAGGGCTGAGGTGTACCCAGAAGTCTCCCAGGGGCTGAAGCATGTATTATGCCACCCCTGGGCTGACTAACTAAACTGACACAACTGGCTGCACGACAGCTGGGGCAAGGTGGTGTACTCACCCTTTGCTTTAGATATAGTATACCTATATCTAACCATAAAAATGGACACACAGATCTCCTATCAGTCACTCCTATGGCAGGCCTTAACAATCCTGAAGGCAGAGTGCTTGGAATCGTGTGTCTGATGGTGCTCTGGCATGAGCTGAGCCTGTCTGCGGCTTTCGGGATCCATCCCTTAGCCGTTTCCATGATATCGCATACCATATACTCTTAAGTGCATTATAATCCTCGCGGTTATATGCCAACTCTGGTATCGCTTTATCAAAACATGTCGAGTAAGGTGTCATACGAATTGGAATACTAACCCCTCGCCAATTCTGGCGACGGGGTTAGCATTCCACCCTTCTAGAGGGACACGGCATGTATGTAACCCCTAACTCCGGTTAAAGTCAAACAGAGCCTTAGCATCCACAAAATGGATGCTGCCACCGAGACACAAGTCTGCCCTCCTGCTGCTGGGAGTCCTCCCAGAGCAGGAGATAAGGACAAAGGGTTTCCTGCCAGGGGCGGTGCCAGCACCGTCCCAGACAGGATTTTGTGTATTATAGGTAGGCAGGGCTTCAGAGGAAGGTGACTGCACGTGGCACCCTGTTGCTCACTGTGCATAGGCTGGCTTGAACCAGTTCCAGGGACACTCCAGACCCTGTGCTGGGGAAAAGCCCGCCAAGGAAGTGGGTGTAACCACCCCCCTCCTGGTCCCACCCCTAGGGCAGGACTTAGTCGCGTGCCAGCCCCCTTTTCCCAGATAAAGGTAGGAGCAGGCCCCCTTCCAAATTAGATCATCTTTGAATCCTGAAACTACTTTCTACGAAAGGAACTCAAGACTTCTTCCTAAGATTTCTCCCTTGTGGCTAAGGAGTAGTCACCCTGCTTCCGCAGGCACCATCGCAAGAACACTGCGGTCTGCTGCAAGTCCTTCCTCCGGAATCCGACTGCCCAGCTCGACGAGAACCGGCTTCCCTGGCACCTCTGACCTCTACCCACCTCTACAGCCCAGCTGACAACCGTGGGTGCGACGAGACCTCGAGGGACCGGCCATCTGCAAGACTGCACGACTTCTGCACAGCAAGCCCGCCGAGTAATTTCCTGGTGAGTGCTTTGGGGTCCGAGAAGCCCCGACCCTGAGCAGCTCCAGTACCGAAGTGCAGCCTCCCAGCATCTCCACGATCTGCGTGGGGGCCCTTCTGCTTTTTGCTGCTCACCGCGTTGTTTGGCTACTAGCCCGCTGGCTTGTGGCCTTCTGAACGACGCCCGACGACATCACTGCTGCTGGTCTGGTTGCTCCAGACTGGCCCTTGCTCCCTTCCCGAAGAGGAGCACCCCGGACCCTCCTGGTCCACTCCAGACGCCATTTTGAGTCCACCGCGTGGGCTTGAATTAGCCAAGGCTTGTTGCCCAATCCCGGGTAACTTCGACGCCGATAGCTTCATCCATCGTGGGACAGCTCGCCTCTCCACCCTGGTCGCCGACAACGCCTCCTGGTCCGTGAGATCTGCAGAGCCAGCGTCGCCCACTCACCTAGTCGAGGTGACTACCATCCGGTGCCCTCCTGGTGCCCACTGACTACTGGCTAGTAGTCACAAACTTGGTCCCCTCTGCTTTCAGGTGTCATCCATCTTCCAGATCCAGGCTTGGATCAACTCGAACTATCTTCAACTGGTCGCCTGCCAGCATCTTTTCTTCCAGGCTCCTGGTCCGGCAACGAGGTTTCCCGACGTCTTTTGAGACCTATGCAGCTGCAGCCCCTGGGCTAGGTAACTTCGGCATTTCGGTGCCCCAGCATAGCCTCACTATCCAAGGGTCAGGATCCACTGTCGTTTTCTCCCTACCAGGTCGGGTTAGCCCGTGAACACTAACTTTAACTTTACTAGCTTCCATAGACTTTGTCCCGCATCCCGCGTGAGAGTGCACACTCTGCACCCGAGTCCCCTAGGTCTCCTAGAAGTAATCTAACGATTCCCTAGTCAAGTCCTAGCGATTCCAAAGCCTATTAGTACTGTACTTACCTGCTAGTAATTTCGCATTCCACTTTTAAAGTATATGGTTTTTCGTGCCCCTCGGGCATTTGTGTATACCGTGCTAACTTAAGTATTTTCGTAAGAGTTTTGTTGTGTGCCTAGCACCCTGTCCTCATAAAGAGTACAGGGTTGTTGTGATTCTAATAAATACACTGTTTATTTTCATAACACTTGTGTGGTGTCCTTTCACTGGGTGTTCAAGGGGTAATGTGATGGTAAAACAGCTGGCTTAACACGCCCTCTAGAGTCTTAGCCTTAGACTGCTCGTATCCATGCTACTAGGATAGCTGGTCTATAAGGTTGACTTACAACCAATCATCAATAAGGGTTGTTTGGACTGATATATAGTGATCACTAGAATAGTGAACACTGCACATTAGGCCAACTTCTCACATTGGTGGCAGCAGTGGGATTTGAGCTTGCTGTTGTTTTACCACACATGCCCTAAGAATATCTTGTGAAAGATCACATAAGTACTAAAGGTACATATAACTTAGCTTAGAATACTCTGAGTTCTACTGAACCAGCTGTTGTAGCTCCTAGGGCCTAGCACACCCTAAACTACAACTCTAGCAAGGGATCAGAAGGCAAACACATAGTGTAGGTAAGTGCACCACTTACACCTCACTAGAAAAGCATGTCTACCCAGGGAGAATCTACTGAGACTCCCCTGGTCAGTGTTGACCCTCCACAGGTCACTTCCAGATATGCAGCTCTCAGTTTCCAGGAGATGAGACAAGTCTGTACCTCCAGGAAACTGAAGCAGGGGTCGGTATGGCAACATCTAAACAAAACTATGAGGCCAGGCAAAGTGGTCTGTTGAGTCCCAACATAAGTTGAGATAGTGGGAGGGCACTAAAGTGGCCACGCCAAGATAGCCGTACATTAGTCCAGCTCTGCTGGCTGGGTCATTAATTTGCCCAATATCAGGGCCAAACATGAGCCATCGAAGTCCCTAAGCGAGAGGTAGACGTGCCATTATCACGACCATGTGAAGCAGAGTGAAATTGGGCCACAGAACTACCCAGTAAATGACAGAAAGAGGGCTCAACCCTTTCATCCAACAGAACGAAGGTCGGCCATAGCTGGTAGCGAGCAGAAAGGTGATCGCCGACCCGAGGTGAAACAGCGGCACAAAGCAAGAACAGCAGTTTTTAGCGGATTGCAGATCTGACGTACAGTCACCACGGCCCGCAGAGTATCTAAACGCGGAACGATCTGCCCACTGCTCGTGGTGAGCCTACCGTCCAAGATCGAGCTGGGGAGCAATCGGCAAAGCTGCACTACACCGGAGGTGGGCTGGATTGAAGTTGGTTACCTGGGCGAGACGAGACTAACACTGTTGCGACCGCAGCGTCAAAAAGGGTTCCCTCCGACTGAGCTCGGGGCACTTCGCATGCTGCTACCCTGCGGAGGCTAGAAAAAGAGGACTGCTCAGTGCAGCTGATGCGGGCCCCTGCAACGAGACAAAGAAGGTGAGACAGGAGAGGGCCGGGGTGTGACACCCGCAAGGGCACTTCAACAAAAGGAAAAAAGAAAAAGGGTGTGGGCATGGACCCTCTCACCCATCAAGGCGGCGGTTTACTGTTGCTGGCAGCTGAATAAAATGCAGACTGCTGACCCCTGAGGCAGAAATTGTGCAATAAGTCAGCTGGACTTGCCAACCCGCAGATAGGTTATAAAAGCAGTATCGCTCACAGGGCGTCCCAAACGCGAGAATCTGGCCACTGCCCGGGGGAAACTGACTCTATATATACTACACCAAATGAGTGTGTATAGAATTCAGGTGACCCCAGAGGTAGCCAGAGGTTAAAGTTAGATAGAACCTTACTCTCTAATTGTGGTAAGGTAGTATCAGAGGACAGTGTTAAGCATTTGATGTACACACCCAGACAGCAAATGAATTCACACACTCAATAACGGAACTCTAGGGCAATTGTGTTTGTATAAAAATATATACCGTTTTATTTTTAGAACCAAGCAAGCCTGACACAGGTAAGCATTAAATACTTTTAAATAAGTTACTGGACATAGACCAGTTTGAAAATGTAATAGAAATTGTACTTAGTTTGATACCAAACTTCCCAGTTTTCAATGTAGGCATTATGGTGTTGTGGAGTCCGTAATGACAAACTCCCAGCACTATATACTCTTAATGGCAACACTGCACTTACAGTGCCCAGGAATGGACTTGGGCACTGTAGGGGTACAGGGCTCATGCACCTGTACCCTCACCACTGGCATAGGGCACCCAGCTAGAGGGGTGACTGATGTATGCCAGGGCAGTGGTCTGTGGGTATGGCACACAGGTATGTGTGCCATGTTGACTTGTCACTTTGTTCTGCACCAAGACACGCAGCCTGCAAAGGCAGTGTGTGTGTGTCATGGTACAGGGCCTCTAAGGGTGGCACAATAAGTGCTGTAGCGCTTAGAGGCCTTCTCTGGTCATAGTGCCCTGGGTAACTGTGGTACTATTTACCAGGGACTGAAATGTGGCCAGAGATGCCAATTGGGTTGAGGCTTCAATGCAATTTTAGGGAAGGAACATAGGCCCTGGGTACCTGATTAGCAGGAGCCCAGGGCACACTCAGTCAAAGAACATCAGCAATTCAGCAAAAAGTGGGGCCATACCATGCAAGAAAGAGGGCACTTTCTCACAGGTGCACCCGCCGCCTTGGAACCAACCTCGTCAACGGGGCGTACTGGCCGGGTGCGCCAGTACTGTTGCTCCCCCAAAGCTAGAAATGTGCTGGAAGACGTCAGAGGTGGACCGAAAGACTCACGCGTGTCAGGGTGTGGCGGAGAAGCCGCAGACACGGCTTAGGCACTGGAGAAAGCTGTGAGCGATACTGCCATGTGGGGTCCAGAGGAAACGATCGAGGATGCGGTCCATCGCAGCGTAATAAGAAGGTGAGGCGGATGCGGGCCACATACAAGACGTGATCCGTGGTGGAGTGCTTGAACTGGTGTCCTTTCACTGGATGTGTAATCGATGGTCCCCATTTGGCATTAAATCCCACACTGGCATCAGTGCGGGTTTAATGTGCTGAGAAGTCCCGGTCCTGGGGTGAGTACACACCCCATCCTGCTCCTCTCCTCTCCCACTGAGTGGTGGGGTTGGCAGAGGCTGGCACACCCCCTTTCCTCACTTAGGGCTTCCCACCTGTCTTCCCGCCAGAGTGAGGGTCAAAGCCGGTGGGGTCCAGTTGCTGAGTACAACAAATGGCCTGGAGAAGCTCACAAAAGGCGGCATACCTTTGAAGCTCCTCCTGCCCATCCTGGGGGGGTGGCTTGGCACCTCGTCCAAGGATGTGCATTGTTTCAGGCCCCCAAGAGCAGCAAGCTCTTGACCCAGAGGCCAGAAACATGTCTGGTGGTGGCAGCCTCGGTAGCCAGGCAGTCAGGACACTGGGAGTTGGTTAGGTTTCAGGGGGCATCTCTAAGATGCCCTCTGTCGTGCATTTGGCATTAAATCCCACACTGACATCAGTGCGGGTTTATTGTGCTGAGAAGTTTGATACCAAACTTCTCAGTCTTCATTGTAGCCATTATGGTGCTGAGGAGTTCGTAATGACAACTTCCCAGCACCATATACTCTTAATGGCA
The DNA here is from genome assembly GCF_964261635.1 of Lissotriton helveticus. NCBI lineage: Eukaryota > Metazoa > Chordata > Amphibia > Caudata > Salamandridae > Lissotriton > Lissotriton helveticus. The sequence continues at coordinate 521,018,295 of NC_136059.1, read as the reverse complement.
TCATTGCACTTACAGTGCCCAGGAATGGCCCTGGGTACTGTATGGGCACAGGGCTCATGCACCTGTGCCCACACCACTGGCATAGTGCACCCAGCTAGAGGGGTGACTGAGGTATGCCAGGGCAGTGTGTTTGTGGGCATGGCACACAGGGATGTGTGCCAAGTCGACTCTTTGTTTAGTTCTGCACCAAGACACTCAGCCTGCAAAGGCAGTGTGTGTGAGTCAGGGTACAGGGCCTCTAAGGGTGGCACAATAAGTGCTGCAGCCCTTAGGGGACTTCTCTTGTCACAGTGCCCTGGGTACCTATGGTACCATTTACCAGGGGCTGACCTGTGGCCAGAGATGCCAATTGGGTTTAGGCTTCAAAGCAGTTTTAGGGAAGGAACACAGGCCCTGGGTCCCTGATTAGCAGGAACCCAGTGCACACTCAGTCAAATTACATCAGCAATTTTGCAAAAAGTGGGGCATACCATGCAAGAAAGATAGCACTTTCTCACACAATCACCCTCCCACCCTCCCCCCCAACCCCCCCCAAACGAAAGGTGATGAGACTAACCTAGCCCTAGGGAGTCTTCATTGTCTAAGTAGAAGAACCTGGAAAGTCCATCTGCATTAGCACGGGCAGTGCCAGGTCTGTGTTCCACTTCAAGTCCATTCCCTGTAGGGAGATGGACCATCTTAGTATTTTGGATTTTCCCTTTTCATTTGTATTAGCCATCTGAGAGGTCTGTGGTCAGTTTGCACCAGGAAGTGAGTTCCAAACAAGTAGGGCCTCAACTTCTTCAGGGACCAAACCACAGCAAAGGCCTCCCTCTCAAACGCTGCTCTCTGTGGAGAAGTCTCCTGCTTATAAAAGCAACAGGTTGGTCTTGGCCTTCATCATTGGTCTGGGATAGGGCTGCTCCTATCCCTAGCTCAGAGGCAATCAGTCTGCACTACGAACTGCTTGGCATAATCTGGTGCTTTTAGAATTGGTGCTGAGCACATTGCTTCTGTTAGGGTGTCAAAAGCCTTTTGGTAACTAACAGTCCAGTTGATTTTCTTGGGTATCTTCTTGGAGGTGAGTTCTTTGAGGGGAGTCACAATGGACCCATATTCTTTCACAAACCTCCTGTAATACCCAGTCAAGCCAAGGAATGCCCTGACTTGGGTCTGGGTTGTTGGAGCTGCCCAGTCCAGGATGGCCTGGATCCTGGGTTGTAAGGGCTGTACCTGGCCTCCATCAACAAGGTGGCCCAAGTACACCACAGGGCCCTGCCCTATCTGGCATTTGGATGCCTTGGTCGTTTGGCCTGCAGATTGCAGGGCGTCTAAAACCTTCCAAAGGTGAATCAGGTGATCCTGCCAGGTGGAGCTAAAGACAGCAATATCATCAAGATAAGCTGCACTAAAGGATTCCAACCCAGTCAGGACTTGATTCACCAACCTCTGGAAGGTGGCAGGGGCATTATTTAACCCAAAAGGCATCACAGTAAACTGATAGTGCCCATCAGGTGTGGAGAACGCTGTTTTTCTCTTTTGCTCCTGGGGCCATGCCAATCTGCCAGTACCCTGCAGTTAAGTCAAAGGTACTTAGAAATGTGTCTGCCCCCAATTTGTCTATCAAATCATCTGCTCTTGGAATAGGGTTACCATCAGTCTTGGTGACAAAGTTGAGCCCTCTATAGTCCACACAGAACCCCATGTCTCTCTTTCCACCCTGTGGATGAGTCTTGGGGACCAGAACCACTGGGCTAGCCCAGGGGCTCTCACAGGGTTCAATAACCCCTAACTCCAGCATCTTACTGACTTCACCTTTGATGCTTTCCTGGATTTGGTCTGACTTTCGATAGATCTTGTTTTTGACAGGTGAACTGTCACCAGTGCCCACATCATGGGTACACCAGTTTGTCAGACCAGGGGTCAGGGAAAATAGACTATCATACAGTTACAAGACTTGCTTGCAGTCAGTCTGCTGTTGGGCAGAGAGGGTGTCTGAGAAAACAACTCCATCTACTGACCCATCTTTTGGGTCTAGGTCAGTCAGGAAGTCATTAATTTCCACTCTTGTTTTATCTAAAATTGATTATTGTAACAGCATCTATATCAGCCTTCAAGCTCAACATCTAAATAAGCTGCAGGTCCTATAGAATTGGCAGGCAGGCTCCATTTAGATTTACCCAGGCATTTTTCAGTTTCCGCTGCTCTGAAGGATCTCCATTGGTTGAGAGTCAAAAACAGGATCAAATTTAAAGCCCTTTGGTTGACCTATAAGACTCTCCATAATTCAGGACCCTTGTATCTCAAAAAAGTCCTATCATGGTATACCCCCTCAAGAAATTTAAGATCAGCAGGCTCTTTCAGAGCAAACTCTATCAGATTTAAAAAATGTAAATGGGGTGGCAGCAGCTTCGTGGTTAGTCACTACAGCCTGGAATCTCCTCCCACTTTATCTCAGATCAGCTCCCTCTCTGTCTCAATTTAGGAGACTGCGGAAAACCTGGCTTTTTAATCAATGATTTCACCTCCACTCCTCTCGCCGCTTCTGCGCCAAGACACCCTCTGGTATTCTCTGAGCTTAATAAATAATCGTAACATAACACTCCTCTCTTGATAGGCCTAAGGCTGCTCAACCACACTACTCCCTATGAGAGAACCTTGGGATTGCTAAAGCAAGCCCCTGTCCAATTATAAGGAGGGATACCATGACTCTTTGCACAGTATACCGCTTTTCTGTGTAGTATATAAAGAGCCAGCTTCCTACAGGAAGCAAGTGAGAGGCTTCAAAAATCAGGATTAGGTGGACTGTGCTATCATGTGAACATGTAGGACAGCAGAGGTTTTGTAGTGAATGGTCATTGAAAAGAGTGGGAATTGGGATGTTCTGTTGCCCATTTTCCTAGTTTAAAGTCACTTAACCTGAGTGGTGTAAATTTCCAAAGTTCTCGAAAGTGGAAGAAAGTAGCAATAATACCTGGTGGGTGATAACTAGCATAAATATGGTCTATGTATTTTGTAACAGAGATAACAGAGTGGTATTCAAACAAAGAAAGGCAAATACTGATGTGGGGATGCTAGGAAATGATTTGAGAGGGGTGACAGCAAAACCTCTGCCTAGGTTATTGTGTGGTGTGCAAAAGTGGCACATCTGCTGTAAGAACTGCTGGTGTTGGAGTGTCATTTGGATTGATACATGTCATGGTAATTGCTGGAAATTGCATTCTAGGTAGAAGAGGATAGAATGAAGTAGGCCAGGATATTGAATTGGGTTTCTTGTGCTCACCTGCAGGCACACATTTAATCAATGCAACTTTATGAGGTGAGTGATGTTGTTGCCTGGATGATGAATTGGCAGGAAAAATGGTGTATGGGTATCCAATGATGACGAGTATTGATGTGGGTAGGAGGATTAGCCATTACGGCCCTCGACTTGGGGGAGGAGTATGCATAGGGGGAGGATGGCACTAGTACAGAATGTACCATGGCAAGTAGTATTTGTTGCTAGCATGAGAGCAGTTTGTCACAGAAGCAGTAAACACATGCTAACAAAAACATGTTCTAATATGTATGATCAGTTTTGACAGTACTTTGCAATCAGTAACTAGTGAACTTACAGGTAGTCACTCAGAATCAATTAGTTTGGTACCTACATGTACACGGAGGTCAGTCTGTTCTTGAAGAAACATAACTGCTAGGTGACAGACGCTTAGTCTCTCGCTTGATTAACCTAAAACCTCAAAGTGTGTGCAACATTCCAACTGCAGAGGAGGGAAGCAGAGGTCTCATTCAATTGAAAATAAAAGTACTTCAGGACCAACTTGCCCTAGTGGAATACGGTCAAAGGTTTGCCATTTAACTATGTGCTTCCTAATGATATAGTTACCAAAAAATATTGAAGGTTACACAAGCCTAATGGCTACAAAGCTAAGAGCAACATCTTAGGTAGCATCAGATTGAGGGCCCAAAAGAAAGTGAGGCAACTGAATCGGGAAATGGCTGCATTAGGTTAATCCATTATCTAGTATTGCACGCTGGTGTAAGTGGCTAAGTCTTGCAGATGTTCACTTGCACACCTGCTTCAGCCACATGATGCAAAAAAAGCCTAAAATTTCAACTGAGCATGTGAGCGAGTGAATGAATATTATTCATCAATGCCCAAGGGCAGACTATTGGGAATTGGCCTCTGTGTAAAGCTAATTAACAACTACAAGGTCACCCAAGTTCTATGCAGCGAAAACTAGGTACGCCCAGATTACATCCTCAGACAGGAGGTTTCTAATCTGGGAAGTTGATGCAGTCTTGCGGTAGGAGAATGAGCCGGTCGATAACAAAACTTAGCAAAGCCAAAGAGGAGCCAGCAGGACAACTAAAGTTAAAATTATAGGCTGAGATAGTGACACAGGTCGAAACGCCAGGCTTTTCACTCAAAATCATAGAGACTATTGCCTCCTTGTCCTCCATGTTCTTGGAGGAACAATTCACATAAGCTTTCGGTATTTCTTGATATAGAGTTTTCTTTTCATTTAAACCCTTACAGAAGCCACTTGTGCTGATGGTAGACGTTTCAGGATTATCTGCCCCATGGTACTCCTTAAAGCAGGCCAACAACTGAAATGGCCATTAACGCAGCAGGAATGTCTGAGAGCACAAGGCGAGGATTCCTCAGAAGACCAATGCTCTTTTTAAATAATTTTTTATATTGATTTGCTGCACAGTTCATGTACTAATCAGCTAAAAAGGCTGCTTTCACAGACTAAGCAATACAAAACATACATCCTCCATTGGATGCAAAAGTACTAGTACCTTTAAGGAAGAATCAATGCTGAAAAAACTGACTCCTGACAATGCTGGCCAAACATGATTTCTCTAGGCACAGAAGGCAGATTCGTACTGATGTTACTGAAACCAAGGCAAGGCTCACCTTTTAACTTCCTCGGTCCCTACTTCCTTGAAGGCGAGACCTCTAACTAGCACCAATGGGAAAAAAACAGCACTCAACTTGGATAGGCTACAAATATAATATATATTTTTAAGATGCTTTATTAGACACTTTCTCATAATACTGTCAATCCAGGATTCCCAGCCTGACTATAAAATATTAAATGCTGGAGATTTGAAAGATAACCTCAAGTAACTACAACAAGTTGCATGGTTAGAGATGAGGGACCAACGTACCTATAAAGATAAGCATTTGTTCCAGGTCATTTAAACAAAAAAGATCAATGGCTGGCTCGGCTAGAAATATCAGTATGTATATACAATAGTAACATGTCAAAATTGCTTACCTTCAAACTTGAATTATTTTCACGGGCCTTCTCTTTTTCTGGACTATGTTTTTTCTTCGAAGGAGTCCGGTCCCTTCGTTCCTTTTCTTTTAAATCTGTGGTTGGTTCACAATCTTTTTCTTTCCTTCTTTCTTTCCTACTCCTGCTGAAAAATTTTAAATGAAGTACAGTTCTTAAACAAATTTAAGCAGGTATCAATAGAATCAATAGTTTTGTTTTTGTATACTGAAATTTTGTCTTAATCTTCTTTCACACAGAACAGGTAGAGCATGGAAACAGTGCATTGAACCAATGCACTGAGAAACTGATACAGAACTGACAGCCACTGAGACTTTTTTTAGGGTCTTGTGGCAATCATTAGTTACTGGTGAAGTATTTTGAGTGCATATTCTTATTCACCACTGGTATTCCATAGCCACCAATACCAGTGCCCTCTAATTGGATAAGGACATTTTTACCCACCTGTAATACTATTTCTCTCCCAGGGGAATCCTCATATTTGTATAATAAACTTTGTACGTAGTGCCTTTCATATATTACTGCAGCCTAAAGAAAGGCTAAAAAGGGCCAGATTACATTTTCTTTTTTTTAACAATTACATAGAAATGTCAATAATAGAAAACGACCATAGAAAATATTTCATTAACTTGTTTGTTTTGTTTAAAGGAAAAGGAAAGGGGATATGAGACATTATTAGTCACTAGACTGCAAATTAAAGGATAGTAGGGAAAATTGGCACTGCGGCTATTTATTTTATTTTGAAAGTTTTATATAGCGCGAACAAGATCTTTGCAGATATCAGAGCGCTTTACATAGAGGGGTACATTAGGGAGCATAGTCAAACCAATAAATCAGAGGAGCTTACAGTACAAATAAATGAAGGCAAAGCCAATCATGTAAATCAGTAAATCAATAATACAAGTAATGCAAATATGCAGCGGTATCAAACAAGTAATACAGTTCTGTGCATAATCTTAAGGAGACCGAATTAATAGTTTAGGTGTATTTTGCCATGAGGATAGCTTTCACTTCTTTCTTAAAGAGTGTAGTGGAAGAGATGAGCCTAGTTTCAGGGGGGAGTGAGTTCCAGATTCTGGGTGCCATTCCTGAGAAGGAGCGTTTATAGGTTTTTTCCTTCCGGAATCTGCGGGGTTTCAGCAGAAGATTGTTTGTGCCTCTAGTGTTTCTAGCGCCGCCAGAGATTGTCAACTTCTGAGTGAGGTAGCCGGGAGAGTTCAGGTGTACCGCCTTGTGGGTCATGCAGGCTATTTTCAGATGTATTCTGGCTTCAAAAGGCAGCCAGTTCAGGGATTTCAGGTCAGGGGAAATATGAGAGTGCTTTTTTGACCCAGTGATGAGCCTCGCTGCAGCATTTAGAGAGGCTCTTAGGGGTGCAGTGGTAGTTAGTGGTAGTCCGCAGAGGGCGGCGCTGCCATATTCTATTCAAGGGATGACTAGAGCTTGTACTGCGGTTTGGAAGTCGTTGGCTGGTAGGAACGGTTTAAGTTTCCTCAGGGTATTTATTTGGAAATTCGCTCCCTTAGTTGCCTTGCGGATGTGTTGCTGCATGTTTAGATTGGTGTCGAGAGTTATGCCTAGAGATTTTGCTGAGTCCACTATGGTGGGTTGGACATTGAGTGCCGTTAGGTGTTTGAGCCAACTTTGAGTGGTGGAGATCTTCGCTGGAGGTGAGATCAGAAGGAACTCTGTTTTCAGAGCATTGAGTTTGAGATGATTATCGGCAAGCCAAGATTGGGTGCTTCTGATCGTTGAGTTCAGGAGCAAAATGTCTTTGGGGGATTGTAGTTTGAGATATAGTTGGGTGTCATCGGCGTACATGTGAAAGTGTAAGTTGGATGCTTGTAGCAAGGTGGTGAGAGGTTCCATAACTAGGTTGAACAGAGTTGGGGATAGGGAGGATCCTTGGGGGACGCCCAGTGTTACAGGTATTGGCAAGGACATCAGGTTGTTGCTCTTGAATTTCTGCGACCTGTTGTGTAGAAAGGAAGTGAACCACTTGAGAACAGTTCCAGATAAACCCATTCTTGTGCTTAGTAGTTCGAGTAATTTTTCATGTTTAACGGTGTCGAAAGCTGAAGAGAGATCAAGAAGGATGAGGAGGCAGGTGTCATTTTGGTCTAGCATTTGAAGTGCGTCGTCAATTATGTGGGTCATAGCAGTTTCTGTACTGTGCCCTGCTCGAAAGCCTGATTGATGAGGATTGAGGAGATCAAATTGTTCAATGTGTTTAGTCAATTGTAGTTGTACGCATTTTTCCAGTAGTTTGGCGAGAATGGGGATATTCGTGATGGGACGGTAATTGTTCAGATCAGAGGGGTCGGCTGTAGGTTTCTTTAGTAGAGGTGTGACTTGTCCAATTTTGAGGGAGTCCGGTATTGTTCCTTGTTGAAGGGAGCCGTTGATAATTTTAGTCCATAGTGGGATAAGCAAAGGGGCAAAGTCTTTTACAGCGTTAGCCGGAAGGGGGTCTGTGAGGTGATTGGATGGTTTCAAGGTGCTGAGCAGTTTACCAATTTCCTCTTCAGAGTATGTACCAAAGGATGACCATGTAGCATTGTTTTTAGGTTCAATGGGTGCTATGCAGTGGGGTTTGGAGTAGAGGCTTGCGTCAATGAGAGATCGCTCTTTATGTTGTCAGTTTTTTTGATAAAGAAAGCGGAGAAGTCTTCACAGGAGGGAGCTTCGCGCACCGTGCTGAGTGGTTGGGGTTGTTCCTTGGATTGTGTTTTGATTAGCTCAAACAGTTTTCTCGGACGGTTTTTTGCTTGGTCGAGCTGGAGGCTGAAGAAGTCTAGTTTTGAGCGTTTTATTTTCCTGAAATAAGCGTTTCTCTTTTTCTTCAGAGTTTTTAGGTGCAGTGCGGAGGGAGCTGATCTCCAGGTGCGTTCTGCCAGTCGCATGTCTCGTCTATCCTCATTGAGACTTCCGTCATACCATGGGTTGGAGATTTTAGTGGAGACTCTTTTTAACTGCAAAGGTGCAGCCTCATTTATTATTGAGGTCATAGCGTTGAGGTAGTGGTCAGTCAGTGATTGAACGTCCTGAGCGCCGGGCGGTGGTATTAGGAGATTGCAGCTGTTAGAAGGCAAAGAGCTTGGGTTGAGTTTTTTCATGTCTCTTTTCCAGACTTTGGGCTTGTACGTTTGAGCCGGGTTAGATTTAACTTTTACATTGAGGAAGAATGTGACAATATGATGATCTGACCAGTCACAGGGTTGGATAGACTCGAGTTGGATAGAGTCCTCTTTGGAGATGATAAGGTCGAGGATAGAGCCTTTCTCATGGGTCGGGCTGTTGCATATTTGGGTGAGGTCAAGGGCATTGAGGAAACTTTTAAGACTATTTACCACCGCGTCATTGCGATCATTCCAGTGGAGGTTGAAGTCGCCAAGGTAGATTTGAGTGAGCTGCCGTCCGGAGTTGGTTGAGATCATATCCATGATTTGTTGGGCAAAGATGAGGTTGTCTCTGGGTGGGTGGTAAATGCTGTGTAGAGAGCATATCGTTTTACCCTCACTGATAATGTCGAGGCAGATGTATTCACAGGATGTTGGGGATGCTATGGAGGTGGACTTGCCCTTCAGAACGGATAGGTTGTTCCTGTAGATGCATGCGATTCTACCACCTATTTTGCCTGGCCTGTCAAGTCTAATTATGTGGTAGTTGGGTGGAACCAGAATGTCCATTATAGGTGACGAGGCTTCAGTTAGCCATGTTTCAGTCAGAATGATTAGGTCAAGGTCCAGCGATAAGAGGAGATCAGCGATGGCGGCGGAATGTTTCGAGGCCGATCTGCAGTTGAGGAGAGTGCATTTGAGTCGGGATGGGTCCCTTTTCCAGCCAAGATCATTGAGAAGACCGTCAACAAGCAGCTTGCCGCCTTCCTCGAGACAAATGGATCCCTGGACCCCTCACAGTCTGGCTTCCGAGCCAACCACAGCACCGAGACCGCCCTCATCGCTGCCACCGATGACATCCGAGCCCTGCTGGACAACGGAGAAACAGCGGCCCTCATCCTCCTAGACCTCTCCGCGGCGTTCGACACTGTCTGCCACCGCACCCTAGTGCAGCGTCTCAGCAACATCGGAATCCAGGAGAAGGCACTGGAGTGGATCATCTCCTTCCTCGCTGGAAGGACACAGAGAGTCCGCCTTCCACCGTTCAGATCTGCAGCCACGAAAGTCATCTGCGGCGTTCCTCAGGGCTCCTCGCTCAGCCCCACCCTCTTCAACGTCTACATGAGCCCCCTTGCGGCCATCGCACGCCAACGCAACCTCAACATCATCTCCTACGCCGACGACACCCAGCTGATCCTCTCCCTGACCAACGATCCCGCCACCGCCAGAACCAACCTCCACGAAGGGATGAAAGCCGTAGCCGAGTGGATGACGACCAGCCGCCTGAAACTGAACTCAAACAAGACGGAAGTCCTCATCCTGGGCTCCTCACCATCCGCCTGGGACAACTCCTGGTGGCCCCCCGCCCTGGGCAGCGCACCCAAACCAACAGACCACGCACGCAACCTGGGCGTCATCCTGGACTCCTCCCTCTCCATGACCAGACAAGTCAACGCCGTCTCCTCGTCCTGTTTCAACATCCTGCGCATGCTACGGAAGATCTTCCGGTGGATCCCCACCGAGACCAGGAAGACGGTCACCCAGGCCCTCGTCACCAGCCGACTGGACTACGGCAGCGCCCTCTACGCCGGAACCACCGCCAAGCTCCAGAAGAGACTCCAGCGAATCCAGAACGCCTCAGCCAGACTCATCCTCGACGTCCCCAGACGCAGCCACATCTCCGGGCATCTGAGAGACCTGCACTGGCTCCCCGTCAACAAGAGAATCACCTTCCGTCTCCTCACCCACGCACACAAAGCCCTACACGACCAAGGCCCGAGCTACCTCAACAACCGCCTCAACTTCTACGCTCCCAAACGCCACCTCCGATCGACCACTCACGCCCTCGCCGCCGTCCCCCGCATCCGAAGAGCGACAACAGGAGGTAGGTCCTTCTCCTACCTGGCCGCCAAGACCTGGAACACCCTCCCTGCCGACCTTCGCCTGACCCAAGACCTCCTCTCCTTCAGGAAGAAGCTCAAGACCTGGCTGTTCGAGCAGTAGTGGCACCCCCCCCCCCCCCCCAAGCGCCTTGAGACCCTCCGGGTGAGTAGTGCGCTCTAAATAGTGCGCTCTATAAATGCCTTGATTGATTGATTGATTGCGTTGAGACGGGGTGCGTTGAGGGCGGTAGCGGGTTCTAGGGAGAGAGGGACTTTTCTAAGGTTGTTGGGGTTGGAGATTCTGCTGTTTAGTGTGGGGTGTCTAAGGGAGTTTGAGTGTATCGTGGGAATGGTGAGGTGGGTGGTGGATGTGTCATTTTGGGGGGTTGGGTCATACGCACGGAGGAGAGTGAGTGTGTCGAGGTCAGAAAGAGGGTTGCAGGGGCGACGAGGGCGGTTGTTGCGATTGCTAGCAGGGATTGAAGTCCAGTGTTGGGAGTGGTGAGGTGACATGTTGGGAGGGGAGGAGGAGGTGGGGGTGGGTGAGGACTTGTAGGGGCGACTGGGGCGGTGGTTGCGATTACGAGCAGGGATTGAAGTCCGGTGGGTGGAGTGCTGAGTGAGAGGGTCAACCGGTAGGGGGCATGTTTGAGGTGGCGGTGGAGGTGGGTGGGGGGTGTATGGGGTGTGTGGAGAGTAGTTCTTTGATGCTGTGCATGTCTCCTTTGATCTGAATGAGGGTGGCCATAATCATGTCCAATGTGGGGTAGGTGTTGGAGGTGGGGGTGGAGGTCGGGGGTGGGTGACTGACCAGGGAGGTGTCGTGCAGGTGGGGGAGTGGGCTGGTGTTGTTGCAGGATTCAGTTGTGTTAGTGTACGAGATGGTATTAGGGAGGAGAGAGTGTTTGGGCGGGTGTGGTGTGGATGAGGTAGGGAGGTTGGTGGTATGAGTGGAGGCATTGTTGCTAGGTGATGAGATCAGAGTGGAGGATGGGTGTATGTTAGTGGAGCTGGAGGTGTAGGACGGGTAATGGGGGCTGAGAGTGGGTGGGGCAATGGTATTGGGATTGAGATGGTCCTGTTGTGGGGAGGGGGAGTTAAATGGGGAGGGGGAGTTAAATTGAGAGAGGAGGTGTGTTCTGCGTAGTTTGTTAGAGGGAGGTGGGGACTGAGAGTGGGGGGGGCCAGAGGGTGGCATTTGTCGTTGTGCGTGTCGTTTTGGTGCAGAACTAGGTTAACTGTGTTAATGCCGGCTGTGATGTCCAGGGCGAAGGGAGTGATAATGGTATGTGTGGAGGTCCTAGGTCCGGACGGAAGGGTGGGGGTGCAAGTGTTGTAAGAGGGGGAAGGATCTGTGTCTGTGCTTGAGGTGTGAGTGGTTGCTACCTGGTTCTGAACTGGGAGAGAAGGGTTAAGGGTGGGAGCTGAGAAGTCAGGGGTGGTATGTGTGTCATTGACTGATGAGTGTGTAGCAGTTACCTGGTGCTGAGCCAGGTTAGAGGGGTTGTGTGTGATGGGAGCTGTGAGGTCAGGGGTGGTGGGACTGAGGGAAATGCGAGTGTCTGACCGCGGGTTGGAGAGGTGATCTTTGAGAGCGGGGAACAGGTTGTCTAGTAGTTCCAAGTTCCTGTCTGTGGATTGAGATAGGACCATCCCGTTGTTGTAAATAGTAATGGTGGCTCTGCCTGGGAAGAGATGTGATGGTGTGATGGAGAGAGTTAGGCCGTGAGCGGATTTCCTGGTGGAGGAGGCGGTGAGTAAGGTGTGGAACGTTTTTCTCCATTGAGCTCTGCGTGTTGTGTGGAAGATGATATCAGTGTTCAGGGAACCATTGACCGGTGAGAAGTAGGTGTCGGCAAAGGAGGTTTCAGGGTGGGATCTCAGTAAGTTGTGTTTATAGCGTTTAGCGGCTTTTTTGGTGAGTGAGGGTGGGTAGTTTATTTTATATGAGTGCTTACCGACGGGATCCATGCTGGGATGGCGGTTTAGGTGGGTATGAGAGGATGTACTAAAATGGTACACGTGTGCAGAAACAGATGCAAACAATAAGTTACATAAAGACAAAAGTGATACTAATGAGCCATCAACATAATCAAAATCACAATCACAGTATCAGAATATCAAAATACAGTAAGTAGTAAATGGTGCAGTCCAGGCCAAAAGTGGGATGGGTGCAGCTTACAACAAGAAAAAGAAAAGAGGAAAAATAACAGAAAGATATATAAAAATAAAAGTAAGAATGAAAATAAAAATAATAAAAGTACGAGGTAGCAGTCGGTGCAATACAGGAATAGAAGGTGATAAGGGTGAAAAGGGGTGCAGCTTATAACAATGTACAGTCTATAGGTGTCATGTTGATGATACACTGGACCAAAATTCAGGTGTGCACAGAGTGAAAAGGGGAGAAAAGGGAGTGGGTGTAGCTTACAATAAAGAGAAAGAAAAGAGAAAAATATACAAATATGAGGTAGCAATCGGTGCAATACTTAATAGAAAGTGCAAAGGGTGCAGCTTATAACAATGTACAGTATAGGAGTATAAAACTAATGATATACTGGAACAAATACAGGTACACACAGAGCTAAATGAGTCAGAATGAGACTAGATAGCAGCTAGAGATATATGAGCTAACTATCGGTGCATTAAATACAAGTAGAGGTATAATACTGCAATAAAAGGCAGACAATCGCAATAAAAAAGGCAGACAATCGCTAGTTGAAAATAGTCTATTCGGGAGAGGCCAGTTCTCAGGGTGTGGTCTTAAATAAACTATGAGAACCTGACAGGACCCCCTGTATCCCATCATGCCTCATTGGGGACAGGTTGGGTAATTTTTACGGAAACTAGAAAGCTTGGGATTTGGTAGTTGTTGAGAGCTGTAATAGTTTCTGTCCCGGGAGGTGGAAGGGTTGCTTATGACTCGGATGAGAATTTCACTGGAAGAGAACTAGGATTACAGGTGAGTAACATGTCTTTATGTTCCATGGGATCCTCATCAATAGTCATAAGCAATGAATAGAATAGCAAGCCCATCCCACAAGAAGCAGACATGAAATAGAAACAGCTCCAACAATCACCCAAAAACGCTTCCTCAAAAAGGCATGTACTACTTGAGTATCTGCTTTAGAGACTGAATCCACACAATAGTGTCTAGTAAAGGTATGTACAGATCTCCATGTAGCAGGTTTACATGTTTCTGAACTGGAAACATTTCTAAGAGCTGTAGTTGCAGCCTTTCCCCTTGTGATGTTGCAGGGATTCTGCGAACTCTCAGAACTATGCTTGGGACCATAGAACCTTAGAAGGGAGGGACTGAGTTATCCTACCATCTTAGTATTCATGAGCCCGGAACTAAATAGCTATAGTGCCTCATTTGCCCACCTACTCACTCACAGAGGAACAAGTGATTAGACACCCCAGAACACAACACTCCAGACTCTCTCAGGAATTGCGGCGACAGGACCTACCCTTTCGCTCTCACTCTCGTACCTACCCGCAATAAGATCTGACAGAGACACAAGAAACGTTTAAAATACTTAAACTATCTTGCTCTAGTATGCAGTGTACTTGCCACAATAAGTAAGAATATGCCTAACACAAATACGGTCAGCATAGTAAGTAAACCATAAAAGGAGCCCCACCACCTTCAACAGAAGCAATGGGAAGAATGGAGAGATAGATATATCAAAAGATCTCTGGGTGTTTGCAGTGGACCGCACACCCTAGCATGCACATATACAAGTTCTACATCTCCGGTGTAGTCACAATCTCCTCTATGAAAAATGTCTCCAAATGATTTTTTGCATGTCTGTGCATACCTATATGACAAGGAGTACGTGTTCCTAAACAGCTACATGAGTGTGTTTTGTCCAAGTGCTTTAATCTGACCAGAACAGAACAACAAGGGGCATTGTTGTTTGATCTTGTTTACGTTGCTCAGACTATTTCCAGGAAATAACAGAACGTAAAAACAACGGCAGGTTCTGTGGGAAAGTACAACGTGGCATAAAGCAAAATATGTTTGTATAGAAATGTGTGCAAAGCAGAGTGCAGCCTACAACGTGCTCAGGCTAACATAGGGAAAACGACCATCGGCCCACACGAAACACATGACACCCTCCTCTTGGTAAAAATGGTAGCACCAAAGTGACAAAAGAAATCAGGAGATTAGCCAAACTAAAGCGTTTGAATTATAATTCAGTTAAGGCCACATATAAACAATCACAACGCTTCGCCGGAGCCCATAATGTAGGATGGCAAGCGAAAAGCAAATAATTCCAATAAGAAATGCGAACCGTCCGAGGTAAAAATATCAGCCATCCAATTGAGCAGGTCAATAGAACAGACATGCTCCTTGTGCCAGTTGTCAACAAGACCACCAAGGGGCAACTTGTGTTGACTTTGATGAAACTGAGATCCAGAAGCCAGTGTGACGTTGCACGGGGGTCATGTCGGGACAACCATAGCAATGGGTTATGAACGAGTCGCATGCCCAAGGAACAGTCCTGATAATGGGCCACTAAGGTACTCATTAACAGCTTGAAATCCAGACCAGCATGCGATGACGTAGCTAGACAGACTTCCAGGGCCCATCTGAAGGGGCAACGGATGCAATGAAGCACAGGTTGCACTCGGGTAAAATAAGCATAACAGAAAGTTAAACAAAACTCAGCGTCCAGGGGCACCATTCCAAAGAGCTGTAGCATGTGCTCACGGTACCTGTAAGTACCACAAAAGGAGCATCCACTGCAGAATAGCAAGAACAACATTATAAGGCCGCAAATTACGAATAGCAGCGGGAACCCACCAAACACGCTCGAAAAAATTGAATGTATAAAAGCTGGGATTATTCCAAAAATAGTTTGAAAAGATGTCACGAGGCCGAAGCCCACAAGTTTAAAAAAGTGTGCCAGGTAAGTGGCATCAGAGGCATTAAATATTTAATATATCAGTTCAACAAAATGTAGGGGGGAGATTTGTGTTTTTGATGACTATTTCACTGGAAGTTCTCGCCACCTGCAATTCGAAGCTCTTGCGAGCTGACGTGAGAACCACTGCATGTTGAAACAACGCTTTAGTCAGATTAATTTCCTGAAAACTGCTTTCAAAGTTGGAATGGAAGCCATAAAGAACTGTCAATACTCCGATGCGGTGGGGGGAGAACATGACATTGTTGAAACAAGTGTCAAACTGGAAAATTTACACCACATACGGGATTCCTGCCCTCAGACTGCAACATTTCTGATTATTAAGGACAAGATAAGCTTCCATTCGAAAGCAATGTAAGAGTGGGAATGGTTGCGGGAACAGAAGTTCCTTTTAAATGACAAGCCAAATGAGGAGCAGAAACATTGCAGGCGCCATGAATAGTTATATGTTGACATACAAGGGAAAGACCGGCAGTGGAGTCACATTCCTGAGCTGTAAGGAAAAGAAAATGCTACTTACCAGTATGCATCTGTTCTTGGCTTGTAGAGCTGCAGAATTGCACACTATGCAAAGATGGCCACCTAGTGTTGGGCCCAGATGTTTGCAGTTTGTTTTTCTTGCAGAGAGTCTTTGGAAATCACGGGATAAGTGCCTCCTCCCTTGGGTGATACTGCGCATGGGCATCGGCATCGGCTCCATCCCCAGATTGTTTTTCGCCATTAGGGAAGTGATGGAGCTAAGAGATAGTGATGACCATGTGTGTTTGTATCTAATGTCAATAACACTGGAACAGATAAAAGTAGCCGGGGAGGCGGGTGGGCGTGTGCAATTCTGCAGCTTCACATGCCAAGAACAGATGCATACTGGTGAGTAGCATTTTCCGTTCGAGGCATATGAGCTGCAGATTGCACACTATGCATAGATTATATAGCACTAGCGGCGACCACTGGTATCAGTTGCAGTTGTTTGAAATAGTGTTTTAAGTACAGCTTGGCATACGGTGGCTTGTTGTTTTGTTTGCACAGCTACACAATAGTGTTTTGTGAATGTGTGCGGTGTAGACCATGTAGCTGCTTTGCAGATGTCTTCTAAGGGAATGTTCCCTAGGAATGCCATGGAAGCCCCTATTTTTCTTGTAGAATGGGCTCTTGGAGGAATTGTCAGTGTACGCTTAGCTTTATGATAACATATTTGGATACACTTAACAATCCACCTGGGAATACCCGTTTTTTATATTGGGTTGCCTTTATGTGGTGGTGAAAAGGATACAAAAAGCTGTTTCGTTTTCCTGAAGCTTTGTGTTCTCTCTATGTAATATAGTAATGCTCTTTTGACATCTAAGGTGTACAGAGCTCTTTCTGCTACTGTTTGAAGCTGCGAGAAGGAAACTGGGAGTTCCAGAGATTGGTTTAGATGGAACGGTGAAATTACATTTGGCAGGAATTTAGGGTTTGTACGAAGAACCACCTTATTGTGATGCATTTGCAGAAAAGGTTCTTGAATGGTAAATTCTTGCATTTCACTAACTCTTCTTAAGGAAGTAATGGCTACTAGGAAAGCCACTTTCCATGTGAGAAATTGCAATTCGCATTTGTGTAAGGGTTCAAATGGAGGTCCCATGAGACGTGCGAGCACTATGTTTAAGTTCCACACTGGCGAAGGTGGCATTCTTGGAGGTATTATTCTTTTGAGACCCTCCATAAAAGCTTTAATGGCTGGCACTCTAAAGAGAGACAGGTGCTGTCTGTTTTGTAAATAAGCTGCAATGGCAGCTAGGTGCAACCTGATAGATTTGTAGGCTAAATTACACCTTTGAAGATGTAGTTAGTAGCCTATAATGTGTTGGATGGATACATCTAATGGATTCAATTTGTTGGTTTGAAAGTATATCACAAAACGTTTCCACTTAGCAGCATAACATGCTCTGGTGGTGGGACGCCTTGCCTCCTTGATAACATTCATACATTCTTAAGGGAGTTTAAGATAGCCAAACTCTATGACTTCAGGAGCCAGATCGCAAGGTTGAGCTGAGCTGGGTCAGGGTGCCTGATATCTCCATGGTTCTGGGTTAAAAGATGTGGAGATAGGTTTCGTTTTTGGGGTGGTACCACAGATAGCTGTAGCAGTGTGGTGTACCACGGTTGTCTGGCACACGTTGGAGCTACTAGTATAAGCGAGTGTTGTTGCATTAGCATACTAGTATCATAGGTAGAGGAGGAAAAGCGTACGCAAATAGTCATGACCAGTTCATCCATATCGTATTATGTTATGTTATGTTATAACGTGTTTTATATAGCGCTCAGCTACTCCGAGGAGTGTCCCGGCGCTTCAAACCCAATACAGACCGAGGGCAGGCTGGAGATGCCACGCACTACTGAACAAAAAGCCGGGACTTGAGATCCTTTCTAAAGGCCAACAAAGTGCCGATCTTTCTCAGCGAGACCGGCAATGTATTCCACAACTGAGGCGCCAGGAGTCTAAAAGAGCGGCCTCCAATGCGGGCGCGCCTTATACTAGGAACAATAGCCAAGGCCAGCGCAGATGACCTAAGCGATCTCGATGGATGGTAGAAGGCCAGCCGTCTTCTGATGTACTTGGCGCCTGAGTCATGGAGAGCCTTGAAGGCCAAGGTGAGCGTCTTCAAAACAATACGCTTACGAATGGGGAGCCAGTGAAGAGTTCTCAGAAGGGTGTTTGCACTGGTTTTCCGATGGAAGCCAAAGATGGCTCGCGCAGCCGAGTTTTGGACTACTTGTCAGCGTGAGAGAAGATACTCTGGGAGTCCGAGATAGAGCACGTTGGCGTAGTCCAGACGAGAGCCAATTAATGCCTGCACGGTGATTTTCCTATGATCCTGAGAGAGCAGAGGAAGAAATTTTCTTAACAATTTAAGGAGGCCAAAGCATTTACCAACTAGGCCAATGATCTGGGGCTTCATGGTAAGACTTATCAATTTTCACTCCCAGATTCTTGGCCATGTCCGAAGCAACGGAGGGAGGGAACATAGCCGCAGGCCACCAAGACTGCCACCTGGGGTCGGAGGGACAACCAAATAAGAGCACCTCAGATTTTTCAGAGTTGCACTTGAGGCTTTTCTGCTGGAACCACTCAAACACCGCCCCAAGGCAACCTCTGATATTCTCACATTGAAGTCTGAGCCCTTCTTGCAAGAAAAGAGGAGCTGGGTGTCGTCAGCATACGAAACAATCTGGGCACCATAAGATTCCACCAGTGCCGCCAAAGGGGCCATGTAGATGTTAAAAAGCCTAGGGCTCAGAATTGAGCCCTGGGGAACTCCTACCTCCAACGGCGACACTGCAGCAGTAAAAGGGGGGGTCCAGATCGTTTGACGACGATCTGCCAGAAAGGACTCAAACCATCTGAACACCGTCCCCCGCAGACCGATCTCCCTAAGTCTGGTCAGAAGACCTCGATGGGGACGGTGTCAAAGGCAGCCGACAGATCGAGCATCACCAGCATTGCCTTGCCCCCAGAGTCTAGGACCTCCTTGATAGCTTCTGTTACTTCTAGCAGCGCTGTCTCCGTGCTCATGTTTGCACGGAAGCCAGACTGAGACCTGTGTAAGATGTCATTGGTCTCAAGAAAGTTGGAGAGGGAAGAGTGGACATGCTTCTCCACAATCTTGGCAAATGCTGGGAGGAGCGAGATGGGTCTATAATTGGCAAGTAGTAGAGGATCCAAATTAGGTTTTTTTTTAAAAGCTGCAAAATAAGGGCCTGCTTCCAGGCCAACGGAACCACACTGGAACTAAGTGAAAGATTGAGCACTGGATTGATAAGGGGATTGATGACTTGAGCTGTACTGGCGAAGAATTTGGCCGGACAGGGATCCAAAGGGGAACCAGATTAGCCTTTGGCTAATGGGTGTGGGTATCTGGCGGCGAAGTGTGGGCATCTTGCGTTGTCCTGGGTGGCGAAGAGGTCTATCCGAGGTTGACCCCACATTTGAAAGAACGGATGAAGAACTTGTGGATGAAGTTCCAACTCGTGCATCTGCTGTGTCTGCCGACTTAACAGATCTGCCATGGTGTTCTGAACCCCTGGGACATGTTGGGCTATTAAAAAGATGTTCTGAGGTATAGCCCACCTCCATATCTGCTGAGCTAGTTGAGAGAGCTGCAGAGAATGTGTCGCTCCCAGTTTGTTTACGTAATACATGCCTGTCATATTGTCTGTGCGGAATAAAACAGTCTTGTTTACCACTTGCCTTTGGAATGCTTTTAGAGCTAGAAACACAGCTAATAGCTCCAGATGGTTGATGTGGAGTAGTTTCTGTATTGGTGTCCACTTTCCCTGCGTGGTGTGATTCAGTAAGTGGGCTCCCCAGCCGGAGAGCGATGCGTCTGCTGTTTGTGTAATTTGTGGAACTGGCTCTAGGAACAGTTGGCCTTTTAATACGTTTTTTGTGTTCCACCATTGCAGAGAGTGATGAGTCAGACTGTCTACCAACACTAGGTCTGTTAACTGACCCTGAGCCTGGTTCCATTGACATGCTAGACATTCTTGAAGCGGACGCATTTGCAGTCTTGCATGAGGTACTAGGAATATGCAAGATGCCATCATCCCTATGAGTTGCATAAACACCCGAGCTGGAAGCGAGTGTTGTGATTTGAACTTTGTTAGGAGCGTTTGCACACTTTTTATCCTTGCTGGAGAGGGATAAGCTCGTGCTAGTTGAATATTGATTGTAGCTCCTAGGTACTGTTGTGTGTAAGACGGTAGCAGATGTGACTTGGTGTAATTTACTGTGAAGCCTAAGTTGTGAAGTAACAGTATTGTATTGTGAGCGTGTTGCACACATTGGTTGTATGACTGTGCCTTTATGAGCCAGTCGTCTACATATGGGAAGATGTGCATGTGCTGTCTTCTTAGGTGTGCTGCCACCACTGCTAGACATTTGGTGAACACTCTTGGCGCTATTACTCCGAATGGGAGTACCTTGCACTGGTAGTGCTGTCCTTCCAGCACAAATCGTAGATACTTCTTGTGCGCCTGATGAATTGGGATGTGAAAGTAGGTGTCTTTGAGATCTAGTGTGACCAGAAAGTTGTCCTGTAACAGGAGTGGAAGGACTTGCTGAAGTGTGACCATATGGAAGTGATCTGATTGTATGTAAGCGTTCAGAGGTCTGAGGTCTAGAATAGGTCTTAGAGATCCGTCCTTTTCTGGAATCAAAAAGTATAGGGAATATACTCCCTTGTTCCGTTGATGTTTTGGAACTATCTCTATTGCATTTTTCTGCAGGAGAGAAAGTACTTGTTGTTTGAGCAGCATTAAATGATCTTGTGACATTGGACGCTGTTTGGGTGGTATGTTTGGGGAGTAGATGTTAGTTCTAGACAGTAACCTGACTGAATTATTTGAAGCACCCACCTGTCTGATGTGATGTATTCCCACGCTGACAGGTGTTGCTGTATCCTTCCCCCGACAGGAGTGGAATGGGGCGGGGGAAGGGGAGGGGAGTCATTGGGTAGGGGTGGAGGCAGAGCGGGAGTTGTTATTCTTGCCTCTGCCGTTGTTGTTACCGCGGTAACCTCCCTTTTGGTAGCCCTTACCGTAGGTTGACTGAGTGGGGCTTTTATAACCTGTGGATGGTGTATCTGATGAGTACCTTCCATTCACACCTCTATATGTGGAGCGACGAAAAGAACGTCTGGGAGCCTGCGACTGCAGGGCTCCCATAGATTTTGCTGTGTCTGTGTCTTTCTTCATTTATTTCTTTATTTGGCCCTGAGGGAGACATCTACCTCAGGGCCAAATAAGTGTTGTTCTTCGAATGGCCGATTGAGTATGGCACTTTGAACTTCTGGCTTAAAGCCTGATATACGCAGCCAAGCATGCCTGTGCAGCAGGACGCTAGTATTGACTGCTCTTGAGGCTTTGTCTGCTGCATCTAGTGCACAGCGGATAGATGTGTTAGTAATAATTTTGCCTTCTTGAATTAGCTCACTAGCCCTATCTTTAAATTGGTCAGGGAGATGTTGCATTATGTCCTCGAGCTCATCATAATGTGCTCTATCGTATCTCGCTAGTAAAGCTTGTGTGTTAGCAATGCGCCACATGTTTGCTGCTTGTAAGGCCGTTCTTTTCCCTGGCGCATCAATGAGTTTAGACTCCTTGTTTGGTGGAGGAGCTTCTCCTGATGTCTGAGAGTTAGTCCTCTTTCGTACATTGGATACGACTAGAGAGTCGAGGGGAACTGGTCCCTTTATATATGCTGGGTCAGATGGTGCAGCTTTATACTTTTTCTCCACTCTTGGGTTTATGACTAGTCCTGACAGGGTCTTTAAAAACCTCAGGGGCATGTTTAACCACCCCTTTGAGCATTGGCAAAATTGCTGAAGACCTTTGTGCAGTGTCAAATGTGTCCAGGAGGAAGTCTTCCTCTACTGCATCTGAGTGCATGTCTACCCCATGGTATTGTGCTGCTATGATTAGTAACTGGTTGAACCCCATGGTGTCTTCTGGTGGTGAAGGCCTAGACGGGTATATATCATCTTGTGGGACGTCTGGTGTATTGTAATCTACCCATGGGTCTGGCGAGTCTGGGGGATCAACTGGCTCTTGTGGATCAGCCCCTGTGTCGGATTCATCATCCCCATTATCACCATGTGTGCTAGATGGTACAGGGGAGAGAGGTGGTGAAATATGGGGTGGAGGAGTGGGTGCAGGAGCTGGGTGAGGTACATGCATAGGTGAGGTAGCCATGTCCTTCTTCTTTGGGGCCGGAGCTGGTGCAGGCGCCTCTGGTGGTCGTTTCTTTGATAATGTCAGTCAACCAGTCTTTGGGTCTTTAACAAGAGTCTTTTGCTTTGGATCTTGAGCAAACAAGTCTCTTTCAGGAGTATGACTTGTCGGCGTGGAAGGACGTTTCGGCACCGGTACGGCTTCTTTCGACCTTTTATCTTTAACGGGGGAAGCCGGTGTCTTTTTCGGATCCGAAGGCTTTTTCGGTTCCGGGTGTTTTTTCGAGTCCGACACTCTTTTCGGCTCCAATGGGTGCTTCGACTCCGGTGGTTTTTTGGTGCCGGAAGCTTTCGATTGCTCCGAAGTTGGTTTGGGTGCCGGGGAAACTGAGTGTTTCGGCGCCAATGGCTTCGGTGCAGTAGTAGATAGTTTTTTCGGTGGGGGTCGACTCGAGCCCGAGTCGTCCGAAGGCCTTATCGACTTCTTGGCCGAGCCTGAAGGTGGGGCCGTCGAAGTATTGTCTCGGTATGCACCCGAGCCCGAGGGCGGGGGTGTGACCGTAGCCTTTTTTGGATGTGTCGAGGAAGTGTGGGGGTCGACGATCTTACTTATGACCCACTGCGCTGGAGTCAGGTCCTCGACATCTGAATCTTCTGCCTCCCATTCGCTGTCGACGTCGTGTTCTTCTGGGACGTCGACGCCTTCTTGGAAGATGTCGTCCGGAACCGGAGCCTAAGATCTTTGAGCCATTGTTCGTCTGGCTCTCCGGTCCCTGATAGTCTTCTTGGAGCGGAAAGAGGCACAGGCTGAACAGTCCTTGGCCTCGTGCTCCAGAGAGAGGCAGAGGTTACAGACCTCGTGGAGGTCGGTGTGGGGAAACTTCGACCCACATTGAGGACACCTTTTAAATGGCGTCCTTTCCATTAGCTGGAGTCGAGGCCTAGTTGGGCCCAAAGGCCGTATTCGACGACAGGAATGGACGTCCTTGGAGTCGAAGAGTTGTGTCGACTGGAAAACGCTTTGTAGAGTAGTTTCTTGAAGCCGATGAAAATTGCGCGTCGACGGTTAATCGGTTCCAACACGGAGCGCTGGAACCACATCCGAGCCCGGTGGCGGAAAAAAACAATCTGGGGATGGAGCCGATGCCCATGCGCAGTATCACCCAAGGGAGGAGTCACCTATCCCGTGACTTCCAAAGACTCTCTACAAGAAAAACAAACTGCAAACATCCGGGCCCAACACTAGGTCGCCATCTATGCATAGTGTGCAATCTGCAGCTAATATGCCTCGAACACTTCTTTCTCAGCCAGTTGACAACGATAAATGAATGGCAGGGACCACACCTCATATATGTAGCTGCTCCCAAGGGGTTCGTATCTACCTACTGGGAAGTGTTTCATGCAGGCAGTGAACTGAAATGTCGGGCTGGGCATACTGCTGAAGCTGTTTCAGCTATAGTGAATGGTAGTTGTTCCAGCTTCTCTATGTGGTGCAATTAGTGTCTAACATATCCATTTATTGTTGTCTATGTGTCACATCAAAGGGTAAGAACAAAGCGGTACAGTAGAGGCAATGCCAAGGAACGCCTGCGTTCTTGAGTGTTTGAAGTGTCCAACTAAATTGCATGATCAATTTAAGCTAATTCGGACCATGATACAATGTAGACATATCACTTTGCACAATATCAATGACAGATCACACAATATTATCTAAGCTATAAATACGAGAAGACAATGTATTAATACTGTTGTCTACTACAGCAAGCACTTTATCCAAATTATCTTGATCAATTTGGCATAAACGTACTGCAGCTTCCATTTGCGACAATTTCCAAATTTCATTATAGGCAGCATAAACAAATCGTTTGGAACGTGGACACTGTGGTCCCAAAAGGAAAATCATGTCTTTGGACAAGAAAGTAAGATGTTTTACTGCAGACAATGTGGAATGTTCTAACCATTGTTCGCATAATTTACCCACGGACTAAGTGTTAGGGCTCATGGATTGTGAATATCAGGGATAAGGTCTTAATGGTGTGAACCAAGACGTGGAATTTAAAAAATGAACATGACAAACATTTTTGTCTACTGGCCATAATAAACACCCACCCGGAGCAATAACCGAAGAGTTAAATGTACCATTTTGTATCATACTATTTAATTGATCTTCAGTGTAATTTGTAAAGGATCGCCAATCATCCAAGGTTACAATGGATGTATAAACATCAGAGATGATAAAAAGAAATTCACACAGGCGGTCAACAACGGCTACTGCGGAAAGTCTCTGAGCATACAATAATACCTTCAATACAGTGGCAATGGCATAATGTGGGTACGGGGTAAAACCGGCAAACACAGGCCATGTGGCCCTGTCAATACATAACGGGTCCATTCACACGGTAGCAATAGGATGGGGAAGGGCGCCATTAAACCAAATCTCGTTCTCCCAGGCAGTAAGAGTAAGCTCAAACTCCCGAATAAGGTCAATAAGCCGCAGGAACAACAGCCACAGTATGAGAATGAAATGAAAAGTATAATCATTCGCAACAACTGTGGGGGAACGTAACCCAGGAACAAAAAAAAACCTTGAAGCTGTATGCAGGTTCTGCCTCGACCACAAAGACAACAGCCGATTCCTGCATTGTGGACCACAGGGTGTAACTGCCACACGGCAATGAGCAGGAATCGCAATGGGATTAGCCATGAACCAACAGCAAGGGAAGCAAATAGTAGCACAAAAAAAGGTAAAAACCTTTTAAACTCCAAGCTTGAAAACCCTACAGCAATAGGAAGACCCTACAAACTGAAGAGGCAATGCCCCTACACCACGGACGTCTCCAGCAAATGGTGTGAGGATATTGCAGACAAGCACTACTCAGGAGTCCCACAAATAAGTACCAGACCAAACGTTGGCATTGCCATGTTACAGGGATTCCGTCAAGTCGCAGATCTATGCTTGGGACTATAAAAACATAGTAGGCAGGGACTGAGTTATCAGACCACCTTAGTACCCACGAGCCCAGAACCAATTAGTTATAGTGCCTCGCTTGCCCTCGTACTCTCTCACAGAGGAACAAGTGATTAGACACCCCAGAACACAACACTACCGGCTCTCCCAGGAATCATGGTGACAGGACACACCCTTTCGCTCTCACACTCGTACTTGTCCACAGTAAGATCTAACAGAGACACATGAAACATTTACAATATTTACTTTAACAATCGTGGTCTAGTATATAGTATACGGGCCACAATAAGTAAGAAGATGCCTAACATAAATAAAGCCAGCATAGCAAGTAATCCATAAGCCGTAAAAGGAACTGTCATGATATAAGAACGGGTAAACTAACCTCCCTCCCGTTCTAGAGAAGCAACGGGATTAT
Organism: Lissotriton helveticus; assembly: GCF_964261635.1. Taxonomy (NCBI): domain Eukaryota; kingdom Metazoa; phylum Chordata; class Amphibia; order Caudata; family Salamandridae; genus Lissotriton; species Lissotriton helveticus. The sequence continues at coordinate 520,992,993 of NC_136059.1, read as the reverse complement.
ACATCAAAAGATCTCTTGATGGGATCGGGGAGCATTTTATCAAAGCAGTACAGAAAATGTACATTGCTCCTGAAGCGGTCGTTACGATAAATGGGGTCACATCGGATACTATCAAAGTGACAAGAGGCACAAGACAAGGGTGTCCATGCTCTCCCCTGCTCTTCGCCATTTACATCGACCCCTTTATCGCCAAGCTAGAAACTAATCCGACCATATTACCCATGAAGACATCGAATGATGAAACTAAAACTCTAGCCTTCGCAGATGATATCGCGATTGTGACTGCTGATCCAATCACAACAGTAGGGATAATGGAGGAAGAAGCCAAAAAGTTTGGAGAGATTTCGGGATACAAATTAAATCAAACTAAAACCCAGATAATAACAAATAATAACATCAATATGGAAGATGCAAGAGTTACAGATAATACATTATATCTCAGCATTAATATTACATCCGACCTAAATAAACTAGTGGCTCTGAACCTAGACCCTTTAGTCAAACAGACAAAAAAAACCTTATTGAGACTGAATAACCTACATCTAACAATAATCGGAAGATGTAATCTTATTAAAATGGTTTTTTTGCCCAAATTTTTGTATCTATTCCGGGCAATTTGTCTCAATTTTGACTTATCACTTTTTAACGAAATAGATAATATGTTATCTCGTTTTGTTTGGGGCTATGGAAAAACACGAAGAGCCTACAAACATATTACACATTCCAGGGACAGAGGTGGCCTAGCCCTTCCTAACTTCAAACTATATTGGTGGGCTACAACCATCAAATATAGTCGCTTACTGCTAATCTCAAAAAAAGACTCAACGTCAACTTGCTTGACTCCAACCCCACAGGAATTAATTTTGGGTAATAATGCCAATAACCATCTCTGGAAGCTACCCTACGAATGCCATCTTAAAAAAGAACGATTTAAAACACTAAAGGGTATCTACACTGTCTGGAATTTGGTTCGGAAACATTTAGCGATAGGCAGGTTTTCATTCTACACTCAGATAGATAACACCAACCTGCCCGAAACTTTTTCGGACTCCATCATGCGGCGATGGGTGAGCTTGGGAATCTCGCAACTCGGCTCTTTTTTTGATTCAACGGGTTTTGTTCATTTGAATCGTTAAAAATTAAACATGGGCTGAATCCGCACGATTTTTTTTAAGTTCTTACAATCAAGAGATTTTATTCTCAAAAAGGGGGGGCCCAATGGTTGCTTTAAGAAAATCCCAACAATCAACACCGTGGTTAGTTGTGATAGGGTAAAAATTGGGGACATATACAAAGATTTAATCGCTGCACTACCAGACGATATCAAAAAACACGCAAATATTTGGCAAAATAATATCAACATCACAGAGGATCTAGCCCACAAAGCACTTGAATTATCCAGTTCCATTCTAATGTCTACCAAGCTACAAGCTCAGTTTTACAAAACCTTTTTCGATCTCTATTATACACCTGAAAAAATCTCAAAATGGGGAGTGGGAAAGGGGACTCTCTGCCCCAGATGTAATAGTCCTAAAGCCGATTTGATACATATGTTGGCGACATGTTGTACTCTAGACAATTTTAAACGAGAAGTTTCCAACTACCTATCGGAAATATTCAAAGTTGATATAGAGATCAGCATAGCAGAAATCGTGTTAGGGGTAGATAAAGCTATTAGACCCATAACCATGCAGGGACTCATATATATTGCTATGGCAGTCTTTAGAATCTGTTTAACCTCTGCATGGCTGGACCAATGCCCACCCACATTTCAACAGTGGCTGATGCGCTTCTTAGCAACATATAATCTCGAAATCTCCATTTATAGTCGGAAAAGTATCAGAAAAAAAGCAAAGGGATTGAAAATTTGGGAACCAGTTAAAATATGGCTAGGGAACCCAGCATAGACAAACTAGGTTACGCTATATCGAATGCTCTAGAAATGTTATTAAGTATCTCTTTTTGCTTTGTTTTTTACTCTTCGAAGCCTGTATTTTTCTAAATCTTTTTTTTTTTCATAACTCTTTATCCTTATTGTTAGATCTCAAAAATTTCAAATGTACCCTGTACCGGGCAGAGGGGTTGTCAAGGGGGGGGGGGGGGGGGGTAATTACGTTGTAAAAAAATAAAAACATTAAAAAATAAAAAAAAGATCTCTTGATGTTTGCAGCAGATCCAGTACCTTTACATGCACAGATGAAAGTTCTACATATCAGGTGAAGTCGCAATCTCCTCTCTGATTGTGTAATTGCATGTCAGTGCATACCTTTATGACAGAGTATGTGTTCCCGAACAGCTGTATTCGTGTGTTTTGTCTAGGTGCTTCAAGCCTGACCAAAACAGAATAACAAAGGCCATTGTTGTTTGACCTGATCTATGGTGTTGAGACTAAATCCTAGGAAAGAACAAAACGCAAAAACAACAACAGGTTTGGTGTGAAAGTACAACATGGCTCACAACAAAATACATTTGTACAGTAACGTGTGCAAAGCAGACTGCAGCCTACAAACTGCTGAAGCTAACATAGGGAAACGACCAAGGGCCTACACAGAACACATGACAGTGGAATGTGCTTTAGGTCTACCACGTAAAGGCTTTTTAGCTAGCTGGCATAAAAATAGCCTACAGGAAATTATCCACATAGAGATGTTTTGTTTTGATAATGAAAAGCTTGTTCTGACTCAAAATACATTTGTATAGTAACGTGTGCAAAGCAGACTGCAGGCTACGAAGTACTGAGGCGAACATAGGGAAAACGTACATGGGCCTACACAAAACACGACAGTAGAATGTGCTTTAGGTCTACCAGGTAAAGGCTTTTTAGCTAGCTGGTATAAAAATAGTATATAGGAAATTATCCACATAGAGATGATTTGTTTTGATAATGAAAAGCTTGTTCTGACTGGGCCATGATTAATGTAGATGCGATTTGATTTTCTTATGTCTTCGGTTTTGCTTAGGTAGAATGTTTTGAACTCTTATCATCAAGAGAGCGTAAACACTTGTCTTCTGAGTCGATGTGAGATGGTTTGATTAACCCCTTCCATGCTCATGACTAGCTCAGCTCGTCATGCAGTACACTGCTCGTGTGCTCATGACGAGCTGAGCTCGTCATGAGCACAATAGGGGAGAGGGGTTGGCCTAACGGCTAAGGCGCTCGACCTCGGAATCTGGGTTCGAGTCTCGGTAACGACGCCAAAAACCTCCTGTGATTCTGGGCAAATCCCTTAATCTCCCCGTGCCTAAAATGAAAGTGTGTCCTCATGTAACGTAACTGGTGCTATGTAAAGCGCTCTGATAACTGATTCGGTTCGGTTCTAGTTCGCGCTATATAAAACCCTGCAAAAAAAAAAAATGGGATTTAAGGGAGTTCAGCACCAAGAGTGAATTGCTGTAGCATTCAAGGTGTTAAAATGGAATTCTGAAACCACCTTGGGAAGAAAACTGGGATGAGTTATCATCACAACTATTACCATGAAACACTGTGTATGGTTCTAAAGTACATAATGCTTGAATTTCACTCCCTCTGTTTCGCTGATGTATTGGATACTAGGAAAGCCGCTTTCCATTTGAGATGCTGTAAAGAGGCTTAATGAATGGGCTCAAATGGAGGGGGGTCCATTAATTTGGAGAGAACAATGTTAAGTTTCCAAGGAGAAGACAGTGTCTTAACTGGAGGGAATACGTTTGTAAACCTTTCTAATAAGTCTTTACAGTTATTCTAAAGAAATAATTCTGTGATGGAGATTTTCTATAGGCCATTATAACCGCTAGATGCACTTTAATAGAAGAACACGGCAAACCAGACTTTGCCAAATGAAGAAGGTTGGGTATAACCACTTCTTCCTGACACAAGTATGGATGGTGTCCATTTTGGATGCCCCATAACCAAAATCTCTTCCACTTAAAGGAATAAGATTTTCTCATTGAGGGTCTTTCAGCCATGCCGTAATATATCCATGCAGTCTTGTGGAAGGCATAAATGACCTTATTGGAGGAGTTTGTTAGCTAAGCTGTCAAATTCAATGATGGATGGTTGGGGTACAGTATCGGTCCCCCACACATATGCAGGAGATCATGTCTGCACTACAATCTCGTGTGGCGGTTCTCACAGGTGAAGAAGATCTCTTTGCCATTCGATCACTATCTTCCTGGTTTTGGACCTGTAGAGTTTGACGATTAGTCGGTATGAGAGGAATTAGTGGAAATGCATAGAAAAATTTCCCTGACCAGTTTATCGAAAGGGCATTCCCTTTCGACCCTGGTTAGAAGAATCTAGATGCTTAGTCTCAAGATTTTTTTTTGTTTGCATCAACAAACACAGCTATTGGTGGATATCCCCAGTCTTGGAAATGTTTTAAAGGCTGTCGTTTAGAACCCAGCTGCGATTTTCCTCCCGTTCTGGCTCTGCAGATGCAAGGGATTATGGCCAGGGCAAGGTCGGCAGATCTGAGAAGTTAGCCTGGCATATGATGTCCACTAGTTCTAGTGGGCACCTTGCACCAGTCTGATCGACCCTTATTGATGATGGTTGTAAAGTCAACCTTATAGAAAGCTATGCTAGTGGTAGCATGAACCAGCAGTCTTCAGGCTAAGACTTCAGAAGGTGAGTTAAGAAAGTTGTTTTACCATATATAATCCCTTGAATACCAAATGAAAGGACACCACACAAGGTATATATCAAATATATATGTATTTAATCTAAACACAACCCCTCTGCACTCTTTAGGAGGTAAGAGGTCAAAATACAATACAAGTCACACAGTTAATATACGATAGGTTGCACAGTATACGTTATGCCCTAGGAGCCTCACAAACCAGCTACTAAGAAAGTGGTATAAGTACCATGTGAGAGTTAGAAAGCAGGCCTAGGGCCTGTAGAATCGCTGGGGATACACTAAACAACCAAAGGTTAGGAAGTAGGAGACCCACAGGAGTCGCGTGCAGTGTCTAAACACAGGCGCGGGTTCCCATTGACTTTCTATGGAGTTCGTAAAAGATACAAAGTTACAATTTAAGGACACTCCGGATGGACTAGGATGGAACCCTTTTAAACTAGGACACTTCGAGAGTCAAGACCCACAGGAGCACCAGAGTACTCGTGTTACCTCACCCAGGGAAGCCGGGTGCGTAGGTGTCTTTTCGTGTCGGGTTTCGTCGTCGTTTTCTATGGAGAGCTGCAAAGAAGTGCTGCAGGCGACCAGAGGAAAAGTGTCCGGGTGGATCCAAGGGTGGATCGGTGATGTGAAGAACCTGAAAGCAGAGGGGACAGAGTCTGGGTCACTAGCCAGTGACCAGGAAGGAACCAGGCGATGTCGCGTGCTTGAAGGTGAAGAAGGTGAGTTTGTCTCTTCAGCCACGAGGTCCAGGAGGCATCGACGATGACCTGGCGCTGGATTCGAGCTGTCCCACGATGGGCGGTGTTGGTATCCGGATTGGACCCAACAAGCCTTGGCAACCGCAACCCACGCAGGATGGCGAGATTGGCTCTGTTGCAGACCAGCAAGGTCTGTGGCGCTTCTCCTTTTCAGGGAAGCTGGAGCAAGCCTGGAGCAACCAGGAAAGCACAGTAATTTCAAGATGGCGTCTTCAGGGGGTTAACTAGCCACCAGGCAAGGAACCGGGAAGGCGCGTCGAGCTCAAATGCAAAGGCGGGGCCCACGGGACACTCGCAGAGTGTGGGGGCCTGAGCTTCGGTGCAAATGGTGCTCGGGGCTAGGGCTTCTCGGACCCCAATGCACAACTTACTGAGGCTTCAGGAAAGGAGTGCAGATAGCAAAACGCAGGATGTTCAAGATGTCCGGTCCCACGTCTCTCGTGTCCGCCACGGGTCTCAGCTTTGCTGTGGATGTGGGTCGGGGTCAGAGAAGTCTGGAAGTCCAGTTCTTGTGTCGCAGAGTCGTCGGGGTCCGACGGGAGCCTTGAAACTGCAGACCGGCAAAGATGCTGTTGGTGCCTGTTTGCACAGGGTGGTCACTCCTTGACCACAAGGGAGATGTCTTCCGTCTTCCAGTCAGAATGGAATTTCGAAGGTCCAAGATGTGTCTTTCAAAGATTCGTCCTGTATAATCTAAAGTCCTGGGGACACAGCTCCTATACTTATACTAAGGATGGGGGCTGGATTACCTGACTAGGTCCCTCCTATGGGTGGACCTGAGAAGGGGGTGGTTACACCCCAATTTCTCTTGGGGGCAGAAGATTGTTTCGTTGAGTTATTGGGGTCCGGTGTTGAGGGATTTGTAGGCGTGAGTGAGCAGTTTAAAGGTCACTATTTTCAACGCGGAGCCACTAGAGGTCTCGTAGGTGCTGGGGGATGTTGTCTTGTCTTTGGATGCAGAGGGCGAGTCTGACAGCAGCGTTCTGGATGATCCGTAGTTTGGGAGTAGAGATTTGTTGATTCCGGCGAGGAGGGCGTTACCGTAGTCCAGCCAGCTGGTTAGGAGTGCTTGGGTGACTACCTTTCTGGATTAGGGGGTAGGGGGCAGGGGGAGATACGGCGTTGACCTGTCTGTTAATGATGAGGGAGGAGTAGAGTATGATACTGAGGTTGCAGGTGTGGTCCGTTGGTGTGGAAGGGTTGCAGAGGGCGGTGGGCCACCAGATGTTGTCCCATGCTGAGAGGGTGGATCTGAGGACTTCTGTTTTCTAAGAGTTGAGCTTCAGACAGCTGCTGCTCATCGAGGATCTGACATCCTTCATTCGTTCCTGGAAACTGTGTCTAGTGATGTCGGTTTCTTGAAGAGGGATAGGATGAGCTGGGTGTCATTGGCGTAGAATACTATGTCCGTGCTTTCTGACTATGGTAGCGAGGGGGGCCATGTAGATGATAAAAGAGCGTGGGGCTGAGTAAGGATCCTTGGGGTACTCCACAGCCTATCTCTGTGGGTTCGGAGAGGAAGGGCAGGTGTTTTATTCTTTGAGTTCAGCCGGTGAGGAAGGAGCGGATCTAGTCACGGGCAGTTGCCTGTGTGTTGGTGTTGTGGAGTCTGGTGGTTAGTGTGCGGTGGGAGATGGTGTTGAAGGCTGCTGGGAGATCTAGTAGAATGAGGGCAGCCGTGTGGCCTTGGTCGAGAAGAGTCTGAATGTCATCCGTGGCAGCTAGGAGGGTGGTATCGGTGCTGTGGAATCCAGATTAAGAAATGTCAAGGATCGAGTTGGATTCTATGAAGTTCGTGTGCTGGTTGTTGACCATCTTCTTGTTGACTTTGGGGAGGAAAGAGATGGGTCTGTAGTTCTTGAGGCCAGTCAGGTCTGCAGAGGGTTTCTTGAGGAGGGGCTTGACTTTTGTGCGATTCCAGACGTCGGGGAGCGTGCCTGTTTCGATGGTGCAGACGATAGTGCGTTGTAGTTTGGGTGCTATGACGGAGGCTGCTCTTAGGAAGACGTGAGACAGGCAGGGGTCAGTGGGGGCTGCTGGGTGTATGCTCCTCATGGTCTTAGCGGCGTCTTCTGATGTGACAGGGGTCCCGGCGGTGATGTTAGGCTGGGTGGCATTGCCGGTGGTGGGTGTAGTGTCGGTGCCTTGGTTCTGTTCGTCGTAGTGAGTCCTGATCTTGTGATGGAAGTGGGAGCCAAGTTTGTTGCAGAGGTGCTGGGAGGGAGGGCCGTTGGAGGTTTGGTGATTTCTTGTATGATGCTGAAGAGTTCCTTAGATATGTGGGAATTGGACAGGATTCTGTCCTGGATGAAGTTCCTCTTCGTGGATCTGATGAGTTGGTGATGTTCTCCCATGGTGGTTCTCGTAGGCGGTGCGTGCTTCTGAGGTTTTGCTGTTCCTCCATGCTTTCTCGAGTCGTCAGCATGTGCGCTTGGATTCTCGAGGTCCGTGGTGAACCAGGTGGCTTTCATGGTGCGTTGTCTGTCGGAGTTCTGGAGTGGGCGAGCATGTTTGCGCAGTTGGGGATCCATCTGTGGAGTTCGTTGGCAGCAGAGTTGGTGTCGGTCGTGGTGGTTGGAGGAGCACGGTTGAGGCTCTGTACTTCCTATGCTTCTCCGGGTCAACAGCCTTCAAGGGGTCCATCGTTGCTTTAATTCGGGACATTTCGTAGTCTGCATGAGACCCAAAGAGTGTTTCCTGAAAAGGGTACATTTAAAATTGGTATCTCTGGTTTAAGGTCAGTTAATCTGAGCCAGGATGATCTATGTGCACAGATTTCATGACACTATCCATGAGCAGCAAGATCCGATGCATCAGCTTGTGCACTTATCTGTTTACCCACCAGACCACATTCACTGAAGGTCTCTTGAAAATCGTGCCTGTCTTCTTGTGTGAGTTTCTCAGTAAATCGGTTTAACAAATCCCACAAAGACCTGTCATATTTTCCTAAAAAAGCAGAAGCACCAGTAACCTTCATTGTAGATGCTGATTTTCCACAAGCTTTTTGCAAAAAGCATTTATTTATTTGTTATCTTTGACTGTGGCAGGGAAGAAGGAGGAGCCACAGTTTGGGACTTTGTCGCCGCTCCAATCTGGAGGAGAGTCTGATCTGAGCAACAGTGGGTTCTGGTCAAGTGGCTTATATTTTTTAAGCAGTCGAGATAGGGCAGACATCACTGATTTAGGTGCAAGAAAAAACAGCACTTCAGTTTCAAATAGGTTAGGAACCAGGGGAAGTAATGGTTGTGTAGCTGTTCTTTGATGTCAATTCTCAGAAATCACAGAAGACTATGTAGTAGCAGTAGGAATATCAATGTTAAATTTTTAAAACCTCGTAAAGTAAGATGATCATCTACCTGAGACACTCTTGCCACAGGTGCACCTCTGAATGATGAGCAAGTAGTGGTAGCCCAAGATGGAGATCTTGTTTGGAGTCTAGATCTGGATCTTTTGCTTGATATTCTAGATTGTCTGGATGTAGATCCGGTTCTAGATGTCACTTTACATTTGGGGAGATGACATAGTGGACTCCTAGATTTTCATGGAGACTTATGTGGCGAAGCTGTAATATGTGGGCTACTGATGGGCCCTGTTAGGTTTGTAGGGGCAGAGACTGTGTGCCTGGATTAAAATGTGGAGCCCCTAGGAGATGGCGTACTTGAGATCTGATCTCAGGTGTTATACCTGATGATGAATAAGTACAAGAGTCTGAATTAAGTATGTAGCACAGGTCCATGTTGTAAACTTTGAAGCAAGCATGGAGAAATATTAAAATTTGATGTAGAGCAAGGCCTAGATTTAGTCGTGTGAGGTGATTTTGTTGGCAAAGACGGACGTGTGCTTTGAGGTTGAATGATTTTGCTTCGAAGTCAACCCTGGTTTCGTCGTGGGTTTCAATGTCGATACCTGCTACGGGATCAATGGGCGGTAAATTAACAGTGACTTTGATGGCAATGTATGCTTTGACAAAGAAAGCAGAGAATGCTTTGATGTGGAGTGGTGGCTAAACGGCGTATCTGTTGACAGCAAGCACACTGGTAGTTGTTTGATCCTCGATGTCTTTCTTCCCAACTGGGAATGTCTCCTTTTGTGATGATGGTGAGGTCTCTCTCTGGATCTCTCTCTGCGGGTGTCCTTGGAGCAAGAGATTTGCGATTTGGAAGAAGACTGACCTTACCCAAGACCTCTTGATGAACTAGCTGTACTGACTTTCCTTCTTTCTTGGAGACTGTGTAGTTTGATCTTTTCTTTGTCCTTTAAAGTACACTTGGAAATCTTCTGACAGGGACGACAAGTCTCAAGATGAGAATTTGGAAGGCAAACAATACAGAATGATGTTCTGTTGGAGCCTTATATCCAACAGGAAGGACATTTCACAAAAAGCGAAGGAATTCTGGACAGGAAAAGGAACTATTTTCTGTCAGCATAATCTCCCTACGGAGGGGAAAGGGAAAGAACAGGAAACAGGCGGAAAAAGAAAAGGGGTGAGAGGACAAAAGGATCCTGTGAAGGAAAATAGCATTAACATTATCAGTAACCGGGAAACCCCTATGGCCTAGAAGGACGAAGAGCACCCAGCTGTCAAAAGGAGGGAAAATAACAGCAGGGTTACATTATGACGACGACATTTTGCGTGAAGGCTTTATGCAAGGCAAATCAGGGGATAATAGATCTGGCAATCGGATCTCTTTCCCTGATGGAAGCAATAGGGGTTATTCCCGTTATCAAGTCAGAAGAGGTGTGATATGCCCAAATGCTTTCTCTTAACATTTTATCTACATCCATATTGTTGGTACAAGCTAGATGAGTGAGATTTTTGATCCAGAGCATTGACACACGAATGGGGTCATTGTCTCCTTGGCAATGTAAAGTAGATTCCTCATGCTTGATGCCCAGCTCATTAAGGAATGCCTTCATTTCCATAGATGAGAATTTGATATCGTTGTTAGTGACTATGCAAGCTGGCACACCTTCACATGCGAATGAGTCTCTTAAGAAGTCGATGAGGGTTTTTGTTGGGACACGTGAAACAAACTTGTATTTGATCCAGTAGTCCATGAGTACAATCAAAAATCTCTTCGGGACTCCTAATTGTCCTGTGAGACCGATTATCTCCCATGCCAACTTAGTCCATGGTGTTTTAGGAACTGCTGTGGGATTTTCAGACAGGTTACACATTTTCTCTGAAGGCCAACTTTTAACAACATCAGTTCCTGATACAGCATGAAAAATCTCTGGCAAGCACCCCCTCCCCTAGCTTTTACTTTGAAAACGTACTTAGCGGCCCAGTCCCCTTCGCTGTGCACTATTTTCACTTGACAGTTTTCACTGTTTTTCCAAACTCTACCCAGTTGACCCTTCTTGTTACATTTTACACACAAGACATTGCAGGCAGTGCAATGCACATCATTGGCAAGATGATTGCTGCTGCCACATCTATAGCATTTCAACCTTTCCTTTTCCTGGCAGAATGGTTATCCTCGACTTCTCCGGGTCTAACCTTGAATACCTCATTATCAATGGAATTGACCTGCATCACTGCTATTACGAACATTGGCAACGAGCTCATTGGGAGTCTTCATCTCTTTGATACACTCAGCAGTGTGTTCTACAGAGACTGCTATACTAACCGCTTCTTTTAAGGTAGGGTTTTTTGCCAGGGGCAAAAGAAAATGTGAATGAAATTTGCATGTAAGGCAGCACTACCAGAAATATACCCCACAGAATTTGCAAAATTACCTAAAAAGATAGTAAAATTGAGTAGGATCCGGACTACACAGACTTGTAACGTAATACCAATGTCACTGAAGTAAATAGCAAAACTACCCCACCAATAGTATCAAAGCAAAGTAAAATTGAGTAAAATACAACTACACAGAATTGAGGCGTAAATAGCAAAACTGCCCCCACAAGTAGTGTCATAGCAAATACATAAATTACGTAAGAGATTGTCTTCTTTAGGAAAGGTGTTCGTATCACCGTAAGAAACGCACAAAGTACATATAAGGTGAGAGTTCCCCACGAAATACTTGTACAAATAGCTTCGGTATAGAAGGTGTGCGTATCACCGAAGGAACGCACCATAGGGAGGAAATCAGTCCACAAGAGGACAAGGTGCGTTGCAACTTTTCGGAAGATAGGAAAATCGTCAAGAACTCTATTTTCTTTAGACAATTGGTAGCAAAGATAAAGGCACCAATATGAAGGTAAGTGTGAAGAAATCAGTAATCACACTGCTCACCACAAATGACACGAGCCCCTTGACTCTTAAGGAACTGGTGTGAAACCACGTTTAAAACTATCCATGTACACGGAGAAACAGGAGTTCATGTTCAGTATGTTCGTTTGTATAAACTCCTGCACGTAGTACCAAAACTGTCCACCAGATGGCTGTCTGAGGCGAACTGTATTTCTGAAGGGGAAAGTGTCTCCACGTGGTGCCTGCCTCAGAGTAGCTTCTGCTGACAGGATTACTCACAGGGCAGAGCTGAAACTGCGGAGGCTTGAGGAAACGAGGAACACTCACAGGGCCTACGAGGGCAGGGACAGCTCCTGAGGTAATGGTTAAAACCGTGGAGCAAGGATTACTGCGGCTGCTCGCTGTTTCCTCAGGGTTGGTGAAACATTAACTCTGTGGCGCAAGGATTACCGCTGCCTCCCGCTGTCTCCTCTGTGGTGGGAGTATGCCGGCAGCGCACCACACGGAGATGTGGCGCACACACTACTGCCCGATACTTCACCCTTGAAAGAAAGTAACTGGGATTCTGCAGAATGAGAGCACTGGTCCAAACGTTGTCCACGCTACGGCAGTCATAGAATAAACCAGAGAAAACCCGGTATCCTGCCACCAAGCAGAAGTGCAGGAATGACCAAGCAGAAGTGCAAGGAGGAGAGAGCACTGAAAGGGGAGATGTCAGGGGTGGCCCCCTTCGCCAAATCGTCGCCAGTGTTGTAATAAAGATGAACTCTGAGGCTAGGTAAATTCAAAGGTCTTCATTCTGTCATCCACTCTCCCTAACTGACAGGCTGTCCAACATTCCACAGTAAACTCTGGAGGAACGTTCCAAGAGGGTGGAGGGAGCTGGGGAGAGAGGGAAGTAAGAAAGGGGTAAGAGGAAGAAAACAGAGAGAAAGTACCAGGGGGAAAAAGTGGAAGATTACAACAGAATTGTTTAAGGTAACTGGGGCCGGAATCGTGTAAGGCTTTGTAAATAAGGCACAGAGCCTTGAATTTGGTCTGGTTAGTCACTGTCAGCCAGTTCAGCTTTTTGATATAGTCAGAAACTGAATAAAATGTGGGTAAGTCGAGAATAAGCCTTGCTGCTGTGTTTTGAACACTTTGTAATGTACTGTTTTTGGACTTTGGTGTATAGGCCGTTACAGTAGTCCAATTTAGAGAGGATTAATATCAATCTATCATAGCATTTATAAAGCACACTACCTATCCGTGAGGGTCTCAAGGCGCTAGGGGGGGGGGGGGAAACGCTGCTACTATTAGAAGAGCCAGGTCTTGAGGAGTCTCCTGAAGGTGAGGAGGTCTTCGATCTGCCGCAGACGGATGGGGAGGGTGTTCCATGTCTTGGCGGCGAGGTGGGAGAATGATCTGCCGCCAGCAGTCGCTCTTCGAATGCGGGGGACGGTGGCGAGGACGGGGTCTGCGGAGCAGAGCTGGCGGGTGGGGGTGAAGAGGCTGAGTCGGCTGTTGAGGTATGCTGGTCTGGTGTCGTGGAGTGCCTTGTGTGTGTGGGTGAGGAGCTTGAAGGTCATCCTCTTGTTGATGGGGAGCCAGTGCAGGTCTCTTGGGTGGGGTGTGATGTGGCTGCGGCGAGGGATGTCGAGGATCAGGCGTGCAGAGGCGTTCTGGATGCGTTGGAGCCGGTTCAGGAGTTTGGCCGGGGCTCCAGCGTAGAGTGCTTTGCCGTAGTCCAGTTAACTGCTGCCGAGGGCCTGGGTGACCTTCCTTCTAGTTTCGGTGGGGATCCACTTGAAGATCCTGCGAGCATGCTTAGGGTGTTGAAGCAGGAGGAGGAGACTGCATTGACCTGCCTCGTCATAGAGAGGGTGAAGTCGAGAATGACCCCTAGGTTGTGTGCATGGTCGATGGTTGTAGGGGGTGCTCCTAGTGCAGTCGGCGACCAGGAGTCGTCCCAGGCCGAGGGGGTGGATCCCAGGGTGAGGACCTCCAACTTGGCCGAGTTCAGCTTCAGTCGGCTGTTTCTCATCCAGTCGGCGATGGCCTTAATTCCTTCGTGGAGGTTGGTTTTGGCGGTGTGGGGGGTCTTTGATGAGTGAGAGGATCAGCTGGGTGTTGTCGGTTTAGGATATGATGTTGAGGTCGTGTCGTTGTGGACGAGCGGCGCCATGTAGACATTGAACAGCGTTGGGCTGAGGGATGAGCCTTGGGGTACGCCGCAGATCTCGATGGCTTGGAAGTGGGGGGGAGGGGGTGGGGGGGGGGGGTGTATAAGGCAGACGCTCTGAGTTCTGCCGGAAAAGGAAGGAGGTGGTTCAGTCCAGGGCCTTCTCTTGGATTCCTGCGTCGTGGAGGCGTGTTCGTAGTGTGCGATGACAGACCGCGTCGCAGGCTGCTGACAGGTCCAGGAGCATGAGGGCTGCAGTTTCTTTGTTGTCAAGCATGGTCCTGATGTCGTCGGTGGTGGCGATGAGGGCAGTTTCGGTGCTGTGGTCCAGGATGCGGTTGTCCTCGAGGAAGCTGGTCAGTTGTTTGCGGACTGCCTTTTCGATGACCGGGAATGGGAGCAGGGAGATGGGTTGGAGGTTCTTGAGGTCCTTGGGGTCCGCCTTGGGTTTCTTGATTAAGGCGTAGATCTCTGCGTGCTTCCAGCTCTACAGGAAGGTCGCTGGCTCAAAGGAATGTTGATGGTTTTTCGGAGATGGGGTGCGATGGTGCTGCAGGCTTTGTTGAAGATGTGGTGTGGGCAGGGGTCTTCCAGGGAACCGGAGTGGATGGTGTTCATGATCTTGATGGTGTCGTTGACGTTGGTCCAGGCAAGCAGGCGTTGGTGCGGGTGGTGGTCGTGGGAGTGGGGGTCTCAGCGGGTGCTGGGGTGGTGACGGCGTCGAAGCTGTAGTGGTGGTCTGCAATCTTACAATGGAAGAAGGTGGCCAGGGAGTCGCACAGGTCTTGTGACGGTGGGATGTCGTTGGTGTTTGAGCTGGGGTTGGAGAGTTCCTTCACGATGCTGAAGAGCTCTTTGCTGTTGTGTGCGTTGTTGTATAGGTGGTCTTTGAAGGAGGTCCATTTGGCGGATCTGATGAGGTGGTGGTGGTGTCTGCGGGTGGCGTTTTTGTGGGCTGTGTAGCTCTCCCTTGTTCGTTCATGGATCCAGTTTTTTTCGAGTTTTCTGCAGGCTCGCTTGGAGGCCTTCGGTGAAGCAGCTGTCTCTCTTGCTAGTGTGGGTGTTGGAGTGCTTCTTGAGCGGGGTGAGGGAGTTGACACAGTCATCGATCCATTGTCTGAGGCAGTGGGCTGCGGCGTCTGGGTCGGACGGGTGGGCTCTGGGCGAGGGCAGTGGTTAGCTGGTACTCAGTGATTTTGCTCCAGCAGCAGCGAGGCATCTGCTGGGTGAGATGGTGTGTAGTAAGTTTCCAGAAGGTGAAGTGGATGCATCATGGTCGGTCCAGTAGAGTTCGGTGGTGCGTTGAAGAAGACATGGGAGCTTGCTGAGAAGATGGGGTCAAGCGTGTGGCCGGCGGAGTGGGTGGGTGTTGTGACGAGTTGTCTGAGACTGAGGTTGGCGATCAGGGTGGAGGAGTTGGAGTCGTCATCGTTCTCGAGGTGCAAGTTCAGGTCCCCGAGGAGGATGTAGTCCGTGGAGGAGAGGACGTGTGTGCTGATGAAGTCGGCGATGGTGTCGCTGAGCTGCGGTCAGGGTCCGGGGGGGGTCTGTAGACTAGGGTACCTCTGAGGGTGGTGTTGAGGTCGGTGTGGATCTGGAAATGCAGGTGTTCGGCGGTGCTGAGGGTGTTGTCCGTCGAGATTGAGAGTGTTTCTGTGGACAATGGCAATTCCTCCTGCTACACCGTTGGTGCAGTCCTTGAGGGTGAACTTGCAGCCTTCTGGGATGGCTATGGCGATGTCCGGTGCCGAGGAAGGGTTCAGCCAGGTCTCCGTCAGGAAGGTGACGTCTGGGGCGATGGTGTCGAGTAGGTCCCAGAGTTCAAAGGCGTGTTTGCGGGCGGAGCGGGTGTTGAGCAGGATGCATCTGAGGAAGTTGGGTTCTTCTGTGGGTGGGTTGTTCGGCCGGATGCTGGTGAAGCTGCAGCTCCGGCAGGTGAAGGGTCCTTGGATGCACTTCGGGGCAGCCAGTTGTGAGAAAGTGCTATCTTTCTTGCATTGGTATGCCCACACTTTTTTCTGAACTGCTGATGTGCTTTGACCGAGTGTGCCCTGGGCTCCTGCCAACCAAGTGCCCAGGGCCTGTGTTCCTTCCCTAAAACATTGTTGAAACTAAAACCCAATTGGAATCTCTGGCAACCTAACAGCCCCTAGTAAATAGTACCCTAGGTACCCAGGGCATGGTGACCAGAGAAGACCCCCAAGGGCTGCAGAACATATTGTGCCACCCTTGTGGGCCCTGTACCCTGACACCCACACACTGCCTTTGCAGGCTGAGTACAGAACTAAACAGGAGAGTCAACATGGCACACATCCCTAGGTGCCATGCCCACAAACCCACTGCCCTGGCATACATCAGTCACCCCTCTAGCTGGGTGCCCTATGCCAGTGGTGTGGGCACAGGTGCATGAGCCCTGTGCCCCTACAGTACCCAGGGCCATTTCTAGGCACTATAAGTGCAGTGCTGCCATTAAGAGTATTATGGTGCTCGGAGGTAGTCATTACGAACTCCACAGCACCATAATGGCTTCACTGAAGACTGAAGTTTGGTATCAAACTTCTCAGCACATTAAACCCGCACTGATGCCAGTGTGAAATTTAATGTAAAATGCACCAGAGGGCATCTTAGAGATGCCCCTGAAAACCTAACCTACAATCCACGTCTGGACTGAGAGGCTGCCTAGGCTGCCACACAGCAGACATGTTGCTAGACCCCTGGGTGGAGAGACCCCCGCTCTC
Source organism: Lissotriton helveticus (assembly GCF_964261635.1). NCBI lineage: Eukaryota > Metazoa > Chordata > Amphibia > Caudata > Salamandridae > Lissotriton > Lissotriton helveticus. The sequence continues at coordinate 520,976,518 of NC_136059.1, read as the reverse complement.
CTGGGCCTGCAACAATGCACATCCTGGGCGAGATGCTAGGTCTCCTCCCCCAGGATGGGCAGGGGGAAGCTTCAAAGGCCTGCCGCCTCTGTGAGCTTCTCCAGACCATTTGCTGTATCAAGCAACTGGTCCCTACCAGTTCTGACCCCCACTCTGGCGGGAAGACTGGCGGGATATCCTACGTCAGGAAGGGGGGTGTGCCAGCCTGTGCCAATCCCACCCCTCAGGTGGGGGAGGCGAGGTGAAGCACGACCCCGGGCTACGGCCATCTTTTTTTTTCCATATTTCTTTTTATTGATATAAACAAAAATGAAAACGAAAACATATCAGGTACAATACAGTCAGTCACAGTAGCAAGATGGGCAATTTGAAATATCAGGATACATAGGGGAGGGCACAGATGCTAGTAATCAATTAAAATTATATCACTTAATACAGTGCACGATCGAAACAAATCGCTACAGACCACCGGGACCCGCCCACTCAGTAAGTCAGGATATTCGAACATGTAACGCCCCCGTATATACTAGTCTAATCAGAATAGACACATGAAACTACAAGAAGGATTACGTAGACCCCAGCGCCAAGAACCAATACGACACGCAGCAGTTTTAATGGTAGATACACCCCAAGAGTCACAACCCTCAGACCCCGCCCACCGACAGATCAGGATAATAAAGCTTGTATTGCACCCATATACGCAGAATGACCAGGATAAATTACAAACATCGAGACATAATTAGGAAAAACACAGGATAATCGATCAAACTAAGAACTAAAAATAAACCGGCCTAGTGCATATTACCCCGAAAAACAAGAAATACGATCAGGATAGACAACAAAAATATACTCGCCGTGGCCTAAAATAAACTACACTAAACATAAGCCCCATCCCCCCACCCCTGCATTAGCTTTCGCCCGTCCCCAACTAGCAGTGTGCCTGTCGCCCCAAAACAAAACTAACTATTCTAAAAGTAGAACAGGGAGGAGGGCCCGGTCCCTCCCCTCCCTCCCACAGTCCAGTATCCCCTCGTCAAACAAATCTAATCATCAATCATTATAATACACAGATGAAGGGGGATTATAATTCGTCTGCCTCTCCTCTCGCATATTACACATAAAAGGATGAGATCCCATACCAACACCGAGTTACAAAGAACAAGAGATGTCGCGTACAGCTCAGCCTTGGCCTGACCGATCAGGAGCATGAACACTTCCCTTCCCATCCACAGCAATGTCCGGATATTCCAAGTACAGTACTGGCATGTTAAAGTCCACCAGAGATGGCAAAGCATGTCTGACCCCATGTTCTTCACAGTTCCACTGTAACGGCAGAAAGTCCAGATGTTCCGGTCAAGGGATTGAAACAGGCTCCGGGAGCAAAGAGAGTCACATTCACACACCCAATGCCAGGGAATACGCTGTCCTTAGACTCCCACAGCGCTCGTTCCAAAGAATCCCCGACGTCAGGTAGTGAATCTATAGCGAACCCAAGGATCTCCATGTCGCCTCGCAAATCAACGGGGTCCGCACTTTGTAATCCACTCCCGAGCGCGATACTCTCCAGTGTAACATCTAGGGCTTGCATTTTCATACTCACGGAGGAGTGAATGCTAACAATAGCCGCCAGTACAGCACTCGGCGTTGGTCTCGTATCACCACACTCATTATGCACTATCATCTTCACTGTCACAGCCCCCTCAGACAGGATATTTGGCTCTGACACACTCACTTGGGCATCTGAAGTCCCTGTGGTGAAGCAGGGTAGGGTAGTACTCAACAAACTTGAGGACGCCATGTCATGTATTGCATCCATTCACATGACGCAGCTCCCAAAGGCAAGATCTTCCAACCACCCCTATTTAACGACCGAACTCAGGAGTGCCCCGGACAACACAGGCCATCTCCGGTAAACCCTCGCTCCGTTCGGGCAAAGTTCCAGTCAGCCTCCGTACCTTCCAATGACGGAATCGATCGGAAAAAGCACTACGGTATAGTAAGGGTAATGGTGCCCCGCTGCGTTGTTGCTGCTATTATTTATTTGAGGTCTACCACTGGAATCGGAAAATCTCCGCTCACTTCCGAACCGACCGGGACTTCTCAATCTCTCATGGCCAATGTTGTTCAACTCACCCCCGGCCTTTCAATTAGTCAAGGCCCCGGTTCCAACTCCGGTACAGGCCGCAAACTTTACTTCGATCTTTCTCCATCATCAGAGCTGATAGATCGCTCTGGATCACACGGTTGGGCATCCCTTCGTCTTATCTATGCGAGTACACGGCATAGGCGCAGGATATGTGGCAGGATCTTGTGGGAGGAGAAGGAGGTCGACGGAGCCGGGAGCCTAGGCGGCCATCTTGGTCGCCGTCTTGGCTCCTCCCAACCAGACCGGCTACGGCCATCTTAAAGATGGGGAGCCCTGCCCAATCACAGCTAGGCTACTGCCCCCCCTCACACCGGAGAGGAGAAGAATAGGGGGTGTACCCACCCCAGGACACGGGCCTATTGGTCCCTGCCCTTGTCCTACCTATAACACCCCTAAATTCTGTATTTAGGGGCTCCCTGAACCTTCCTTCCTCAGATCCCGATAAGAAAAGAAGAAGATCAAGAAAAAGAAGACACGCCGTGCAGCTGCTAACAACAAGGCGACACCCACTGACTTGGCCCAAGCCCTACCGGCCTGTCGATCCTGGAACCTGCTCCTGCCCAATCCCAGCGACTCCTGCGGACAGCAACCTTGGGACACCCGGAGGACCTGCCTTCCTTGACCCTCTTAAAGACTGGGACTCCCATATGCAGAGGCTCTGCTTCAACAACCATACACCTGGTGCCAGCCAGGAAGCACAAGACCAACTTACTCTGCACCCGCCGAGCCCGGCCCGTGCCTGAGTGATCCAAGACCACAAGGACGTCCCCCCGGCGACTGGGACCCGAAGTCCAGCGCCCAAAGACCCTCCTCAACAACCCAGACAACGCCTGCAACCTCAGAACCAGGGACCCCTCCAACCGCGACCAGCCGAGGGTAAGATTTCCCGACACCCAAAGACACCCCTGCACCCGGCGCCCCACGGCCGGCCCCTGTGCCCTCCTTTGGGGTACTCACCTCTTCTCCAAGATCCCAACTTACCTCTCGAAGTGGTGGTCGCACCTGAAGAATCTCTCACCGAGTCTGCAGCCTTTGTTCCCTTTTTATCTTTTCCATTGAATAACATTGAGCACCCGACCGCTCAAAAGCACCCTGCACGCAGCCCCCCGAGTGCCTCTTGCAGTGCAACCTTTATCCTAACCTACTTCCCTATTTGCCTTGAGCAAGTGACCAGGAGCCCAGCTCCCACAGCCACGTGGCCTGCTAGCCAGCAGCCACCAACCGCAGGACCCCTGCCTCTCATTGGATAACATTGGGCCTAACTACCTCTGCACCCGGCTGCCCCTGTGCCGCTTAGGGTGTACCAACTGTACCTACCTGACCCTAGGGGACCCTTGAGTCTATGCCCGGAACCTTAACTTCACCAGCCGAGTACTCACCTGGAAACCGATAACTCACTTACCTGCCGTAGGATAACATTGACTAGTTTGACTCGAAAAATCTTTTAAGTGTGAAGTTTTGAAACTCTAAAATATTCCTATAAAATCAGCCGAATACCGAATTCCGAAGTACTCACCTGTGATCAGGAGAGAAGCCACTACTGTACCTTCTAGTCCAGTACTGAACCGCAAAAGTAATCCTAACCGGGTTTGCTAGTAACCTGAATTTTCTCCATAGGAATCCATTGTCTGCTTTTCTGTGAAACTTCTTCTGTCTACTTTTGAAACTTGAAATATTCTTTCAAAATTGTACCAACTACTGAAACGTAATTACTTACCTGTCTTAAGTAGAGATCCCAGTGCTGGACCTAGGAGCCCAGTACTGGATTACAAAAATAACGAGAACGTACTTTACCTGTAACCTGAATTTTCTCCCATTGGATAACATTGCTAGATTTTCCCTGAAAAGTTTCTAAGTGTTAACTTTAAAAAAATACCTTTATATTCCTTAAACATCATTGGAATAACCAAGACGTTTTTACTAAACTGCTTTCAGCTTAGACCCCAGGACTGAATCTAGGATCCAGTCCTGGATTTACAAAAGTAATCTACAAAGTAATCAATTGTATTTGTGTAGAAAAACCCATTAAGCTCAATGCTAAATTGTGTTTAGAACAGTGTTGCCTGCTGCAACTCCTGTGCCTATTGTGTTTACAAAGTCATTACCTTTCTGCAAAGTAACTACCTGAGATCACTCATCATTGAGAAAAGTATATTTTTATTACTGTTGGTTCTAAAAATAAAATAATATCTTTTTTTTTTACATGTTTTTATTTGTTTTAATACACGAAACATAAAGACTGTAGGCATGAGCAAATTTCAAGGTTACAATCATCAAACAGTATTTGCACAGTTGATTCATTTCTCTCCAAACTCCTGTTTCTATTACCATTGTATCTATTTTGTATAATCCCCCCGATTTATCAACCCCACTCGGAGTCGTCATCTGAGCTTTCATCGTCTGACTCGGGAACAGGGTCACAGATATCCCCTCTGTATGTATTCCAGTTGGTCCAGATCTTAGTCCATTTGCGAGGGCATTTCCTATTTACATACACAGCTCTTTCCGTAACAATTTTCATGTCCGTGTCTCTACACCAAGCACTCAAAGAAGGTAATTCAGCCGTTCCCCACTTCTGTGCCACATCCCTCTTGGCTACCATGAGGCCTATTGTCGCCCATATCTGCCCATAGCGGGATAAGTCATTCGCCTCTCATATATTGAGGAGGCACCTTTGCGGCTCAGGCAACAGGGAAACATGTAATGCTTGGGATATTGTACGCAAGACCAACGCCAGTAATCCGTTAGTAGAGGACAGTCCCAGACTGTGTGGAAAAAGGTACCCTCGTTTCCGCAGCCCCTTAGGCAATATGGATGTTGAGCCCTACCAATTCTATGAAGTGTAGGTCTAGTGAGATAGGCTCTATGTAAGATTTTAAATTGTACAAGTTTGAGCCTGGCCGAAATTCCCACCTCCCTGGGAGAGGCGAGTGCCATTTGCCATTCCGTCTCATCCATGGCATCAATATCTGTTGTCTATCTCTCTTTCAGTGTTGCTGTGGGGTCTGACATATTGTTTATTAGTTTGCGGTATGTGAAGGAGGTGGCCCGTTTAGGCATAAAGTCTGCGAGGAGCCTATCCTCCAGTGGGGAGGCCTCAGGTATGTTCTCGGTCTGGGGAAGAGCTGTTTGGAGTGCGTGTCTGATTTACATGTAGCGGTATAATTCAGTTGGCGCAAGATCGTACTGTTGTGTAAGCTGGTCAAATGGGATGATCGTGCCTCTGTCCCATAGGTCCCCCACTGTAGAGATACCAATGCTATCCCAGTGTTCGAATCCCTTGCTGTTTCTGAGGATCCCCAGCTGTTTCACGTCCCACAGGGGCGTAAGTTTGGTTATGACCTCCTTCCATCCCAGTTGTGCCTGCACTGTATACCATAACATGACAGTGTGTTTAGTTGGGCCCACTAGTGTCAGTGCTCGCCTTCTGTTATACAGGGCCGCTAGTATATTGTCCGGCCTCAGCTGAGCCCAATCAGCCATGTATGCTGGGTCCGTCCGAGGGGCGTGTATCCATTGATTTATTACTTTGAGGTGTGCTGCCCAATAGTAAAGGCGTAAGTTAGGGAGTGCTATGCCGCCATCATACCAACTGCGATGTAGTTTGACTTGCGCAACGCGGGCTGGTTTGTTGCCCCATAGGAGTGTGGACACTTGTGTTGTTATTTTTCTAAAATACTTTATGGGTACCTGATATGGTGTATTCTCCAGCGCGTATAGGAATCTGGGCAGGGCCAACATTTTAAATAGTGCAGCTTTACCTAACAGTGTAAGGGGCAGCGACTCCCAGTGAGTGACGTCTCTACGCAGTCGTTCCAACGGGGGGGCCAAATTTTTAGTGAAGAAGGTTACTGGGTCCCTTGTTATGTGTATACCCAGATATTTAAACGTGTCCTGGGAAATTGCGAGTGGGCAGTGAGGGGGGAGTCGTGGTGTCAAGCCCTTTAACGGGAATAAGACCGACTTATCCCAGTTTATGGTGTAGCCCGAGTGTTTCCTGAATGTGTCGGACAGCTCGAATAATATCGGCAGAGTATTTTCGGGGTCTGTTATGTACACTAGAATGTCGTCAGCGTAGAGGGATACACGATCTTCCCATCCCTCCGCCCAAGCAATACCACGTATAAGAGGAGTGTTGTGAATCTGCGCTGCTAGTACCATTGCAAAAAGAAGTGGAGATAGTGGGCATCCCTGTCGAGTCCCTCTCGTCAATGTGATGAAGTCTGATAGCCGCCCGTTTACTGCCACGCGAGCCACTGGATCTGCGTACAGGAGTCGGATCCATGCGCAAAATTTAGGGCCAAAGCCCAGGCGTGGAAGAACCGCAAAAAGATACGGCCATTCCACCATATCAAAGGCCATCTTAGCGTCTAGAGAGAGGACCGCTGCTGTTTCTGACAGACTATATTCCCTCGCCAGTACACTATGTAAACGCCTGAGGTTAAGTGCAGTGTTCCTGTTTGGCATAAAGCCCGACTGATCCGGGTGAATTATGTTGGAAAGGTGTGTTTGTAGCCTATTTGCAATTAACTTTGCCAGAATTTTGGACTCTGCATTGATCAGTGATATAGGGCGATATGAGAGGCATTCCGTTGGGGGCTTTCCCGGTTTTAGGATAGCCACAATGATGGCCATTCTCTGGTCCGAAGGTAGTGTTCCCTGCCCTAGGCTGTCATTGTACATTGCTAGCAAGTGTGGGCTGAGGGTGTGTGTTAGTAGTTTATAAAGCTCCAGTGGGATACCGTTGGGGCCCAACGCCTTGCCAGATTGAAGGGATTTAATTGCCTCTCCGATTTCCTCCACAGTGAGGTCAGCCTCAAGCTCCTCGGAGGCCTCGGAGGCAAGTCTAGGCAGTTCCACCTCCCGCAAAAAAGTCGCAGCCTCCACTTCTGTGACTAATGATGAAGAAGCGTACACCATACTGAAATGTTCAGCTAGCGCCTTCACTATTTCCCTTGAGTCTGAGGTGAGACGCCCCTCTGCCATATGTAGCTGTGCTATAGTATGTTTCCCCCGTTCCCTCCTGTCCAGCCATGCCAATAACTTCCCTGCTTTATGTAAATGTAAATGTAGCCGTACTTGTAAAGCGCACTGATACTCCTGAGTGTCCTGGCGCTGTACTCATACCGCTAGGGAACCCTTCCAGGTTTTTCCCCGTGAAATGTCCACTCCTGGGCATCCCCAGGGTGCAACCAGGCATCCCTAGCGCTGTAGGGGGCCGTTGTGGAGACTAAGCAAGCTATTGCCCAGAGTTGCAGCGTGGGACCCATGCTTAGAGTAGGCACCGAGGCGAGAAATCGGGTCCGAGGAATTATGAGCCCAAGATCCGCCGAGACCAGCCAAGGCAGGAATTGAACCCTGGTCCCGAGCAAGACCTCTGCATCAGGGTCTGCCGCTCTAACCATTGAGCCACACTTCTCCACATTTATCCCCTATATCATAAATTCTATGTCTGGTTGCTGTGAGAGCTGTTATCGTTTCTAGTCTAAGTTGTTCCTTATGTTGTTGTTGCTTTAGCAAAAGAGTATGAGCTGAATCTGGCGTTGGGTTGGCTGAGTGGGTAATGTTAGCCACTTGGAGCTCTTGTTCAAGGGTCGGTGTTTTGTGCACTTGTGTTCTCTTATGGATGAAATAGCCTGACCCCTGAGAACAGTCTTATAGGCCTCCCACAATATGGTTGGAGAGCTTACCGAGGTTTCGTTTTCGGTAAAGAAATGTTTTGTAGTGTTACGGAGTTCCTTCCGTATTAGTGGTACTTGCAGATAACCTGGATATATTGGGTATAGTCGCTTGTGAGAGGTGTGGAAGGAGGAAAGCATCAAAGTCACTGGGGAGTGGTCCGAGATGCCTCTCGGCCCAATAGTGATGTTTTCTACAGAGGAAAGGGTGGACTCAGGGGTCAGGAAATAATCTAGTCTGGATAGACTATTGTGTACTGCTGAGTGGAAGGTGTATTGTCTATCTAACGGATGTTTATGCCTCCAGACATCTGTCAGTCCGAGTGCCTCCACAAAGCTCCGCAGGCGGGTGACCCCAGACAGTATCACTCGCTCCGGGTGTCTGTCTATGTTAACGTCCATTGTGGCATTAAAATCCCCACCGATGAGGAGTTCTCCACTTGGCAGAGACAGTAGGAAATCGCTGAGGGCTGGGAGAGCCACCGTCTGTAATGCCGGGGGGATATATACTGATACCACGTTAACCAGTCTGCCCTCCCATTGACCGTGTAGAGCTGCAAATCTACCCTGATCATCGTGTTTTGTTTGCTTGACTATAAAGGGTAAGTTTTTTCACATTAAAATTCCAGTCCCTCTAGACCCCGTGGAGAATTCTGCGTGTACCACCATTTTGAACCCCCACCGATCCATTGCTTTACATACTGCTCCCGTGAGGTGAGTCTCCTGTAGGAGTACCAGAGTAGGGGCCTGTTGTTTTATCTCCTAACCCATGGACATTCTAAGTGACCACTGTGAGCGGGGCCACGGGGGCTACCAGGTTCACCGCCCATGCACTAGTGCAGGGTGTGCCTGTCATGTCTAAGCGGAGTGAGGAATGAATAGTGCAACCTTGTTATGCCCTGTAAGGAGTCACAATGCAGTAAGTACCATGCTTTGAGGTCTGTTCCATTAGTAACCATAACTAAAAACCCAAAACTTCGAACTTCCCCACCCCACCATGTCTCCCCCCTCCCTGCCTCCCTGCCCGACGGACTTAGAACTGCCTGCCACCCCAACTCAGCAGAGTGCTCTCTCCCAACCCACAACAGAGTACTTGCGTGTAGGGGTTACGAAGTCCGGCGTGAGCGTGACCCCTCCTTTCTGGCTGGGCCCGTTGCTGCCCCATGTCCAGAGCCGGCTTATACGAAATGACAATGTGTGTCTGTAGTTAACTACTTATAGTTCTTTCCTAGTCGGTACGATTCATTTCAAACCAGAGTCCCCCGGTTCCGTTCTTTGTGAGTTGTCATCATTAGGCGTGAAGAGTTCCGGGCTGCCCATATCTGCGTCGTCGGTGCGTCGACTGCGGTCTCCACCTCCACGACGGGATCCGTCTTTTTTCTCCAACCTTCAAGCCAGTCATACGCCTCCTAAGGAGTCTCGAAAAACCAAGCCTTCCCTTCTGCAACTACCCTTAGCCTTGCTGGGAATAACAGAGTAGGGTATTTCACGTGCTCTTAAAGCTTTTTTGAACTCCAGAAAGCCGCGACACCGTTTAGACACCGCTGCCGTGTGATCAGGGAAGAAAGAAATCGAGGAGTTCTGCAGGCGGAATTGCGGGGAGACTTGTGCCGTTTGAAGAATGACATCTCTGTCTCTGAAATTGAATAGGCGCGCGAGCACCGGTCTTGGAGGCACCCCTGGCTTGGCTTTTCCGCCTGGCACCCTATGTGCCCGTTCTACTGAGAAGAATGTGGAGAGTCCCTTAGGCTGCAGTCTAGTTTTAGTATTAAATATTTTTATTGCAAGAAAAAATCACAACAGGAACAATGGCTCATGCTGGCAATGGCACGGGCCACCCCTGATAATACAAGCAAGTCAGGAGGCCAACGATGCGCCCAGTTCATTTGGTGTAATGCACAGCAAGTCGCCTACAACCCAACTGGGCCGGCCGCGTAGTTAGGGTTCGGGAGCCGCCGTCGAATGTAATATGCTGTGAAGCAGAACAATAACAATCCCAACCAATCCCTCCCCGAACCCCACCCTTCCCACCCCCCTTCTTGTCCAACGGGTAAAGAGTTGCAAGAGTTTATCGCCAATTAAAGCGGTGCCTGGGAGGTTGCGCGCCGCTGAGCTCTCGGCCTACGAGATTGTGTTTTAGGGTCTGTGAGCGGGGTATCCGCTAAATGCAGCAGCCGCAGGTATCGGGGGCAGCTCAGCTCCCTGAACTCCCCGGTGAGTAGGGTCAGGAACGGTCGCCAAAGTTCTGCAAAATCATCCCCCCTCCCAGCCTTTGCCAGCGATAGCTTCTCCATCCCTAGTATCGTCCAGAGCCTGTGTAACCACCCAAGTTGCTGAGGAGGTTGAACGTCCCTCCAGTGCGCCACAATGTTCTGTATCGCTGCTCCCAGTACGATCGCTATGAGTCTCCCCCTCAAGGACTTCAGGGGGTACATCAAGGCATTAGGGAGGCCGAGCAGCACATAGGCAGGGAATCTGGGAAGCTGGGTGTCTAGGTGCAAATCTATTAAGTCGAGGATTGTGGTCCAGTAAGGTTGCAGACGTTCGCAGCTCCAGATCAGGTGTTCTAGGGTACCAAGCCCCCCCGCAACCCCTCCAGCAGCGATCAGTGACCCGGGAGTCCCAGCGGTGTAGGCGTTCCGGTGTGTGATACCAATACGTGGCCACTTTATCAGCGTTTCAGTAAGGCCCATGTGATAGGCTGAGTGGCGGGCTCTGTGATATATGCCCTCCCATTCCTTGCGAGTAAGTGTCCTCCCGAGGTCTCTCTCCCACCTGGCCCTCCCTGCATTGTAGGAGTGAATGTTAGTGAGTAGTAAGTGCTGATATAAGTCTGAGAGCAGCTTTTTATCGGAGGTACGTGTCAACAGCCATTTTTCGTATGACGTGAGGTGTCGCTGTGCGCCGGGTTGAATGGACGGATGAAGAACCCAGTGACGGACCGGTAGGTACGGCAGGCGGTCGGATTCCGGTATGCCGTAATCCTCCTTCACCTTCGGAAAGGGAAGAATACCGTTAGGGTCAAACATATGACCCACAGCTCTGCAGGGCGTCGTCCTCCAAACAGCAAACGCCTGGGGGTCAAGGCCCGGGGAGAAGTCTGGGTTGCTAAAGATCGGCGTCATCGGGGAGGGGAATGAAGTGAAGCCCCGCCGTACCGCCACTGTGTCCCACGCGCCCAGGACCGTACTCGTGATTTGTGACGCATAGAGATTGGGCGGTCTATGGCGACGCGGTAAAAATGGGACATCCTGCAGTGGCCGGCCTGCTACCGCCTGGTCTTGGAAGAGCCAGTGTTTACTGGATTCTAGTTGATGCTATTCTACCAGTGTGCGCAGCTGAGGGGCTTGGAAGTATAGGGTGAGGTCAGGGATTCCCACGCCACCATGAGCGGGGGGGAAGTGTAGCAATTAAATGCTTAAAACGCGGCCGCCATTTGAAATTGTATTATTGGGCGGCGCAACTAAAGCCCATCAACCAATGGCTACATACTCCACAAACTGAACCGGCGTACCGAGCAGACAGGGCGCAATTGGGCACGGTTAGTCTATTGGCTCCGTTATACGACAGGAATAAATTGCGCAAATTGATGGGACCCACTAAACTGTCAGCGACGCTATGGCATATGGCAACGGCTGGCTCGGATGGAAGGGGAAACTGACCAAACTGACCCCACTGTGGGACTCTCGAGCCCTAGGTAACATGAGAAACAGCAAGGGATTCTCCCACTGGGATACTATAGGAATTTCCACGGTTGGGGATCTCTGGGACAGGGGAGCAGTGATGCCTTTTGATAGATTGAGGGACCTATACGATATGGGAGAGAGAGAATTGTACAGGTACATACAGATACAGCATGCATTACTCGCAGTCCTACCCCCTGGCACCGAGCTGCCGGAATTCTCCCCGCTCGAGGACCGCCTTCTCACGGAGTTTATGACAGACCGCGCGACTTCCCTCATATACCGTAAACTACTTAACAACCTACCAGACCCCCTGGCCCTATTAAAAGAGAAATGGGAGGGTGACACTTATGACATGGACGAACAGGAATGGAACAAAGCGCTGGCGTCGCCAAAGGAGGTGGGTATCTCCGCGCGGCTGAGACTAGTGCAGCTAAAAGTGTTACATAGGACATACTACACTCGGACAATGTTACACCGTATTGCTAGAGCACAACACCCTTACTGCCTACGTGGGTGCGGGGAGGAGGGTACATTTTTCCACACTATATGGGACTGCCCTCTTATCCTAGAGTTTTGGAGGCAAATAATGCGCACGATGTCACAGGCGTTGGAGATCTCATTGCTGCCCGAACCACGTAGATGCCTATTGAACGTATGGGAGCCTACAGACTTATCCAGACATGATCGTCTTTGGGTCACGGTGGGCCTGATTGTAGCGAAGCGAGACATAGCGCAGAAGTGGGGCGCGGCAGACACACCTACGAAATCACAGTGGTGCCTTAACATGGACCGAGTCATGGTGACAGAAAGAGCGGTGTACTCTGGTAGAGCGTGTCCGGGGAAGTGGAACAAAATCTGGACTAAGTGGAACGAGTACAGGGGTGACATTTGTGATCCCCTGCCAACAGACGAACAAGACTTATCGGATGAAGAAGGGGAAGAGGAGTAGAGCATTTCCTAGACACAGTGATGAGGGCCCATAGACATTAGATACGCCAAGGCCTAAGGAGAGATGTCTGGAGATTAGTGGATAAGGGACCTGGTGAACAGCGTCCGAGCACGCCTGATTGATCACACATAGAAAGTACAGGGGGGGGCTGATGAGACCAAGGGCGGAGACTAAGGGGAGGTGCCTATATACATGTAGTAGTTGCGACCTTTTAAACGATTTGCTTGACCATGATGTTATTCCTCGAATTGTTTCTGTTTGCTGTTTTACCAATAGAAAACCAAGAACCGGTACTAACGGATGACTCATTAACAGTACTGTACCTTTTGATTGTGGCAATGGCATCTGCTTTCTGACCCGACTAGCCGATTCCAATCTGCTTTTACTGCATTTTGCTAACAGGAATGTTCTGGCGGCCGGCCCCATGGGTTGTAGGCCAACAGCTGTGTGAACTTGAAGGTGCAATAAAGGTTTTTGGAAAAAAGAAAAAAAAAAACGCGGCCGCCGGCCTGCAGTCTAGTTTTTATCAGTTCTTCAACGAATAGGTCCATAGCCTGGGTGCCTTCACTCTCCGGAATACCTAAAATGTGAACATTATTCCTGCGAGAGCGCCCTTCCTGGTCATCCAGCTTCTCGGCCTAAATTTTGTTTTCGGTCTTAAGCCGTAAGACCGTTTTCTTCAGCACTTCCGTGTCGTTTACTAGTGACTTTGTGGTAAGCTCCACCTCTGCTACTCTGAAGGTGATTTTCTGGAAATCTGCACGGAGTAACACTACATCTGTGGAAATGGAGCCTACTGTAGACTGCACGTTCACCAACGCCGCCATTATGTCCTCCAAAGTCACTTTTTTGGCAGCGCCCTCTCCTTTCGCTCCACTTGATGAGGTCCTCCCCTCCTGCAAAGGTGGAAAGTCCTTATTGTACGCATATTTATCCAGTTTGGCTTGTGCGGTAAGATTTCTGGGGCTTCTTCTCGACATGGTACTCCGAATCGGTAGCGGGGGCTGTGCTACTATCTGTAAGGTTGACCAGCGGATCTCGAAATCTCTTCGGTGTCCTGTTAACCCTGTCTCCCTTTGCTGCGCTCCGGGATTTCCAGTTGAGTCCCTACCTACGGGGGGGGAGGGGAAGCATGTAAATGCACCCGTGTAACTCTGTGTCTGATTTACGGTACGGATGTAGGCTTTCTTCCCAGGGAAATGGTGTTTCACATCAGCGGCAAGGTTTTCACACTGCTGGATTACACGTGGGGCGTAACGGGGCGTCTAGAGCAGGCAGGGGCTCTTCCATATATTACTGCGCTGTGTCTCAACTCTTCTCCCGAGTCCCCACCAGTAGGTTAATTTACATGCACTTAGTTGCTGCTGTCTGAGAGGCCCCTCTGGGTCGGGTACCTCAGTTACCTCCTTTGCTGCCTGTGCGGCTCTATGCGAAAGTTTTGCGGCATGCACCGTTACCCCTGGTCCGATCTCGGCCTTTTATGGTGCTAGGCCGCTCAGTTCAACGTATCTGGCCCCTCTGCCACACCCCCTCCGTGGTGTTTGTGGAGTTTTCGGAGTGGTGAATTCCCACTGGCCCCCGATGAGAAATGGGCTTCTGTTGCTGTGTCGGTCGCGGAGCCTGTCTGGGCCGATAAATCACTCGAGGCCCCAGCTTCTGCTATCAGTTTAGGCCACCTGTTGAACGCCGCTGGAGTTCCCGGTGATGTCATCAGCTATCACACTGTGGATCGCTGCATTCGGCGGCGTCTGCACCTGGACGGGCCTCGGGGCTCAACCCTCCAATGTGTGCTCCGGTCGCTGTTCTGCTGCTTCGCCCGGTCTCTCTGTCCTGCACCTCGGGCCCTCTGGTTGCGCTCTCACCTCGATGTCGTGCCGCTTCCTAGAGGTGTGGGGGACAGGCTCGCTGATTTTCAGTCGCGGATTCACCTGACCGAGACTCGGGATAAAGGCTGAAAGATCGGAATCAGAGCCTGAATATCCCGAACCCGCTGTTCGGGAGGATAAACTCGAAACTGCGCCGAGTCTAGAACTGCTCCGATGAAGAGGAGCTTCTGAGAGGGACACAGGTGCGACTTCGGCATGTTGATGGAGAACCCCAGCAAGTGCAGGTCGGCCGTAGTCTGGAGGTGGCTGACGACTGTCTGGGACGAGCCCGCCTTCAACAACCAGTCGTCGAGGTAGGGGAAGACTGACACCCCTAACCTGCGCAGATGAGCTGCGACCACCGCCATCACCTTCATGAACACCCGTGGGGCGCTGGTAAGGCCGAAGGGGAGCACGGTAACTGAAAGCGCTCGTGGCCTACCGTGAACCGCAGGTAACGCCGGTGGGCCGGCAGGACGGGGATATGAAAATAAGCGTCCTGCAAGTCCAACGCTACCATCCAGTCTCCAGGGTCCAGGGCAGCTAAGATCTGAGCCAAGGTCAGCATCTTGAACTTCTCCTTCCGGAGGAGGCCGTTGACATTCCGTAGGTCCAAGATAGGGCATAGGCCCCCTTTGCCCTTCTTGGGTACCAGGAAGTAGTGGGAGTAACAACCACACCCTACTTCTGGCCCAGGAACGCGCTCGATGGCCCCCTTGGCCAAGAGGGCCGTGACTTCCTCTTGCAGAAGTTGCATGTGATCCCCGACACGCGGTGGAATTGCGGTGGCATGGCTGGAGGGGTTGCCTCGAAGGGGAGGGAGTAGCCCCTTCGGACGATTTGCAGCACCCACCTGTCCGACGTGACAGTGCGCCAGTGGAAGAGGTGATGGCGAACCCTGCCCCCCACTGGCGTCACATGGGCCTGAAAACACTGACTAGGAAGGTTTTGAGGAAGGTGTGGATTGGCCTCACCGCTGTCCCCAACCGCCGGCACGGCAGTTTCCACGGCCGCCACCACGCTGTTGAACATTCTGCGGGGCGTGGCTGGCAGCACGTGTGGGGGCGCCCCTTCCGTGGCCATGAAAGGAGCAAAAGGCACCCGATTGCTGGTGTGTGGCCATGAGGCCCAAGGACTTGGCCGTAGCCCTGGAGTCCTTAAAACGCTCAAGCGCATGGTCTGCTTTGTCGCCAGAGAGGCGACGGCCATTGAACGGCATATCCAGAAGAGTGGCCTGGACATCGGCCGAAAAGTTGGTGGACCTCAACCAGGCGTGGCGTCGAACCGCCACAGTCGTTGCCATAGCCCTGCCCAGTGAGTCCGTGGTATCCAGCGCACACCGGATGGAATATCGCGCTGCATCTCAGCCCTCCACAAGGGCTTGGGCGAGTTTAGCCCGGACCTCCTCCGGACATTGCGGCAGCACGTCCGCGACCGTGTCCCACAGTGTGTGGGTGTAGCGGCCCAAGAGACACGCGGTATTGACAAACCGTAGCCCCAAACTCAGGGACGAGAACACTTTCTTCCCGAACTGTTCATATCTCTTGGATTCCCGATCGGGCGGAGCCGTCGGGAATGCGGTCTGGGAAGTGGAGGCCTGGATAACCAGGCTCTCGGGGGTGGGATGGGTGGACAAAAAGCAAGGGTCGCCCGGGTCCGGGCGGTAGCGTCTGGCCACGTTCCTATCCACAGGCGGATCTGTGGCAGGCTTGGACCAAGTGTCCACAAGAACGTCACACAAGGCCTCATTAAACGGCAGCAGAGGCTCACTGGAGCTTGACTGCGGTTTAAGGACCTCAGTGAGGAGGTTAGTCCTCAGGGCCGCGACGGGGAGCTCAAGGTTTAAGGCCTTGGCCGCCCTCGTCAACACTACGCTGTAAGCAGCCCCCTCCTCCGTAGCCACGGTGGGAGGGGAGACAAATCCAGTGTCTGGCGAAGTGTCCATGCCACTGGCCTCCCCAAGCTCATATGTCCAGTCCTGTTGAGACTGGCATTCCTGTGCCAGAGGGTCGACAGACCCCTCCCAATCACCTTCATCACCCATCTCCTGCAAAGCAGGGTCATCAGACGGGGCAGTCTCGTGGAAATAGAAATCTCCAAAGGCCGTCGGAAGCGGCGCCAGATCCGGACCGAAGGGAGGATTGGGGACGGCGTCCACAGTGGGCGACACCCGCGGGGCCGGCGCCGGTGAGGTCGTGAGGTCGTCCGGCGACGACCCGGATCCAGAAGCGGATCCAGTGTGGGCCTGCGGCGCCGGGACCGAAGTCGCCGGCGGCGCCGGAGCACAAGCACCCGACTGCGTCGGTGCCGAAACACTCGACCCGCTAGGCACTTGAGCCGGGGCCGTTGGGCCCAGAGGCGCCACGGGACCCGGCTGAGAAGGGTGGGACCTCATGGCCATGAGGTACCGCTCGACCTCCTCTGGCGACACGCCGTGCCCAGGGACCCGAAGGTGTGGGGCAGGCGGCGACGCTTGCGACTCCGTCGGAGCCGCGTGGGTGGTGTCACCCAAACCCCCGGCCGCATCGTGCGAGCGTCTGGGTGGGTCGGAGGAACGATGACGTCTCTCAGACCTCTCATGCCTTTTACCTGAGGACTTGGATCCTGACGACCGATGTCCACTCCCGGAGCTGCGATGACTCCGACCCCGCGACCGGTCCCTCGACATCCCGTGGGAGCGGGACCTGAAACGGCGCGGGGCCAACGGCCGGCGCTCGAGTCGCTTGCGGGACCGCTCCCGCCTAGAGCTTTAGACGTCAGGGCCCGGCAGTCGGAGCAGGTGCGGTTGTCGTGGTCGAGGCCTAAACACTTCAGGCACCGGCGATGGGGGTCGGTAACCGACATCAGTCGGTCGCACTTGGAACAGGGTTTGAACCCGGGCATCCCGACCGGCACCGTTGGAGTCGAAGACTCGAGTAGAGAAATGATCAAAAGATCAAAAAAGTTTAGTCAAAAAATGACTAAGGGGTAGAGCTTCTCCGGATCTGTGCTAGCTGGCGCGGAAAGAAGAACTGACGTCAGCGCGCATGGGCGCCGTCTAAGTACTCCGACGATGTCATTCCGGCACGAACGACGCCGACGACGGACGCGGAGCCGCGGACGACGCCTGTCGGCACGCAGGGGTATTGCTATGCAAAATTTTACGGATCCAGTCTGACGCCTGGGGATATTCTAAGGTAAGGAATCTATTACTAACGTGTCTCTTTCAGATACAACTGCTCAATAGTAATAAAGTGCAGAAAGATCTTCTCACACCGCCTGCTGTCGTGGCATAGGATCCACTCCAGGGGAAGGAGGAAGCATCTGTCTGTCCTTGGACTGTAGCAGCGGGTTCGTCAATGATTGACAGGCGGACTGTGCTATCAGCTTTGGGATCGTAGGCGGGTGTGGTGAGGAAAGGAGCCCGTGATTGGTCCGCTCTGTCACTCTTTTCTCCTTGTACTCTGCAGAACTTGTGAATACAGTGAACATCTGGGAGCTGTGTACTCTTCGGCAGGTAAGAGGTCCCCTAGTGCCACCAGGGTGCGGTGTGCGGACGGGGGCGGATTTGTAGGAAGCGCTGCGGAACCTGCATCGGGGAGCCCTGGGAGAGACTGTATATAACACGCGATTGAAATGTGTCAAGCACAGTTTTTTGTTCCAAGAGAAGGTAGCGCCTGTTAAAATAAGTATCCCAGAACAGACCATCAGGTGTGTACCTCAGGGGGGAAGGATATGTTGTCGACCGACGATGGCATCTCTAGTTCTAGACATTCTGGCCCTTGCAACCCTGTTTGTTATGATTTCAAGATTACAACTACCAGAATGCGCAGACGAAAAGAAAACCAAATGAAAAGAAGACAGCCGTAAAAAACAAGACGCAAGACGCGCTCTGTGGTGGGGATGGGCGGAGGAGTGCCGCGGGGAAATCAGATGGCAGAGTGAAGCCAAAAGGAGTACGGAGCAGAGTGGGGGCCAAGACATGCGCAAAAGTTAATTGAGGTGCGCGACGGCAAAAGCAGGCTGACGAGTGGTGTGCGATGTGCGCGCACCATGGCGCCAGAGGAAAGCCAGATGGCGCCTCTGCTAGTCATTGTGTGCATAACCGCACACTCTATGCCAGCCAAAAGCGTGAGGTCGGATTTTTAAAAGCCCACACACTAAATGTCTCTCCGAGCAGCGCATGAGCTGGCTCAGGCGCGACCTAAGAAGAGAGAAGAGAAAATAACGCTTCTATATTTCTGTGTGTATGCTGGCACAAGGACACATATCACTATTTCTCCTACCACAGTTTTGGATTAACACATTTGGATTTTTTTATTTCAGATTACCAATTGTCAGCCTGATATGTGTCTGTATCATTTCAGATTTCTAATTTCATCATTTAATTGTGTTTAAAATTAATTATTTTTAAATGATTTACATAATCTTAGCATTGCTTTTAATGTTTACCTTTCACTATAAAACAGTGTTGTTTGACTTTTTGATAGGATAAAACCCTCAACTCCTCTTCTTTTTAAAATATATTTTTATAGAATACATATAAATATATGTCTATGTTGGACGAGTGGGCACATAAGGAAGAGAGTTCAGGACACCAGCTGAACATGTCTGTCGACTATGCACAAAAGAATTGATTCAAAATTAGGAGAGAAATGTTATGTAATATTTGCAAAATATTCTGATCTAAGTACAATTAAATATTTCAAAGAGAAATTGCAAAAGCAATTGGGGACTCTTGAAATGGATATCAAAGAAACAAGCATTTGCAATGCAATAGGTATAACATAGACAAGTGTTTGAGCTATTGCATTGTAAATGACAATAGCTTAAACTCTCACAAATGGTAGAGCCTTTTGCTCTGCAAATATTTTTTTTAATCTAAGAGCACCATGCCTCTTTTACACATTAATGGCGGCCTCGCAGCCCCTTTTTTTTTTTTTTTTTTTAGAAGACCTGTGTCTAAGCAAAGGGGCGCGGCCGCTGTTGAAGTGAAGCAGCGGCATGAAGGCTTTTAAAAAAAAAAAAAGAATCTGTTTGAGATGCTTTTTTTTGTAAAAAAAAAAAAAACATGCTGCGTTTCCCCCTTATTAGCAGAACCAAATACCAAAAAATGATTTTTTTATTAGAGCAATTCAGACTTATTAATTTAGAACAACATCGGGTACCCTGTGTATTGCTTGTTTTTGTAGGGATTCCTTTATTTCCTGTCTTAATTGTAAGAGTTCTGTTCTTTGAAACCCCTTCTTCCTTGGTGGATTTGGTGGCGGTTTGTTTGTTAGATCTATACAATAGCAGTGGCGTACCACATTGTAAATCCAGTCAGTGGTGATGTTTTTCCATTGAAGTAGGCGATGCACTATTCCTTTCGCGGCCTCTGGTTCGGCACCGGTCTTCGTCGATCTTCCCTCATCGGTATCCGTGGGGTGGAATCCATGGGTTTCTTTTAGTCGCAGCTGACCCTCGGTCGTCGTTTTCTTCAACGCCTGGGCTCCCTTTTGTGCCTTGTTTTAGGGGTCCTTGGCATCCAATGGGTGAGGATTTTTTTTACCTTGTCCGTTTTCTTCTCTACGTGCTTCGCCATCTTTTTGCGGTACTCCTCTTCTTGGCGTCCTCTTCAAGGATCTCTTCATCCGACACACCTTGTGTCGATTCTGTGGCCCCCTCCTAGTCGTCCTTGTTGCATGGCAGGCCCAAGTCATTCATTGTTGTCTGTTTCTCGCTTTGGATCACGGCTGCGTAATGGTCCTCCCACTGCTTTCGATGAGCTTCGAGAGTCATCGACATGAAAACTACGCAGGCCTGACAGTCCTTATCCTTGTGATCCCTCAGCAGGCAGGGGTTACAAATGTAGTGTGGATCGCGTTGTGCAAAATTGTGGTGGAAATTAGGACAAAATCTGAAGGGTTTATTTTCCATGGCCTCTACCTTGCCTTATTTCGATTCATCTGCGTCCGGAAGTCTTTTCTCTATGACCGGTGTCTTCTCAATTGATGAACAATATTTTTTCTCTCCAATTCCTGGAATTTTGGTGGCGATTTCATCCAAAACCTCAGTGTGTCTTCCTTTTCTTCCATACCAAACGGTGGAAAAAATATTCCGAAGATGGCTACCACGTACTGGAACTTCCGGGGCGCTGTCTGACGTGTCACAAGGGATGGACCAAGCACCAAATGGTGGTCGATCACGCCCCAAAGAGGAGGGCAAAAATAAAAAGACATCTTCGGAACCAACCATTAGATGGCGGAATAATGCACAGCATGTCACACTTCCTCCCCCAGGATGGGCCAGTGCTCAAAGGGGAAGCTTTAGAGGCCTGCCATCTTTGTAATGCTAGCAGCCCCTGGTTTACACACCCACTTTGGGTGAAAAAAACTCAGGAGAATAGGAGGTGTGCCCACCTCTGCCAGCTCCACCACTAAGTTGGGGAAAGGTGAGCTGAAACACATTCTTCAGTCCCGGCTATCTTGAAGATGGGAGGGACCCTTCTAATCAGGGCTAGGTCTATACCCCTGCCACAGGAGGGGGGCATGATAGAGGATGTAGTCACCCCAAGTAAGGTGCCCATTGGCCCAACCTGCTACTCCCCTAAAACACCCCCAAATCTAGTATCTATGTGGTTCCCTCGACCTAAGAAACAAGAAGACATCCCTGCAGAGAAGACTGAAGATGTCTACTGCCCCAGCCCTACTGGCCTGCCTCCAGTGTCTGCGGAACTGTGACCCGTCTTGCAACCAGCGACCTTTGAAAACCCTGAGAGGGCTGCTGACTTCGAAAGAGACTCCAATCTCCCATGGGCACCAGACCTGTCCAGAAGAAACAGAATCCCATGACTCCGGATCCAGCTGGAACTGTGATGCCTGCCCCCTCTGCACCAGACGCCCACGGCCCGTGTTTGAGGGGCTCACCTGTGCAGTGAAGTCTCCCTAGAGATCCTGACCTTGTGTCCCGCGTTGTCTGACCTCTCCTGATCTCCATGGGGGCACCTGCAGTGTGAATCCAGAGGATCCCCCTGACCGTGACCAGCTCCGGTATGAAGACCCAGACATCGAAAGGCACCCCTGCACTCGAAGCCACTGGTCCTTGGTGAGCTGAACTGTGTCCCCACGAACCCCTACATCTCTACTTACCTTTGCTGTTGTTGGTTTCCCTCCTACAACCTTCGGTACTACGCCTCCAGCCTGTTTGCCAAAAGAAGAATCTCCATTGTAAAGTATTGGGTGCCCAATGCTGAATTAGCATCCTGCATCCAGCCACCCCTGTGCCGCTGGTGGTGTATGTTTGGTGCTGCTTTGTGGCCCAGTGCGTTTGTGTTAACCCATAAAGCTTGGTCCCTGCAACCGACCTACTTACCTGCAAGCAGTGTGGCTCCAGGCACCCCAGTCTCCATTGAAAAGCATTCTGCCGAACGAATAGTTTCTTACCTGTCGGTGTAGTTTTGCAGCTTGAAGATCTTTCTGGATTCACCATGCTGTGCATTATTCCGCGGTCTAGTGGTTGGGTCCGGAATCGTAGTCTTTTCTTTGTTTGTTTTTTTCTCTGCCCAGGTGGGCGTCGACGTCCCACCTTTTGGTGTCCTTCCTGTGACGTCCGCACGCTTTCTGCGGAAGCTCCCACCCTTGGGCGCCATCTTCGGATTCTTTTTTTCTCGTTTGTGTTCTGTGTCCGAATTTTATGGCAATGTTCCAGTAAGTGATTTACCGCTTTATCCTTCAAGGTGTCTGTTTCAGTATTGTCTCTATTTTTCCCCCTCTTTCTCCAGCCTCATCTTTCTGGCGGAGGTGGGTGGGTTCGCTAGTGAATCCAGAAAGATCTTCAAGCTGCAAAACTACACCGACAGGTAAGAAACTATTCGTTTTGCAGCGTGAATCTTTCTGGATTCACTATGCTGTGCATAGACTTTGTAGCGGTTTGTTATACTTGTGTCGGCTGGGTGGAAGATGAGCGTTTGTTATTGAATATATGTTGAAGCACCTTCTGTCCTACTTGTGCTTCTTTGTTCATTTGTATATCCACACAGAAGTGCTTTGTCAACGTGTGCACTGAAGCCCATCTGTGATGTAAAGAAGCTTATCCATTGGACATTCCCCAGGGACCCTTCCCCTGGTTGCCTGGATGCGAAGTGTTGGCATTTTGCATTTTGGCGTGTTGCAAACAGGTCTATTGCTGGTGTTCCCCACCTGCCGAACAGCCTCTTTGTTTCCTGTGCATTGAGCTCCCATTCGTGGGATGCCGATGTCTGTCTGCTGAGCCAATCCGCTTCCACGGTGTCCTTCCCTGGTAGATGTATGGCCAGCAGGTCTATTGTGAGTGGGATGGCCCATCTCCATATTTCCTGCGCTAGTTTCGACAGCGTGGCTGATTGTGATCCTCCCTGCTTGTTGATGTAGAACATCGCTGTTGTGTTGTCTGTCTGGATCAACACTCTTTGGTTGTACAGCTTCGTCTGGAAGGCCTTTATTGCCTTTATTGCGAGGAAAACAGTCTTTTTTAGTTCCAGGTAGTTGATGTGTTTGACCGCATCCGTTGATGTCCACAGATCCCTCACTCTGAGTTTTTTCATGTGTGCTCCCCATCCACTCTGGGATGAGTCTGTGGTGATGATCACCGTTGGGGTTAGTGGTGTTAGAGGCTTCCCTTCTTTTATGTTCCCCTTGTTCCACCATGATATCTCCTTGTGCACTAGATCTTCCCAACAACCTGTAGCTTGTCACCATTGGTCCTGTAGCCATTCCTGGAATGGTATCATGTGGAGCCATACATTTGGCACTAGATGTATGCATGAGGCCATCATGCCCATAATCTTGCTCGCCGTCCTCACGGTCAGAGCTCGCCCCTTCTAGTAGAGGTTCGTCTCCTTCAGCAGCGCCAGTGTTCTCTTTTCGCTCGGGAACATCTTGTTATGTAAGGTGTTGATCTGTGCTCCCAGGAAGATTTTCACTTGTTCCGGTTCCATTGAGGATTTGCCCCAGTGGATGGAGAATCCCAGTGCCATCAGTGTGCATGTCACTCGCTGTGCGTGCAGTTTGCATGTCTTGTATGAACTTGCTTTTATTAGCCAGTCGTCCAGGTAAGGGTATACGTGGATCCCTTCCTGCAACCGCTGCGAGGCACTTTGTGAAGACCCTTGGTGCCGATTTTAGTCCGAACGCTAGGGTTGTGAACTGGTAGTGATCCTTGTTGATGATAAATCTTAGCAGATGCTTGTGCCGCCCGTTCATTGGGATGTGCAGGTAGGCATCCTTGAGGTCTTCGGTGACCATGAAGTCCCCGCCTTGTATCTGAGGAAGTACCTCTTGTAGGGACGTCATCTTGAATTTTTGTGTTTTTATGTATTTGTTTAGGAACCTTAGGTCCAGAATGGGTCTCATTGTTTCATCCACCTTTGGTACCAGGAAGTACGTTGAGTGTACTCCCTGTTCCTTTCTTTGTGTGGTACAGGCTCGATAGCCTCCTTCTGCAGGAGTTCCTTTGCTTCCTTTTGAAGTAGTTATAGTTCCTTCTTTGCTAGCGCTCTTCTTTTTGGTCTTTTGCTTGGGGGTGTACTTTCCAACTCTATCCAGTATCCGAACTGTATGATGTTGAGTATCCATTTGTCTGTGGTTATTTTCTTCCACTCATGGAAGAAAAGATTCAGTCTTCTTCCCACCGGTGTTACATGCTCGTGGATGTTTAGTCCGAGCCACTCATCTTTGTTGTAGCTGTGCTCCACCCTGGGAGTTTTTGAATGGGTGTGCACGTGTAGCGTGACAGAGTCACTTAGAGGTGGGTTGTTTTCCCCCTCTTCTATTATTTCCACGTCCATTCGCCCTTCCGCGAAAGGACTGGCCCCTTTGTTGGTATTGCCAGGGTTGCTTTTGCTGCCCTTGATGTGTCTGGGTGTCGCCCTGGTGGGACTGCTGGAACGCCTGGTGCGACGTTCCTGGCTGGTTTTCCCCTCTCCCGTTCGGTCTCCGTGACGGGGTCCCCCTCTTTGTCCCTCTGAATTGCAAGGCCCCCATGGATCTTGCAGTGTCTTTGTCTTTTTTCAACTGGGTGAGCTTTTCGTCCACTGGTGTTCCGAACAGTGTCTCTCCGTTGAACGGGGTGTTCAGGATGTTGTGTTGCACCTCTGGCTTGAAACCGGAGATCCTGAGCCAGGCTTGTCTCCTTTCCGTGATGCCCAGCATCTCCTTTCCGTGATGCCCAGCATCATAAGTCTGCTGGACGTGTCGGCCGTCCAAGGCGGTTTTGAGGCAAGAATTTGCCACATTCTTCCCCTCCTCCACAAGGTGAAAAGCCCTTTGTTGGTATTCTTGTGGAAGCTGCTTGACTAACTGGCCCAGCTCGTCCAAGATCTGGTATTGGTGCCTGTTCAGCCGGGCGTTGGAATTAGCCATGCGCCAGTGCGTTGCAGCGCTCCTTTCGATTTTTCTCCCAGTCAGGTCCATCCTTCAGCTCTCCTTGTCTGGAGGTGGCCCTGAAGTTGTCGGGACGTTGGCCCTTTTCCTTGCAGTCGCCGCAATGATGGAGTCCGCAGTGACCGAGCCCTGGATGTAGGGTGGGTCCTTGGAGGAGTGCTTATACTTTTTCTCCGTCCTGGGTGTGACGGGCGTGCAAGTTGCAGGCTCTTTGATGTCCTCTCTCCCCTGTCCTTTGACGCTTTCGAGTATCGGCAGGTACTGGCTCCTAGTTTGTATTGGGAGCAGTGTTTCCAAGAGGAAATCTGCCTTCGGCTGTTCCTCCTCGAGTTTTACCCCGAAGGCTGTTGCTGCGTTTCTGATGACTGCATTGTATAACCCAATGTCATCCGGCGGCAAGAGCCTCGAAGGATATGAGTCCACTCCCTCTTCTGTACTCTCGGTGTCGATGTCCTGCCACTCCAGGTCCTGTGTCTCCGAGGATGCGGAGCCCAGGGTTGTCCTTTGGTCGTCATCCTCCGCCTCCCCGTAGTAGGGGCTTTCCTCTTCCAGTTCCTCATGGCTTTCCGACGATCCTTTGACGTCGTAGTCCTCTTCTTCTTCAACTATCTCGACAACCAGTGGCTTGGTTTCGACGGGATTACAAAGTATTTCATCCTTTGGTCAAATTCTCTTTTTCATTGCAGGATGTTCTCCATCTCTGCCTCGAGCCGACTCTTCTTTTCCATTTTGGCTGCATGTTCGGCGTCGAATAGTTCTGCCGTTCTCTTCGTCTGATACGCTGGCGTCCAACAGGATTTCGGCATCGAGACAGGTTTCGGGTCCTTCATAGGCGCCTAAGTGCTCTTCGAGTCCTTATGTTTCGGCGTCGAACGTTCCCTTTCGTGGACGCTTTTCGACGGCCTTGGCTGTTCGCCGGCCTTCGGCGCCTGGGAGTCCTTCTCTGAGGATCCGCTGGGCCTGGATGTAGCTGCGGATGCCGAAACCTTCGGCATCGGCGCTTTCGAGGTCTTGCCCTAATTTTTTCGATTGTCTTGTTCAGACTGTCGAGTGTTTTACAGGGCTTTAGGGTCTGTTGAGTCTCCTACCTTTTCAGGAGTCTTCTTATCGGTCTCTACGACCGTGTAGCCGTCATCTTCTCCTGCGACGTTGTCTTGCTCGTCGGTCGAGAGCCCCAGGTCTCGAAGGGATGGTGGCTGGCCCTTGCCCTGCATGTTGAAGTTCGCCCTTCTCTGCCTCTCTCTAATTCGAAGAGTCTGCGGCGTAAAGGCGGAGCAGGCGTTGCAGTCCCTGCTCTTGTGGTCGACCGGTAGGCAAAGGTTGCAAACCGGGTGCTGGTCCTTCTGCGCGTATTTGTGGTGGCAGCTACAGCAGAATTTGTACGGTGTGTTGTCCATCACTGAGTGCGCATTCTTCGTTGGACATCGAAGTTCTCCTTCTTCTTCGTCGTCCTCTTCGATGGTGTAGTCTCACATCGTCTTTTCAATATTTTTCGTCCAAAATTTGGCTTTTGGCTTCTTCTTTTCTCCAAACCTCTGGAGCCCTCTCGGGAACGATCCAGACTCAAAGGCGAAAAAAAGAAGCTGAAGATGGCGCCCAAGGCTGGGAGCTTCCGCAAGAAGCGTGCCGACGTCACAGGAAGGACAACAAAAGGTGAGACTTCGTCGCCCACCTGGGCAGAGAAAAAAAACAAAAACAAAGAAAATACTACGATTCCGGACCCAACCACTAGACCGCGGAATAATGCACAGCATAGTGAATCCAGAAAGATTCACGCTGCAAAACTCAGATTTTAACCTCTGCACCCTCTGCTGCTGGTGGTGGTGCAATTTTGGTACTCACCTAACCCTTGCCTCTTGCTGACTTTTGGTCACTAAAACTGGAAAGGTAAGTGCATTTCTTACCTATTTAAGCGCAATATTGTTCCCCCATAGAATAACATTGAACTATTCTAAAAAGTTTCTTTTTTTTAATAAAAATATTTTATTGGGGTTTTAGGGCAGCATAAAATACACATCACATTCCTGTTATATATTCTGTGTCGCACCCTCATCTAATCAACATATAAACCCGAGCCTATTCAATCCTCTATGTTCCATGCGCCTACATTCACACAGCATTCCCCCCTCTATTTCCAGAGATCTCAACTCCCAAACACCCTCCCCCGTTGCAGATCCCTATTAGTATCAGCAATTTGAGTATAGTAATGGTTTGCAGCATTCTCTAATATTTTCTACCCGTGTTTACCTATCCCCACCTCACCGCCCGAGCCCAGAACTGAGATCGGGTGCTTCTGAGTCACTTATATGTTCCCACTCCCCTGTGCTGTTGCGCCGGGCTCCTCTGCAGGACTACCCCCGATTCAGGTACTGGGTCTCTTGCATTATCAACCAATGCCCCCCGTGCTCTGACTCTCTAATGAGCCAATTTCCATTCTGCCATTTCTAAGGAGCCCATTACTCTCTCTCTTTTCCAAGTTGAAATGCTGGAACCCGGGGAAAGATTTCCATTGTTGTGTTATTTCTCCATTAGCTATGATCAAGGCCAGGTCTTGGAGCCTACTAGTGTCCCAACTCTTGGAATTATGTGGGAACAATGTGCTGGGGTGCATAGGACAGGTCGCTCAATTATCTCCCCAATGGTGTCGGAAATAACATCCCAGTAGCTCTTTAATTCTGGGCATGCCCAAAGCATATGTAGGAGTTCCGCTCCCACTTCTACACATCTCGGGCAACTCACGTCTTGTATGTATCTACAGGATGCATGGTATGGAGGTTCATGTGCTCGGATCACCACCCCGACTCCCGCATGCAATAAGAAGTGCCCATGCGGAAGATAGTTTCCCTCTCAGAAGTCTTCAAATGGCATGAGCTCCCAGTCTCTATACTAGTCCCCCAGCCGAGTCGCCCCTGTTAGTACCCAGTCTCCAAAACCTTCCCAATGGGATCTGCGTGGGAGCACCCGCAATATTGTCACTGGAAGTTGGGCGAGTAGGAGGCCCGCACGTGTGTCATTCAGAGGGAGTGTCTCCAACAGCGCTGCACTACTTGTACAGCATACGAGTCCTCCGCTGAAGCTCTGTCTACTCTCAGTAACATTCTCCATAATGCTTGTAGGTCCTGCAAGAGCGGGTCTGCTTCTCGTACCTGAGACTGCTACTATTATGAAAAGTTTCTAGTGTAAATTTTTCAAAGTGAAAAGTACACACCATATTGCGGGGATCTTGGTCTTAAAATAAAATACAAAATATATTTTTCAAAAATTGGTCTGATCTCTTTTTTTAAGTTATGTGCCCATTATTGGTCAATGTTGTGCAATAAATGTCTAACACTCCTCTGCTCGCCCACACTATTACTATTGGGTTTTTATTGAGCTCTGTACACTTTTGGGGAACCCCTGGACTCTGTGCACGGTATAACCACCTAATGGCAACACTATATACAGAGCCAGCTTCCTACACCCTCTTCTACCATAAATCAGTTAATTACTTACATAGACAGATACACATTAGCCATATCTGTACAATTCTGATAAAGATACAATTTGTTTCTGGCAAAATTTGAGATAATTAAAGGCTTAATTACTTAAAGGTTGGAGTATGGCAACGTACTGTATTTAGGAATCTCCAACTCCCTCATGAACAGACTGCAGATAGTGCAAAACGTGGCTACTTTGTCAAATCACTCATCATAATTCAGTCTCCACTCACTTGCGTGAGCTTCACTGCTTACCCATTGAAAAGCAAGCCCAGTTTAAGGCACTGCGTATTATATACAAAGTAGTGGGCTAGAGGGATCCTGACCTCATCAACCAGCTAGTCACCTCTTATGTTCTCAAGCATGCCTAATGCTTATGTAACCTGAGCCATGCTGTCATCCCTCGGGAAAAGCTTGTTAGCCCAGGAGGCCAGTATCTTGACCTTAAACAGTGGAATAGGCTTATGACTTGCCTCTTTTAACCGCTGTGGGTGCCTCTATCCTCTATGTTTTAGCGCTGGGAAGCCCTATGGGCTGCCATGAACTTTACAAACTCCATAATAAAAATAATAATAACAATAATGTTTCCGTCAGCACTGACTTATTAACTTAGACAAAACTAGAATGGAAATATTGTAGGAAGCTGGGCTCTGTACTAAGTGGCTATAGACAGAGTCCAGAGATTCCCCAAAAGTGTACAGGGCTCAATGTAAAACCCAAAGTGCTCTATTAGTGGTAGTGTGGGTAACCAGCCTTAGGCCTAACACAGAGGAGTGCAAGACATTTATTGCACACTCACTGACCAATGACTAACACACAACTCAAAAACCAAATCCACGCCAATTTCATAACAATAAGTTTTGTTGAGTTTAATTTTAAGACTAAGATCTTCGAAAAAAGGTAAGTACGTTTTCCAGGAAAAATACATTAGTCTTCCAAAAGTTGACACTTAATGCTATTTCCAAACAGCTCAATGTTATCCTATGGAGGAAGGCAACAATGCTGTTTCACGGTTAAGTACCCAACTTACAAGGTTCAAGTAAGCACAAAGTCTGCAGCGGCACAGGGGCGGAAGGATACAGATGGCAAATTCGGAGTTCGGCCCAAAGAGTTTCAATGGAGACTGGGGATGCTAGAAGCCACACTGCTTACAAGTAAGTAGATCGGTTGCTGCAGGGGCCAAGCTTTGGGATTTAGAGCGGGGGGCCAAAAGGCAGCACTAAACATACACCACCAGCAGCACAGGGACGGCCGGGTGCAGGGTGCCAGTTCAGCATTAGGCACCCAATGCTTTACAATGGAGGTTTTGCATTGAACAAATGGGCAGCAGGTGTCAAACCGGAGGCTCTTCAGAGGAAACCAGCGACAACAGAGGTAAGTTGAGAGGCAGGAGGCCGCCAGGGCACCGTTGGTTCAGTTATCCAAGGCCCAGGGGCTTCAGGTGCAGGGGTGTAATTGGACGTTGGGTTTTTCTTACCGGAGCCGGTTACGGTAAGGGGGAGCCTCTGGAGTCTGGCTGCAGGTGTCTTCAGAAGGTCCAGAAGGGGTCGGCCAAAGCAGGATTTCAGGTCTGGATCAGTGTTCCACTGGGACACGGGCCATAGCCATTGGGCGCAGAGTGGTGAAGAATCGGTGTTCCAGAGGACACCAGAGTCCTTTGTAGAGATTTCTTGAGGACAGGTCCAGTGTCCACAGGAGTTTTGGTCTTTATCGAAGCGCAGGCAATCTTCCACAGGTTTTAAAAGTCGCTGGCTGCAGAACAGGTGTGGTCTTTTCCGTAGGTTTCTTGGAAGCTGGTGTGAGAAGCTGAGTTTCTGTAGCAATACCCCCCCCCCCCCAACACACACACACACACACACTTTGACTTGATGTACCCCGGGGCCCTGCCAATCGGATCCCCAGGGCCTGTGTTCTTTCACCAAAACTGTACCTTGTACACCCAATTGGCACTCTCTGGCCACAGGTCAGCCCCTGGTAAATGGTACCACAGGTACCCAGGGGCACTGTGGCCAGGGAAGGCATTCAAGAGCTGCAGCACTTACTGTGCCACCCTTAGAGGTCCTGTACCTTTACACTCACACACTGCCTTTGCAGGCTGCGTGTTTTGGTGCATAACAAAGTTAAGTCAACATGGCACATATCCCTGTGTGCCATGCCTACAACTCACTGCCCTAGCATAGATCGGTCACCCCTCTAGCTGGGTGCCTATACCAGTGGTGAGGGTACAGGTGCATGAGCCCTGTACCCCTACAGTGTCTAAGTCCCTTCTTAGACATTGTAAGTGCAGTGCTGCCGTTAAGAGTATATGGTGCTGGGAATTTGTCATTACGAACTCCACAGCACCATAATGGCTTCACTGAGAACTGAGAAGTTTGCTAACAAACGTCTCAGCACATTAAGCCTACACTGATGCCAGTGTAGGATTTAATTAAAACAAGCATTTACAATGCAACGGTCTCGCCTTTGCAAAAGTTAGCGCTTTTGGCATTGTAAATGACAAATGTTTTATTTATGTGTTGGTTTTGGAAACAGATAAATAAATGGCATTGTCATGAGCAGTAGAGAGTGAGTAGTAGAGAGAGTAGTAGAGAGTAATAGTGAGTAGTAGAGAGAGTAGTAGTGAGTAGTAGAGAGTGAGTAGAGAGTAGTAAGTGAGTAGTAGAGTGTGTAGTAGAGAGTAGTGAGTGTGTAGTAGAGAGTAGTGAGTGTGTAGTAGAGACTAGTGAGTGTGTAGTAGAGACTAGTGAGTGTGTAGTAGAGAGTGTGTAGTAGAGAGTGTGTAGTAGAGAGTGTGTAGTAGAGAGTGTGTAGTAGAGAGTGTGTAGTAGAGAGTGTGTAGTAGAGAGTGAGCAGTAGAGACTAGTGAGTGTGTAGTAGAGTGGTGAGTGTGTAGTAGAGTGGTGAGTGTGTAGTAGAGTGTGTAGTAGAGTGTGTAGGAGAATGTGTAGTAGGGAGTGTAGTAGAGTGTGTAGTAGAGAGTGTGTAGTAGATAGTAGTGAGTGTGTAGTAGAGAGTGTGTAATACAGAATGTGAAGTAGAGAGATTGAAGTAGAGAGATTGAAGTAGAGAGATTGAAGTAGAGAGATTGAAGTAGAGAGATTGAGGTAGAGAGATTGAATTAGAGAGATTGAGGTAGAGAGATTGAAGTAGAGAGTGTGGAGTAGAGAGTGTGGAGTAGAGAGTGTGGAGTAGAGAGTGGAGAGTCTGTAGTAGAGTGTAGTAGAAAGTAGTGAGTGTGTAGTAGAGTAGTAGAGAATGTGTAGTAGAGTAGTAGAGAGTAGTAGAGGGTGTGTAGTAGAGTGTGTAGTAGAGCGTGTGTGTAGTAGAGTGTGTAGTGTAGAGTGTGTAGTAGAGAGTGTGTAGTAGAGAGTGTGTAGTAGAGAGTGTGTAATGTAGAGTGTGTAATGTAGAGTGTGTAATGTAGAGTGTGTAATGTAGAGTGTGTAATGTAGAGTGTGTAATGTAGAGTGTGTAATGTAGAGTGTGTAGTAGAGTGTGTAGTAGAGTGTGTAGTAGAGTGTGTAGTAGAGTGTGTAGTAGAGTGTGTAGTAGAGTGTGTAGTAGAGTGTGTAGTAGAGTGTGTAGTAGAGTGTGTAGTAGAGTGTGTAGTAGAGAGTGTAGTAAGTAGTGACTAGTAGATAGTGTGTAGTAGAGAGTGTCTAGTATAGAGTGTGTCGAAGAGAGTAGTGGCTGTAGTAGTGAGTGTGTAGTGAGTGTGTAGTAGAGTGTGTAGTAGAGAGTAGTGACTGTAGTAGAGAGTGTGTAGTAGTGTGTAGTAGAGAGTAGTGACTGTAGTAGAGTGTGTAGTACAGTGTGTAGTAGAGAGTTGTGACTGTAGTAGATAGTGTGTAGTAGAGAGTGTCTAGTATAGAGTGTGTCGAAGAGAGTAGTGGCTGTAGTAGTGAGTGTGTAGTGAGTGTGTAGTAGAGAGTAGTGACTGTAGTAGAGAGTGGGTAGTAGTGTGTAGTAGAGAGTAGTGACTGTAGTAGAGTGTGTAGTACAGTGTGTAGTAGAGAGTAGCGACTGTAGTAGAGAGTGTGTAGTAGAGTGTGTAGTAGAGAGTGTGTAGTAGAGTGTGTAGTAGAGAGTAGAGTGTGTAGCAGAGAGTAGTGACTGTAGTAGAGAGTGTGTAGTAGAGTGTGTAGTAGAGAGTGTGTAGTAGAGTGTAGTAGAGAGTAGAGTGCGTAGCAGAGAGTAGTGACTGTAGTAGAGAGTGTGTAGCAGAATGTGTAGTAGAGAGTAGTGACTGTAGTAGGGAGTGTGTAGTAGAGAGTAGTGACTGTAGTAGAGAGTGTGTAGTAGAGAGTGTGTAGTAGAGAGTGTGCAGTGATTTGAGTTTTACATCAAATTAAAAACGGGAACGGAACAAACTCATCCTATACATTATTGTGGTAGGTGCCCACGCATATAGGGTTAAATGATGCGTTAGATGCCACAGGTCCCACCAACACGCTTCCTTTATGATAGGAGAATGCCCAACATCGCGGAGATTTGCTCTCTGCTCTTCCCGGATATTTGTATTTTCAAATGTATAATGTTATCCTGCTAAACGAAGACGATGCTCAAACTATAAAAGAAGAGGGTTTCACAGATATGTTAGTCCTTCCGGGCAAACGAAATGACCCAAAGAAAGATCAAGTGACAGTTTAGAGCTCCAAGTGAGTCTTAATAAAATCAGTGTCTGGAACGCATAGCATCAAAAAACGAGCGGGGCATCAAACTGCAGTGTCATTCAATCAAAGCTTCAAGGCTTCTGAGCGCTAGCCGAGAATTATTTTTTGTGAAGCACTAATCACTGTGGAAGGTGCCCCTGCTATCCCAGATGTGAGAAGTCAGTCTGATATGAAAATAAGCAGTATTTGGAATGAATGTATTTGGCAGGGGGAAGGTGGGGCGGCGCAAGACCGTACTGACGAGTGAACAGGAGCCATTTTGTACCGAGTGATTCTGCCTGTGTGCATGTAGACAAACCAGGCAGCAGCATGAGCATGTGATTCGGTAAAATAACAAGCATTTACAATGCAATGGTTTTGCCTTTGTTAAAGTTAGAGCTATTGGCATTGCTCTTGACACTCTGAAGCTCCACTCTGCACTCTGAAGCTCCACTCTGCACTCTGAAGCTCCACTCTGAAGCTCCACTCTGCACTCTGAAGCTCCACTCTGCACTCTGAAGCTCCACTCTGAAGCTCCACTCTGAAGCTCCACTCTGAAGCTCCACTCTGAAGCTCCACTCTGAAGCTCCACTCTGAAGCTCCACTCTGAAGCTCCACTCTGAAGCTCCACTCTGAAGCTCCACTCTGAAGCTCCACTCTGAAGCTCCACTCTGAAGCTCCACTCTCCACTCTGAATCTCCACTCTGAATCTCCACTCTCCACTCTGAAGCTCCACTCCGAATCTGCACTCTGCACTCCGAAGCTCCACTCCGAAGCTCCACTCTGAAGCTCCACTCTGAAGCTCCACTCTGAAGCTCCACTCTGAAGCTCCACTCTGAAGCTCCACTCGGAAGCTCCACTCTGAAGCTCCACTCGGAAGCTCCACTCTGAAGCTCCACTCGGAAGCTCCACTCGGAAGCTCCACTCGGAAGCTCCACTCGGAAGCTCCACTCGGAAGCTCCACTCTGCACTCTGAAGCTCCACTCGGAAGCTCCACTCGGAAGCTCCACTCGGAAGCTCCACTCGGAAGCTCCACTCGGAAGCTCCACTCGGAAGCTCCACTCGGAAGGGGCAAAGATCGGAGCATCACGGAACTAAAACAAATATAAACAAGGCAGTGAGTGCAGCACCGCCTTAGCAGTGGGATAGCAGCCTTGATAACATCGGAGCAGCCCCTGCGCCCGGCCTCAAAACAATAAAGGCAACTCTAGAATGCAGATTTACCTGTATCCCGCAAGTGATGTACGCAGATGGGAAAGAAACAAATAGCAACCTTGGAGAGCTGGCGGGGCAGGCAAACACAGCATCGGGAGACGCAATATAAATAAAATAACAGCTAGTATCAAATTATACAAAAGCCCAACGTAACGAATTGCTCAAAAAAGTCAAACATCATGTGTACATGAAGACGCAATATAAATTAAAAAAAAAAAACAGCCACCAACAGATTAAAGAAAAGCCCCTCCATAGCGGATCGGTAAATAAACTCCAAACGCATCTGTTTATGCAGCATCACACAACCATCGGGAGACGCAATATAAATAAAATAACAGCTAGTATCAAATTATACAAAAGCCCAACGCAACGAATTGCTCAAAAAAGTCAAACATCATGTGTACATGAAGACGCAATATAAATTAAAAAAAAAAAACAGCCACCAACAGATTAAAGAAAAGCCCCTCCATAGCGGATCGGTAAATAAACTCCAAACGCATCTGTTTATGCAGCATCACACAACCCACATGCCCGTAATATTAAACAAACAAGTGATAGCCGCAAACCTTATCATTTAAATTAGTTAAAAAGCCGTTGTCCGAGCACCCGTGAATTGCCTGAGAGCTGGGGTACAAGCCTTCGCCAATGCAGAACGGGCACAGAGAGGCAGCCTGCTGTGGCGGAGCGCAAAATGATGCCCCCCCTGCAGAATGCGAAGAGGCCCCGAGGCTCTTGAGTATAAAGCATGCCTCGCAGATATGTAATGAGCTTGGGCTGAATAGGATCCCCCCGAAAGGCTGCAGGGTTTCTGCATGTTAGCCCCTAAAGAGCGGTAACATTATTAAAGCCGGTTTATGAGGTAATGGACAAAGTAAATGACTTCAACTAAAAAGGGTGTAAAAAAGGGCCGTGTCTTGATTTCGAGTGCTCGATCGGTTTATGAATTATGTGATGACTCGGTTCAGATATGGGGTCCAGGATCAGTACATATCCAAACGCCTTACGCTATCGGCTTGGATAGAAAGTATTGTAACCAAACTCGAGGGGACTTCAGAAGTACAGTGCCATAAAATTCAGCCATCAATGTTTAAAACTAAATAAAAAGGTAGCGTCCCAAAAAAAAATAAAAAAAAATAAATAGCGCCTTCGGGTAAAGTCCGCGCTATATAAAAATGCATAAATAACTAACTAAATACATACCGCAAATCACTGCCGTCACTCTGCCGGCCTGCGACCAGGAAGTCAGGCAGGCCGGCGCGTCAACAGGAAACAGGAAGTAGGAGGGCGGGAGCCTACCCCTCCTCCCACGGAAGAGCCGCGATTGGACGGAGCCGCCGTGTTTGGAGCACCGGAGCAGGCAGGAGCCTACCCTGCGCCCCGGTGCAGAAGGAGGTAAGAAGAGTCCTGCTGCCGGGCCCTGCAGCTGAGGAGAGCCGCCGCACGAAGGAAGCCGGTGAGTGCGTTGCTGAGCGGGGAAGGGGGAGGCGGGGGGCGCGGGGAAGGGGGAGGCGGGGGGCGCGGGGAAGGGGGAGGCGCGGGGAAAGCATGTGCGGGCGGGCGGGCTTTGTATGTATGTGTGCGTGCGTGTGACTGTGGGGGAGGGGGGTGTGTGTGTGTGAGCGAGTGTCTGTGTGCCTGTATGTGTGTGCCTGCGTGTGCATGCGCTCGCCTGTGTGTGCGTGCGTGCATGCAGAGGGGTGGGGGCTGCCTGCCTGCGTCTGTAAAAGCAAGGGCTGTGAGTTACTCTGCGCATGCGCGGGGGCAAGCCTGTTCATTCCAAGCCAGCCTCAGCCAGCCTCGGGAAAAACGAAAGTAATAAAAAAGCGAAACTGACACTGCCACTGCAGACAATGCTGCGCGCTCCCGAGGTGAAATCCGGCACTGAAAACGCTCGTAACACTTTGGTGTCCACTCTCCTAAAAACGGATCACATTAGTTGTCGAGCTGACAGCATTCATGCTTCGCATGAATGCTAACGTCAGCTCGACCTAAAAAGCACCCAGAGGGCATCTTCGAGATGCCCCCTGAAAAAACGACCAGCCTCTGGTGGGTTCCCTGACTGATACACACCAGCTTGCCACCACAAGACATGTTTCTTGACCCCTAGGTTGGGAGCATTCGCTCTCTGAGCCCAGAAACCAAGCCTTTCCAGGGTGGAGGTGTTCACACCTTCCCCAGGTCAGGAAGAGCCATCTGTGGCAGGGGAGCTTCAAAGGCCTGGCAGCCTTTGTAATGCAACCCCCAGCCTCTCCTGCTATGAGGAGCAGGCCCCCTTCCTGTCTCTCCTCCTTTTCGACAGGAAGACAGGCGGGAAAAAATTAGCCACCCCAGAAGGTGGGGAGGTGAGCTGAAGCCCACTCTTAGTGCCTGCCATCTTACATATGGCTGGCACTTCCAATCAGGATTAGGGATTGTGCTCACTCCCCCACGTGAGGTGAGCACACTAAGGGTGTAGTTACCCTAATGTCAGTAGCCCATTGGCTAGTGACCTCGAGACCCCTAAAACGCCCCCTAAATACTGTATTTAGGGGGGGCAGCCCTGAACCAAGAAGTCAGACCAGAAAAAGAAGGACAGAAGAGCCATGCCAAAGCTAACAAGAGGAGGACGCCCACTGACTTTGCCCCAGCCCTACGAGCCTATCCCTACCTCAAACTTGCTCCAGCAAAATCCCGGTGTGTCCTGTAGCCAGCAACCTCGAGAAACCCGGAGGACCTGCCTGCCTTCAATCACAAAGAGACTATCTCCAGTGAATACCGGATTTGTTAAAAAACCAGACTCTAACTCCGCAAGAATATGCGAGTTTGCACCACTCTGCACCCGACGCCCACGGCCCGGGTTCAAGTGGCCCAATACCAAGAGGAGGTCTCCCCGGCGATCCTGATACAAGATCCGGCGACCCCCAACCTGGCTCAAACCTCCAGCCGACACCCACAGCCTCAAATAGGAAGGTCCTCCCAACCGCAACCAGGAGCTGGTAAGAAGATCCGACCCTAAAAGGGCACCTGCACCCGATGCCCCATGGCCTTGGGTGGCCCAGCCGACAGTGCCTAACCAACCCCCAACATACCTCTCCAAGTGGTGGTCGCACCCAGAAGAGCTTTGTCCTCGAGCCTGCAGTGTGTTTGCAAACTGGAGACTCCCCATTGAAAGCTACAGGGCACCCAACGCCAAAACAGCACTCTGCACCCGGCCTAAACCCCCATTTGCCCTGAGCTTAAGTCCAAGAGCTTTGCTCCCACAACCCAGTGGCCTTCTCATCAGCAGCCACCAACCGGAAGCCCCCTATGCCCAACTGGATAACATTGGGCTTCAGAACTCTGCACCCGTACACCCTAGTGCCGCTGAGGGTGTAACAAGAGTGCATCCTTGACCCTGAGGGACCCCTGAGTCTAACCCCAGAATACCAACTCCCACAACAAAGTACTTACCTTTGAACCGGTAACACTATTTTCCTGCATAGAATAACATTGACTGCTTTTCTATGAAAAGTTTCTAAAAGTGTGGAGTTGGAAAATCTAAAATTGTAACTAAATAACCAAAATCCTTTTACTTACCTGTTTACAGGAAAATTCCCAGTGCAGTATCCAGGTGTATTGCACTGTATAAGAAAAGTAATCTAAAACTTAACTTACATGATATTCTGCTTAAAATCCTATACAAAGTAGATTTACTGAATTCTGAAAAGCATTGCATTATCAGTAACACTACTGTAATCAAATCAAAGTACATTTAAAATTGCAATTCAAACGGTTTACAAACTGTATATTTACTGCAAAGTATTTATCACGTACCTGTGACAGGCCTGCTTGGTTCTAAGAAATAAATATTTGTATCCAAAAGCAATTGGTCTGAAGTTCAGTCTTTGAGTGTGTGAATTCATTTGCTGACAGTGTGTACAACAAATGCTTAACACTGTCCTCTGATAAAGTCTTACTGCTCGAACACACTACCAAACATAGAGAGTAAGGTCTTATCTACTTTACCTCTGCCTACCTTTTGGGTTCGACTGGACTCTGTGCACACTACACCTCACTTTGGTATAGTATATACAGAGCCAGCTTCCTACAGTTGGAGACTGGCCGGTAGGGCTAGGGCCAAGTCATTTGTCTTCTTCAGGCTTAACTGCATGGCTTCTTCGTCCTTGGGTCAGCAGGAACTAGTTTGCAGGTCTGGGTGAGCCACCTAAATACTAAATTTAGAGGCGGTTGAGGGGAGAAGCAGGTAGGGCTAATGGGCAAATTACATGGGGCGACTACACCCTCAATTATGCCACCCTCCTGAGAGAGGGGGCATAGACCTAGCCCTTATTGGAAGGGGTCTCTCCATCTTTAAGACAGCGGGTACTGAACGATGTGCTTCACCTTGCCTTCGCTACCTTAGGAGTGGAGTTGGCAGAGGTGGGCACACCTCTGCAAACTCTACCCCTATTCTCCTACGTTTTCATGCCGATTTTCTCACCAAAGTAGAGGTGTAAACCGGGGGCTGTTAGCAGCAGAGGCTGGGGGTTGCATTACAAAGGCAGCAGACCTTTGAACCTTTCCTCTCAAACACTGTGCCCATCCTAGGGGAGGAGAAGCGACACCTCCGCCCAGGAAGTGCATTGTTTCTGGTCTCAAAGAGCAGAGGCTCTTATCCCAGGAGTCCAAAACCATGTCTGGTGGTGGCAGGCTGCCT
This sequence comes from Lissotriton helveticus, assembly GCF_964261635.1. Lineage (NCBI taxonomy): Eukaryota > Metazoa > Chordata > Amphibia > Caudata > Salamandridae > Lissotriton > Lissotriton helveticus. Next base: position 520,937,797 of record NC_136059.1, on the reverse strand, counting down.
ACAGCAAGTCTGGGACCTCACCAGGGTTGTTAGGCATTCAAGGGGCATCTCTGAGGTGCCCTCAGGGTACACAGTTCAATAAAAGCCACACTGGCATCAGTGTGGGTTTATTGAGAAAAGTAGTTTGATACCAAAAACTCATGCGTTCAGAGAAGCCATCATTGTACTGGGAAACTCCAGTCGAGTTTCCAGCCCATTTACTTGTAATTACTTCCCTGGAACATATATCTAAGAATAGTCTTAAATAATGTAGTGGCATATCTCATGCAGATATGCCCACACCTGTGGTATAGTGCACATGCCTTAGGATGCCTGCAAAAGAGGTGACTTACCTATACTTCAGGCAGTGCTAGTTGGCATGGCACACAGGCAGTGTAGTGTGCCTTGTCGACCTTTTCGTTTTTCTCTGCACCAGGCCATGCATGCTGTAGAGGCAGTCTGCGTGGCCTAGGCTTTGGGCCCTAAGGGGACTCTCTTCAGTCCCACAGCCCTAGGTACCCAGGTATTATTTACTAGGGACTTACAGGGGCCTGAAGGGCCCATTGTGGAATAGTTTTTAGGGAAGAAGCACTGGCACAGGGGACCTGGTTGGCAGAGACCATGTGCACTACAATCAAAACCACATTAATGCCAGGCAAAAAGTGGGGGATAACCAGGTCAAAAGAGGCCCTTTCTTGAATACATAACAAGCATTGGCATAGCCAATAGGTCTTGCTTTTGGGACCTTATAAGTATTTAGTTATGCAGTACAATGTCCTTGGTGCAACATTAACTATTGCATGAAGGTCCCAAAGATGAGACCTATTGGCTATGCCAATGCTTGTTTTAATTTTCTGTCTGTCCAATGCAAGGCCTTTGGTGTTTGCGAGTAAGAGTATCTATCAATGTAAATGCCAAAACATTGCATCTGACCAACAGGATTTCAGTTGTCTGTGATTCTTTGCCCACATGGTGTCCTTCTGGACCCTTAGGGAAACAATTTAAAACAATATGTATATATTCTATGGTAGGTTTACATGTGGGGTAAGATAAAGTTATACATCAGAATGGACTGTTAGCTTTATGGACCGTTATACAGTTGTGAATAATGGTCATTGGATAATTTATGATTAATGCAAGTATTGAAATGAAAAGACTTTATTTAATGTAAACAGATCAGGATTGGGTTTTTGTGTGTATTTTTTTAAGTTAAACAATAACCTTTAAGAATGTGTGGAACTATTTTTGTAAGTGACTGGTCTGTGTAGCCAGATGTTTATGAGTTGTACACTATGCATTAGATCGCCACCTGGTGTTGGGCTCGGATGATTGAAGGTTTTTGTCTTCTTGGCAGAAGTCTTTGTAGTCATGAGATAGGTGACTCATCCCTTGGACAATACTGCGCATTGGCATCGGCTCCATTCTTAGATTGTTTTTCGCCATGATGGGAAATGATGGAGTCAGTAGAAGTAAAGAAAAAAGGGATGTCCATGCGTGTGCATCTAAGTAAGATGGAAAACTGGAACGGATACAAGTCCCGGGGAGGCGGGAGGGCGTGTACAACTCTGCAGCTCTACATGTCAAGAACAGATGCATACTGGCAAGTAGCATTTTCCGTTCGAGGCATACGAGCTGTAGATTGTACACTATGCATTGATTGTGCAGCAGTGTCTCCCTTAGCGGTGGTCACCTGTATCCGTTGCAGTAGTTTGAAAGAGAGTTCTAAGGACAGCTTGGCCTACTGCAGCTTGCTGCTTGGCTTGCACGTCAACACAATAGTGTTTCGTGAAGGTGTGTGGTGTAGACCATGTTGCTGCCTTGCATGTGTCCTCTAGAGGTATGTTTCCTAAGAAAGCCATAGAGGCTCCTAGTTTGCGAGTGGAGTGCACTCTAGGAGGAACTGTTAATGTGCGTTTAGCTTTAATATAACATATTTGTATACACTTTACAATCCACCTTGCAATCCCACCTTTCGAGATGGGGTTGCCTTAGTGTGGAGGAGAGAAAGATACAAACAGTTGTTCTGTCTTTCGAAAGGATTTAGTTCTATCTATATAGTATGAAAGAGCTCTTTTAACATCTAATGTATGTAAAGCCCTTTCCGCTACAGAGTCTGGGTTTTGGAAAAACACAGGTAAATCTACGGATTGATTTAGGTGAAAAGGAGTGATGACCTTTGGAAGAAATTTTGGATTAGGTCTAAGAACCACTTTGTTGGGATGTATTTGAAAAAATGGTTCTTGTATAGTGAAAGCTTGTATCTCACTTACTCTTCTGAGAGAGGTAATGGCAACAAGGAAAGCTGTTTTCCATGTTAGGAATTGCAGTTCACATTTATGTAGAGGCTCGAAAGGGGGTCCCATGAGTCTTGTAAGGACAAGATTCAGGTTCCACACAGGAGAAGGTGGCAATCTGGGTGGGATTATTCTTTTTAATCCTTCCATGAAGGCTTTTATTGTAGGTACTCTGAAGAGAGACAGATGTTGCCTGTTTTGTAAATAGGCTGCAATTGCTGCAAGGTGCAGGCGTATGGAAGAATATGCCAAATTGGACCTTTGTAATTGTAAAAGGTAGCAAATGATATTCTGGATGGAAGCATCCAGGGGATCAATTTGGTTGTTGTTGCAATAAATGGCAACTCTTTTCCATTTAGCGGCATAACAAGCTCTGGTAGTAGGTCTCCTAGCCTCTTTAATGATGTTCATACAGTCTGGTGGTAGGTTTAGATAACCAAACTCTAAGACTTCAGGAGCCAGATCGCCAAATTCAGTTGGTTTGGGTCTGGGTGTCTGATTTCTCCATGGTTCTGTGTTAACAGGGAGGGTGTGAGCTGTAGCTTTTGATGTGGAACTAGAGAGATCTAGTAGTGTGGTGAACCACGGTTGGCGTGTCCATGTGGGAGCTACTAGACTCAATGTGAGAGACTGTTGTCTGAGCTTGCGCACTACTAATGGAATTAGTGGGAGAGGCAGAAAAGCGTATGCAAATCTGCTGGACCAGTTCATCCATATCGCATTGCCTTCGGACAGTGGGTGTGGAAACCTGGCGACGAAGGCTGGGCATTTTGCATTTTCGTGGGTGGCAAACAGATCTATGTGTGGGTGCCCCCACCTTTGGAAGAATGGTTGAAGAACTTGCGGATGTAGTTCCCATTCGTGAATCTGTTGTGACTGCCGACTTAACAGATCTGCTATCTGATTGTGAACTCCTGGAAGGTGTTCGCTAACAGATGTATGTTTTGAGGAATGGCCCATCTCCAAATGTTTTGTGCAAGCTGGGACAGTTGCAGAGAGTGTCCCACCCTGTTTTTGTATATAGTACATAGCTGTCATATTGTCCGTCCGAATTAAGACAGCTTTGTTTTGGACTTGAAGTTGAAAAGTCTTGAGTGCTAAAAATATCGCCAGCAACTCTAGATGGTTGATATGGAACAGTTTTTGTTGATTGTTCCATTGACCCCGAGTTGTATGATGTAAGAGATGGGCTCCCCATCCTGTGAGGGATGCGTCTGATGTGAGCACTACTTGTGGAACAGGCTCGAGGAACGGCCGCCCCTTTGTCAGGTTTTTGGTGTTCCACTACTGCAGAGAGCGATGCGTGCGGCTGATGACCAACACCAGGTCTTTTAGTTGACCTTGAGCTTGGTTCCACTGTTATGCTAGGCACTCTTGTAGTGGACGCATTTGCAATCTTGCGTGTGGTACTATGAAGATGCAAGATGCCATTATGCCTATTAGTCTCATAAACACCCTGGCTTGCAGAGACTGTTGGTGTTGAAAAGTGGCAACTAAGGCTTGAATGCCTTGTATGCTGGCTGGACTGGGATACGCTAGGGCTGTAGACGTTTTTATTGTAGTCCCTAGATATTGATGTACATGCGAAGGCTGCAGGTGTGACTTGGTGTAGTTTATTGTAAACCGTAAGTCACGCAACGTTTGAATTGTCCGATGTGTGTGTTGGACACACTGATTGAATGACTTGGCTTTTATGAGCCAGTTATCTAGATAAGGGAAGACATGTATTTGTTGTCTCATGAGATGTGCTGCTACCATTGCTAGGCACTTTGTGAATACTCGTGGTGCCGCCGTCACTCCGAATGGAAGGACTTTGAACTGATAGTGTTGTCCTTCCAGTACAAACCTTAGATACTTTCTGTGAGCAGGATGTATGGGGATATGGAAGTAGGCGCCTTCAAATCTAGTGTTGTAAGGAAGTCGCCTTGTTGCAGCAGTGGAAGCACTTGTTGTAGAGTGATCATATGAAAATGATCTGATTGTATATAATGGTTGAGGGGCCTGAGGTCGAGAATTGGCCTTAGTGTTCCATCCTTCTTTGGAATTAAAAAGTACAGCGAGTAAACCCCTGTCCCCTGTTCTTCTAAAGGAACTATTTGAATAGCATCTTTTTGTAGAAGTGATAGAACCTCCTGTTGAAGCAGAGTCCGATGGTCTGTAGACATTGGACGCTGCCTGGGAGGTATGGTTGGAGGGGTTGCTGTAAGTTCAAGGCAGTAGCCATGTTGGATAATCTGTCTTACTCACTTGTCTGTTGTAATGAAGTTCCAGACAGGCAGGAACTGTGTTAATCTGCCCCCTACAGGAGTGGAATGCTGTGGGGGGAGCAGAGGGAAGTCACTGTTTTGTGGCAGAAGAGGATCGGTTGCTATTGTTACCGCAACCTCTTCCTTTGTTATTATTGCCTCTGTATCCTCCTCTAAAGTATCCCTTGTTAGAGGAAGTCTGTGATTTGAAAGATGTTGTAGTGTCTGCTCCAGTTTGTTTGGAGCCTCCTCTGTAGAAGGAGCGACGAAAGGAGCTTCTAGCTGGTGTGGACTGTAAAGCACCCATAGACTTTGCGGTGTCGGCATCTTTCTTCATTTTTTCCAGTGTAGTGTCTACTTCTGGGTCAAATAACTGGTTCTGGTTAAATGGTTGGTTTAAAATGGTGGTTTGCACTTCTTGTTTAAACCCTGAAATTCGTAACCACGCATGTCTCCTAAGTATGACACTGGTATTTACAGCCCTAGATGCTGTGTCTGCGACATCTAGCGTGCATTTTATAGAGGTATTGGATATTAGCTTGCCTACCTGTATAAGGTCATTTGCTTGATCTTTGTACTGATCTGGTAGGTGGTCAAGTAGTTTTTCTAATTGAGCCCTATCGTAACGAGAGAGGAGGGCTTGTGTATTTGCTATACGCCAAATGTTTGTAGCTTGTGCAGCTATTCTTTTACCTGACTCATCAATCACTTTTGATTCCTTGTCAGGTGGGGGTGCTTCTCCAGAAGGTTGAGACTTTGCCCTCTTTCTAGCATTGGCCACAACTAATGAGTCTAGTGGTAGGTGGCCTTTAATGTAGACTGGATCTGTGGGTGCAGGTCTATATTTCTTCTCTATTCTAGGGTTTAAAAATCTAGTGCATACAGGGTCTTTAAATACCTCTGGAGCGTGTTTGATGACCCCCTTGATCATGGGAAGAATTTGAGCAGACCGCTGAGACTGCTCAAAGGTGTCTAGGAGAAAATCCTCCTCAATGGCATCAGAATGCATAGGGACTCCATGGTAAACAGCAGCTCTGTTTAACAGATGCCTAAAACCAATGGTATCCTCTGGAGGTGAAGGTTTTGATGGGTATGACTGCAGTTCAGGAATGTCAGGCACATTTTGTGGGTTTGTAAAATCCCATATAGGCAAATTTTTTGGGTGTGAAAAGTCCCATATACCCTCATCTACATGGTATGAATCAGTTTCTTGCATGTCCTCCCCTCTACCCAAATTGTATTCATCATCATTCTGTTGTGGAGAATGTGATGATAATGGAGAATGTACAGGAGAGATTTGAGGTGATATGTGAGGATGAACAGGAGAAGAAGAAAGAGGAGGTATGGGAGAGGAAGGGTGCATAGGAGATGTTGCACAGTCCTTCTTGGCAGGAACCACAGGTGTGGGTGGTGCATCAGCTGGTCTCTTGTGAGGTGTAGCACCTACATGACCTGTCTTTGGGTCTATGTAGATTTTCTTTTGTCGAGGATCTGGTTGAAAAAGTTCCTCCTCCTCTACAACCTTCTTGGGCGTCGATGTTTTCGGTACCAGGGGAGGTTGTCGTGTCTCTTTATCCTTGGGAGGTGTTCGAACGTCCTGTGGCATAGTTTTTGGTGTCGTTTTCGGCTTCGTATGCATGTTTGAGGGTTTGGGCACCTCGGAATCAGGCTTTGTGTTTTTCGGCGCCGAAGATGTAGAAGTGGACGGCTTCGGAGCTGGTGCTTCTTTCGGTTTCGGTACCGGTACGTCTTTATGTTTTGGTGCCGGTACTATTTTAGGCTTTGGTGCGCAAGGGTCATTTGGCTTCGGCGCCGAGGCATGTTTATTTTTCGGTGCCTATGGAAGAGGCTTGCTCAGTGTCGAGGCACCAGAAGGCTTAGTTGTTTTCTTCTGAGCCGGGCTGGAAGGCGGGGCTTTCGAAGCAGGTATTCGGTCTCGTATGGGCCCCTTGGGCGGAGTGCTGACCTTTGCCTTCAGTTTGGACAAAATATGTGGTGCAGGGGCAGTAGTACTCACGCGCTGACCCGATGGGATGGAGTCATCTGAGTCGTCTGCCTCTGATATGATCTGGAGATCAGGTGAGTCTTCTTAGGGAACGAGGGGAACCTCCTCGAAGATGTCTTCCGGTGCTGGCGCTGATCTACTCATCTCGTGTCGACGTGCTCTCCGATCCCGGATGGTTTTCTTCGATCGGAAGGATGCACAAGCTGTGCAGGTCGACTCATCGTGTTCCGGCGATAGACAGAGGTTGCAGACCTCGTGGTGGTCGCTATGTGGAAACTTTGCTCGACACACCGGGGCATGTTTTGAACGGAGTTCTTTCCATATGGTGTAGGCCACACGGCGTCGGTAGGCCCAACGGCCCGCGTTGGTGACCGGAATGGAACGGATGGTGTCGAAAGTATTGCAGTCGATGTCGAGGGTAGTTTGTATAAGTTTGAGGAAGTTCTGCGCTTCGAAGTTGCTGAAAAGTGTTTTTCTAGCCAGAGCGGAGAAACTTTCATCCGAACCCAGTGGCGGAAAAAAAAATCTAACTATGGAGCCGATGCCCATGCGCAGTATTGTCCAAGGGAGGAGTCACCTATCTCATGACTACAAAGACTTCTTCCAAGAAGACAACAACCTGCAATCATCCGAGCCCAACACCAGGTGGCAATCTAATGCATAGTGTACAATATGCAGCTCATATGCCTCGAACATATATATTATTCTCAAAATTGACGTTAGTAGTTGACGTTCAAGATCCAAGATTACGAAGTTGAACCTAGAGCAGATGCTGCTTTTGTGTATCACGGAGTGTTACAAAAATGTACGTAAATGAGCCCAGGATCCACTGTTCTGTATTACTATATTTTGCAGAAAGTTATTGATGTGCAGTGGTTTGGCAGATTCTTGCCATTGACCTAAACACAGAGGGTGGGCAGGGGGGTAAGCACGGCGAGCTTTGAACCTGATGATAAATGTTAGGACAGAGCGGGGGCAGGGGGGTAAGCATGGCGAGCTTTTAACCTGATGACCAGGGTTAGGGCAGAGGGTTAAGCATGGCGAGCTTTAAACCTGATAAGTGTTGAGACAGAGCAGGGGGATAAGCACGGCAAGCTTTGAACCGGATGATCAGTGTTAGGACAGAGCGGGGGAGAGTGGGATAAGCACAGCGGGTTTTGAACCGGATGAGAAGTGTTAGGACAGAGCCAGGGCAGGGGGGTAAGCACAGTGGGCTTTGAACCTGATGATAAGTGTTAGGACAGTTCAAGACGCATAAGCACGGCGAGCTTTGGAATTGATAAGTGGTAGGACAGAGGGGGTGGCAGGGGGGTGAGCACGACTAGCTTTGTAACCTGATAAGTGTTAAGATGATAAGTGTTAGTACAGAGCGGGGGCAGGGGGTAAGCATGGCGACGTTTGAACACGATGATAATTGTTAGGACAGAGTGTGGGGCAAAGGGACAGGCACAAGTAGTGAAAAATATAAGAATAACTTAGCACAGAATGAGGGGCAAATGGCGAGTTAAAAACAAAATTAGGTGGCAGCAAAAACGAGGAGGGAGGGAGAGAAGAGAGGGGGTAGTGAGTGCAGAGAGCAAGGGGTTGGAGGAGCATGATTCACGCGCTGTAAGGCTTAATGAGCCATTACAGAAAGCCAGATGGCCTGTGCACGTTCACAGCGCGCGTAACCGCAAGCTTGAGGCCAGCAAAAGCATTTGGTAGCACTTTGAAAACCCACTTACTAAATGTCTCGCAGAGCAACGCATGCGCTGGCCCAGGCGAGACCTAAAACCAGAAAACATACTGTGTTGTGAAAAAACAGTCAGCACAAGTGAATTACAAAGACGCAAGAGTAAATAGTAGTATGTTGTGCTTTGGAAACCCAACTTTCGGAGCAGGAGAGCCCTTTGGAGATTTCACACAGAAAATTTAGAGGCTGCACCTGGAGGGGGTTGGGTGCAGCCATACAGATACAAATAGGACGTAGACCATGCTTATTTCTCTTTTGGTAAGAAAAGAAAATGCACTAGAAAAACAGTTTAGGACTAGACTCACTCACCAGAGTGTACCTCCAAGAGTCCTTATTGAAGCTAGGCCAAAATAATCTATGGAAGACACCTATAACTCATTCAAGCTTCAAAAAAGCAGTAACAAAAGTTACCAAAACTACCTCCTTAATCGAAGGCAAAGCAATATGACTGGTTTGCTCTCAAAGACTACACAGCCGTCAAATTGCAACCATACCAGAGTGCAGGATGCAACATAACGGCAAAGGAGAAATTCTTAAGATACCACCTGGGCATACTTCAGATTCTCCCTCACCTACCTCCCTGGAAGAGGAATCCTGGAACCCACACCTGCTGCCTTTGTGGCAATTGAAGTGAAGATCTTCTGCATATAATATGCATCTTTACAAGTCTACTGGACATCCGACGTTGCATCCTCCTACCCATCTTCAACGAATAAGGGATTCTGTCTTATAGGCAGGCAGTGAAGTCCTGCTTTGAGCCAACCGCCACACAATTAAACTGTTGCTTCACAAGATTCCTTAATGTAATAGGAAGGAGACTGGCCCAATTGCCACCTTGTAATGAAACAAGCAAGTAAAACAACAAACTGGCACACACTCCTGCTCTGAACCAAGACAGGCTTCTACAACAACTTTAAAATCCTCGAGAACGCAGTCAGTTTATGCAATATGCAAATCGCACTTTCAATCAACAAACCACATAATGCTGTCAAAATCGTCAAGCCACACACGCACCCATTAACTACAAAGCCCCACTAATATACATCTAAAGGACTATTTTGCACAGCAAACTTAGCACAAAGAATTTCTGCACTTAATAAGCTCACACCTGATACTCTGCTATTTGGAAGCTGAAGCTTCTTCCGGCCTACGATCAAGGCCTCGATGGCTAAGAACACTAATAATCTTTGGCTTTCACCCTCTTTCCTGAGAACTGGGCATACTTACGAGGAGAAGCCTTTTCCCTCTCCATAGTCATGTGTTTTTAATGTATTTCATGGCATCGCTTTGACATTATAAGATTACCCTACGTTGATCTACTTGCTAAAACTGCCGCCACAGTTCCTAACCAATTGCTTGAAAACTCAAAGATTTACCTCAAGTAGCTTACACTAACGGGGTGTTTACCCTTTTTAATGACTTCGCTTCATATTGTATAGAATAATTTGTTTAACGATATGTGTATTCAACAATTTTTATTAATCATGCATAATAAACTACTTTGTACTTTAGAGAAGAAAAAAAAATCAATGATTTCCGCATACACCATAAATGAGGTCATTACGATGTTCAGAAATATGCTTTGTAAAGGCAAAAGAAAAAATACAGTCTGTCCACAAAGACTAAAACATAACTGTGGCAGTAGTTATGGTGTACACTGTGCGCTGTGTAAAGATGAATCTCAGGATTTTTTCTTTGCTGAAGCATAACTTGTTTTGAAGTCGTGTTTGCTAAGTGATAATGTACATGTACACACCTTTTTATATGCACGTACAACCCCACCTAGTTTGAATGGGTTTATGCACTTAAATTAATAAATACCTCCTTGGAGATGGTGATCTGGAAGATCTTCTTTTCGTTTTGGATGTTTTTGGAGACCTTGAGTAGCTTCTGCTCCTTCTCCTGCGACGGTCTCTGAAAATAATTACCCCCAAATAATTTTACTTATTACATTCTTGCAATTACATATCAATTTCTTCTTCCATGCAACTACGGATTTGTCTGCTATACATAATCTTAAGTGACAAGCTAACATCCAACTAAAAATGCAAGATTGTAGTGCTTTAAATGCCTTCTTAACTTCCTGTTAACCTCTACAGCACCTACCCAGTATCCCAAATTAAAACACTTAATTGTATGCAGCCGTGGACGATTTTAATAAATGAGGCACGGTTTCCTTTTTTTAAATTTATTTTTACTACTTTATGCATTGGTATCTCTAAACATTATATTACCACAACAAATAAACAAGCATTGGCCAAACTAAACTCTCAGGTGTTGACCGTTAGCCTTTTGACTTTGTTTTATTTTATTTTATCATGTTTGTTATAAAATATTGTATTAGGAGCTGCCTGGCCCTCTCCGATACATGTTTTCATCTTAAACAGGGTACATTGCCACAGTATTCCCTGGTACTGAAATGAACCGCATTGTGTCTGGATGTGCTCATGTTAAAAGAGTAGAATGCTGCCACTCAACATGAAAATAACAGATTGCTTAAGTGGGATGACAACGCCCCACGCTGCATACCGTAGTGGGCAGAGTCAAAATGTGAACAACACCAACAGGCCAATAAAGGACAATGGCTAGCTGTAAGCCTATATAAGTATATATAGGCTGTCCTGTTTTTAGTTTTTATTTTTGGTAAATTCTGGTGGGGGTTTTTCAGTGTTTTCAATATCTTAGAAAACAGTTATCAGTGGTTACACATTTTCACGCCACTAAAAACAACAGAAATAGTGTTTTTTTCGGTGTTTATGGAACGTTTTGCTTTTATCATTCATCTTATTGTAGTACACCATACAATACTTCTTCAGTGAGTCTTTGGTCATGTGCGCTCGTCCTTTCCTTCCCATGTAAACTTCTGTGAAAAGGCCCTCTCAGCATTCATAGCCCCTTGGGCTGAGAACTGTCAGCTAAGGGACACAGTTGGGATGACTCTTTATTTGATGCCACATAAAGCACGAAATGATAAATATTTGCGTTTTAGTTCCTGGGCATAAGAAAACAGTGCACCAGAATGGACTAAAACGTCAATAGCATCCCTCATTAACTCTGAAGATTGTAAAGATGCTTTCAGCATACCATCTAACAAGTGGCAAGGATCTCCTACAGGGAATCACTTCAGATCGGGTATCAATTTTGACAGGTCATCACACAAATTTTTTATATACGTAGCTGATTCACTACAAATACAAACAATATCACTCCAATCTTTGTTGAACTTGGAAAGAACCTTTTTGCAGAGCATAACAAGTGACACTGCGTTCCTTTTTTTTTTTTTTTTAAGTATTTTTATTCAGAAAGTTCCCCCCCCCCCCCCCACTTTTTGTTTATAGAGGGCACAGATATTCATTCAGGATTGAAAAAAATACAAAATAGAAAATTATAACAAATCATACAAATCACAGGTGTAAATTAAACAAATATAATAGGAACATAGATGACAACAAAGCAAACGAGTGGGTTAAATCCTAGAGACACTGATTTTAGTACCTCCTACCCCGGGTGTATCTCCTTCCATCTTTGGATGGGTTCCCATATTTCCTTTCCTAATTTCTTGCCATTTCTGCCTTTCCTAGCATAAATTGCTTTCTCAAGGTTATACGTGGCTAATAACTTCGTTAACCATTGATGGAATGTGGGTGGTAAGCGATCCAGCCAGGCTGTGGCAATGCACAATCTCAGAACAGCCATGGCCAGAAATACAAAATATTCATAATGTGTCTGAGTAACATTATCAGCTATTCCGAGGAGTACCACTGCTGGCGTGAGAGTAACCTCTATCCTTAATGATCTTTTAAGGAATACTTCAATTTCATCACAGGTGGTTTTTAAATGGGTACATGTTGCAAGCATATGGACTAAATCAGCTTCAGCACTATCACATCTTGGTCACGTAATACCAACTGCCCCTCCCCATTTTGCTATCCTGGCAGGCGTATGGTATAATAAGTACAAGGTCTTATAGTGTTGTGCCTTAAGTGATGCTGAGCACAAGAGTTTCTGGCCTAGTTCCAATGACCTATGAAAACATTCCTTCTCTATCCCCAGTTTCTGTATCCATTTATTTTAATATTTTTCCAGATCATCTACTTGGTGCTCTATTAGTTTAGAATAAAATCTTTTAATTGTACAGTCTGTACCATCCTGTATAATATCCAAAATGGGGTTCGACCCGAATCCCGCCGGACCTCCAGTTTTTGTCAACATAAAGACTCCTTATTTGCAAATACTTAAAAAAATGGGTTGAATTCAAGCTATATATTGCCTGCAGAGCACTAAACTGCATCATCCCCTGTGATCCTATCATATCGCCCATCTTCCTGATTCCGTGGGTTGCCCAATCAATGAAGACAGGCCCTGAAAATATGTCGCCAGGAAGGTTAGGATTATTATTTAATCTAGTATATGCATTATATCTACCTAGGCCAAATTTTTTCGCAAATGAGGTCCATATCTTATGGGCGGCCATAACTGTTTTGAATTTAGTCCTCTTAACATAACTATAGTCAGTAAACTTCAAGAAGAGGTTCTCAGCATGATCCCCTAGAACCAATGCATAGATCGCTAGCGTTCCTAGCTCATCTTGCCCTTCCCTTTCTGCCCCTCCAAATAGCCCTGCCATGTATTGAAGGGACACCGCCCAGTAATAAAACTTTAAATCTGGTAGGGCCCACCCGCCACGCTCACTAGGGAGCGCCATAAACCTCAGCGCCCTTCGCGTCTTTCCATGCGCCCAAACAAAGCGATTTAACATATGCTCCAGGGTCTTGAACCATTTTGCCTCAAATAGTAATGGTATAGCCCTTAATAAATACAAACATTTTGGGAGGAAAATCATTTTGATTATATTAGTTCGTGCTACTATTGAGAAATGAATGTTGTGTAGCCTGTCTAGGTCCTTCTTAGCTTTATTTATTACAGGTGTTATATTTGCCTTCACCAGCTTGTCTAAATCTGCTGTAATTGTTACCCCTAGATATACTCCACTTTGCACCACCCGACTGTCTAAGCAATCCGTTTTACTATTTTTGATGATCTGGGTTTTAGTAGTATTCAGAGCACGGCCAGACACCTCTCCAAACTGTTGCGCTTCGATCTCAACCAGTGCTATGGCTTCCGTGTGCTTAGGAGTGACAATCGCTACGTCGTCGGCATAAGCCAAAATTTTACATTGACCCCTATAGACATCTACTGGGCAGATGTTATCATTTAAATCTATGCGTCGTATATACGGGTCCATGTAAAGAGCAAACAGAAGCGGGGAGCAGGGGCACCCCTGTCGCGTTCCCCTCTTGATCTTAAATGGTAGCGTATACCCTGCATTTACTCGAATACGAGCAGTTGGGGCTGCATAGAATACCTGCAAAGCTTTCACCAAACCCCCTCCAAACCCCAGCCTCCTCAAGATAAACCACAGAAAGTCCCAGGAGACCCGATCGAAAGCTTTTTCTGCATCTAATAACATTACCGCCATCGGGTCTCCTGCAACCTCTGCGGCATCAAATAGGGTAATAACTTTTCGGGTGTGATGGGTGGTGCCTCTCCCTGGTATAAGCCCATGTTGGTTAATACTCACAAGGGTACTGATTACTTTGGCAACTCTGAGCGCCAAGATCTTAGAGTATATTTTTGTGTCTGCATTCATCAGGGTTATTGGTCTATATGATCCAGGTTGGTTAGGTGGTTTGCCCTTTTTTAAAATTATAACGATGTCTGCCCCTGCCCAGCTATTTGGGATCGATGCTCCTTCCTGCGCCTGCTGCATTGTGATGGTCAAATCCTGCTTAATTACGTCCCAAAAGGTTTTTAAAAATTCCACTGGATTTGGTCAGGTCCTGCAGCCTTCCCAGAGGGGAGACTAGTTAAGGCGGCCAAGATGTCTTCAGAGCTAAATGGTTCTTCCAATTTCTTTGCCTCCTCCTCAGCTAGAGTAGTTACTGGGATATCCCGCAGTTAGCCACTTATCTTAGAGACATCACTTAGGTTCTCTTGATCATATAGTGAAATATAAAATTTTCTAAATACTTCTCGTATCCCTTCTGGATCTGAAACTATTATTCCTGCACCATCCTGGATCTCCCGCACTTGGCCTGTGGACACATTCTGCCTTGTGCGAATAGCCAGAGTACGGCCCACAGATTCATTAAATTCGTAGCACCTTTATTTACTAGGTAGGTTTTGGCAGCCTTGTTGGCTATGCTCTCCTGCGCCTCCATCTTTGCTTTCGCTATTCTAACTAACACCTGATCTAGAGGTGCGCCCCTTACCACAGTCTCAGTTAATTCGTCCTCTGCATCTGCCACCGCCTTATTAAGATCTGCATCCCTTTGTCTTTCCCTCCTCCGATTAGCTACACTAAAGCTTATTGTCTCCCCTCGTACTGCCGCCTTAAACGAGTCCCAGATATTCCCAGCCTCCGTACTACCTCTATTGATATCTACGAAACTACTGATCCACTCTTTCATATGGATGATATAAACCTCCTCTTTTAATAACCCTCTCTCGAATGTCCATACCCGGTCCGGGCTTTTACTTCCAAGGTTTGCTGTTAGAATCAAGGGGTTATGGTCAGAGATTATGCGGGGGAGCTTCTCAATTTTTATTTTCGATTGAAACGAGTTCGAGACAAAAAAGTAATCTAACCTAGCACATACCCTATGTGGTGCAGAGTAGTAAGTAAACCCCCCGTTTGCCAGGATTTAGGGTCCCCCATACATCCAATAGGGCATTATTACTTGCAAGATTACATAATGAACGCCAGACTCTCCTTTTCCTACCCTGATACCCCCCATTAAAAGTCACTCCCAGTCCCCCTGCCCCATTGATATTAAAATCCCCGGTTAAGATAACAGTTGGAGACCAGTGGACAACTCCAAGTCCACAAAGTCAAAGATATCAGGGTCATCTTCAGTTGAGCCATATATAAACCCTAAAGTAACCCATTCCTCATTAACTTTATATTCTATGAGGACCCATCTCCCCCATCGATCCTCGAGCTTTCTCCTTATTATAAGATCCCTTTGTTTTGATAGAATTGCCACTCCTCTGTTTTTGGCCCCCTGTTTAGAATATGCTAGTACACTGAATCCCAGCTGATCCAGCAAATGGCCTTGCTCTCCCTCTATGTGAGTTTCCTAAAGGCACACTAGGTCCACATTTAAAGATCTTAACCATGTTGCCACCCGCTGCCTCTTAATGCGATCATTTAATCCACAAACATTTACCGTGATTATACGGGTACCCATTAATGCACATCAGTTAAATGTCCCAGCAAGGTTTCATCAGTAACAAACCGGTTTTTATCATTTCCCCCTAGTTGTGATATCTTCACCCCCTCAAGTACGCAAATTTCGACAATACTTCCCTGTGTGTAAATACTCAACCAAAAAACAATGTGCCCTGTACCCCCCCCTCCCCAGTCCCCACCCCTCCCCCTTACGGTCCTGACCTATGCGTGACAGCTGTAGCCCCAGGTGTCACTCGCCCCTCCCTCCCCTGCTCTGATTACCATCTTATGTTTATGCTCGGTCTGATCTGCTCACTGCCGCTGCTATTGTGTTAAATCACACAGTTAGCCATACCCTTTCAACTTATTGTTAGACCTTCTGTTTTGCCTGGGTTAGTGCAACCAACATATTTTTTGAGGCCCCTTTTCTTTGTTTAATCCCATCGAGATATGCCTGAGCTTTAATCTCTGAGAAAAATATCCTATTCTGCCCTTTATCGATTACCTTAAGACGAGATGGAAACATCAAGTAGGCTTCACAGCCCATATTTTGGAAAGGGGTTATCATTTGCCTCATCCGCCACCTCCTTTCCACCGTGGCAAGGCAGAAATCAGGGCGGGCGAAGAAGGTCGTACCATTATAAGACCGTCTAGCCTCGGGTTTGGCTTTGTCCATAATTTCTTGCCTTAGTAGGAAGTTTCCTACAAATATCAGGATCGCCCTGGGTTTATCAGTAGCTGCGCCCTTTTTTTGCACCATAGGGAACCTATGCGCTCTTTGTATCTCACTTTCCCAGGTCCAACCCAATAACTCTGGAAAGGCTCCCCTAAGCAGATTGATAACAAATGCCCGCACACCCTGCCCTTCCCTTCCTTCTGCCACTCCCAGTAATCTGACATTGTTACGCCGTTGGCGGTTCTCATAGTCCTTGAATTTCCAATGTACATCGGTTGCCATCTTTTCTTGTTCACTCCTGAACTCGTTCCACTCCCCAACATCTTCCTTCAATTTCTCAGTCCTTGCTTCCACCTCATTGACCCTTGACGCCATGTCTGTATACAGCTTATTCACTTTTCGTAGTGATCCCTGTATTTTTTGGTTGGCCTGCTTTACGCTCCGAGACTCACTCCTAGCCTCGCCCTGCATTTGTTTTAATGTGGTATACAGAATATCCATCGTGGTCGCTTGAGCAGGAGAGTTGGGTTGGGGATTGGGCAAATTTGTACCCCCCTCCTGATAAAGCTCAGAGGTTGCTGAGTAGTCCCAGTCCAATTTTTGGGAAACTTCTGGGTGTGAGGGGCTCATGGTAGTTTTAGACTTATTGCGAGATCTGCTCTTCAAGCTCTTGGCCCTTCTTTTGGTACATGCCTTGTGGATTTCCCCACTATCCGATGTTAACGCTTCAGACTCTAGCTCCGACTCGGTTTCCGAGCTGCCGATGTCACTTTCAGTTATTGAGACGGGGTCCTCCCTCTCCTCATCATCCTCCTCATCGTTTACAGAGTAAAAACATTCGTCACTGGGGGATCCCGGGTTTGTAGAGACACCGGCCTGGCTTGGGTAGCTGCCTGTGGTATTCTTTCAAACTTAACCCCGAGCTCTGGTCTACAGTGGTGGAGTCTTTAGGATGCGTTGGACCCCCCCCCATCTAGTAGTAAAACCACAGTCGCCTCAGGAGCCTCTTTAGGGTAACCGGGGGGGGGGGGACATTAAATTCATTAATAAAGGACACACACTGTAAACTATTTGTTATAAGCGGGATCGTTTCCACCGTGTTGTTCTCAGTGCACAAGTCCATAGTGACCTCAGTCCCAGACATAATTTCTACAGTTTGTCCAGCATTCTGCTCATTCTCGCTGTCATTATCAGGCACTTCTTCGGCCCCCTCGCCACCCTCGCAGCCCCCCTTACCAGATAGTGTCACTTGGTTCACAGGCTGCTGCTTCATGACTGAATCTGCCGAATCTGCAGGCAAGCTCTGATTTTCAGGCAAAGCAACCTTCTGTCCTTTCCCATCTCGAGACAGCTCACGCTGCGGTGTCCTCGCGGTCTCCAACACGGCCGCAGGAGAGGGCGTCGATCGTGATGCTCCATCTGCCATTCGTGCGTCAACCTTGCCTGCCGCCCCTATCCAAGCATCACGGAGGTCCGAGCTCGATTCTCCCAGGCTACACGTAATCCCGTTTGCAACCGGGTCCGTCCGTAGAGGGGAGAGTGCCGCGTCTGAGATTGACACAGAGGGTGGGACCAAAGCTAGAGCTGAAGCTGAAGCTGGTACTGCGAAGGATTAGTGGAGAGTAGGCCGACGCATGTTTCCCTCTTTGCCAACGGCTTCGCTATTCTGCCGCTTTGCCCCTTTCTTGTTTAGCTGAATTTTCTTTTTTTTCCTTTAACTTTACATCGATTCCTTTTTGTGTCTTTTCACTATTCTCGTCATCTTCTGCCTTATCTTTCATCATATTCCTCCGGGTAAGGGCTTTGGGTCATTGATCTCAAGTTAGAGCTTGGAGCTGCGATACCAGGATCGCTAGAGACAGCTTTCTCCCTTTCTCTCTCCTTCTGCGATTCTTTCTGCGGTCTCGGGCCGCGTGGGACCATACTTTGCATCAGGGCCTGCCGCGGATGCGGGATGCTTTTGCTCGGGGTTTCAAACCAACAAAGCAAAGTTGCGAAGTTAAGTCTGCTTTTCACTATCCAGGAAAACAGCCGCTTTACCAACTTCAAGGGATACAGCATGCTAGCTTTGCTTAATCGGCAGCAGCGATAATCAGTGGCATTTTTCCGTGATTTTCACCATTCAGCAGGAGTGGGGAGAGTAGCGACTGCTCCTTACGGCCTGTCAGCGGCCATATTGCCCCTCAGAAGAACCAGGTCTGCGTTCCATGTTTTCCAAAAGTCTGATGTCACATTTTCACCACTATCCCAGATGCTTGGTGATATATATATACTTGTCACTATACCTTCCATTTAATGTTTAAAGCCTGAGGTGTTGGCAATTTCCTATAAGGATTTTGAAAAGAATTACAGCACAAACCGCTGAACGGAATTCAACCACATTAGGCAGAAAGCTAGCTCTTGGTGCAGAAAGCGTGATTTCCGTATTTTGGTATAAATACACAGTTGTTTTAGGGATATTAACTGAAAAGCAGACCAATTTTGTATATCTAGGGACGCAGACCCCCAGCAGATCCAACAGCGGTGAATCAAAAGCTCCACGTACCAAGGAAGGGTCCTGATGAACAAGTTACTTACCTTCGTAACGATATATCTGTAAGAAACAGTAGTTAGTATTAGATTCCTTACCTTAGAATATCCCCAGGCGTCAGACTGGATCCGGAAATTTTTGCGTAGCAGTACCCTTGCGCGTCCGTAGGCGTCGTCTGCGGCTCCGCGTCCGTCGTCGGTGCCGTGATGACGTGGTGGAGTACTTCGACGCCGCCTCCGCGTGCTGACGTCAGTTCTTAGACACAGCTTTTCCGCGCCAGAAATGCAGAGCCATGTTAAAAACCAACACTGGTGCCATTGAAACTAGGGCCCTGAAAGGGGATGACCCACGTAGCTACCTGACAGATGTCCTGCAAGGGGACTCCCCGGCCCAGGGCAGTGCTAGCCGCCGTGGCCCGAGTGGAATGGGCTCTCAGCCCAACAGGAGGCTCCTTCCTCGCCAAGGAGTAACATGCCTTGATACACAAGACGACCCACTGAGAGATGGTCCTCTTGTGCACCCCCGTCCCTTCTTAGCGCCCACGTAACCAACAAAGAGTTGGTCATCCACCCGGAACTGGCGTGTGCGATCCAGATAGAACGAAAGCGCACGTTTTGGGTCCAGACGGTGGAGCCGCCCTTCCTCTTTAGAGGGATGTGGTGGCGGAAAGAAGGTGGGCAAGGTGAATGAATGAATGAATGAAATAAAATTTATAGAGCGCAACTAAAACCCGGAGGCATCAAGGCGCCTAACAAAACAGATCAAAACATAAGAAGACGGAACACAACTACGAGTATGACTTCGCAAAAAGCCGAGTTTTCAGAGCCCTTCTGAATGACTGCATGGTAGGGAGGGACTTAAGATTCCCCCGGAAGGGTGTTCCACCACTTAGGTACCAGGGTGGAGAAGGCTTTGCCACCCCACTTAGCTCTACGGATGCGGAGCACTAATAAAAGAGATTTGTTGCTAGAGCGAAGGTTCCTCGGGGGACAATAGGAAGACAGAATGGATCCGATCCCAGTGGCCCTACCTCTGGCCAAGGCTCCATAGGTCATGCACAATGTTTTAAAGAGGATCCGGTCTTCAATGGGGGGCCAGTGAAGCGATTTTCTGGTGGATGTGGCCGAGGCACATCTGGGCAGGTCTAAAACAAATTTGGCCGCCGCGTTCTGGACCATTTGCAAACGCTGCAGCAGACCCTTGTTTAGCCCTGCATACAGCGCATTGCAATAGTCCAGACGGGAACCAATAAGTGCAATTACTATCTGTTTTCTAGCCTGCTGAGAAAGATAGTGTCTGATCTTCCTCAATACATGAATAATTCCCCAACAGGTTGAGACTGTCCTATTGACCTGTTGACGCATACTAAGGGTGGGATCAATCAGGACTCCTAGGTTTTTTGCTGATGAAGCAGGAACAGGACAGACTCCCAGTGAGTCCGGCCACCAATCCACCGACCATATCTCTTCCTTTCCTCCAAACACCATGACCTCCGCCTTCTCCCCATTTAGTTTCAATGAATTATGGATCATCCATTGAGCGACTGCCTCCGTACAAGATCTAAAGTTGGAGGCAGCCAAGCTGGCCAACTGGGAGAGAGAGACGAGGATCTGGGTGTCGTCTGCATAGGACACTACCTCCATCCCAAAAGATCTTATAAGTCTGGCAAGTGGGGTCACATAGATGTTAAAAAGGGTCGGGCTTAATGCCGACCCCTCAGGGACCCCATATTGCACAGACAGGGCTGGAGATAGAAAGTCCCCCAACTTCACCCTCTGCTCCCTCTGGTCGAGAAAGGAGGTCAGCAAGCGTAAGGCAGACCCCTCAACCCCAATCTCCCTCAGACGAGATGTTAAAACTGAGGGAGAAATGGTGTCGAAGGCAGCTGTGAGATCTATCAGGATCAGGAGGGTGGTCTGACCCCCATCAACTTGTGTACGGATATTATCCAACACTATGGTGAGGGCAGACTCGGTGCTGTGTTCCCTCCTGAAACCGTGCTGCGAGTGGTCCAGCTGACCTGAGCTTTCCACGAAGCCCGCAAGATGCTTATTCAGATGGGTTTCCAGCATCTTCGCAGGAGCCGGGAGCAGTGATATAGGGCGGAAGTTCTTTAACACCCCAGGGTCGAGAGATGGTTTCTTGAGCAGTGGCTTTACCACTGCCCTCTTCCATTGCTGAGGGAAAATGCCGTCCCTCATGGCCCTGTTCATGATCTCAACCAGAGGGGGGAGAAGGGATTCCCTGCACTGCTTGAGGATCTTAAGCGGGCAGGAATCTAAAGGGGAGCCCGATCTGGTTTTGTCCAGGAGGTGCTCCACTTCCTGGAAAGAGAGAGGAGGAAAAGAGGCCAGGCGCCCCAATTGGGAATTCTCGGCAGAAGCTGGTACGGGAGCCAGGGGGACTGGGGGTTCAGAGGTTATAGACCTCTGTATCTCTAAGGCTGAAAAGATGTCCGCGATCTTGTTCTGAAAAAAGAGCGCTATGTTGTCACAAAGTGCCTGAGAGGCAATACCAGGATCTGGGGTCTGCAGGGATGTCAGAGAGTCGACAATCCTGAAGAGCTCTTTCAGGGAGGAGAGTGAAACAGTAAGAGCAGTAAAGTACTCCTGCTTTACCTTTATAACCTCCTCCTTATAGCCCCTCAATAAGATCTTATGCGCCTCTTTATCCCTTAGATCCCAGCTGGTATGCCAGAGGCGCTCCTGTCTCCTGACTCCTTGTCTAAGTAGTCTAAGGTGCTCAGAAAACCACGGAGCGGACGGTTTTTGTCTCGCCGAGTAGCGCAGCCGGGCAGGAGCCAATTCGTCAAATGCCAAAATAACAGAATTGTCAAACTGCGAGACCGCCAGATGGACATCCGCCTCCTGGGGCGGGTACATACTAGGAATCCAGGGGGCAAGAGAGATATTAGAAATATTTTTGAAATTCCTCCGTGTTTCCATTTTGCTCGGGACCTTTTCTCTCCTGTCAACAATCAGAGAGGACACTTCGATCGGTACGGCGAAGTGATCCGACCAGGAGAGAGGAATAGGGTCCTTTACAGTCAACCTGTCATCATTTGTGAAGACCCCATCAAGCGTATGACCCGCTTGATGGGTGGCACCTCTCACCAGCTGAGCCAACCCACAAGAGGACAGGGCATCCAGCAAGGTGAACGTATCACTAACCTCCAACTTCTCCAAATGAAAGTTCAGGTCACCCAGAATTGTTAGATTTTCGTGACCAAAGTACGGTTCAAGGATGTGAAGTAACCGTTGTCCAAAATCAGCTCTAAGGCCAGGAGGACGATAAATCAGAATCCCATTAAATGGGGATTCGTGGACTCCCTTTAGGAAGAAGTAGAGGGCCTGAAAGTTGACCTGCGAGTCCGATAAGGGTACAGTGTGACACTGAATACTTTCCTTATAAGGGATAGCCAGTCCTCCTCCAACCCGCCCTAATCTGTCCATCCGGGCTAAGAAATATCCCTCTGGTACAGGTGATAGACTGCCCGATATGGAAGGCCGTGACAAAATTGGGCAGGAAAGATGGCCTAGTCCGCAACACAACCTTGTCCGGGTGGACAGAAAGGAAAGGGGGTTTGGACGAAAGAGCCTGGAGCTCACTCACTCTCCTGGCAGAGGTGATGGCAACCAGGAAAGCAGTCTTCAGAGTAAGAAGGCGGAGAGGACAGTTGTGAAGTGGCTCAAAGGGAGCGCACATCAGAAAGGTAAGAACAAGGTTCAAGTCCCACTGAGGCATCACAAACGGAACAGGAGGGAACATGTGTGTGATGCCCTTCAGAAAATGGGTTACAATAGGGGACTTGAACAAAGAAGGTTGATCAGGCAGGCTTAGAAAGGCTGAAAGGGCAGAAAGGTAGCCCTTGATAGTGCCCAGAGCAGAGCCCTGCTGGGCAAGAGAAAGAAGAAAGAGAAGAACCTCAGAAAGAGGGGCAGAAAGTGGACCCACAGCCTTTGCTGTGCACCATGCCACAAATGTATTCCACCTGCAGGCGTATACAGATTTTGTGGAGGGACGCCTGGCTGCCAGAATGACATTACAGACTTTTTATTTTATTTATTTATTTATTTGAAGCTTGTAAAGCACACGGCTACCCCCGACGGGGGTGTACCGGCGCTGCAGACAGCAGGCTAAAAGTATAGAGGAAGCACTTAAGGGCTAGTGAACAGCCAGGTTTTCAATCTTCTCCGGAACTCTAATTCCGAAGAGATAAACCTAAGATCTAATGGGAGGCTGTTCCACAGTTTAGCAGTCACTACTCCAAATGCTCTGCCACCCATTCTGGATAGATGAAAGCGAGGGGAGATCAGGAGACGCAAAGTGTTCGATCTCAAGGATCTGATAAAATGAACCAGTTTGATCCTCTTTCTCAGATAACCAGGGCCCAACCCATTGAGGGCCCTAAAGGCAAAAATCAGAGCCTTAAATTGGATGCGGCGGGAAATTGGGAGCCAATGTAGCTTCCTTAGATAGGAAGCAACTGAATGGCAATAAGGAATATTGCCAATCAGTCTGGCCGCCGCATTTTGTACAATCTGCAGGCGCTCAATTTGGTACAAAGGGGCGCCTACATAGAGACTGTTAGCGTAATCTATATGTGAGGTGATCAGGGCATGTATGACAGTTCTGCGCGAGTCCAACGGGAGGTAAGGAAAGATCTTCCTAATCATGCGCAGCTTACCGAAACAAGCTGCCGTGACCTTATTAATTTGAGTTTTACAAGACAATGCATTGTCAAATTGAAAACCCAAGTGTCGGACTGCTTGGACTGGGACTGGGGTGGATTTAGCTCTGTAGGCCACCACTGAATGGCCGGGAGTGAAGCCTTCTGATTAAAAAATAAGACCTCTGTCTTATCAGTGTTAAGTTTAAGATGATTAGATGTCATCCATGCAGAGATGTTACTAAGACAGTGGCGAAAGTTAGTGAAATTAATGTCAGAGTGATCTCTAAATGAGAAAACAAGCTGAGTATCGTCAGCATAAGAGATCACTCTGATCCCCAGGATTCCACCACCTTCGCCAGTGGTGCAAGGTAGACATTAAAAAACAGAGGGCTCAAAGCAGAGCCCTGTGGCACACCCCAAAGCAGAGGTTTACCTTCTGACTCAAAAGGTCGGAGAAAGACCTTCTGAGTCCGTCCAGTAAGAAAAGATCCAATCCAGGTCAATACCGAGCCTCCAATACCTATCTCGCCCAGTCGATCCAACAGTATCTCATGAGATACCGTATCGAAAGCAGCGGATAGGTCGAGGAGGACCAACATAGCCTCCTCGCCCCTATCCACACACTCACGAATCGTCTCCGACACCTCCAGAAGAGCGGTCTCGGTGCTAAAACCTGATCTAAATCCAGACGGTGAATCATGTAATAATAGATTAGCTTCAAGCTATTCTGCCAATTGTATCTGAACCGCCTTTTCCAGTATTTTAGCCGGTTTAGGGAGGAGAGAAATAGGACGATAATTACTAAATAGCGATGGATCTGCGTCCGCCTTCTTCATAATTGGGACAAGCATGGCCTGTTTCCACGCAGTCGGGAATTGGCCAATGCGTAGCGAGGTATTCCAAATAGTGAGGAGAGGACCGATCACTAAAGGAGCAAGATTGCCCATTACCTTTGCCGGAACGGGATCTAGGGGAGATCCTGATTTGCATTGGTCAAGCAGAATTGAGACAGCCTCAATCGTAAGATCTTCAAAAGAAGTCAAGGACACTTTCTGCCCGTCATGGGCATTGGGAACGGAGGAAGCCCTAACAGGAGTAAATGAAGATGTTATTTTAATGATTTTTTCCTGAAAATAGTCCGCGAGGCCATTACATAAGGTCTGGCTGGGTGTACTCTGTGACACCATGGCTGGGGGATTAACAAAATCCCTTATGATATTAAAGAGGGTTTTGGCTGAATTGTCAGCGTTCTTAATTTGTTGAGCAAAGAAGTACCTCATGGTAGAGCGTTTTAATTTTTGAAAGTTCTTAAGCGCAGTTTTATAAATAATTTTTGACTCAGTATCATATGTCTGCCGCCATTTACGTTCTAATTTTTTGCAGCGACTCTTTTCCTCCCGTAAGGCGGAGGAAAACCAGGGTGCAGATGGCCGAGATCTAGAAGAGGCAATAGATTGTAAAGGGGCAATAGCATTAATGGCAAGTAGTAAGGAGGAATTCAAATTGGCCACATCTTTATTAAGGTCATTCGAAGAATGTCCTAACTGATTGGAAAAGATGGGATCCAAGGCGGCACAAGTGACTTTATGCCATTTTCTCCCATGCTCCCTACCTAATGCTGCAGGGCCAGGTAGTAGAGGTAGAGTAAGGTCAAAAGGGATAAAATAGTGGTCAGACCATGTAAGAGGAAGTGAGGGATGACTAATAATACCAGGATGATTTGTAAATATCAAATCAAGGGTATGACCCGCTATGTGGGTAGGGGCCTGAACTAATTGAATCAGGTTCAGGCCCTGCATGGTCTCTAACAATTGGGTAGCTTGTGTGCATGCAGTGTTTTCAGCATGAAGATTAAAATCCCCTAACACTATAAAGTGAGTATGTCTAAGGGAGAGGTCAGCTGTTATGTGAAGCAGTGCCGCTAGCGAGGAGGATAGAGCACTGGGAGGGTTATACACCAAGATACCAGCCATAATAACTGAAGCAGCATCTGAGATGGTAAAATACATGGCTTCGATGAGACCAATATTCATAATTTTCCTAACGGTCATGGGGAAATGTGCCCGTAAGATGACGGCTAATCCTCCACCCATTTTCTTGCTCTCTCGATTTATTCCCACTAGTCGGTAACCTGAGGGTGTTGCTAGATGAATATCAGGTTTAGAAGTTTCTTTTATCCACGTCTCTGTAAGAAACAGGATATCCCACG
This sequence comes from Lissotriton helveticus, assembly GCF_964261635.1. NCBI lineage: Eukaryota > Metazoa > Chordata > Amphibia > Caudata > Salamandridae > Lissotriton > Lissotriton helveticus. The sequence goes on along the minus strand of NC_136059.1, from coordinate 520,912,223 downwards.
CATGGGTAGAAAGTGATGTCCAAATATCACTAGCGTGGCGGGGAAGAGAGCGACAATTAATCAAACCTGCCTTCAGCGTTGCTAAGTGACTAGATCGTTTGGCCTGGTTCAAATGATGGTAAGTTCGTTTCATCCACGGGGATAAAATATAGTCACAATGTGGGCATTTAACGGAAGATCCCTCAAGGCTGAGAGCAACAACCAGTAGCTGGCAGGCACATACCTTGTCTCATATTTAGGAGCTGGGTTCTAGACCAGCTAATCCGTCCAGTTATGGAGTAAGACTTCAGGAGGCAAGTCAAATGACCTCAACTGTCGCCGCTCAATCTCCAAGCATGGAGGTGGAGACTGGACAGGTTCCGGTGGAGGACCGTCCCCTGCAGCTGCGACAGAAGGTCCTCCTGAAGAGGCAGACGAACCGGGGGATCGACTGAAGTACAGAGTAGCTCGGGATACCAGTACCTTCGTGCCCAGTCCGGAGCCACAAGTTTGACTTGGGCCCGGTCGCGTTTGATCTTCTTCAGCACTCTGGGCAGAAGTGGTGTAGGCGGAAAGGCGTACAACAGACCGCAACTCCACTTGTGACGAAAAGCGTCGCCAAGCGAGTGCCGCCTTGGAAATTCCGACGCGCAGAACTGATGACATAGCGCATTCTCTTCGGTGGCGAATAGATCTAACCAAGGCTCTCCCCACTGCTGAAAGAGGCCTTGCGCCACGTCAGAGTGCAGACGCCATTCGTGATCCATCATGCACCGACGGCTGAGCTCGTCCGCCCTGGCGTTCAGAGAACCTGCCAGGTGTTGAACCACCAGTGTCACGCCCTGATGTTCCAGCCACTGCCAGAGGCGCAGAGCCTCCTGGCATAGTGTCCACGACCCCACCCCGCCCTGTTTGTTGCAGTACCACATGGCAGTGGTGTTGTCCGTGAACACCTGCACTACACTCCCCCGGACAGAGGGGAGGAATGCCTTCAGTGCTAGACGAATCGCCCGCAGCTCCAAAAGGTTGATATGGAGCCGGGACTCCGCCGGAGACCAAAGGCCTCTGATCTCCACCTCTCCCATGTGGCCCCCCCAGCCCTGGAGGGACACGTCCATCACACCTACGAGCTCCAGTTGGGAGAGGGATCTGCCGCTGACCCAATCGCGGTCCGTGAGCCACCACTGCAGCTGTCTCGCAGTGCCCTCCGAGATCAGGACATGGTCTGACAGGTTGCCCTGATGCTGGGCCCACTGAAACTTCAGGTCCCACTGCAGAGCCCGCATCCGCCACCGGGCGTGATGCGCCAGAAGGATGCAGGAGGCCATCAGCCCCAGAAGCCGCAGCGTCAACCTGACCGAGACCCGGGATAAAGGCTGAAAGAGTGGAATCAGAACCTGAATATCCCGGACCCGCTGCTCGGGAGGATAAACCTGAAACTGTGCCGAGTCGAGAACCGCTCCGATGAAGAGGAGCTTCTGAGAGGGACACAGGTGTGACTTCGGCACATTGATGGAAAACCTCAGCTGGTGCAGGAGGTCTGCCGTCGTCTGGAGGTGGCGGACGACTGTCTGGGGCGAGACCGCCTTAAACAACCAGTCGTCGAGGTAGGGGAAACCCCTAACCTGCGCAGATGAGGTGCGACCACCGCCATCACCTTTGTGAACACCCGTGGGGCGCTGGTAAGGCCGAAGGGAAGCACGGTAAACTGAAAGTGCTCGTGGCCAACCGTGAACTACAGGTAGCGCCGGTGGGCCGGCAGGACGGGGATGTGGAAATAAGCGTCCTGCAAGTCCAACGCTACCATCCAGTCTCCTGGGTCGAGGGCAGTCAAGACCTGAGCCAGTGTCAGCATTTTGAACTTCTCCTTCCAGAGGAACCCGTTGACGTTCCGTAGATCCAAGATAGGGCGTAGGCCCCCTTTGCCCTTCTTGGGTACCAGAAAGTAGTGGGAGTAGCAACCACACCCTACTTCTGGCCCAGGAACGCGCTCGATGGCCCCCTTGGCCAAGAGGGCCGTAACTTCCTCCTGCCGAAGTCGCAAATGATCCCCCGATACGCGGTGGTATTGCGGTGGCATTAAGGGTGGGCGGCCAGCTACGCTCCGTGCACTCTGTGCACGGAGTGCCGTCTCCTACGCATTTTGCGTAGCGGGCGTAGCCAGGCGGCACTACGCGCGCTCCGCAGACGGTGCGTAGCCGGCCGCCACCCGCCTCCCTCCCGCCCTCCCTAAATACATCAATAAAAGTATGAAAAGCTATTAAAAACACTTACCTTGTCTGCCGCGTCCCAGGGGCTCCCTCTCGCCGTCCCGCGATTCTCGCCGCCATTTCGGGTCCTAATGCGCATGCGCGGGCGGCCGCGCATGCGCATTTCTCATGAGGAATGCGCATGTGCGGCCGCCCGCGCATGCGCATTAGTATCCGGGTCGGTGGCGGCGCGAATCGCGGGACGGCGAGAGGGAGCCCCGGGGACGCGGTAGACAAGGTAAGTGTTTTTTATAGCTTTTTATACTTTTATTGATGTATTTAGGGAGGGCGGGAGGGAGGCGGGCGGCGCGGAGTGGGGCTACGCGGAGTGCGCGGGTGGGCGTAGTTGTGTGCCCACTTCGCGTAGCTCCGCGGAGCCCCACTCCGCACACTACGCCCAGGGTTAGGTGGCATGGCTGGAGGGGTCGTCTCGAAGGGGAGGGAGTAGCCCCTTCGGACGATTTGCAGCACCCACCTGTCCGATGTGACAGTGCGCCAGTGCAGGAGGTGATGGCGAACCCTGCCCCTCACTGGCGTCACATGGGCCTGAAAGCACGGACTGGGAGGGTTTTGAGGCGGATGCTGCGGGGGAAAGTGTGGACTGACCTCGCCGTTGTCCCCTACCGCCACCATGGCGGTTTCCACAGCCGCCACCGCGTTGAATATTACCCTGCTGTGTGTGGCTGGCAGCACGTGTGGGGGCGCCCCTTCCTTGGCCACGAAAGAAGCGAAAGGCACCCATTTGCTGGCGCGGGGCCGAGAGGCCCAAGGACCTGGCCGTAGCCCTGGAGTCCTTAAAGCGCTCAAGCGCATGGTCTGCCTTGTCGCCAAAAAGGCGATGGCCATCAAACGGCATGTCCATGAGTGTATTCTGGACGTCGGCCGAGAAGTTGGCGGACCTCAACAAGGCGTGGCGACGAATCGCCACCGTCGTTGCCATCGCTCTGCCCAGTGAGTCGGTGGTATCCAGCCCACACCGGACAGAATACTGTGTTGCATCTCTGCCTTCCACAAGGGCCTGGCCGAGTTTAGCCCGTACCTCCAACGGGCATTCTGGCAGCACGTCAGTGACCGTATCCCACAGAGAGTGGGTGTAGCGGCCCAAGAGGCATGCGGTGTTGGAAGACCGCAGTCCCAGACTCAGGGAGAAGAATACCTTTTTGCCGTATTGCTCATACCTCTTGGATTCCCTGTCAGGCGGAGCCGACGGGAATGCGGTCTGGGAATTTGAGGCCTGGATAACCAGGCTCTCAGGGGTGGGGTGGGTGGACAGGAAACAACGGTCGCCCGGGGCCGGGCGGTGGAGTCTGGCCACGTTCCTACCTATAGGCGAACCTGTAGCGGGCCTGGACCAAGTGCCCAAAAGAACGTCGGTCAAGGCCTCATTAAACGGCAGCAGAGGCTCAGCCGAGCTTGACTGCGGTTTAAGGACCTCAGTGAGGAGGTTAGTCCTCACTGTCGCGACGGGGAGCTCAAGGCCCAAGGCCTTGGCCGCCCGCGTCAGCACCACACTGTAGGTTGCCCCCTCCTCCGTAGCCATGGTAGGAGGTGAGAAAAAAACAGTGTCTGGCGAGGTGTCCAGACCACTGGCATCCCCAAGTCCACCTGTCCAGTCCTCCTGGGACTCTCACTCCCATGTCAGAGGATCCTCAGACCCCTCCCAATTCTACTCATCACCCATCTCCTGATACTCAGGGTTGTCAAATGATGGGGCCGGCTCACTGAAGTAAAACTCTCCAAACGGCGTCGAGAGCGGCGCCAGATCCGGATCGAGGGAGGCATCGGGGACGGCACCGCCTGAAGACGGCGCCGAAGGTGACACCTGAGGGACCGGCGCCGGTGAGGTCGTTAGGTCAACCTGCGACGACCCGGATCCAGAAGCGGATCCAGCGGGGTCCTGCGGCGCCGAGCCCGAAGGCGCCGGCGGCTTCGGGGCCAAAGCACCCGACGGCGTCGGGGACGAAGCCCCCGACCCGCTAGGGCCCCCAGACTGGTCCGCTGGGCCCGAAGGCGCCGCGAAGCCCGTCGGAGGAGTGCGAGACCCCATGGCCATGAGGAAACGTTCGATCTCATCCGGCGTCGCGTGCGGCCCAGGGACCGGAGGGTGTGGGGCCGGACGCGATGCCCGCGACTCCGACGGAGCCGCGTGGGCGGTGTCACCCGAATCCCCGGCCGCGTTGCGCGAGTCGGAAGAGCGATGAAGTCTCTTCGACTTCTTGTGCTTACCCGACGACTTCGACCCTGAGGAGTGATGTCGACTCCCGGAGCTATGTTGGCTCCGATCCCGTGACCGGTCCCTCGACCTCCGTCCGGACCGGGACCTTTCGCGGCGCGGGGCCGACTGCCGGAGCACGAGTCGCTTGCGGGACCGCTCCCGCCTAGCTTTCGAAGTCAGGGCCCGGCAGTCGGAGCAGGTCTTGTCGTCATGGTCGACGCCGAGTCAGTGGAGACACCGACAGTGAGGGTCGGTGACCGACATCAGTCGGTCGCAATCCTCACAAGGGTTAAAACCTGGCATCCCTACCGGCACCGTTCGGAGTCGAAGACTCAAAAAATGATCAAAAAAGGATCGTAAAAGTTTTAGTCAAAAAATGACTAAGGTACCGCTTTTTCCGGATCTGCGCTGCTGGCGCGGAAAAAAGAATAACTGACGTCAGCACGCGGAGGCGGCGTCTAAGTACTCCGACAACGTCATCACGGCGCCCACGACGGACGCGGAGCCGCAGACGACGCCTACCGACACGCAAGGGTACTGCTACGCAAAAATTTCCGGATCCAGTCTGACGCCTGGGGATATTCTAAGGTAAGGAATCTAATACTAACCTGTTTCTTTCAGATTGGCTGGCTGCACCTTCACAGAAAAGTTGTGGCCAACATTCTTGTAAACAGTCCCCAGAGCTGAAAAGTTGCTGGCGTACTAATTGAAGGGTTCAGGTGAGAGTTTTCCTGAACCCTTGTGTATGGTACAAATGAGGTGAAGGCATGTTTAATGGACAGTAAAATACCCCAACATTTTATTTATTTATTAAATCGCCGGCAAGATCGAAAGTTGGCTGCCGATACGTAAGCGGATTAGAGTCAAGATATGCTGTATTGTGCACAAAGCGTTAAATGGCAAATGACCTGGTTACACATCCAATATCATCTTACTAGACCTCTTCGATCAGGAGAGAAATCTTTGCTTCACAATCCCCATTTCAAGATATCTTCCATGGGTGGGAAAGCTTTTTTCTACTAACCCCTTACTACTGGAATCAGCTCCCAATCCATCTTCGGAACTGCCCTGAGTATCTTTCATTTAGAAAACTTTTCTAAGCAGTTCGCATCTGGTCTGCTCTGACTGTTGCATGCCCCACAGCGCGGAGACACCCCTTAGGGGGTGATTTAGGCGATTTACAAATAAAATTAATAAAAATAAAGTGCAGAAGAAAGAGTTCATACATTCAGAGACTTGGCGTCTGACTTTAAGGAGGGGTTTTATATAGACAAGTTATTTCTGGCATAGGAAGTAGCTGTAGCGGTACAAATGATCTCCGAGGAGGATTGTAGGGGTGCCTTTGTAGTCAGATTCGTGGTGAGGGGGAGAGATAACATACTGCCTCTAGAGAAGATGTTGATGCACCACTATAAAGGAGGTACTTATTAGTAAGTGTGAATTAACCCCAGAGGAGTGCAGGTTGAATTTCAGGCTTAGTCACAAACTAACTATTGTTGGGAGGATTTTATGTTTTTTTTTATTTGTTTGTTATAAGTATTGTTCTTTAGGAGGGTGTTTTTAACAGTTTTATACTCCCCCACACCCCACCCAAAGAAAATTGGGAAGGAGCACCTTCAAAAAAACCTTTCACCAGACACTCATTGGAGCTCTTCTAGCTTGTTTCATCTGATACAGTTCCATGGCATAACCTCCTGTAGTGGATGGATACTGTAATGCTCCTATTTCTTCAGATCTACTCAAACTGTCCACTTGAAGGAAACATTTCTTCCTCCATGTAACTTTCATGGTAGACAATATCTACATTATTGTACACATTACTGTCTTCAAAATATAATATAGCTTCCTTCACCATATTCACATCCACTAGATCCTGCCAAATTTGTTTTTCGTGTTCACAGCATTCACTAGAACAAGCGGTTATTCCTTATCTCACTCTACACCCACAGTTTCAATATTGAGTTTGCTATCTAATGGAAAATACACAACTGTACCTTTAAGCCCTTTCTGAAGCTCAGTGGATGACACCTTTAATGTTAGAGTTTGCTTCTCTCAGAAAGTAATGGTTGTGATTGCATGGATATTCTGCTCAACTCAAGAGTTAAAACCAAGTTGGTGTTCCTAAATTTCATAACATGCACTTAAGCTCAGTATGACAACGGTACCAGTACTCATTTGTCCCAATATTTGCAGCAGTAAAGTAAATAAACAGTAGCACTGCACGTACATGGGAGGAGTGCTACTGTATAAATGTATTCCTGGCAAATACAAATATTACTGTAATCCCATTTAAGCACAGGAGCAGGTCTACGCCTTTGTTGTACCTCTTCACCTATCTCTTCCTCTACATTTCTAGGAATCATGTCTTCTTTTGGAATGGGACTACTGTCTTTTACTTCATAACATCGGCCAGTTGTTTCAACTGTATACATTAATCCTTTCTCTTGTAAGTAGCTTCTGTCATAAAAGTAAGGCTCGGTAGTAGACGTGTGCTGTCCTTTGCCTTTGAAAATGTATCAAAAGTCAATTTTTTTAATAATATTTTTTTGTTTGTTTTCCAACATAGACAAACTGTTTCATCCAGTGTTTTCATTCTGTTTAGTATCAAAATAAATAGTTTGCACTTCAGAGGAAACACTTTATTAACCACACACTCTGAATATATTATTTTTGTTTCAGTGCTGCTTTTCTTGTCATTTTTCGCACCAAATTCTGTACTACTCTATCTCTAAACATTGTCTATTTTTTTCAATAAAATTTACTGTTCACTCGATATCCTATTTGACAATGCCCTATCCATGCAGGACCAAGTGAGAACGCTATGTAGAAAAAGCTTCGCCACACAAACTATTCCGCAGACTCTTCCCTTGGATCCGGCTGAACTGCAGAAAAACGGTCACCCAGGCACTCTTTTTTAGCAGTCTGGACTACGGGAATGCACTCTATATGGGCATATCCGACTACGTATTCTTTCGCCTATAGGTGGTCCAGAATGCAGCTGCAAGACTGATCTGTAACAAGAGTAGAAAAATCTCTGCATCTGACAGCATGAAAGAACTACACTGGCCCCCAGTGAGCCAAAGAGCCAAATTTAAGCTCCTTTGCCATACTCCCAGATCTCTGCACAAAATAGGCCCACACATTTTGAAAAGACAAATTGGCATTCCACATTCCATCTCGGAATCTGAGATCACGCCATCAGGCCCTGGCAAGAGTCAAACGCACCTCCAGAGTCAGGATGGGAGACCACTACTTCTCTAAATTGGCTACTGTGCAGTGAAATGACCGCCCACTCAACCTTCGACTGACTGAAGAATATTTGCCTTTTAGAAAGAAGCTAAAAACTTTCCTGTTTCCTAGGTACTAGAGAACTAGCATTCACTGAAGAATAACCCACTCCGCTACCACATATGTTATGTTATAGGGGGTGCTTTTATAGCGCACGGCTACTCCGAGGAGTGTCCCGGCGCTGTCAGAGCCTCACAGGTCCAGAGTGGAAAGAGACAGGACAAATAAAGGGGGCATAGCTCAGCAGGGCGGTGTTATTGCAGGAAAATCAGGGTCTTCAGGTCTTTCCTGAAGGCCAACAGATTGGAGCTGGATCTGAGAGAGAGAGGAAGATCGTTCCACAGCCGAGGGGCGATATGTTTGAAAGAACGCCCCCCACAGCGGGCACGCCGGATCATGGGAGTGACTGCCTTGGCCTGGGTTGAAGAGCGCAAGGATCTGGATGGTGAATAAAAACTGATCCATTTCTGAAGATAGCGGGCACCTGTGCCATGCAGAGCTTTAAACGCGATGGTCAGGGCCTTGAAAGTGATCCGCTTCTTCATGGGTAGCCAGTGAAGCGTTCTAAGAAACTCACTGGCCCTTGCTCTCCTAGAGAGGCTGAAGATGGCGTGGGCCGCCGAGTTCTGCACCACCTGGAGACGTGATAGAAGGTAGTCTGGCAGTCCAAGGTAAAGGACGTTAGAGTAGTCCAGCCTTGAACCAATCAGGGCCTGGACGGTGGTCTTTCTGTGTTCCAAGGATAGAAGCGGTAGGAACTTTCTCAGCATCTTCAGGATGGCAAAGCATTTGCCGGCTAGGCCCGACACCTGAGCCCTAAAGGAGAGACAGTTGTCGACCTGAATGCCCAGATTTTTTGCAGCCCCTGATTCACCGGTGGGAGGGAACATGGCTGCCGGCCACCACTCTTTCCATTTGGGGTCAGCAGGGCAGCCGAAGAAGAGCACCTCAGATTTGTCGGAGTTACACTTGAGGCTGTGCCGACTAAACCAGTCGAACACAGCCCCAAGGCAGCCCCGGATGGATGCCCCGTCGAAGTCATAACCCCTGTCACAGGTGAACAGGAGCTGAGTGTCGTCGGCGTACGACACGATCTTGGCCCCAAAGTCCTCCGCAAGTGCCGCCAGAGGGGTCATATTAATGTTGAAGAGTGAGGGGCTCAAAATTGAGCCCTGCGGCACTCCGACCTCCAGAGGCGGCATTGCGGCAGAGAAAGGTGGAGCCCAGATAGTTTGCTGGCGGCCGGTGAGGAATGACCTGAACCATCTAAACACCGTCCCCCTTAGACCTACCTCCCAGAGTCTAGATAGGAGGTGATCATGGGGGACGGTATCGAAAGCTGCGGAGAGGTCAAGCATCACCAGCATAGCTTTTCCTCCCCTGTCCAGGGTTTCTTTAATCACTTCGGTGACCTCAAGCAGAGCTGTTTCGGTGCTCAAATTAGAGCGGAAACCAGATTGGGATTTGTGTAAAATATCATTAGATTCTAGGAAGTGGGACAAAGTGGTGTGGACATGTTTTTCAACCACTTTCACCAGAGCTGGCAGAAGGGAAATGGGTCTGTAGTTGACATGTGATTCAGGGTTCAGGTTGGCTCTCTTCAGAAGAGGCAAAATGAGGGCCTGCTTCCAAGATTGTGGTACTTCACCTGTGTTGAGCGAAAGGTTGAGTATGGGATTGATGAGGTGATTAAGAGTAGGGGCCATTTGTGCAAGAAATTTAGCAGGGCAAGGGTCGAGAGGAGAGCCAGATTTTAATTTGGAGAGGAGGTCTAGCGAGGACTGGAGAGACAATGGAGGAAAGTTCCAGAGGGAGGGAGTGGTCAAGGTCTGGGGGGGATCGAGAGATCCAGAGAGGAGAGGGGGATTCAAATTGGCCGTCCCGAAAGAGGTCTGGATAGTCCTGATTTTGCTGGTAAAGAAGTCTGCCAGTTCGGAGATCCAGGACTCAGAATGAGTCAGTTTGGGGGTGGACCAGGGGGGGAGATGAAATCTTTGACTATCCTGAAGATTTCTTTGCAGGAGTTGGCGGCGCCATCAATTCTGCTAGCCAGATAAGATTTTTTGCTAGCCGCGATGTCGTGATGATAGTCTCTGGTCATTGTCCTATAGGTTTCCTTAGCACTGGCGTCATAAAATTTGCGCCAAGTCCGTTCGGCTTGTTTGCATTGTCGTCGTTTGGCGGCAAGAGCCGGGGAGAACCAAGGGGCCGAGGACCTGACCGAACGCGTCTTTGGCGGAATGGGGGGGGGGGGGCAAGGACGACAAGTTGTTGCGTCAGCCATTCCTGAAAAAGATCAAGGTCCGTTTCGAGCGAGCCTGTTAGCAGGCAGGGGTGGATCTCTAAGGCCTTTGACAGCATGGCTGCTTTGTAAGCTGTTCTAGCGCCGTGATGTCTCTCTGGACGAATATTGCGCTTTACAAATACAAATACTTACACCGGCTTCATTACAAATCTGGAGAGTTAAACTAAATACACAGAAGCAGTGTAATTATATTGGGGAGTTCCTACAGTAATCAAAAATTCAAGTTTCAGTGTGTTTCTGTATTTGTATATAGTTATACAAGTTATGTTATATTAACTGTTTGCTTTCAATTGTAATCTAATATGTGAATAAAATGTACTTGTAAAGTTGTAAATAAATGTAATGTTACTTTAAGTTAAGGCTCACAACCATAAATGTATCCATACATGTATTCACACACCTATAGTCATTCACACTGGTACTGACACGTATACAAAGTCACACACCCACTCAAAAACCTGTACAGTCACTAATAGACCTATAACACAAGCAAACATCAACTTACATACACATAGAGTGCAGATTTTGTTTTTTTAGAACAATCTTTATGGTTGTTTTTTCGTAACTGATCAATGATCATTATTGCAACAGATTAGTGGTGTAGGAGTATACAACCTGAGAACAGTAGAATGGAAAATGGTCCCACAAAATACATTTTTACAGAGACAAACGTGCCATTTTGCACAGTGAATAAGCATCTCACTTTAATCTTCACAGGCTGCTGTTATTATCATGACAGCAGCTGATAATTATTCTTCCAATAATGCTGTAGAGGAGTAATATTCAACTGCACCTAGTATATCCTGCATCATTCAGTTGTACACCTTTTCATGAATTGTTTTTAAGAGATTTCATTTGGGACTTGTTCCACGCGAATACTTCTTGCCACTGCTGATGGGTAACTGTATGCTGCAAGTATTACACTGCACATATTTAGGTGTAATATTTTCCCCTTAAGGTATTGTAAAATGCTTGCAGACATGAAGTTATTTTGCACTTTAGATTACACCTACATATGTGCAGGGTAAAGCTATACCTGCATGTGTTCAAAGTGTTTGTGCACAAAACTGTATTTGTAAATAGTTAAATAAGTTGTGTTATGTTTATTTGTAGTGAGTGCAGTGCACAGTGTTCATTATTGCAATGAGGCAGTGTGCAGTTTTCTTCTCCGTACAATCTTTGATTGTTTTTCCCCACTGTTCAATGATGACTGCTCAAAAAGTACATCATTTATAGTGTATGAGTAAAGAAGCTGAGAACAGTAAAAAATAAAATAATAATATGAAATGCTTATTTATATTAATTTACAGTATGAGAAATGTCTAGATACTTCTTAGAAATAGGTCTTTATGCAGTGCTGAACATTTGTAAGTTACTTTTGTAATTCTATTAATTGTAAAACGAATATTTCCGTGTTTTTCTTTTTATGCAGATCAATGGCATCACCGATTAGGGTAATGTACTTTATCAAGATTCACATGCTTTGCATACTCCTGCCATCTAGTGGTGGGTCTGGATGTTTGCAAGTTGTTTTTCTTCAAAGAAGACTTTTCCAGTCGTGAGGAAATGTGACTTCTTTTAGTGATAGTGCGCATTTGCATTGACTCCATTGTTAGATTGTTTTCCCGCAAGAGGGTGAGAATGGAGTACGGCAGAATAGAGATGTCCATGTGTATGCAACATGAATAATAAGAACCACAACAACTATAGGTGATGGTGTCCGGGGAGGAGGGAGGGCACATGTGAATCTACAGCTCTGAATGCCATGAACAGATGCTTACAGGGTAAGTAACAATCCGTTCGAGGCATGTGTGCTGTAGATACACATGCTTTGCATAGAATGTATAGCAGTGCCCACCGGAAAGGGGTAGCTAACCAGTGGGTGTTTCAGTTGTTTGAAAAGTGTTTATAGCACTGCTTGTCCTACATTAGCATGTTCACGTACTAATACATCCACACAATAATGATTTGCAAATGTGCTTGGTGTAGACCATGTAGCTGCTTTACATATGTCAGCTATGGGAATGTTGTAAGGGCATAGATGCTCCTATTTTGCACGTAGAATGTGCTCGGGGAGGTATGAAGTTCCTTTAGCTTTAATATAACAAGTTTGAATACATTTAATAATTGTATGAAGCTGGCTCTGTATATACTATTCCAACATGAGGTATAGAGTGCACAGAGTCCAGTGGAACCCCAAAGGTAGGCAGAGGTACAGTTAGATTGAACCTTACTTTCTACTTGTGGTAGTGTGGTCGAGCTATAAGGCAGTATCAGAGGACAGGGTTAAGCATTTGTTGTACAGTCAGCAAATGAATTTGCACACTCAATGACTGAACCTCTGACCAATTGTTTTTGTATAAAAACATTCTTTTAGTTATTTTATTTTCTAGAACCAAGCAAGCCTAGCACAGGTAACAGGGCTCGTAAAATTCACTTGACTGACACTTACAGTAGTAAAGCAATTGAAATACAGTTTGAATGATAATTGTAAATGCACTGTGGTTTGCTTTAGAGTATAGATGCAGAAAAATGCAATACTTAGTATTTATAGTGAATGCAGTACATAGACTTGAATATGCTTTTTAGTAAAAGAGCAGGTAAGTAACTTTTGAGATTACTGGACTTACACAGAGTAGTAGATCCTACTCTGGGACATTTCCTGAAAACAGATAAGTTAAAATCGTTTTTGTTAGATTATGCAATTTTAAAGAATTTCTTTAGTTTCTCAAACTCCACACTTAGAAACTTTTCACAGAAAAACAGTCAAGGTTATCCTATGGAGGAAAATAGTGTTATGGGTTTTGAGGTAAGTATTTTGTAGTGGGACCGGAGGTTCTGGGGTTAGACTCAGGGGTCCCCATGGTCAAGGTTGCACTCTAGTTACACCCTCAGCCACACTAGGGCGGCCGGGTGCAGAGTGCGCATGGGCATCTTTCTCCATCCTCAGATTGTTTTTCGCCATTGTGGCAGAGATGGAGATAGTAGAGTAAGAGATGTCCATGCAAAAGATAATGCTGCAGCTGCGACAGGCACCGGGGAGGAGGGCGGGCGATCTGTTCTTGGCCCTACATGCCAAGAACAGATGCATACTGGTAAGTAGCATATTCCGTTCGAGGCATGTGGGCTGCTGAATTCATTACTGTGCATAGACTGTATAGCAGTATCTCCTCTAGCGGTGGTTACCTGTGCCAGCTGCAGCAGTTTGAAAGAGTTTTGAGGACAGCCTGGCCTACAGCAGCTTGCTGCTTTGCTTGCACGTCTACACAGTAGTGTCTTGTGAAAGTGTGTATGGTAGTCCATGTGGCTGCTCTACATACGTCTTCAAGAGGAATATTTTCCAGGAAAGCCATGGTTGCCCCCATTTTTTGTGTAGAGTGTTCTCTTGGGGGGACAGTTAAAGTGCGTTCAGCTTTTTGATAACATATTTGAATGCATTTAACTATCCATCTGGCTATTCCTGACTTTGATATGGGATTTCCTTTATGTTGTGGTGAAAAAGCAACAAATAATTGCTTTGTTTTTCTAAATGATTTCGTTCTGTCCACATAATAAAGCAGAGCTCTCTTGACATCCAGTGTGTGTAGGGCTCTTTCAGCTACCGACTGTGGATTTTGGAAGAACACTGGCAGTTCTATTGATTGATTAATATGGAAATTGGATATGACCTTTGGCATAAACTTAGGGTTTGTTCTAAGAACTACCCTGTTAGCATGTACTTGCATGAAGGGTTCTTGAATTGTTAGTGCTTGTAACTCGCTAACTCCCCTGAGTTAGGTAATGGCAATCAAGAATGCCACCTTCCACGTTAGAAATTGCAGTTCGCATGAGTGTAGAGGTTCGAAAGGAGGTCCCATAAGTCTGGTAAGTATTACATTTAGGTTCCAGACTGGGGAAGGTGGATGTCTTGGAGGAATCACCCTTTTAAGACCCTCCATAAAAGCCTTGATTGCTGGTACTCTAAACAGTGAAAGGTGTTGCCTGTTTTGAAGGTATGCCGCTATAGCAGCGAGGTGTAGTCTTATCGAAGAGTATGCTAGGTTGCATCATTGAAGATGCAGGAGGTAACATATAATGTTCTGTGTGGAAGCATCTAATGGGTTGATTTCGTTATTGTTGCAGTAAACAACAAATCTCTTCCATTTAGCTGCATAGCACACTATTAGTTGGTCGTCTTGCCTCCTTAATGATGTTCATGCAGTCTGGAGGCAAGTTAAACTATCCAAATTCTAAGACTTCAGGAGCCAGATCGCTAGGTTCATCTGATTGGGATCTGGGTGTCTGATTTCTCCATGGTTCTGAGTTAGAAGATGGGGTGCGAGGCGCAGCCTTTGATGAGGAACTACTGAAAGCTCCAGGAATGTTGTGTACCATGGCTGTCTCGCCCATGTGGGAGCAACTAGGTGATCCTCTGATGAGTGAGTGACTGTTGCCGCAGTTTGCGTGCCACTAGCGGAATCAGTGGTGCTGGGGAAAAAGTGTACGCAAATCTGCCTGACCAGTTCCTCCATATCGCATTGCCTTGTGAGAACGGATGTGGGAACCTGGTGGCAAAGTACTGGCATTTTGAGTTTTCGTTTGTAGCAAACAGGTCTATCTCTGGGTGACCCCACTAGCTGATGAATGGCTGGAGAACTTGGGGGTGAATCTCCCATTCGTGTAGTTGCTGGCTGTGTCTGCTGAGCAGGTCCGCTATTTGACTGTCTTTCCCTGGGAGGTGTTCTGCCAGGAGAAAGATGTCTTTTGGGATTGCCCACTTCCATATGCTCTGTGCCAAGTGGGACAGCTGTGGAGAGTGTGTCCCTCCCTGTTTCTGGATATAGTACATTGCTGTCATGTTGTCCGTTCGGATCAACACAGTCTTGCTGTACAAGTATTTTTGGAATGCTTTTAGGGCTAGGAATATTGCTAGCAACTCTAGTTGGTTAATATGCAGTTACTTTTGTTTGATTGTCCAGAGCCCTTGTACTGTGTAGTGAAGGAGGTGGGCTCCCCAGCCTGTCAGTGATGCGTCCGCTGTTAGTACTACTTGTGGAACTTGCTCTTGGAACAGTCGCCCCTTGGAAAGGTTTTGTGGGTTCCACCACTGAAGAGAGTTGTGAGCGCGACTGTCTACCAACACTAGGTCTTTTAGTTGTCCTTGAGCTTGGTTCCACTGCCGTGCTAGGCATTCTTGCAATGGACGCATTTGAAGTCTGGCATGGGGGACAATGAATATGCAGGAGGCCATCATGCCTATGAGCTGCATGAAGACTCGAGCTGGCAAAGAATGTTGTGGCAGAAATTTGCAAATGAGCATCTGCATGCTGGCTATCCTCGCTGAGTTTGGATATGCCTTTGCCACTGAGGTATCTATAGTAGCTCCTAGAAATTGTATGTGGGACGGTTGTAGATGCGATTTTGGGTAGTTTATCGAAAAACCCAGGCTGTGTAGCAGCAGCTGAAGTGTTTGAGACGTGTCACTTGCACACTGTTCGTACGATTTTGCTTGTATTAGCCAATCGTCTAGGTACGGGAACACGTGGATGTGTTGCCTCCTGAGATGTGCAGCTACTGTCGCTAAGCATTTTGTAAACACACTTGGAGCCGTGGTTACTCCGAAGGGGAGAACCTTGAATTGGAAGTCTTGACCTGCTATTGTGAACCTGAGATATTTTCTGTGAGCTGGATGGATATGTGAAAATACGCATCCTTGAGGTCCAATGTTGCTAGGAAGTCTCCTTGCTGTAGCAACAGGAGCACTTGCTGTAGTGTGATCATATGGAAATGCTCTGATAGAATGTATTGATTTAGGGGTCTGAGGTCCAATATTGGTCTGAGGGAACCGTCCTTCTTGGGAATAAGGAAGTATAGGGAGTATCATCCTGTCCCTTGGTGTTGGAAAGGGACTGGCTCTATGGCCCACTTTTCCAGCATGCATTTCACCTCTTGTTGTAGTAGGGTGATGTGTTCTTTGGACTTAGGACGGTGTCTGGGAGGTATGTTTGGTGGAGCAGAAGTGAGTTCTAGGCAATAACCATACTGGATAATTTGTCTCACTCACCTGTCTGTGGTAATTGCGTTCCAGACAGGTAGGAATTGTTGGAGTCTGCCTCCGACCGGTGTTGGGTGGTCTGGAGGTAGCGTGATGAAATCACTGTTTTGTGACAGTCAAGGCTCTGGTGTTACTGCCTCCACGCCCTCTTCCCTTGTTATTGTTGCCCCGATAACCTCCTCTGTTGGAGTTCTTGTTAAAGGGACCTTGGGTGGTGCCTTTGTATGTAGATGTCTGTGAAGTGTTGCCCCGTGTAGCTGCTCTGTATGAGGAGCGTCAAAATGAACCTCTGTGTTGTTGAAACTGCAATGCACCCATTGATTTTGCAGTTTCTGTATCCTTTTTCATTTTGTCTAAAATGGTGTCGACTGCAGGGCCAAAAAGGAAGTCTTGATTGACTGGTTGGTTAAGAATGGTGGACTGCACCTCGTTCTTAAAGCCCGAAATACGCAGCCATGCGTTTCGTCGTAGTAAAGCGCTAGTGTTAATGGACCTGGCCGCAGTGTCAGCTGCGTCAAGCGCACATTTGATGGAGGCGTTTGTAATACATTTTCCCCCCTTATGAGGTCATTGGCTTGGGCTTTGAAAGGCTCAGGCAGGTGTTGCATTAAGGCTTCAAGCTGGTCATAGTGTGCTCTGTCATAACGAGCTAGTAGAGCTTGTGTATTTGCAATTCTCCATGAATTGGAGGCCTGTGATGCTACCCTTTTACCAGAGGCCTCTAGTATTTTGGACTCTTTATAAGGAGGAGGAGCTTCTCCTGTTGTCTGTGAGTTGGCCCTTTTGCGTGCATTAGCCACTACCAGTGAGTCTAATGGTAACTGACCTCTGATATAAGTAGGGTCTGTAGGGGCTGCTCTATATTTCTTTTCAATCCTGGGATTGATTACGCGTGCCCTGGCTGTATCTTTAAATATATCAGGCGCGTATTTTAATACCCCCTGAAGCATAGGAAGTGCCCTGACATTTTTCTCCGAAGTAGGAAATGTGTCAAATAAAAAGTCTTCTTCTATAGGGTCATTGTGCATATCTACGTTGTGGTACTGTGCTGCCCTATCAATTTGCTGGTTGAAGACAATGGTGTCGTCAGTAGGTGACGGCTTTGTTGGGTATGAGGAGACGTCAGGGATGGGATGCGTGTCATATGGATCAGTTGGCTCTGCCCATGGTGCATTTTGAGGGTTAGGATCCTCCGGGTAGTTATAATCATATTGAGGATCTTCCCCTGTGTTGCCCTCATTGTCCCCAGACTGAGAAGGAGAGTAAGGAGCAAAAGGCGTAGTAGGCATAGTGGGATAGAAAGGAATGACGGGTCTAGAGGGAGAAGTCCCAAAGTCCTTCTTCTTTAGAGGAATGGGGGAATGAGAGCCCGTGTCCAAAGGTCACTTCTTTCTGTGGAGGATTGTGACTTTACCAGTCTCAGGGTTTATATACATTTTTGCCTGGTCGTATGATGGATCTGGATGGAAGAGTTCTTCTTCCACTGTCCGTGGCTGTGTCTTGACTTCTTTGGCTTAGTCTGTTGTGGATCGACTATTGCTTCCGGGTCGATAACCTCTTATGGTTCGACGACTTTCGGTGCCTTATTCCTTTTTCTCGGCTCAGACCCTTTGTTCGGGTCGACGAGTGATTGCGGATCGACCGGGTCTTTAGGATCGATACGCTTCTTGTGCTCGACAGGCTTTTTCGGTTGACTGTCTTTTGTCGAGTCGGTGGCTTTTTTTGGATCGACCGGTCTTTTTGGAGCACTTGTCTTTGGTTCGATAGCCTTCTCCGGCTGGACCACAGGCTTCGGTACGGCGCCCTTTGCGTCGGCGACTTTCTTCGGGTCGACGGCCTTCGGCAGCGCGGCCTTTTTTAGCTCGACGGCCTTCTTCGGGTCGGCGCCCTTTGGTTCAGCGGCCTTCTTTGGCTCGTCGCTTTTTGGCTTGACGGCCTTCTTTGGTTCGGCGCCTTTTGGCTCGACTGCCTTCTTCGGGTCGACGCCCTTAGGCTGTACAGCCTTTTTCGGTTCGAAGCCCTTCATGTCGACGACCTTTTTGGGTTCTAGAACCTTCTTAGGGATAACGTTACTCGGCCCTGGGGTCTGTGAAGGCTTAGTCTTTGGTTTCGGAGCCGAGCCGGACGTCGGGGCTGCTGAATGTTTCTTTGGATCTTGGCTAAGGCCTTTAGGCGAAGCCTCGACCAGAGCCTTCGGTAACGGGGTAATCTGTGTCGGGGGCAGTGTACTCACGATTTGCCCCGGTGGGATTTTGTCATCGGAGTCCGAGTGGTCCTCGACGGTGACGATCTCTAGGTCCGAATCTGCAGCTTCTGGAAGTCCTTGGTCATCATCGAAGATGTTGTCTGGTTCCGGAGCCTGTCGCTGCATCTCTTGCCTAGCGGCCCGGATGGTTTTCTTCGAACGGAATGGGGCACAGGCTGGGCAGGTTTCTTCCCTATGGTCCGGTGATAGGCACTTGTTGAAAGCTTTGTTCCCAGTGGGATGTACGTCGTTACAACGCGATGTTTTACATCACAGTACTTTACGACGCATGTTTTACAACGCAAGTCGTTGGGGGCTGGATAGTGAATAGTTTAATTTACTATTCCAACTCCAGTCCCCGTGGATAGTAGGAAAGGAGTTGGATAGTAAATTAAACTATTTACTATCCTGGAGCGCCCCCCAGCGCAATTCGTTGTTACAATTTGCGTCGTAAAAGTTGTGTCGTAAGGGAACTGCGGTGTAAAATCCGCGTTGTAAAGGATGTTCCCCTTCCCAGTGTCTTGCTAGAGTAGAGTTAATGTTTCTGTTTCCGATTTTACTTTTATGCTCTGTTAAACGAATTTTCATTTTCCTCTCGGTTATGCCAATGTACAGTAGTCCGCAGGGGCATTTAATCATGTAGATGACGTTATGGGAATTGCAATCCGTGCTTTGCATTAATCTTATCTGTTCACCTGTCCTGGGATGTAACAGTGTTTCTCCCTGTATGACATTATTACAATGGATGCAGTTCCAACATTTCTTGGTTCCACCTTTTCCTACTAGAGACTTCATTCTTCTTCTCTTAGTCCCTTCAAATTTTGCGCTCTTGTATATGCTAAGAATGGCTTTTCTTGAAACAAACAAAGTCTGGTTCCGATTCCAGTAGTTCCCCAACGTTTACAGATACTTGTTTTGATCTCCTTTGAAGCTGTGGAATATTTTGAAATAAATACCATTCTGAGAGTATCCTTTTTAGGTTTCTTATGTAATAGGCCCTCTCTACCAACAGTGCTCGGGATATATGTTTCTCTAACAATTCTTGGGGATAACCTCTTGGTATGTAATTCAATTTTTGTAGTTTCATAGTCTCCATGTCTGATGATATCCGCCGAGTTCTTAAAAATTGGAAAAATTGTAAATTCTTCACTAGGGATGGCGGGTGGAAGCTTCCAAATAATAGTGAGTTATTCCTGTCCGTTGGTTTTGTAAACATACGTGCGGTAATTTGATTGGAATTCAATTCTATCCAGACGTCCGAAAATGCAAGTCCACTTTTTAGGGCTCGTGCAGCAAGAGCCCTTTTGTGTGGGGTTCCAAAACGGAGCCTAGAATCGCACACGCTCGTGCTTTTCCTTTTGGCTTCCGTGATTGGCCTTTGCATGCGTGTGTTTCTGAAAAACGACACGCAATAGGCCAAAGGCAGGCGCATTGCTCCACCCATGGCCTATTGGTGTGTTACGCGCACCAAAGGCCATGTGGTTTCAATTATCATGTCCAGACACGGGCGCGATAATTGAAAGCACATGTTAGCTGTGGTGCGCATGCGTGCACCACTCGCGGGCGTGTTTTTTACAATAGCGATCGCTTTCAGTGCCGCTTGTTTCTTTGTATGTAAACTCATCTTCTATGAAAAGTATTTCTTTGTCAGCCCAACAGCCACTGTGCAGTTTTCCACAGTTTCTGCACCTGTCGCACAAGGGTCACTCAGGTAAGTTTAAGTGTGCAGGGAAGTGTGATACATGCATTAGAAATGATTAGTGAACACCTACAAGATCCCTACAGTGTGAGCGATACATCACTTTCTATTAGGTGCTGAAGCTTTGTCGGACATTTTCTAAAACTGCAAGTCATTTTCAATCTTACGCTTTGAAGATTTAACTGCGCAACCAAAACAACTGCTCTGTGAAGTCACTGAGGAATGCAAGCCTGCACTGCACTCTGCTAAACCAGCCTTAAACATCAGACTCCAGGCAGGGAAAACTATCTCTGCGCAAATCATACACCAGGACTGGGAAGAAAGTCAAACTTTTTTACCGGAGCTATATCCCTCTAGCGGCAGCGCAAGCGAGGGTAAGTTCTGTCACTTCACGTGACCTCCTCGACACCACCTCCGACTTCTCATCCTGCAGCCGAGCACCAGGAAGCTCTCCTTCAGCATTCCTCTGTCAGACAAGTGATAAGTGAGAAAAAGCGGTAGGTATTAAGGCCCTTGAAAGAGCCCACATGCAAGTATCGCATGACCAACTTCGTGAAGCTGCGAACTACAGACGCATTACTACTCTTCAGTCAAGTCTGATCTTGCTTCATCAACCCAATAGGGCCTGGAATGGGCCTGGTACAGGCTCCAAAATCTTTTGCTGTACGAGAGTAGCTCATCACTGAGCTCCCTCCTAAAAATTACTACTCTGCTAAAAATCATCATCTGAATTCAATGTCCCTCCAATACCTCATAGTTAATATTCTCAACACAAATCTGCAATGCTTAGATTTTATACTCAGGCAGGCCCAACTCACTCACAGCTGGATGCAAGCTTAGCCTCAGTCTGAAAGCTAAAAAAAACACGTTGAAGTTGATTACTGTCAATGACTTATTTAACCCTTAAAAACAAATATGTCATCAAAAGAGCAAATATTTGTTTCACCCATTTCTTAAATTACGACAGGGAAGAAATATGGCCATTTGTCAAGAGAGTAGATGAGAGACCTAAACATAGCAAAGCAGCAAAACAACAACAAAGATAGGTAAAACACAGAAGTCCAGAAAGGTCACAGGCATGTATAAGACAATCTAACAAAAAGCTAAGTAGCTCAAAAATAATTTGCAAACTCCTAATCTCGTCGATTTCAGCCCTATCTGCAAGAGCTCTGCAATAATATAACATATGTATTAATGAAACATATTGCCTAGAACACCACCACCATAAACCCATCTATCACACACTCCTCTCTGATGGTCAATCATCACTAAATAAGAGCTCATAACACTACAAAGTGAAAACCAACTGTCCCTTTATCAAATACCCAGAAGACACTTCCTATGTGGATGACCGAACACTTGTCTCAATTATCCACACCTAACTTAACTAAAACATCCCAGACACCCTAATAAAGGTATGTCATCATAATGACACACATTAATAAGACTTCCTGAAATTTGACCACTACTGCCAGGTTTCCAAAACCATTGCTATAGCCAAAATCTTCGAACTGGTTGAGAACAATAACTTTGCATTCAGACTAAGAACAAAAACGAATTCACTGAGGTTGCCGTCCCAAAATGATAAATAAAATATTGCTAAAAGAAGTGTGCGCCATCCTGATCCTCTTGTGCAAGGCATTTCTTGGGCTGTCAGAGATTACTCAACAGTAGTTTAACACTGATTTATTAGGAGACAACAGTTGCACTTCAATTAGGTAACCAAAATACTCCCTTTGGGAACTTTACTGTCTTTAGGAAAAGAAGGTGTGCAGACAGGGTATAATCTATGATGTGGAATAATTCAGAAATCAAAACCCAATATACCACACTCGTTAACTTTTAAAGTTCAATCAGGGCTTTATCTTTTGAGAAGAAAAGGACCTTTCTTAACAGGTGGGAGAAAACTTAAAATAAGTTTTGCACAGAAATCAAGAATTTGGTGGTACCTTCTGGGCACATAAAATTCCCTAAATGTTAATATACCTGCTAGGGCTAACCAATATATTTTCTGTAAAGTCAGCACTATGTCCAATATAACACTATGAGGCTTTGCTCGGCTTTGGAAACTTCAGTGTTTATCAGGTGTCCTGTACTTTATGAAAATACCATGCACGTGATTCAAGATCCCCACCCCTGCTGAATGTAGACTAGGGGTACCAATCACTGTTGTCCTGTTATGGCAGTGGCCTTCGAACATTTTTTTATGCCAAGCATTCTTCAGTGAAATATAAAATTGTCTTTCTCACTCCCCACGTTGTGTAACTTGCTAAAAGGTTCTAGTAGGGTCAGATTAACACGTTAAGGAAAGTGGCAATCTTTGGAGCTAAACGACAGGAGGACAAATGTAATATTCAAAGGCACATGCCTTCATGATACCCTGAACATAATAATGGAAAGTTAGCTAACAATGTGTCCTGCACAGGCACCTGTACAAGCTTCACTCGCGCAGTGAACAGTTACTACTGTTATAATTAACACACAAAGCTAGATATACATCATGGGTGGCAGAAGTATAAGCTTTCCCTCAAACACACAATATGTACAGCAAAAACGCAAGACGAGCTTCCCTCGCACAAACGAGGTACATCATGGATAGCAGCAATGCACGCATAAAACAAACAAGCATTTGCAATGCAATAGGTCTCGCATTTGAGAGCGCTTGAGCTATTGGCATTGTAAATCACAGTGCCTTTTATTTAGGTTTTGAAAACCTGCAAGCGGTGCCTAAACACGCACTTTGTACTTATAGTTGTTGCTTACGAGAAGCAAGGCTGGCAGTAAGAAATGCGTTACCTGTAACTGCAGTTATCCAGTATTGGTATCTTTCATAGATTCACATGCCTGAATCATTCCCCGTCGTCGGGGTGGGAGTCCCCGGTATATAATAACAGTAATGTCATATAGACATATACATACTAATAGGCCAGAGGCCTCACATTAGTAACCTATCCAAGTCCTTTTGTAAAAAGGACCAAACTTTGGCCAGGAGCCAATCAGCTACTACCACCCTCTAGAACATGGGTACTCACAAACTTTCTGTCAGGGGCCAAATTTACAGTGTGCTTTGTGGCCGAGGGCCGCACTGTTAGGGGTGGGGTTAGTGGGGGCGAGATCAGTGGGGGGCGGAGCTAGAGTAAAAAAAAAACTGTTTCAAAACATTAGACAATGCGACAATGCTGTTTTTCCAAATCAGATGTAACTACAAAGAGCACATTTTGATAATACATTTTTATTTGAAGGTCTTTAGTGAAAGTAGAATAGCAAGTACAAAGTCAAATGGAATGGGGAAAAGTCTTTTGCAAGGCACAGAGTTTATGCACTAATTGTGTCGTACGTGCCAGCAAATACATCTAGTATAGCAGTACCAGTATTTTATCATGAGTGGTTATTGAGCCAAAAGTTACCTCACATATGCTAATGACGGTACTTGGTCGCAGATGCCTGTTCTACTAAGAATTGTATGTCCAGTATGACAACACCAGTATTTTGCCACAAGTGCCTCTATAAGCCAAAAATTACCTTCAGTATGCCAGAGCATATGGCAGGTTTGCAAGCATAGCACCAGAGTATCACTTATGTTCACTTACATTCACTCATTCTCTCTCACTCAGTTTCAATCACTCATTTTCACTAACTTGCACTCACACATTAATTCTCACTTTGTCTAACTCTTATTCTCACTGATTCTCTCTCATTGTTACAATTCATTCAAACTTTCTTATTCTTACTCTCTCAATTAACTTATTCCATCGTGCTCTGCTTACTCTGACTTATTCTTGTGCATTTATTCACACACATCGTTTCTCTCACACACTCAAGCTTTCTCACTCTTACTCTCAAATCACTCATTCTCACTTTCTCACCTCCGTAGACGTACTCCTTTTTACTCAAAGTTGCACTCACTGCCACTCATTCTTATTCACGCTTACTCTCATTCACATTCCCTATCATGCCCTCACACTCATTCTTACTCATTAATCCACTCACTCACTTGCAGTTACTCTTATCCTCACTTGCTCCGACATACTCATACTCACTTACTGACAGTCAGTTTCATTAATTCTTGCTCACTACCTGTCACTAAGTCTCCCTCTCACTGACACACACACACATGCATTCACACACGCATTCACACATACAGACACAACACACACTTTAAAGTTTTTTTTCACTTATCCGTGCTGCCAGTTAATGTCCCATTCCAGCTCCTGGTTCCAATTTGTATTACGCTATCAGTGAATAATAAGATATTATTCACTATTAGTGTGATAACAAATGGATCCTTATGCCCATAAAGGATTACCACTACTGTGTTCTTGGCACTGATTTGCCAGTTGTGGGGTCAGGGATCCCAAAGGCAATGTTAGGAGTTGCAAGAGGGTAGCCAGTTGCCACAGCTGCAGCCCCTGGTAGGCCCTAAATATCTTAGATTTGGTGTTATTGGCACTCTGGACTGGCGAAAGACTGATTTCCAG
The DNA here is from genome assembly GCF_964261635.1 of Lissotriton helveticus. Classification (NCBI taxonomy): domain Eukaryota; kingdom Metazoa; phylum Chordata; class Amphibia; order Caudata; family Salamandridae; genus Lissotriton; species Lissotriton helveticus. Next base: position 520,887,731 of record NC_136059.1, on the reverse strand, counting down.
AAGAGACTTTTTAAACGTTTTTTTTCATGGGCTGTTGCATTTTGAGATGCTTAGCAGCTGAAACCACGCTCCATTACAGGCAGTGTCGATGTCCCATGTATGTACGCAGGGTGCATCACCTACTCACCATGTCACAGTCAAGCATAGAACTGTGAAAACACGCACAAAAATAAAAGCTTCACAGAGGAGTTTTCTCGTCACTAGATCATGATAAAGGGCCCTCCCTTACAGAAGGATGGCTCCGTCTTTGCGCCAAGTGTGCACTGAAAGTAGATTCTAAACCAGTGACCTGCTCGGCCACTTCCACGCGCAGCAGTGACGGCTTCCCTCACGCTCCACTGCTTCCATACCTCTTTGAGTAAGATGTACCCCTTCAATCTTCGCGTACTCCCCAAAGATTGGAAACCAACCCTGTGCATAGTGTTTAGAAATGTGTCCCATGATCGCTAGCATGCCACATGAGTGGCACCACAGCTACGCTCTGTTTATTGATGCTGGGCGTGTAAGTTTAAAAACACACGATTCTCAAACGTACTTTAAAAAGAACAGCGCCATCTACTGTCACATGCACATACATAAATATGCAAAACCTCGAAATAAACTTCTATATAACATTTTAGCCCCCTCGAAGATCCCGAAGAATAACTTCACATTTATGTCAAACCCCGAAGGATATCTTTACATTTTGGGTTATGAAGAAGGTCTAAAAATAGAACCAGAAAAACGGGTGACCAGCAATAACAGTGATGCTAATTGCATACACTTACTTGTTTCGGAGGCGAGGAGAGGCAGCAATTATTACCACGGGGCACTGGCTCTCATCTTTTCAGTTGGGCACACACTGCTTTCGTTGGTGCTGTGGTGAGTCCGACGTAGGTGGGCGAGGACAAGGGCTGGTAGACAAAGGGAGCAACTTGCAGTGCCTTCTTTTTAAACCCTCACCTGCCGCAAGGCAATCCTATGACGTCACAGTGGCAGGTGAGGGCGGGGGCAGCAGGTCAGCATGCAAGTAGGTGAGGGCGGGAGCGCAGGTCAGCATGCAAGACACTAATTGTCTGCGCATGCCCATTTCTCGGTAAATGCGGCCCCCCGAGGAATCACAAAAGCAGTAATCGCCAAGTCCGTGACCGATGTTGTTTTCCGTGGGGGGCCGCAAGGAGAGGTCTGGCGGGCCGCAAATGGCCCGCGGGCCGTACTTTGAGTACCCCCGCTCTAGAACCTTCCTGGAAGGAGCTCTAGTCCCTCAGATGTTCGTAAGCACAGTGCTAAGTAGTACCTACTGAGAGAACTAAGGTGAGCCCTTCCAGGGGAGGCGGGTGGGTTGCATGTGAATCTATGAAAGATACCAATACTGGATAACGAAAAGTTTTCTTACCTGTCGGTGTAGTTTTGCAGCTTGAAGAGCTTTCTGGATTCACTATGCTGTGCATTATTCTGCGGTCTTGTGGTTGGGTCCGGATTCGTAGTCTTTTCTTTGGTTTTTTTTGTTTTTTTTTCTTAGCCCAGGTGGGCGTCGGCGTCACACCCCCTTGGGTGTATTTCTGGTGACGTCGGCATGCTTCCTGCGGAAGCTCCCACTCTTGGGCGCCATCTTCGGGTTCTTTTTTTTCCGTGTTTCTTTCGTTTCCGAAGTAATGGCAATGTTCTATTTAGTTGGTATTTTACCGCTTTGTACTTTTAAATTCCTTTCTTTAGTTAACCACCTCTTCTCTCTCCAGCCTCTTCTTTCTGGCGGAGGTGGGTGGGTTCGCTAGTGAATCCAGAAAGATCTTCAAGCTGCAAAACTACACCAACAGGTAAGAAAACTATTCGTTTTGCAGCGTGAATCTTTCTGGATTCACTATGCTGTGCTATGTCGAGCAGGCAGGCCTCAGGGGCCCTGCGTTGAGCTGGATCCGCTCATTCATCACTGGCCGAACACAATCGGTCAGACTGGGCTCCTTTACGGCTCCGGCTATACCCACCACCTGCGGAGTACCTCAAGGCTCCTCGTTATCTCCCCTGCTTTTTAATTTGTACCTTCGCCCCCTTCTGTTCTCCCTCAGGAATGCAAAGGCAACCATCTTCAACTACGCTGATGATTTGCAGCTCATCTTTCCTTTAAACACCAAGGACTCTGTGGTTGAATTTCAAAACACCATGTCCCACATTTTGAGTTGGATGAGCTGCAATCATCTGAAACTCAACCCTGGCAAGACCGAACTGGTCTTGCCTGGACAGAGTACACTTAGTTGGAACCCCAGCTTCTGGCCCTCCAGCATGGGCGCTCCCCCATCCAAATCATCTTCGGTTAAGAGCTTAGGTATCTTCATCAGCGAGGACCTCTCTTTAAAAAAACAGGTTGGAGCAGTTGTGTCCTCCAGTTTTTTTCAGTTGAAGAAAATAAAAAAAATAGCTCGTTTCTTCTCCATAGCGGCCCTCACACAGATCGTCATCTCCCTGGTTTTGTCCAGTCCAGGCTGGACTTTTCCAACAGTCTTTACCTTGGGCTCCAGATGGGAGAGCTTAAACGCCTCCAGCTGGTTCAGAACCAGGCGGCCAGACTCCTTTTGAACATTCCTAGGAGGCAGTCAGTCAGGCTTGGCCTCAAACAGCTACACTGGCTGCCGGTTGAGCAACGTGTGGCCTTCAAAGCTGGGTGCATTATCTTTAAGTCTCTGCATGACACTGGTCCCCTGTTTATTAGAGACTTATTTAAAAGATATAGCCCTTCCCGTGATCTCCGGTCCATCCACAAATCTCTCCTGATTGTGCCTCCATTCAAGAGGAAGCGTCTCGGAGGCAGCTGCTTTGACCACCTCGCAGCGGCCTACTGGAACTCTCTTCCCCTCCCTCTAAAACTGAGCGACAACATCCTCAGCTTCAGACACTCCTTGAAGACCTGGCTCTTTTCTCAGGCACATTACTGAGCTGCTTCATTTCCACTAATTGACTGTCGCGCATTGCTCCTTTCTATAGCGCCATGAAGCCTCCGGGCGCACGAGCGCTCAATAAATGCTGATTAACATTAACATTAACATAGATTTTGTAGCGGTTTCTCATCTCTGTGGCGGCTGGGTGGAAGATGAGCGTTGGGTGTTGAATATGTGCTGTAGCACCTTCTGTCCAACTTGAGCTTCCTTGTTCATTTGTATGTCCACACAGTAGGGCTTCGTGAACGTGTGCACTGAAGCCCATGTTGCCGCCAGGCATATGTCCTCTATGGGTGTGTTAGCCAGGAAGGCTATTGTAGCGCCCTTCTTCCTGGTGGAGTGGGCACGTGTCCCCTCTGCCAGTTCTTGTCCTGCACGCTTGTGGCAGAGTTGAATCGTCTGTGCGATCCATCGTGCAATGGTCTTTTTGGTTACTGATTTCCCCATGAAGCTGTTTGCGAATGACACAAAAAAACTGTTTTGTTTTCCTGTGTCCCTTTGTCCTTTCAATGTAGTGCATGACTGCCCTTCTGGCGTCCAGGGTGTGCAGAGCTCGCTCTGCGCTAGTTGTTGGTTTTTGGAAAAAACTCGGTATCTGTATCGACTGGTTCATGTGAAATTTGGATACCACCTTCGGCATGAAGTGTGGGTCAGTCCTCATCACAACCCCATCATTGTGTATTTGTATGTAGGGTTCTTGTAGCGTCAGCGCTTGAAGCTCGCTTACTCTGCGTAAGGACGTTATTGCAACCAGGAAGGCTGTTTTCATAGTTAGCATCTTTAGGGAGACCTTGTGAAGTGGTTCAAAGGGCTCTTTCATGAGTTCCGTTAGGACTGTGTTCAAGTTCCATGCAGGTGGCGGCACCCGCTTGGGTGGTGCGATCCTTTTCGCTCCTTCTAGGAATCTCTTCACCACCTGTGATGTGAAGAAGCTCCTGCACGTTTCTCCCCTTGTGTAGGCGACTATCGCTGCCAAGTGAACTCTTAAAGAGGATGAGCTAAGGTTCTTCTCCAGCATGTGCGTCAGGTACCTTAGCACTGTGGAGTCCCTCTTCATCTTATTGTGGAGTCTTTCCTGTCTGCACCATATTGTGAATCTTTTCCATTTCGCAACGTAGCACTTTCGAGTGCTGGGCCTTCGTGCCTCCCGAAGTACCCTCAGGGTGCTTTCTGGTAGTCTCAAATGTGCGAACTCTATGTCCTCAGGGGCCACGCTACTAGGCTCATGCTCTCTGGCTCTGGATGTAGTACCTCTCCGTTCTGTATGGAGAGTAGGTCTTTCCTCCTGCTGAAGCTGTGGGGTGCACACTGTCATCTCCATGATCTGCGAGTACCATGTCTGCCTCTCCCCCTGTGGTGCGACCAGTATCAGTGTCATGTTGCTCGCTCTGCACTTGCTCAGCACTCTGTGCATCAGTGGTATCGGGGGAAAGGCGTAAGCAAATGTCCTTGACCAATCTATCCATAGGGCATTCCCCAGTGACCCCTCCTCGGGCTGCCTGGAAGCGAAGTTTTGGCATTTTGCATTCTGGCGTGTGGCAAACAAGTCCACCGATGGTGTCCCCCACCTGTCGAACAGGTACCTTGTCTCCTGAGCATTGAGCTCCCACTCGTGGGATGCCGATGTCTGCCTGCTGAGCCAATCGGCTTGTATGTTGTCCTTCCCTGGTAGGTGTATGGCTAGCAGGTCTATCTTGAGAGGGATGGCCCATCTCCATATCTCCTGCGCCAGCGTTGAAAGCGGTGCTGACTGTGTGCCCCCCTGCTTGTTGATGTAGAACATCGCAGTGGTGTTGTCTGTTTGTATCAATACCTTGTGTTTGTACAGTCTTGTTTGAAAGGCTTTCAGTGCAAGGAAGATTGTCTTCAGTTCTAGGTAATTGATGTGCTTTGCCGCATCTGTTGTCATCCACAGTCCCCTCACCTTGAGCTCCTCCATGTGAGCGCCCCATCCCTTCAGGGATGCGTCTGTGGTGATGGTCACTGTTGGCGTTGGGGGCGTTAGAGGCTTTCCCCTTGCTATGTTCTCCATGGTCCACCATGTCATCTCCTTCTGCACTGCGTGCGTTACAACCACTAGATCCTCCCAACTGCCTGTAGCTTGTGACCATTGTTCCTGTAGCCATTCTTGAATGGGTCTCATGTGGAGTCGTACATTTGGTACCAGGTGGATGCATGATGCCATCATGCCCATGATCTTGCTCGCAGTCCTCACTGTCCGAGCTTGTCCCTTCCGGTAGAGGCGAGTTTCCTTCACCAGCGCCCTCGCCCTCTTCTCGCTGGGGAACACCTTGCCCTGTAAGGTGTTGATCTGTGCCCCCAGGAAGATCTTCACTTGTTCCGGCTCCATTGATGATTTTTTCCAATGGATGGAGAACCCCAGGCTTATGAGCGTGCTCGTCACTGTCTGTGCGTGCTGCTTGCATTTCTGGTATGAGTTTGCTTCACCAGCCAGTCGTCCAGGTAAGGGTATACGTGTATTCCTTGCCTTCGTAGGTGCGCTGCGACTGCTGCGAGGCACTTTGTGAAAACTCTTGGTGCTGATTTTAGTCCGAAGGCCAGTGTCGTGAACTGGTAGTGGCTTTCTCCAATGGTGAACCTGAGCATGTGTTTGTGCTTTCTGTTCATTGGGATGTGCAGGTAGGCGTCTTTGAGGTCTATTGTGACCATGAAGTCCCCGGTCTGCAATTGAGGCAGCACCTCTTGCAGGGAGGTCATTCTGAATTTTTGCGTTCTTATGAACTTGTTCAGGAACGGTAAGTCCAGAATGGGTCTCATTGTCTCGTCTACCTTTGGTACCAGGAAGTACGTTGAGTATATTCCTGTGTTTCTTTCCTTGAAGGGTACCCATTCTATGGCCTGCTTCCGCAGGAGTTCCTTTGCCTCCTCCTGAAGACACTGCAGCTGCTTGCTTGCTAGTGTTTTTCTTTTTGGTTTTCTGCTTGTTGGCCTCCCCTCCAACTCTATGCAGTATCCGAATTGGATAATGTTGAGGATCCATTTGTCTGATGTGATTTCTCTCCACTCTCAGAGGTAAAATCTTAATCTTCCTCCCACTGGTGTCATGTGATCGTAGGTGCCTAGTTTGTCTTGACCCATCTGTACGTGCTGCCCCCTGGGATATTTTTTGTGGGCGGGCACACGGAGTTTTTTGAAGTCACTTAGAGGCGGGCTGCTGCCCCCCTCTTCTATTTTGTCCCCGTCCATTTCTCCCTCGAAAGGACTGGCCTCTTTGTTGGTATTGCCAGGACTGCTTCTGCTGACCATGCTGAGCCTGCGAGTCTGTCTGGTGCGTTTGCTGGAAAGCCTGGTGTGAGGTACCTGGCTGGTTTCCGCCTCTCCCGCCGAGCCTCCGTGACGGGGTGCCTCTTGTTCCCTCTGAACTGCAATGCTCCCATGGATCTTGCTGTTCCGTTATCTTTTTTCAGTTGACGGAGCGTTTCATCAACTGTTGTTCCGAAAAGCGTGTTGCCGTTGAACGGTGTGTTCAGGATGCTGTGTTGCACCTCCGGTTTGAAACCTGAGATCCTGAGCCAGGCGTGCCTTCTTTCCGTGACACCCATCATCATGAGCCTGCTGGCTGTGTCTGCCCCATCCAGGGCCTTCTTAAGGCAAGAATTTGCCGCGTTTTTTCCCTCTTCAACCAGCTTTTCGGCTTTCTGCCTGGCATCCTGGGGCAGGTCCTTCACCAACTGCCCCAGCCCCTCCATGATCTGGTACATGTGCCTGTTTATCAGGGCGTTGGAATTAGCTATACGCCAGTGGGTCGCGGCATTCCGTTCGATCCTTCTGCCCACCAGATCAATCCTTTTGCTCTCCTTATCCGGTGGCGGGCCCGAGGTAGTGGGTACGTTAGCCCTCCTCCTTGCTGTGGCCGTGATAATGGAGTCTGCGGAGACCATGCCCTGAATGTAGGCCGGGTCCTTTGTGGAATGTTTGTACTTCTTCTCAGTTCTGGGAGTTACTGCCTTGCATGTTGCGGGCTCCCTGAATGCTTCCTTCCCCTGAGCCAGGACGCTCTCGAGCATTGGAAGGAATTGGCTCCTCGTTTGTGTTGGGAGCAATGTTTCTAGAAGGAAGTCTGCTTTCTGCTTCTCTTCGTCGAGCTTGAGCTTGAAAGCTGCTGCGGCAGATTGTATCACCGAGTTGTAGGCCCCGATGTCGTCCGGCGGCGAGGGCCTCGAAGGGTAAGTGTCGACCACCTCCTCCGGGCTGTCGGTGTCGACATCTATGCAATCTACCTCCTGTAGGTCAGAGGGTGCCGACTCTGTGTCCGTCCTGCTTTCCTCTTCCTCCCCATAGTTGTAACTATCGTAGGGATTCTCGTACTCCTCCTGGTCGTCGATCACCTCGACGTCCTGCTCTTGTTCCTCGGCGCCTTCGGCGATCTCATCTTTCTCCTCGACCGCCTCCACCACCGGTGGCTTGGTCTTGTGAGGGATCGTGAAGGCTTTCATCTTTGCGTCGAAATCTTTCTTCCGCTGCATGATGTTCTCCATTTCTGCCTCGAGGCGCCTTCTCTTCTTCTCCATCTCGGCCGCGTGTTCCGCGTCGGATGGGTCGGCCGTTCTTTTCGGCGGATGGCTCGTCGCCGTGCCTTTCGGTGTCGAAGTTTTCGACGTTGACCCGGATTTTGGGTCTCTAGTCGTCGTCGTCAGTTTTGGGTCTTTCTCCCTCGGCGTCGATCGATCCTTTTCGGGAACGATTTTCGACGTTTTCTGCTGATTAGCAGCTTTCGGCGCCGGGGACTCCTTCTCGGAGGATCCGCTGGGCCTGGGAGTAGTCGCGGACGCTGCCTTTTTTGGCGTCGGCGCTTTCGGGGTCTTGCCCTCGATTTTTCTAGACTCAGAGTCTCTCGGGTTCTTGATGGCCGAAGAGTCTCCTACCTTGTCAGAAGTCTTCGTGTAATCGGTCTCTACGACCGTGTAGCTGTCGTCTTCGGCGGCAGCGTTGTCTTCTTCCTCGGAGGACATCCCCAGCTCGTAGAGTGACGGAGTCGGGGCCTTCCGCTGCAGGGTGGCGTGTGCTACCCTCTGCCTCTCTCTCACACGAAGGGTCTTCGGGGCGAAGGCGGAACAGGCGTTGCAGTCTCCGCTTTCGTGGTTCACCGGTAGGAAAAGGTTGCATACCGGGTGCTGGTCCTTCTGCGCGTACTTGTGGTGGCAGTTATGGCAGAACTTGAACGGCGTGTTGTCCATCATCGATCGTCCAGGGCCTCTCTGGTCGCGTGTTCGTCAACGGTCGTCGAGGATCTCGATGAAAAACGCCTTCTCTTTGCTGACCTTTCGTCGATGAAGTCCCCTGGAGTCTTCAGGTGACTTCTCCTCATCTTTTCTGTATTTTCTTTCTTCTTTCTCCAAAAATGTCTGGAGCCCAAACGGGAACGATCCAGACCCGACCGCGGAAAAAAAGAATCTGAAGATGGCGCCCAAGAGTGGGAGCTTCCGCAGGAAGCATGCAGACGTCACCGGAAATACACCCAAGGGGGGGTGACGCCGACGCCCACCTGGGCTAAGAAAAAAAAAAAAAAAAAAAAAAGAGAAAAGACTACGAATCCGGACCCAACCACAAGACCGCGGAATAATGCACAGCATAGTGAATCCAGAAAGATTCGCGCTGCAAAACTGCAGTTACAGGTAACGCATTTCTTATCCAGTATTATGGGTATCTTTCATAGCTTCACATGCCTGAATCAGAGTAGCAAGCAATAGGCAGCACATTTCGCATAATATATCATGTAAGACACTTGATAATAACTTATCAATAGAGCAACGCAATAAACTGCAAACAGTAGCAGGATAAGAAATGTCAGTCAGTCAGTCATAAGCTTTTATTCGATACTCAGAGATATCTTATAAGCACATACATAATACAATCAATACAGTATACAAAAAAAGTTTATGCCATAAGAAGTCAGTAAAAAATATTTAGAATGTTTAAGAGTGATAAAAGGATTTAAATCCGTTAATAAATTAGCTAAAACAAGAATTAAACAGCTACTGACAATCTCTTACATCGAATATGCCAAAACTGCTTTAAAAATTTAGCTATTCCACAGACTATTGGGGGGGAAGTGTCCGTGCTTAGGATACGCAAGGCTACTAAATAACTGCGTGTGCCCATGTTACGGCAGAGTGGTTTCAGCCAAGAGCTCCTAGGCCTTGCGTAATCCGGGCACTCAAATAAAACGTGCACAATAGACTCAATCTTAGTCGGGCAGCATGCACAGTTGGGAGAAGTGCGATCCGCTGTTGACCATTTCGACACCAGGGCACCCAACGGGAGGGAACCAACTCTAAATTTAAAATAAAGGGCACGATCAAAGGGGAGAGTAATCAAGTCCAAATAAGGTTCAAAGGCCACAATGTCTTTAATTTGTAAAAAGGTGGCAGTGGACCTGCAGTGATTTGGGCTGGAGATTAGGCGCTCAGCAATCCATTTCCAAAAAAGCGCCTTGACAACTTCTTTTGGAGGGGCTGAGCGGGATGGCCAACAATCCCCTAGTCCTATATTCTCCAACAACTTTTTGGTGTCCCTTAACCATTTTATTTTGGCCCAAGCCCCCTGGCTCATTATGTCTCTCAGTGCATCAGCATAGGATTTTAATTCTTCGCACCTCCAATCCGTGTCCACAACAGGAGCGGGCGAAGCTGGGCCTGGTCTTTAATGTTTTTACATCCCGTGTCCATCCTCACAGGTACTGATGGTGTGCTCAGGGGGAGAGCAATGAAGGATTTTAATAGCTTGCTCTCAGCAGTAGCTAGGGCATCCAGCCGGCAATGACCCCACAGTTCTGCCCCATACAAGGCTGATGTCGCTACTTTAGCCTTGTAGATGTCAAGTACTGGGGTAAGTGATCTCCTAGTTCGTCGACGGTCGTCGAGGATCTCGATGAAAAACGCCTTCTCTTTGCTGACCTTTCGTCGATGAAGTCCCCTGGAGTCTTCAGGTGACTTCTCCTCATCTTTTCTGTATTTTCTTTCTTCTTTCTCCAAAAATGTCTGGAGCCCAAACGGGAACGATCCAGACCCGACCGCGGAAAAAAAGAATCTGAAGATGGCGCCCAAGAGTGGGAGCTTCCGCAGGAAGCATGCAGACGTCACCGGAAATACACCCAAGGGGGGGTGACGCCGACGCCCACCTGGGCTAAGAAAAAAAAAAAAAAAAAAAAAAAAAAAGAAAAGACTACGAATCCGGACCCAACCACAAGACCGCGGAATAATGCACAGCATAGTGAATCCAGAAAGATTCGCGCTGCAAAACTGCAGTTACAGGTAACGCATTTCTTATCCAGTATTATGGGTATCTTTCATAGCTTCACATGCCTGAATCAGAGTAGCAAGCAATAGGCAGCACATTTCGCATAATATATCATGTAAGACACTTGATAATAACTTATCAATAGAGCAACGCAATAAACTGCAAACAGTAGCAGGATAAGAAATGTGCAATTAGGTGATAGGAAAGGTGGGATGAAAGGAAGAAGGCTCACCTCTAATGAAATAGATGACGGAGCACCGCCTGACCCACTGCTGCATCCTTCATAAGTTCCGAATCCAAGCAGTAGTGCTTGGTGAACGTATGTGGTGTCTTCCATGTCGCCGCTCTGCAAATGTCGACAATGAGCACCCCAGAAAAGAGCGCCATGGAGGTGGAAACCGCTCTAGTGGAAATGAGCCCGAACTTTGGAGGGCAGAGGATGTCCCGCCTGCTGATGGCAGAAGGCAATGGCCACAGAGATCCATCTCGAAATGCTCTGCTTTGACAGTGGTAGGCCCTTCCTGGACCTGCTGAAGGCAATAAACAATTGGTTGGACTTGCAAAATTGTTCCGTTCTATGAATTTAGAATTTTAGACATCTTTTTAGATCTAAGGAATGTAGAGATCTCTCCGCTGCTGAAGATGGATTTGGCAAGAAAGATCTCAGGACAATAGGTTCGTTTAGATGAAAGGCAGACGGAACCTTTGGTATGAATTTGGGGTTAGTCCGTAGAATGACCCTGTCCTGTTTGAACTGAAGGAACGGGTCTTGAATAGAGAAAGCCTGCAGTTCACTTACTCTCCTTGCTGACGTGAGAGCCAGCAAAAGAGCTGTTTTCCATGACAAGTATTTGAGATCTGCTTTATGCATTGGCTCAAAGGGGTGTTTCATCAACTGAGCCAAGACCACATTGAGTTGCCATGTAGGTGGTAAAGGTTTTATTGGAGGATAAGTCCTGAATAAGCCTTTCAGAAACTGCTTGACCAGTCTATTGGACCATAGGGAAATTCCAGACGAAGAGCGCCTGAACCGAGATATGGCTGCCAGGTGGACTTTGATTGAGGCGTGGGCCAATCCAGAGTTGGCCAGGTGAAGCAAGTAAGGCAGAAGTTGTGCCGGCGATGACGAGAATGGGTGCAGTTTGTTAGCTTTACACCACAAACAGAATCTCTTCCACTTAAGAGAATACGTTTTGTTGGTACTGTCCGGCCGGGCTAAGACGACTCTGCAGTCCTGAGGAATATCTAAGCCCTGGAACTCTCTAAACTCAGGAGCCAAGCCGATAATCTGAGAGATGTCGGATCAGGATGCTGGACTTGCCCCTGGTTTATAGTGAGGAGATGCGGGTAAGGCCTGAATGGTATCGGAGGCTCCAGCAACAGAATGTGTAGTTCTGTAAACCAGTGTTGGCGCGGCCACGCTGGAGCTACCAGGATCAGGGTGCAACGCTCCGCTTTCAGTTTCCGGATGACCCTGGGGATCAGGGGAAATGGAGGAAAAGCGAAAGCAAAGACGTTGCACCATGCCATCGAAAATGCATCCCCAAGAGATCCTTTTTGGGGATGCCAACTTGCATAATGTTGGCATTTTGCGTTGATCTTCGTCGCAAATAGATCCAGTTGAGGTCTGCCCCATCGGGAGAACACTGCGTCGAGAGCATGTTGGTCGAGCTCCCACTCGTGACAAATGGAGCGTTGCCTGCTTAGTGAGTCCTCCAGGGTGTTGTCTGCTCCTGGGACATACTCTGCTCTCAGCGAAATGTTGTGTTGGAGTAGCCACTTCCAAATTCGCTGTGATTCTTGAGATAATGTCATGGATCGAGTTCCCCCTTGCTTGTTTAAATAGTGCATTGTGGTGGTGTTGTCCGTCCTCACAAGCACTGGGGAGTTCCTGATCCGGGGCAGGAATGCTCGAAGTGCCAGGTATACTGCCCTCAGCTCTAGCAGGTTGATGTGGAGCTGTTTTTCTGCCAGCGACCACTGACCGTGAATTTGAAGTTCCTGCAGAAACGCACCCCATCCTTCCAATGATGCATCCTTTGTTATCACGTGTGGGGAGATTGGAAGTAGGAATGGAAGGCCCTGGTTTAGGTTTTTTGTTTGAAGCCACCAGTGCAGGGCCTTCACCATGGACGGAGTGATCCTGATAAGATCGTCGAAGGATCCCGTACACTGGATCCACTGAGAGGATAACGCCTCCTGTAAGGGACGCATACGGAGGCGGCAGTGTGGTATTAGGAGGATATTGGAGGACATCATTCCTAGCAATGACTTGAAGAGTCGCACCTTGATGTTTTTTTTTACCTGAATGTGGGCTGCCAGAGACCTCAGTTTGACCTGATGCTGTTCTGAGGGGAAGGCCTTCTCCTGATGCGTGTCTAGAGTTGCTCCCAGGACAGTGAGGCGTTGAGAGGGCTGCAATACTGACTTTTCCTAGTTGAGCGTAAGCCCCAGGCTTTCGAAGAACTGAAGACAGGCGTTGGAAGATGTGCGTACGCCTTCTAGAGTAGGAGACTTGATGAGCCAATCGTCCAAGTAAGGGAATACCTGGTGATGGTGCTGGCGAAGGTACGCTGCCACTGGAGACAGGCATTTTGTAAAAATGCGTGGCGCCGACTTCAGGCAAAATGGCAACACTCTGAATTGGTAGTGTCTGCCCGCCACTACAAACCTTAGGTATTGGCGGTGACTTTTGTGGATGAGTATGTGAAAATAGGCGCGCTGGAGGTCTAAGGACACCATGAAATCTTTGGAATTGAGTAGCTGTAACACCTCCTGAATGGATACCATACGGAACGATTGTTTCTTGAGGTATCTGTTGAGGTTCCTTAGATCCAATATAGGTCTCCATTTCTTCTCCTTTTTCCGTATTAGGAAGAACCGTGAATAGAATCCTTTCCCCCTCTGACCTCTGGGAACTCTTTCTACGGCTCTTTTCTGGAGCATTAGTGAGAGTTCCGCTTGAAGGAGATGCAGATTCTTGTGCTGCATGGGACCTGGGGGGTTCGAAGGAGGAGTTTCCACGAACGCCAAAGTATGGCCGAACCGAACCAGCTGGAGAACCCAACGATCCGTCGTTATTTTTTGCCAATTGTGGAGGAAGTTGGAAATTTTCCCTCCAACTACGTAATGTGGAGAAGAAGTGGAGGCCTGTTGGAGAAAGAAGTCCTTGTCTTCTGGCGGAATCTTTCTTTCCTCCTCTCCCTCGAAAGGAAGACTTATTGACGAGGACTGGCCTTGTTGCTGCCTCTGTTGGTATTGAGGCTTGTATTGCTCAGCGACCTGAAGCTGACTCCCCACAGGTTCTTAAGCCGCGCCCGCCTTTCCCTCTGTTGATTCTGAAGCAGAGTGATACGAAGGAGAGCACGATTTATGAGCGCTGGTAAAAACCATTGTTTGCACACGATTTTAAAGTGTCTATAAACTGTTTTTAAACTTGTAAATGCACTCACCTACCTAAATTTAAAGCGCATCCCCGGTCCACCGCCAAAAGTTTGGTTTGAGTGGAGGGACGGCGCCACGCCCACCACGGAGGAAGTGATTGCTACTTCCAGGGCACAACCAATCAGCGACCTGAAGCTGACTCCGCCCCTGCCCCCTGCCCCTATAATCCATGTGTCCTCGACCGCGCAGCGGGCGCGCGCAGCGGGTGCGCCGATGTCGCGCCGAAGTCAAGCCAAAGTCCTGCCCGTCTGCGCCCGTCCGCGACCAGTCGCGGCCAGCGGCCACGACCCTTGGCGCTGCCAGCCACTCCCATATTACTTACTCGAAAGAGGCTCTTCTGGCATGTATTCCTTCTACATGCTCAAAAGGCAAGATTATAAACTGCACATACACCCCTTTTTCCTGTTCTGAATGTAACCTCTGTCTTCTGTCCATACCCTCTGAAATTGATTTGGAAACTGCCGACTTTCCACCAAAGCGGCATATACCAATTCCCCCTCAACCTTTAGTCAACCACTGTTTTATCAGTTTAAATTGTAGGTCACTACCTAAACACAAAAGGGATATTTATGATCTTCTTTCTGATTTACAACCAGCTGCACTGTTTCTTACGGAGACCTGGCTGACCAATAGCTCGGGTCCAGACATTGCAGCTGCGCTACCTACTAACTATAGCTATATTAGCAAAAACAGAACACATAAAGAAGGGGGTGGTATCGCCATTATTTTTCAAAACTCCTATGTATGTCAATGGATGGATCTTGACATTTCCAATTGTGAAGCTGGTTCTTTTAAGCTTAAGTTATCTTCGAATTTCACTCTATCTGGTGCTTTAATATATCGAGCCCCGGGCACAGCCAGCACGTGGGCTGCTTCGTTTCCCGAGCTCATTGCACCATATCTACTAGAGGCAACCAACTTTTTGATAGTTGGTGACTTAAACATCCATCTAAATGACATCTCCAGTCACACCAGTACCAACTTTTTAGCAGATCTATCGGCCTTAAATCTCACCCTTCATAATGAAGGTCCAACCCATGAGGCAGGCAATCTCCTTGATCCAATCTTCTTCAATCAAGATAACATCATTTGCAAACCACCGAAACCTATTCCTTGGTCTGACCACTATTTAGTGGAATTTACAATAGCAATACCACAGCTGACCATCTCTCGTAAAGCTCCATCTGGTCCCAGAGTGTTAAGGAACTGGAAAAAGTTGGATGCTATGAAGCTCAATACCTGTCTTAGGGACACCAGGCCCTTAATTAACACAACAAATATAGGAGATGCTACAACTATCCAAAACTGGCTCAGTTCTGCCATAAATACATGTCTTCCACAGAAAAATATAAACCAAACTCCACTCCATCCTCCTGCTCCCTGGTTTACTGATGCCCTTAGGCTGGAAAAAACAACCTGTAAAAATCTTGAGCGCAGATGGCGTGCCCACTATGATCCCGCACAAAAATTATTATATAAAGCAGCCCTTCTGAACTACCATGCAAATTGTGCATTAGCTAGAGCCGAATTTGCTAAAACAACTATTGAAAATGCCCAAAATCGGCCCAAAGCACTTTTTAAAATCATCCGGGATTTATCTGGTTCATCCTGCCAACCAAAAGCACCCTCCCTAGACTCTGCACAGTGCAATGCTCTGGCAGAATTCTTTCAAAATAAAATCGACAAAATCTATGAGGAGTTCAAAGACCCAAATAGTCTTCCATCAGTCCCGAACTCCCCGGAAAGCTTGTCCAAATCAGGAAAAGTTATTAATCACCCCGTCTCAGCCACTCACCCCCAGCTTCTAACCAACTGGGTCCCCCTTAACTTGCTTTCATTACACGAAATTATAAAAACTATCAAGTCTGGCTCTCCCCTTGACCCTTTCCCCCCCCAAATCCTTCCTTCACTTGATACCCCTTCCCTCACGCTCATTTTAGAGCTTCTGAACAGTTCTTTGAGAGAGGCTGAAGTCCCTAAAGCTTGGAAACATGCCATGGTCTCACCTCTTCCAAAGAAATCTACCGCAGATCCAAACGACCCCTCTAATTTCCGTCCAATCTCGCTGTTGCCCCTTTTTTCCAAAATTTTGGAGAAACATATTGTCTCCCAACTCACTCACTTCACAGAATCCAATCACCTTCTTCACACATCCCAATCCGGTTTTAGGACAGGTTTTTCAACGGAATCCACCTTACTTGGTGTCTCTGAAACCATACGTCGGCAAGTGGATGATGGGGAGACCGTGGCACTTATATTACTCGACTTAAGTGCCGCATTTGACACGGTCTCCCACACCATCCTCATTAACACCTTGCAAACCTATGGTATCACAGGACCAGCACTGGCTTGGCTTAGTAGTTTTCTCTCTGAGAGAACTTTTCAAGTATTTTCGGCCACATCCTCTTCTCAACCCCATAATCAACCTTATGGGGTTCCCCAGGGCTCGATACTCAGCCCTTTATTATTTAATTTATACGTCAGTCCCCTTGCCCGTTTAGCCGAACAATCTGGGTTGACAATTTACTCATACGCTGACGACACCCAGATTGTTTACTCACTCTCGGCAAATGCACATTCCAACCCATCTTCCCTCCATTTGGGCCTCTCCAACATTGCCAATTGGATGTTTGAGAATAAGCTAAAACTCAATGGAGGAAAGACGGAATTACTTTTATTTGGAAAACAAACCTCCTTGTGGGGCCCACAACATTGGCCCTCTCAGATGGGGCCGACACCCACCCCCTCTACCAATGCTCGCAACCTGGGCATCATTTTTGATGAAAACCTATCTATGAAACAGCAAACGGTCAGAGTGGCAGCTACGTGTTTTACCATACTCAAGTGGCTAAGGAAAATCAGGTGGATGCTCCCCCAGAATACACTAAAAACTGTAGTCCAAGCTCTAATTACTTCTAGGCTGGACTACGGCAACATCTTATACCTGGGAGTATGCAAGGATGTTACCAAGAAACTCCAAACAGTGCAAAATGAAGCTGTGAGACTGATATGCATGTTACCAAAAAGATCTTCTACGTCATCTGGTCTCCGGAGTCTCCATTGGCTCCGGATTGAACAACGAGCAAAATTTAAAGCTCTATGTTTCATGCATAGAATTAAGGCCGGTAAGGCCCCTGCATATTTGAGCTCCTTGGTTAAACAATACGTCCCCACTAGAACTCTACGCTCCTCGACTCAACATAAGTTCCAGGTACCCAGGATCAATCGAGTTAGACAAGGAGGTCGCTCTTTTTCCTATCTGGCCCCCTTGTTATGGAACTCCCTTCCAATCCAACTCCGCACAAATGAATGCTATTTGCAATTCCGTAAGAACCTGAAGACATGGTTGTTTAACCAATAACTAAACTTCATCTGCTCAACTGTCCCTTTCCCCTTGTTACCGGTTTCAGCCTCTTTCTTAGCGCCGGGAAACCTTAGGGTAGCTGTTGCGCTCTATAAAAATAAATATAATAATAATAATAATTGCTGGGACGAGCCGTAAGAGGGTTTGTATCCCTGATAGCCACCTCTTGTCTGCTGGCCTCTTCCTCTGGAGCCCCGAAAGGAAGTATTTTTGTACTGGAGGGTACCCAAGGCTTTTGCGGTCTCCGTATCTTTCTTGATACCCTGTAGCATTTCATCAATATGCTCCGCAAAGAGCAGCTTTCCGTCAAACGGCATGTCTAGTACTTTGGACTGTACCTCCGGCCGGAAGGATTTAGCCTTCAGCCATCCCTGGCGCCTAAGGACGCTGCCCCCGCCAGCTGCCGAAATCCTGTTGAGGCGATATCCATCGCCACATCAATCGTTTCCGAGGCAGACCGCTCTCCCTCAAGGAGGATCTTCTTTACCTCTTCTTTCTGCTCCTCTGGCAGTGTGCCTAGATATGGGGCAACATCCACCCACATCTGGCGATTGTAACGCCCTAAAAGCGCTAGCGAGTTTGCCGCCCTGAGAGTAAGGGCCGACATCGACGAGAATCTCTTTCCGATGTTATCCAGCTTACGGCCTTCCTTATCCGGAGGCGCAGTCAGCGCAGCAGATGGGTTGTTGGATTTCCGCTGCGCAACCTGGGTGATAACGGAGTCCGGTTTGGTATGGCCTGTAAAGCATGCCGGAGCTTTGTCCGGGGCCTTATACTCCTTATCAAGCCTGATTGGCACTGGTTGTAAAGATGAGGGGTTTTTCATTATTTTTACCCCCTGGTCCCAGATGTAATCGATAATAGGGATTGACTGAACCGTCTTCTTGAATGGCTCTTTAAAGTTATATAGGAAGCAATCCGGAGGTTGCGTGGTCATCTCTATTTTGAACCTTGTTGCTGCTCTCTCTACAATATTATGAAACCCCCCGATATCTTCTGGGGGTGAATCCGCCTGAGCCTGGTCTGGGGAAGCCGGACGTTCAATGACATAGTCATCCCACTAGTCATCCTGTATTTCTCCCTCCTCCTGTTGACCTTCTTCATCTTCTACTGCTTCCTCCTCCTCCTCCTCAGAGGATGGTAGAGGAGGCAAAGTCACAGGATCCTGACGAATGTCCAGCGGTGGTGGTCTAGGGCGAGGAGGAGGAGCTGGTGTCACAAGATTTGGAGGCACCATCGAAGGAGGCGGAGTAGGCGGAAACCGCTGCTTGTAGCCCGCTATGAGGAATTGGAGGTCCGTGACTATTGAGGCCGAGAGGCACACCATAGGCTGTGAAGGAGGAGGAGGTTGATATTCCTCCTGGCATGGCACTTCTGCCTGACCAAGGTCTTCATAGTCCGAAATCTCTTGGACCTTTACATTGAGCTGTGAAGGACTTGTTGCAGTGTGGAACAAGGCACCATCATCAGAATCCTCAGTCTCCAGTAAGTGGACCGGTAGCAGTGGCTGGACCTTGCTAGGAGACGTAGTCTCTGGCGTCAGCATACGTGTGACATCTTGAAGTGTGTATAAATACACTTCAGCTTAGGAGATTCTTCCGTCGACGGGGTGGTCATCAGCAGTGGAATGCTGTCAGCCACAGCAGACCTCTCTGTCGACTTCGTCGACGATGGCTTCTTCGTCGACGGCGGCGTCGACGCTGGAGCTGTCGTCGATGGCTTTGTCGATGGCTGTCGACGTTGATGGCTTCGTCGACGATGACATCATCGACGAGGTTGTCGTCGACGGGACCTTCGTCGACGGCGATGGTTTCGACTTCGTCGACGCGGAAACTATCGTCGACGGAGGAGTCGACGCTTTTTTGACAGGAATTATTGAGGTAATAGACCTACCCGTCGACGACGATGCTGAGGTAGTTGTCGACAAGGTGGTGAAGGTTGATGCTGTCGACGTAGAGATGGTAACTGTCGACGCTGGCACAGGGTCAGACTGATTTGCATATGGCCATGTCTGAACTGAGGAGGCAGAGTGGGCTAAAGAACGGTGATGGATTAAACCCAGATTTTTTGACTGGGTGTGTGTGATTGGTTCAGATGCTCCGTCCATCACCACCCGCCTTTTGTACCGCTGCGCATAACAGACACCAATAGGCCATAGGCGGAGCAATGCTCTCGCCTTTGGCCAATTGCGTGCTGTTTTTGTAAAAAAAGACGCACGTAAGGACCAATAGCGAGGCCCTAAAGGACAAGCACACTCACAAGCGTGTGCGAGTCCTAGGTCAGTTTCCAAACCCCCTACAAGAGGTCTCTCGCTGTGCGAGAGATGCTACGCACTGCAACGCTAGGCGTAAGACCTAAAAAGGAGACTCTCAGAATGGTCTTCATTTCAAAATATTCCACACTTTCAAAGGAGATCTAAACAAGTATCTGTAAACGTTGGGAACTACTGGAATCTGAGCCGGACTTTGTTGGTTTGTTTCAAGAAAAGCCATTGTTCGCATATACAAGAGCGCAAAATTTGAAGGAACTGCTTTCATTAAAAAAAAAGAATCAAGTCTCTCGTAGGAAAAGGTGGGACCAAGAAATGTTGCAACTGCATCCATTGTAATAATGTCATACAGGGAGAATGAATATGCTACTTACCAGTATGCATCTGTTCTTGGCATGTAGGGCTGCTAACATTCATATCTTAGCATTAGATCGCCGCCTAGTGTTGGGCTCGGATGATTGCACATTGTTGTCCTGGAAGAGTCTTCGAAGTATCCTGAGATAGGTGGCTCCTCCCCTGGACTACAGTGCGCATGGGCATCGGCTCCATCCCCAGATTGTTTTTCGCCATTGTGGCAGGAGATGGAGTGAAAGTGTAAAGGATGTCCATGCTAATGAATAAATACAATAGTATATCTGCAGCTGCGACAGGCACCGGGGAGGAGGGCGGGCGATATGAATGTTAGCAGCCCTACATGCCAAGAACAGATGCATACTGGTAAGTAGCATATTCAGTTCGAGGCATGTGGGCTGCTAAATTCATATCTTAGCATAGAATACATAGCAGTCCCTCCATCAGCGGCGGTTGCCCGTGCCAGCTGCAGAAACCTGAAAAAGTGTCTTGAGAACAGCCTGTCCTACAGCTGCTTGCTGCTTGGAATGCACATCAACACAGTAGTGTTTTGTGAAGGTATGTGGTGTGACCCACGTGGCTGCTCTGCAAATATCCTCTAAAGGAATGTTCCCTAGGAAAGCCATGGATGCCCCCAGTTTGCGTGTGGAGTGCGCTCTGGGGGGTATTGTTAAAGTGCGCTTGGCTTTCTGATAACATATCTGGATGCACTTAACAATCCACCTGGCTATCCCTGCTTTAGAAATTGGGTTGCCTTTGTGTTGTGGTGCGAAGGCAACAAAGAGTTGTTTTGTCTTTCTAAAGGGTTGTGTTCTGTCTATGTAGTACATCAACGCCCTCCGTACATCTAAGGTATGGAGCATTCTTTCCGCCACCGTTTGCGGGTTTTGAAAGAATGCTGGCAAGTCAATAGTTTGATTAAGATGAAACTGTGACACCACCTTAGGAAGGAATTTAGGGTTAGTGCGTAGCACCACCCTGTTTGGGTGAATTTGAATGAACGGCTCTTGTATGGTGAGCGCTTGCAGCTCACCGACACGCCTCAGAGACGTAATAGCTATCAGAAAGGCCACTTTCCACGTAAGGAATTGGAGCTCACACGAGTGCAGTGGCTCAAATGGTGGCCCCATCAGTCTGGTGAGAACGACGTTGAGGTTCCACACCGGAGCTGGTGGAGTTCTTGGGGGAATGACTCTCTTCAGACCTTCAAGGAAGGCTTTAATGGCGGGCACCCTGAAGACAGAGAGGTGCTGCCTGTTCTGAAGATAAGCCGCTATGGCTGAGAGATGTATCCTAATGGAAGTGTACGCCAGATTGCACTTGTAGAGATGTAACAGATAACAGATGATGTTGGGAATAGATGCATCTAGCGGGTTGATGTCATTGGACGTACAGTAGATGACAAAACGCTTCCACTTAGCAGCATAGCATGCTCTAGTAGTAGGTTTCCTCGCCTCCTTGATGATACTCATGCATTCTGGAGGTAGGTTAAGGTATCCAAACTCTAGGACTTCAGGAGCCAGATCGCCAGGTTGAGCTGTCGTGGATCTGGATGCTGAATGTCTCCATGGTTCTGCGTCAAAAGACTGGGTGTGAGGCGCAGTCTTTGATGCGGCACCACCGAGAGTTCGAGGAACGTGGTGTACCAAGCTTGGCGCGCCCACGTTGGAGCAACCAGGACGAGAGTCATGGAGTGCTGCCTTAGCTTTCTTGCGACCAGCGGTATTAGAGGGGCTGGCGGAAAAGCGTATGCAAATTTGCCTGACCAGTTCATCCATATCGCATTCCCCTGCGACTGTGGGTGAGGGAACCTGGCGGCAAAGAGTCGGCATTTTGCGTTCTCCTTTGTTGCGAACAGGTCTATCTCCGGATGACCCCACTTTTGGAAGAACGGGTGGAGAACAGAAGGGTGTATCTCCCACTCGTGCATCTGATGGCTGTATCTGCTGAGCAGATCCGCCATCTGATTGTCCTTGCCCGGGAGGTGTTCTGCCATGAGGAAGATGTTCCTCTGAATGGCCCACTTCCACATGCCCTGAGCCAGATGAGACAGCTGTGGCGAGTGGGTGCCTCCCTGCTTTTGAATGTAGTACATCGCGGTCATGTTGTCCGTCCGGACTAGCACGACCTTGTTGCTCAGATGTACAATGAAGGACTTGAGCGCCATGAAGATTGCCATCAGTTCCAGATAGTTGATGTGCATCTTCTGTTGCTGCGTCGTCCATAGTCCCTGCACTGTGTAAGTGAGCACATGAGCTCCCCATCCCTGGAGAGATGCGTCCGTTGTCAGGATAATCTGCGGCACAGGTTCTTGGAACAGTCGGCCCTTGCAAAGGTTGTGTGGAGTCCACCAATGCAGAGAGTCGTATGCCCGACTGGTAACCAACACTAGGTCTGTCAATTGCCCACGAGCCTGTGTCCACTGATTCGCTAAGCACTCCTGGAGCGGGCGCATATGCAACCGTGCGTGAGGGACTATGAAGATGCAGGAGGCCATCATGCCTATCAACTGCATGAACACTCTCGCTGGCAGGGAGTGTTGTGGTCTGAATCGTTGGATCAGCGACTGAATGCTGTCGATTCTGACTTGGTTTGGCTGAGCCATGGCTGTCAGGGTGTTGATCGTAGCACCCAGGAACTGCCGGACATGTGCCGGCTGGAGATGCGATTTTGGGTAGTTCAGGGAGAAACCCAGATCGTGAAGCAGGCGAATTGTAGTCGACATGTCTGCGGCGCACTGTTGCTCCGACTTGGCTTGTACGAGCCAGTCGTCTAGGTAGGGGTAGACATGGATATTCTGCCTCCTGAGGTGCGCCGCCACTGTCGCTAGACACTTGGTGAACACCCTCGGGGCTGTTGTGACTCCGAAGGGTAGGACTTTGAACTGGTAGTGCCTGCCTTGAATAGTGAACCTGAGATATTTCCTGTGTGACGGGTGTAGTGGAATATGGAAATAAGCATCCTTGAGATCTAAGGTTGCTAAGAAGTCTCCCTGGTTTAGCAAGGGAAGAATCTGCTGCAGTGTAAGCATGTGGAAATGTTCCGATAGTATGTACAGGTTGAGGGGACGTAGATCGAGAATGGGCCTGAGAGAACCGTCCTTCTTTGGAATAAGGAAGTACAGGGAATATACCCCTGTGCCTTCCTCCCCCACCGGCACGAGCTCGATTGCGCCTTTTTGCAGCATCGCCACTACTTCCTGCTGCAATAAGTGCAAGTGCTCTGCGGACATAGGCCTTTGCCTTGGTGGGATGTTGGGTGGAGTGGACTTCAACTCTAGGCAATAACCATACTGAACTAATTGTCGCACCCACCTGTCTGTGGTGATGTTTCTCCAGACGGGCAGGAACTGCTGCAGTCTCCCCCCGACAGGTGTTAGGTGGTCGGGGGGCAGTGACAGAGAGTCACTGTTTGCTCGGAGTAGAGGTGCGGGAGCTGTTGTTTCCTCTGCCGCGACCTCTGTTGCTGTTGTTCCTATAACCTCCCTTGGTCTGCTTAGTGAACGAGGCTTGCGCCCCACCTTTGGAGAACTGGGATTGTTGACCCATCTGTCCTCTGGTGACTCCACGTGCACCTGAGCGACGAAAATTGCCGCCACGAAACTGTTGGGACTGCAGAGCCCCCATAGATTTAGCAGTTTCCGTGTCCTTCTTTATCTTCTCTAAGGTGGTGTCAACATCCGGACCAAACAGACTATCAGGATTGACCGGCTGATTCAGAATTGTCGTCTGAATATCCTGCTTGAACCCTGAGATGCGGAGCCAGGCTTGTCTTCTCAGCATAACGCTAGTGTTGATAGCCCTAGCAGCTGTGTCCGCAGCGTCAAGTGCACACTTGATGGCTGCGTTTGATATTAGCTTCCCTTCCTCAATAAGCATCTTGGTGCCTTCTTGGAACTGTGGGGGCAGGTGTTGTATAATTTGTTCTAGGGTGTCGTAGTGCGCCCTATCATAACGCGCCAGGAGCGCCTGTGTATTTGCGATGCGCCAAAAGTTTGCCGCCTGTGCAGCCACTCTTTTGCCTCCTGCCTCAAGCACTTTGGACTCCTTGTCCGGGGGAGGAGCTTCACCCGTTGTCTGGGAGTTGGCACGTTTCCTGGCATTGGCAACCACAAGAGAGTCCAGTGGCAACTGTCCCCGGATGTAGACGGGGTCCGCAGGAGCAGGCCTGTACTTCTTCTCAATGCGAGGGTTGACCACTCTAGCCCTCGTAGGCTCCTTAAAAATGTCTCCAGCATGTTTGAGAACACCTTTCAGCATAGGAAGTGTTTTTACTGTCCTCTCAGATATGGCAAAGGTGTCAAAAAGGAAGTCTTCCTCAACCGGGTCGGCATGCATGTCCACATCATGATTGGCCGCCGCCCGTTCAATTAGTGCATGAAATCCTGCTGAGTCCTCAGTCGGGGATGCACGGGCATTAAAGGTCTGCGGGTCTTGGCCCGCCCCCTGGGTGTTTTGGTCACCAGAGTCGTCGTATGAATCTGGTTGTACATCAGGGTCATCGATGGGGAAATTGTACTGTTCATCCTCATCATCTTCCTCACCCACAGAGTGTTCTGGGGAGGGAGTAGGGCTCCGTCTTGGAGGAGGCTGAATCGGCTCCGTGAGGCCTACGGCGTCAAGGGGCACCCTCTTCTTCTTCAACGGGATGACGTAGGGGTCCACCGGCTCCGAAGTGATCTTCCGTTTATAGAGGGTCAGCTTGCCGGTGGCAGCATCTATGAAATGCTCTGAATCGTCCACCGATTCGAGTACACGACGTGGAAGAGGGTCTGGCAGTGAGGAAACCTGCTTCGGAGCCGATTTCGTCGAAAACGCTTTCGGCGCCTCCTTAGGTGGCAAGAGAAAAAGGAGTTTCCCCGAAGGCTTAGCCGGAGCGTCCTTTTGCGGCTGCGGTGATGGCATCGGAGCCGATGGAGCAAGGGCTTTCTCCCTGATTCTCTGCAGTGACTCCGCAATAGGGGACGGTACACTGCCAGTTGGTTTTGTCGCCGACAAGGATGCTTTGAGCGGTCCCTCGGATCCGACGCCCTCGCGGGCCTTGTGCGGTTTGGGCGCGGAAACCTTCTTCGGGTCCACCGAATCTTGAGGCCGGGGCGCCGACTTCTTGGGCGTAGCCTCTTTGGAGCCGACCTTGGCGGGCTTGGACGGCGCCGGAGCCGTTGATCCGAGCCGACTATCTTTCTTGGGGGCCCCTTCATCGGGCGTCGGCTTCGATTTCGGAGCGTCGGAATCGACCGACTTCCTCGGCTTCTGCGGACCGGAGGTCGACGGAGCCGACGGGGTGACGGGCACCGACTTCTTCACAGGCACGGCAGCCATCTTAGGAACACTCGAGTCCTTTGGTTTCAGTTTCGATTTCGGGTCGGCCATTTTAGGTGTTGACGACCCCGACGGTTTCAGTTTCGGTTTCGAAACATCGTGCCCAGCAAGTGAGTCCGAAGCCGGGCCTGAAGGCGGGGCTGTGGCTTGCGGCAACGGGTCCAGGGTAAGGCCGACAGGCGATCCCGTGTCCCGGTCGTCCTCGAAACTTTCGGGGCAGAGCTCGTCCGCAGAGCTGTCCGCCGCGGCCCCATAAATTTCATCGTCGTCTCCTACCTCTTCGACGTACTCGAGGACCGGACCCGCGACTCCGTCGTCGTCACCCGGATCCGCCTCGACCTCCGACTGTGAGGGGGAGATTTGTAGAAGGTGACCCTGGACCTCTTCTTCCGGGTCGCCGAAGATGTTCTCCGGATCCGGGGCCGCTTGCCTAGCTTCCAAGCGCACCGCGCGCCGAAGCTTGAGAGTTTTCTTGGAGCGGAACTGTGCACAGGCCTTGCACTTGCCGTCGTCGTGGTCCGGTGAAAGGCACTTGTTACACACAGGGTGTAGATCGATGTGTGGGTACTTAGACCCACAGAGCGGGCAGTACTTGAACGGGCTCCGCTCCATGTCCGTAAAGGCTTGCTGTCGTGTCGCGATGAGAAGGCCTCAAAGTTTAGAAAGCGAAGAAAACTCCGCTTATTCCGGCTTCAAGAGACGGAAGACTCGAGACCGAGCGCAGACAATACCGACGCAAGAAAATCGAGGCCTTTTGGCCGGTAAAAGATAGTTTTACTTGGTTCCGACAGTAAGACGTCGAAACCACATCCGAACCCAATGGCGGAAAAAAACAATCTGGGGATGGAGCCGATGCCCATGCGCACTGTAGTCCAGGGGAGGAGCCACCTATCTCAGGATACTTCGAAGACTCTTCCAGGACAACAATGTGCAATCATCCGAGCCCAACACTAGGCGGCGATCTAATGCTAAGATATGAATTTAGCAGCCCACATGCCTCGAACACACTGTTAAATCCCAGGACAGGTGAACAGATAAGATTAACGCAAAGCACGTATTGCAATTCCCATAACGTCGTCTACATGATTAAATGCCCCTGTGGACTACTGTACGTCGGCAAAACCGAGAGGAAAATGAAAATTTGTTTAACAGAGAATAAAAGTAAAAATCAGAAACAAAAACATTAACTCTACTCTAGCAATACACTGGGAACAAAGCCAACACACCTTTGCACAAATACAATTTCAAATAATTGAACAAGTACCTATCCAGCAAGGTATTGACAATTCCAAGAAACTCCTGCAGAGAGAAGCATTCTGGATAAAAAGATTACATACTCTAGCACCGCAAGGTCTTAACGATAAATTTGAAATGACATTCTTCCCGAGGGGTCAATTTACTTTTTAGAGAGATCGTGCATACACTTGTTTAGCACAACCATGTACTGAGATGGGTGGAGCATTTAATATCTTTTTTTAGCTATAAGATCATGAATTAAGTGGTTATTTCATGTATAATGTGAACTGGGTCCTTATGACAACTAAAATATGATGTCATTTCAATGTGTATTTGTAGACACCAACATGCAATTACAACGATATTGCTCAGGTTAACAGCATTGAATATTTGTAGACAACTCACACCATGGTTTGACTACTCTAAGATGGCGCCTATACTTCCATGACTAGACGTTTTTTTGAATCTGCACATTGTTTTCGGCATGCCTTTGACTGACAACAATATGCAATGGACGGTGACCAGCAGGACTGTATTAGCATACATCGACTGATTCACTTGAATAGTTTGATTTAAACATGAACTCTCTACAATTCATTTGGTACCGGTTATGATGTATTTTAATATGGCGGGAGCCCGCAGGTCGTGCGCATTATCGCGAGATCTCGGCGGGATAATAATTGTAGAGTTGGGTGCATGGCGAAGTTATTTAGCTTCGGAGCGGGATGTTGTAATAACAAGCATCAGCGGAGGTAAGAGAGACTCCGTCTACTGGATATACTCATACTTTTTACTGGTTGCGGAGACATTGTTTACTAATAGGTGATACTATGTTTCAGCAGCCACCACAGGAAGGATCGTTGACTGTACCTCCAGTGTCTGATTAAGAGGTGTTTCCGAGGCATTAAAGGTATGCGGCATAAGTTGATTGCGGGCATGTTTGATTAACGTTCTGTTTGGTGAAGTCAGTATATTAATTTGGCTCTTGTTATCACAGAGCTGTTCTCTTGGCGGACAACTCGAGGCAATCTTTTGTTCTTCTGAATGATTAAATTGATGTGAGTAACGTTGTTACCGCTGTTTCTCGGGAGAACACTCTGGTGAATATGTATCTTGAAGGTTTATATGGTTTTGTGGCACTAGCTTTTTTTGCACATCTATGTGACGGAGAGTTTCACCATAAACTATTGGGACAGCTTTGAAAGTTTTTTTGGCCGACCCACTTTGCGCATCACATGATGGTTGTTTTTCTGTTAACAGATTGGCCCCCTATGCACAATTATTTCAGCAGTGACAAGATACATATCGTTCCTAAATAGGTCACTGTTTATGATGATACAGTTTAAGCAGCCGGAATATTTATTTTTGTTCTTTTACAGAACATTTCTTTTAGTTCATTTCCATTCTATATCCCCTTGTTCCTTTTCTACATTCACTCACTATTAGGATAATAGTCTGTCTTCACTTTAACTGCACGACAACGAGCACCAGCGTTTTACTTCAGCACACCCACAATGCTAGATGCATGATTAGATACTGCGTTTTGTGTCTGGTCGGGAGCTTTTCATACAGGCAGGTCTTCACACCAGCGTGTTCTCGGATTTTCTCCTGAACGGGTAAGCTACTCAACTAACATCAACACCAAATATGTATTGTTTCCAACTTGGAGGCTGAACTACCTGTTCACCGCTAGCACTGGCACTTTGTTATCATAGGAAGCCACGCAGGATATTTCTAGTGGCAAAACTCAGTGTGAGGCATTTCAATTTTTGTGCACAGTTTGAAGTTGATATTCTGGATAAATTCTGGTATTCTTGGTAAGTCAAGCATGGGTCAGTTTGCTAAATCATTCACTCAGTTACGGTTATCTACGGACTTATGCCCACGTTCTCCTTTAGATTCAGAGTTCGACATTGTTTTCACAATACTGCTATTGATATTCAGTTGTTTTTGAGGTACGGGAAACACCGTCGGAACACTAACTCATTTTCATGTATAGCACGGGTACTTATGTCAGGCAGACTATTGCCTTGTTGATATACAAGCACAGGTTCGATCGGGTGTTTGGCAGGTGTGTGATGGGGGATGTAGTTCTCCAACTGAGCAATTTTGCTAATTGGTTCTAATCGCTTATGAGTTCATGTCTCTGCCTAGGTTTTTGCTCCAATTGAGGAGTCATTGAATGTACTTGACTGATAATTCGATAGTTTAGAAATTTCTGATTGTACATTGCGTGTTTTTTCATTTATTATAGTGACCCCTGAAGAGGGATCCATGTGACCTGAAATGCATTGGGTATTTTTAAAGAGGAAATTGTGAAATCTCGAATTTGCTTTTATGCCTCGAACGTGACCACATAACATTTATGTACAATTTCAAGAAACAAAGTTAAACCAATCGCTGTAAGAGATCTTCATTCTCCTTCAATTATTGTTTGAAAAATGTTTGTTCAATTAACTGGTATAATATGCTAATGTTTATTGACGTGAATATTCTATTACATCAATCAGCATAAGGCATTGAAGAATTGTTTATTGTGCAGCCTTAGAGCAGGACACGCGCTTAGCGTCCAGCACATTAGTTCTGGTTTTCTTTGGTATTACACAGGTCAGGGCCAGGGTTGAGCCCCGTGAGCAAGTAATTTGTTTGAAACCCACTTTAGCCTCAAAGTTTCCTTCCTGTACTGTGATTTACAAATTTGTGGGTGCATTACTAACAAGCCCTTATTTTTTAACACAGGGATGTGTGTCATGTCGACTTCCCTTTTCTCTGCACCAAAACACACAGCCTGCAAAGGCAGTGTTGTCTGTGTGTTAAGGTACAGGGCCTCTAATGGTGGCACAATATGTGCTACAGTCCATAGGGGCCTTTTCTGGTCAGATTGCCCTAGGTACCCATGGTACCTTTTACAAGGGACTTGCATGTGGCCAGAGGTTTGCGACAGTACAGTTTTAGGAAAAGAACATAGGCCCTTGGTACCTGGTTGGCAGGAACCTAGGGCAAACGTATAGTTTCTTACCTGTAGGTGTAGTTTTGCAGCGTGAAGACTTTCTGGATTCACTATGCTGTGCATTATTCGGCCATCTAATGGTTGGGTCCGGAATTGAAGTATTTCCTACCTTTGGTAGCCATCTTGGGATTCTTTTTTCTTGTCTTGTGTTACTTTTGTTTCTCCTTTAATCTTGTAAAGCCTGAGACCGTTTTAATCCCTTACCTCCTGGCTAGTCTTTCTGGCGGAGGAGGGTGGGTTCGCTATTGAATCCAGAATGTCTTCAAGCTGCAAAATTACACAGACAGGTAAGAAACTATACATTTTGCAGCGTGAATCTGTCTGGATTCACTATGCTGTGCATTGACTTTGTAGCGGTTTGTCCTTATTGTGGTGGCTGGGTGGAAGATGAGCTCTGGTTACTGAATATGTGTTGTAAGACCTTCTGTCCCACTTGCGCTTCCTTGTTCATTTGGATGTCTACACAGTAGTGCTTAGTGAACGTGTGCACTGAAGTCCATGTTGCAGCTTGGCAAATGTCTTGAATTGGTGTGTTCGCAAGAAACGCAACTGTATCTCCTTTACTTCCTTGTTGAGGGAGCATGAGCTGCTCCTTGTAACAGTTGTCATGCTTGTTTGGGGCAGAGCTTTATGGTTTGTGCAATCCACCGTGCAATGGTATTTTTGGTAACTGGTCGTCCCAAAAAACTGCTGGCAAAGGAAACAAAGAACTGCTTTGTCTTTCTGCACTCCTTTGTCCTTTCTATATAGTGAATTACTGCCCTCCTGGAGTCCAGTGCGTGTAGCACTCTTTTTGTGGTTGTGGCTGTTTTTTGGAAAAAACTAGGTATTTGGATTGTTTGATTGATGTGGAACCGTGACACCATGTGAAAAGGTGCAGGAGGACGAGAGCCTCACCTATATCAACCGCGTTGTTTCCACACGACAACCTGGGGCCCAAGGAGTTACCCTTAAACCCTCCCTCATCTCTACAGGAAGCTGAGGAGAAGGAAGGGCAGGCTAACCAATGGGAGAGGAGGAGCTCACCGGAGGAGGCAGGACAACACACTTTATGGGAGTGGACTGAGAAGACAGGGAGCAAGAACCCGGAAGACGCCGCGAAGGGGGAGACGACATATCAACAGGTCGAGGAGAAGCTCCAAAGGATGACGACGGAAGACGACGCTGACGGGGAGGACGTGGAGAACTGGTCCGAGGACTGGTAGACGCCCCCAGAGGTTGCTGAAAGGCCGCCGCAACTCTGGAGAGTTGCGGCAGACGCGGTGAGTGCCTTGCCGGGGCACAATATTTGTTTACTTCGTGTGCACTGCCTCTGATAGGCCCGTAGCTCCTAGCACCAAACCCAATTCCCTTGCCTTCACATTTTTGTAGGAACGTATACGCTGTGGCATTTTCTGTTGAAACTTAGTATATGCTGTGGTATTTTCTGTTGAAACTTAAGAGGCATCTCTTGAAGAGACCACATACGGCGGTCCTAGAAACGGGAAATCCAAGTAGGACTGAGCCGCCCCTATTCCTTTCTAGTGTAAAATAACTATTTCCCAGCTGAGGAGAAACCAAGTCAAGGAGAAGTTACAGGCATCTTTCCTTTGTTGTCATTTTCTTAATTTCTCTTTTACAATCTGAAATACTTCGGGTGTGGTGACGGTAAAACTAATTGAACCTGACAGTCCACTGACCGCTATTTCCTTTTTTTTTTTTTAGCCTTCAGCCTTCCGGGGCGGCCATCCCCAAACCTGGACCAAGAAAGGAGAGAAAAGCGACTGGGAAAGGTGATCCATCCCACAACCACCTGACAATCCATCACAGTCACCTGACCAACCACCGGAACCTTCATCCCAACCACCATATCTTCTGTTCTGTACTTTCAATAAATCACCATTCAACCCCCAATCAAGCCTCCTAGTTTCCATTTCCGCCCATCCCTCCGACACACTACTTTTGGCAAGAAGTGTGTGTCTGTTCTCATTACAATACTGTCATTGTGTATTTGCAGGTAGGGCACTTGAAGTGTTAGCGCTTGCAATTCACTTACTCTTCGTAGTGATGTGATAACCGCTAAGAAGGCGGTCTTTAGCGTGAGCAAGTGCAGTGTAGTCCTGTGAATAGGCTCAAATGGTGCCTTATTCAATTGAGTTAGCACTACGTTGCGGTTCCATGCTGGTGCCAGCATCCTGTTTGGAGGTGCAATTCTCTTTGCTCCTTCTAGAAATCTTTTTACTACTTGTGAGGTGAAGAGACTTTTCTCTGTTTCTCCTCTTCTGTAAGCCACTTCGCCGCTAAGTGCACCCTTAGGGATGTGTAGCTTAGTGTACGTTGTAGTAGATGTGTTAAGTATTTTAGTACTGTTGATTCCCTTGTGATTATCCTTTGCAGTTTCTACCTAATGCACCATTTGGAGAATCTTTTCCACTTTGCTACGTAGCACTGTAAGTCTTCTCGCCTCCCTGAGCACTGCCATTGTGCTTGCCGGTAGTTTGAGGTGTGCAAATTCTAGGTCTTCAGGAGCCATGCAGCTAAGCTGAGGCACCCTTCCATTCTGCATAGTTAACAGGTCCCTTCTTCTTGGGAATCTGTGTGCTGGTGCTTGCACCATTTCCACTATTTGTGAGAACCAGGACTGTCTGGCCCACTGAGGTGCTATTAGTATTAGCAACATGTTGCTGATCCTGCATTCGCCGAGTACCCTGTGTATCAGTGGTATCAGGAGAAAAGGTATGCAAATGTCTTTAACCAACTTATCCATAGCGCGCTCCCTTGTGATTGATGGTCTGGTGATCTGGATGTGAAGTGTTGGCATTTTGCATTTTGGTGTGTTGCAAATAGGTCTATTTGCGGTGTCCTCCACTTCCGGAATACTTTTTGTATTTCTTGTTGGTTGATCTCCCATTTGTGGGATGCTGACGTCTGCTACCACATTGTCCTTCCCTGGGAGATGTACTACTAGTAGGTCGATGTGAGAAGTTGGCCTGATGTGCAGTGCTCACTATTCTAGTGATCACTATATATCAGTCCAAACAACCCTTATTGATGATTGGTTGTAAGTCAACCTTATAGACCAGCTATCCTAGTAGCATGGATACGAGCAGTCTAAGGCTAAGACTCTAGAGGGCGTGTTAAGCCAGCTGTTTTACCATCACATTACCCCTTGAACATCCAGTGAAAGGACACCACACAAGTGTTATGAAAATAAACAGTGTATTTATTAGAATCACAACAGCCCTGTACTCTTTATGAGGACAGGGTGCTAGGCACACAACAAAACTCTTACGAAAATACTTAAGTTAGCACGGTATACACAAATGCCCGAGGGGCACGAAAAACCATATACTCTGAAAGCGGAATGCGAAATTACTAGCAGGTAAGTACAGTACTAATAGGCTTTGGAATCGCTAGGACTTGACTAGGGAATCGTTAGATTACTTCTAGGAGGCCCAGGGGACTCGGGTGCAGAGTGTGCACTCTCACGCGGGATGCGGGACAAAGTCTATGGAAGCTAGTAAAGTTAAAGTTAGTGTTTACGGGCGAACCCGACCTGGTAGGAAGAAAACGACAGTGGATCCTGACCCTTGGATAGTAAGGCTATGCTGGGGCACCGAAATGCCGAAGTTACCTAGCCCAGGGGCTGCAGCTGCATAGGTCTCAAAAGACGTCGGGAATCCTCGTAGACGAACCAGGAGCCTGGAAGAAAGATGCTGGCAGGCGACCAGTGAAGAGAGTTCGAGTTGATCCAAGCCTGGATCTGGAAGATGGATGACACCTGAAAGCAGAGGGGACCAAGTTCATGACTACTAGCCAGTAGTCAGTGGGCACCAGGAGGGCACTGGATGGTAGTCACCTCGACTAGGTGAGTGGGCGACGCTGGCTCTGCAGATCTCACGGACCAGGAGGCGTTGTCGGCGACCAGGATGGAGAGGCGAGCTGTCCCACGATGGATGAAGCTGTCGGCGTCGAAGTTACCCAGGATTGGGCAACAAGCCTTGGCTAATTCAAGCCCACGCGGTGGACTCAAAATGGCGTCTTGAGTGGACCAGGAGGGTCCGGGGTGCTCCTCTTCGGGAAGGGAGCAAGGGCCAGTCTGGAGCAACCAGACCAGCAGCAGTGATGTCGTCGGGCGTCGTTCAGAAGGCCACAAGCCAGCGGGCTAGTAGCCAAACAACGCGGTGAGCAGCAGAAAGCAGAAGGGCCCCACGCCGATCGTGGAGATGCTGGGGGGCTGCTCTTCGGTGCTGGAGCTGCTCAGGGTCGGGGCTTCTCGGACCCCAAAGCACTCACCAGGAAATTACTCGGCGGGCTTGCTGTGCAGAAGTCGTGCAGTCTTGAAGATGGCCGGTCTCTCGAGGTCTCGTCGCACCCACGGTTCTCAGCTTGGCTGTAGTGGTGGGTAGAGGTCAGAGGTGCCAGGGAAGCCGGTTCTCGTCGAGCTGGGCAGTCAGATTCCGGAGGAAGGACGTGCAGCAGACCGCAGTGTTCTTGATGGTGCCTGCGGATGCAGGGTGACTACTCCTTAGCCACAAGGGAGAAATCTTAGGAAGAAGTCTTGAGTTCCTTTCGTAGAAAGTAGTTTCAGGATTCAAAGATTATCTGTTTTGGAAGGGGGCCAGTCCCTACCTTTATCTGGGAAAAGGGGGCTGGCACGCGACTAGGTCCTGCCCTATGGGTGGGACCAGGAGGGGGGTGGTTACACCCACTTCCTTGGCGGGCTTTTCCCCAGCACAGGGTCTGGAGTGTCCCTGGAACTGGTTCAAGCCAGCCTATGCACAGTGAGCACCGGGGTGCCACGTGCAGTCACCTTCCTCTGAAGCCCTGCCTACCTACAATACACAAAATCCTGCCTGGGACGGTGCTGGCACCGCCCCTGGCAGGAAACCCTTTGTCCTTATCTCCTGCTCTGGGAGGACTCCCAGCAGCAGGAGGGCAGACTTGTGTCTCGGTGGCAGCATCCATTTTGTGGATGCTAAGGCTCTGTCTGACTTTAACCGGGGTTAGGGGTTACATACATGCCGTGTCCCTCTAGAAGGGTGGAATGCTAACCCCGTCGCCAGAATTGGCAAGGGGTTGGTATTCCAATTCGTATGACACCTTACTCGACATGTTTTGATAAAGCGATAACAGAGTTGGCATATAACCGCGAGGATTATAATGCACTTAAGAGTATATGGTATGCGATATCATGGAAACGGCTAAGGGATAGATCCCGAAAGCCGCAGACAGGCTCAGCTCATGCCAGAGCACCATCTCACACGATTCCAAGCACTCTGCCTTCAGGATTGTTAAGGCCTGCCATAGGAGTGACTGATAGGAGATCTGTGTGTCCATTTTAGGGTTAGATATAGGCATACTATATCTAAAGCAAAGGGTGAGTACACCACCTTGCCCCAGCTGTCGTGCAGCCAGTTGTGTCAGTTTAGTTAGTCAGTCCAGGGGTGGCACAATACATGCTTCAGCCCCTGGGAGACTTCTGGGTGCACCTCAGCCCTGGGTACAGGGACTTGGAGAGGGCCCAGGGCCAATTCAGTACCTGAGTACAATTTGGATAGAGAGAACAGCTAGGCTGTGGGTCTGATTAGCAGGCCCACAGCCAGGGAAAGTCGTAAACCAGTGCAGCAAAAAGCAAAAATCTGGGTGATCATAGGATTGCAGACCCTACTCTCCTACATGACCCCCCCCCCCCAAACTTTGGGACAATATACTAACCTTGACCAGGTGAGTCTTCTTGCTCTAAGTGGAAATACCTGGAGAGCCCATCAGCATTGCTGTGATCAGTACCAGGTCTATGCTCCACTGTAAAATCCATCCCCTGTAGGGAAATGGACCACCTAAGCAGTTTGGGGTTTTCACCCTTCATCTGATTTAGCCACAAGAGGGGCTTATGGTCTGTCTGAATGGTGAAGTGAGTGCCAAACAAGTAGGCCCTCAGCTTCTTCAGGGCCCAGACCACAGCAAAGGCCTCCCTCTCAATAGCTGACCAATTTTTCTCTCTGGGTGTCAACCTCCTACTAATGAAAGCAATAGGCTGATCATTACCATCAAAATTCAGTTGAGACAGAACAGCCCCCACACCCAACTCAGAAGCATCTGTTTGGACAATGAATGGCTTGGAGTAATCTGGACTCTTTAGGATAGGTGCTGTGCACATGGCCTGCTTTAGGTCATTGAATGCTTTCTGACAGCTTGCTGTCCACTGAACTTTCTTTGGCATCTTTCTGCTTGTCAGGTCATTAAGAGGGGTCACTATGGACCCATAATTTCTGACAAACTTCCTATAGTACCCAGTCAGGCCCAAGAAAGCTCGAACTTGAGTCTGGGTGATTGGAGGAGTCCAGTCCTTGATGGCCTGTATCTTACTCTCCAGTGGCTGAACCTGGCCTCCACCCACAAGGTGGCCCAGGTATACAACCTGTGTCTGCCCTATCTGGCACTTTGTGGCCTTGATAGTGAGGCCTGCCTTTTGCAGAGCCTCTAACACTTTCCTCAGGTGGACCAGGTGATTCTCCCAGGTGGAGCTAAAGACAGCAATATCATCAAGATATGCTGCACAGAAGTCATCCAGCCCAGTGAGGACTTGATTCACCAACCTTTGGAAGGTGGCAGGTGCATTTTTCAAACCAAAGGGCATTACCACAAACTGATAATGCCCACCAGGGGTAGAAAATGCTGTCTTGGGTTTGGCTTCCTCAGCTAACCTGATCTGCCAATACCCAGCTGTCAAATCAAATGTACTTAAGAATTTGGCAGAAGCCAATTTATCTATAAGTTCATCTGCTCTTGGAATTGGGTGGGCATCAGTCTTAGTGACTGCATTGAGGCCTCTGTAGTCTACGCAAAACCTCATCTCTCTCTTACCACCCTGGGTGTGAGGCTTTGGCACTAGAACTACTGGGCTAGCCCAAGGGCTATCTGAGGGCTCAATGACTCCCCGCTCCAACATTTTCTGCACTTCTGTTTTGATGCAGTCTCTAACATGATCAGGCTGTCTGTAGATTTTACTCTTGACAGGCAGACTGTCCCCAGTGTCAACATCATGGGTACACCAATCAGTTTGGCTGGGTGTCAGAGAGAACATATGTCTGAAGGATTGCAGAACTTGCCTGCAATCCTGTTGCTGATGTTCAGTGAGGCTGCCACAAAAGACAACACCATCAACTGATCCATCATCAGGGTTCTGAGTGAGCAGGTCTGGGAGAGGGTCACTCTCTTCCTCCTGTCCCTCATCTGTGGCCATGAGCAAGCTCATGTCCTTCCTGTCAACATATGCCTTGAGCCTGTTAACATGGAGCACTCTGAGAGGGCTCCTGGGAGTTCCAAGGTCCACCAAATAGGTAACCTCTCCCTTTTGCTCAATGATGGTGTGGGGCCCAGACCATTTGTCTTTCAGAGCTGCTGGGGCCACTGGCTCCAGCACCCACACCTTCTGTCCTGGCTGGTACACAGTCAGAACAGCCTTTTGGTCATGCCAAGCTTTCTGAAGTTCTTGGCTGGCCTCAAGGTTTTTAGATGCCTTTTCCATATACTCAGCCATCCTGGAGCGGAGACCAAGTACATAGTCCACTATGTTGGTTGCAGGCTTTTTGAGAGGTCTCTCCCATCCTTCCTTCACCAAACACAGGGGTCCTCTCACAGGATGCCCATACAGAAGCTCAAAAGGGCTGTAGCCAACCCCCTTCTGTGGGACCTCTCTGTAAGCAAAGAAGAGGCAGGGGATCAGGACATCCCATCTTCTCCTAAGAGTTTCAGGTAGTCCATGAATCATCCCTTTCAGGGTCCTGTTGAATCTCTCAACAAGCCCATTGCATTGTGGGTGGTAGGGTGTGGTGAACTTGTAGTTCACACCACACTCCTTCCACATTGCAGTCAGATATCCTGACATGAAGTTTGTACCTCTGTCAGAAACGACCTCCTTAGGGAAACCCACTCTGGAGAACACTCCAACTAGGGCTCTTGCCACTACAGGTGCTGTAGTGGTCCTAAGGGGAATAGCTTCAGGATACCTGGTGGCATGATCCACCACCACCAGTATAAACTTGTGCCCTGATGCTGTCTGGGGTTCCATTGGACCAACAATGTCAATCCCCACTCTTTCAAAGGGAACCCCCACCACAGGTAGTGGTATGAGGGGGGCCTGTGTTGTGCCACCTGACTTACCACTGGCTTGGCAAGTGACACAGGAGCGACAAAACTCCTTGGTATTCTCATTCATGTGGGGCCAGTGAAAGTGTGAGACAAGCCTGTCCCAAGTCTTTGTCTGACCTAAATGACCTGCAAGGGGAATCTCATGGGCCAAGGTGAGAAGGAAACCTCTCAGAGACAAGGGGATGACCAGCCTCCTGGTTGCACCAGGCTTGGGGTCTCTTGACTCAGAGTACAGGAGTCCATCTTCCCAGTATACCCTGTGGGCACCTGTGGCATTCCCTGCAGCCTCAGTAGCAGCCTGCTGTCTGAGGGGTTCAAGGGAAGGGCAGTTTAACTGTTCCTTCCCCAGGTCTGCTCTGGAGGGTCCCCCTGAGCCCAGAAACTCAACTTGATCAAGTTCAAGCTCTTTAGGCTCAGTTTCCCTCAGTTCTCTTAGATCAGCCTCCTCAGAGACTTGATCCTCAACCTGGGGCAAGGGGGAAGGCAAAGCCTTAACCCTACTGCTCTTCTTGGGAGGTGTCTGGTCCATAATTTCAGGATCCAGCACCTGTTCAGTGGGGCATCTTCTGGCCTGTGCCCTAGTCACAGCAAGCACATGTGCTGGCAAGCCTAACATTTCCATGTGAGTCCTCTGCTCCACTTCTGACCATTGTGATGACTCCAAATCATTGCCCAACAAACAATCAACTGGGAGGTCTGAACTGACTACAACTTTCTTTTGTCCCTTCACTCCACCCCAGGAGAAAGCCACAATTGCCACACTATGACTAGTAGTGACATTGCTGGCATTGGTCACCAGGAAATCAGTACCTGGCATGATCTGTCCAGGGTCCACAAAGTTAGGTGTCACCATGGTGACACTGGCACAAGTGTCCCTATAGGCCTGAGCCATTTTGCCATTAATCAAAGGTGTCTGCCTGTATTTGCCCAAAGTATTGGGACTTATCTCAGGGGACATATCTATATCCCCTTTACAGACAAGGACAGCCTGAGTGAGTGTGCCAACTAAGTTGTCAGACCCCTCAGGACCCAAGGTTAACCCAACTAATGCCTTGGGAGGTACACTACCACTACTGACTGTACTAGGGGGTGCAGTTGCCTTAGGGGCTGTAGTGGCAGGAGTTTGTCCTCCTCTTTTGGTGCACTCACTAAACCAGTGAGATTTACTTTTGCAGTACTGGCACCACCTTTTGGACT
Organism: Lissotriton helveticus; assembly: GCF_964261635.1. Lineage (NCBI taxonomy): Eukaryota > Metazoa > Chordata > Amphibia > Caudata > Salamandridae > Lissotriton > Lissotriton helveticus. The sequence goes on along the minus strand of NC_136059.1, from coordinate 520,849,234 downwards.
GGCCTTCTTGAGTCTTCTTCTTCTGGGAAGCCTGACCCCCACCCTCTTTGGTTTGTTGGGGACCTGGTGAAGACTTCTGGTCATTTTGTTCATTCTTAACATTACCCTTCTGGTCTGCTTTCTTCTGACCACCCTGGTTCTGGTTCTGGTTCTGTTTGATCCTTGTCCTGACCCATTTGTCTGCCTTCTTTCCCAATTCTTGGGGAGAGATCAGATCTGAATCAACAAGGTGCTGGTGCAACAACTGGTTCTGACAATTGTTTAAAATGTGTTCTCTCATCATTAGATTATACAATCCTGTGTAATCTGTAACCTTGCTACCCAGCAACCAGCCCTCCAAAGCCTTAGTGGCACAATCCACAAAGTCAGACCAGTCCTGAGACTGTGTTTTCTGGGTGTCTCTGAACAGCAACCTGTACTGCTCAGTGGTTAAACCAAACCCATCAACCAGTGTATTCTTCAGGACCTGGTAATTGTTAGCATCCTCCACTCTTTTAGTGAGGAGCTTATCTCTACCTTTACCATCAAAGGAGAGCCACAGTATAGCTGCCCACTGACTCTGGGGAATGCACTGCACAGTGCAGGCCCTCTCCAGAGCAGCCATCCATTTCTGGATATCATCCCCTTGCTTAAACGGGGGCACTATTTTATTTAGGTGTTTAGTATCTAAACCCTTCTCTCTATCTCTTGGGAGATTGCTGCCACCAGTGGGAGCTAGCCCACTCATCTGCTGCTCTCTAGCAAAGGCAAGCTTCTCTTTGGCCAGGGCAAGGTCTTCCCTTTCAATCCTCAGTTCAGCTTGTCTCATCCTAGCTTCATGCTCCATTCTCTGAGGGGAAGTAAATCTCCTCTGTGGAGGATTCCTTCTCCTCTGGGAAGAGGCATTAAAGTGCAGAGATCTATTGGAGTCCCTAGAAAGAGATCTCTCTCTCCTAACTCCAAGGTTAGGCCCACTTAGGGTTAGTACTGGGGGTCCCCCAGATCCTAGCCCAAGTAAGTCTAAGTTGGCCCTGGTTAGCCTTCTGACTACCTCAAGACCTTTGTCTACCTCATCCCCAGAGAGTTCCTCTTGATCCTCCTCCTCAACTGCAGTAGCAGTGTTGGGGAGGTCTGGATCCCCAGAGGTTCCCTCTAAGGCTGGCATATTCTCATGTAACTGAGAAATCTTTCTGGCATCATATGTCTCTAAGAGACCTATCAGAAAGGGAGTGGTGGGGTTAGACCCCTGCTTCAGTTTCCTGGAGACACAGATCTGTCTCATCTCCTGGAAACTGAGAGCTGCATATCTGGACGTGCCCTGTGGAGGGTCAACATTTACCAGGGGAGTCTCAGTGGACTCTCCATGGTTAGACATGCTTTTCTAGTGAGGTGTAAGTGGTGCACTTACCTACACTATATGTTTGCCTACTGATCCCTTGCTAGAGTTGTAGTTTAGGGTGTGCTAGGCCCTAGGAGCTACAACAGCTGGTTCAGTAGAACTCAGAGTATTCTAAGCTAAGTTATATGTACCTTTAGTACTTATGTGATCTTTCACAAGATATTCTTAGGATATGTGTGGTAAAACAACAGCAAGCTCAAATCCCAACCGCTGCTCACCAATGTGAGAAGTTGGCCTGATGTGCTCGTGATCACTATATATCAGTCCAAACAACCCTTATTGATGATTGGTTGTAAGTCAACCTTATAGACCAGCTATCCTAGTAGCATGGATACGAGCAGTCTAAGGCTAAGACTCTAGAGGGCGTGTTAAGCCAGCTGTTTTACCATCACATTACCCCTTGAACATCCAGTGAAAGGACACCACACAAGTGTTATGAAAATAAACAGTGTATTTATTAGAATCACAACAGCCCTGTACTCTTTATGAGGACAGGGTGCTAGGCACACAACAAAACTCTTACGAAAATACTTAAGTTAGCACGGTATACACAAATGCCCGAGGGGCACGAAAAACCATATACTCTGAAAGTGGAATGCGAAATTACTAGCAGGTAAGTACAGTACTAATAGGCTTTGGAATCGCTAGGACTTGACTAGGGAATCGTTAGATTACTTCTAGGAGGCCCAGGGGTGTGCACTCTCACGCGGGATGCGGGACAAAGTCTATGGAAGCTAGTAAAGTTAAAGTTAGTGTTTACGGGCGAACCCGACCTGGTAGGAAGAAAACGACAGTGGATCCTGACCCTTGGATAGTGAGGCTATGCTGGGGCACCGAAATGCCGAAGTTACCTAGCCCAGGGGCTGCAGCTGCATAGGTCTCAAAAGACGTCGGGAATCCTCGTAGACGAACCAGGAGCCTGGAAGAAAGATGCTGGCAGGCGACCAGTGAAGAGAGTTCGAGTTGATCCAAGCCTGGATCTGGAAGATGGATGACACCTGAAAGCAGAGGGGACCAAGTTCATGACTACTAGCCAGTAGTCAGTGGGCACCAGGAGGGCACCGGATGGTAGTCACCTCGACTAGGTGAGTGGGCGACGCTGGCTCTGCAGATCTCACGGACCAGGAGGCGTTGTCGGCGACCAGGATGGAGAGGCGAGCTGTCCCACGATGGATGAAGCTGTCGGCGTCGAAGTTACCCAGGATTGGGCAACAAGCCTTGGCTAATTCAAGCCCACGCGGTGGACTCAAAATGGCGTCTTGAGTGGACCAGGAGGGTCCGGGGTGCTCCTCTTCGGGAAGGGAGCAAGGGCCAGTCTGGAGCAACCAAACCAGCAGCAGTGATGTCGTCGGGCGTCGTTCAGAAGGCCACAAGCCAGCGGGCTAGTAGCCAAACAACGCGGTGAGCAGCAGAAAGCAGAAGGGCCCCACGCCGATCGTGGAGATGCTGGGGGGCTGCTCTTCGGTGCTGGAGCTGCTCAGGGTCGGGGCTTCTCGGACCACAAAGCACTCACCAGGAAATTACTCGGCGGGCTTGCTGTGCAGAAGTCGTGCAGTCTTGAAGATGGCCGGTCCCTCGAGGTCTTGTCGTACCCACGGTTCTCAGCTTGGCTGTAGAGGTGGGTAGAGGTCAGAGGTGCCAGGGAAGCCGGTTCTCGTCGAGCTGGGCAGTCGGATTCCGGAGGAAGGACGTGCAGCAGACCGCAGTGTTCTTGATGGTGCCTGCGGATGCAGGGTGACTACTCCTTAGCCACAAGGGAGAAATCTTAGGAAGAAGTCTTGAGTTCCTTTCGTAGAAAGTAGTTTCAGGATTCAAAGATGATCTGTTTTGGAAGGGGGCCAGTCCCTACCTTTATCTGGGAAAAGGGGGCTGGCACGCGACTAGGTCCTGCCCTATGGGTGGGACCAGGAGGGGGGTGGTTACACCCACTTCCTTGGCGGGCTTTTCCCCAGCACAGGGTCTGGAGTGTCCCTGGAACTGGTTCAAGCCAGCCTATGCACAGTGAGCACCAGGGGGGCCACGTGCAGTCACCTTCCTCTGAAGCCCTGCCTACCTACAATACACAAAATCCTGTCTGGGACGGTGCTGGCACCGCCCCTGGCAGGAAACCCTTTGTCCTTATCTCCTGCTCTGGGAGGACTCCCAGCAGCAGGAGGGCAGACTTGTGTCTCGGTGGCAGCATCCATTTTGTGGATGCTAAGGCTCTGTCTGACTTTAACCGGGGTTAGGGGTTACATACATGCCGTGTCCCTCTAGAAGGGTGGAATGCTAACCCCGTCGCCAGAATTGGCAAGGGGTTAGTATTCCAATTCGTATGACACCTTACTCGACATGTTTTGATAAAGCGATGTGAGAAGTTGGCCTGATGTGCAGTGCTCACTATTCTAGTGACCACTATATATCAGTCCAAACAACCCTTATTGATGATTGGTTGTAAGTCAACCTTATAGACCAGCTATCCTAGTAGCATGGATACGAGCAGTCTAAGGCTAAGACTCTAGAGGGCGTGTTAAGCCAGCTGTTTTACCATCACATTACCCCTTGAACACCCAGTGAAAGGACACCACACAAGTTGTTATGAAAATAAACAGTGTATTTATTTATAACAAGACTACCCTGGCTCTTTATGAGAGAGGGAGCTAAGCACACAACAAAACTCTTACGAAAATACTTTTAAGTTAGCACGTTACACAAATGCCCGAGGGGCACGAAAAACCATATACGCTAAAAGTGGAATGCGAATTACTAGCAGGTAAGTAACAGTTCTAATAGGCTTTGGAATCGCTAGGACTGGACTAGGGAATCGTTAGATTACTACTAGGAGGCCTAGGGGACTCGGGTGCAGAGTGTGCACTCTCACGCGGGATGCGGGACAAAGTCTATGGAAGCTAGAATTCACAAAGTTAGTGTTCACGGGCGAACCCGACCTGGTAGGAAGAAAACGACAGTGGATCCTGACCCTTGGATAGTGAGGCTATGCTGGGACACCGGAGTGCCGAAGTTACCTAGCCCAGGGGCTGCAGCTGCATAGGTCTGAAAAGACGTCGGGGATCTCGTTGCCGGACCAGGAGCCTGGAAGGAAGAAGTTGCTGGCAGGCGACCAGTGAAGAAAAGTTCGATGGATCCAAGCCTGGATCAAGGAAGAAGAAAACCTGAAAGCAGAGGGGACCAAGTTCTTGAATCACTAGCCAGTGATTAAGTGGGCACCAGGATGGCACCGGGCGAAGTCACCGCAGTCAGGTGAGTGGGCACTGCTGGGCTCTGCAGTCTCTCGGACCAGGAGGCGTTGTCGGCGACCAGGATGGAGGTGCGAGCTGTCCCACGAAGGTTGAAGTCGTTGGCGTCGAAGTTACCCAGGAGTGGGCAACAAGCCTTGGCTAATTCAAGCCCACGCGGTGGACTCAAAATGGCGTCTTGAGTGGACCAGGAGGGTCCAGGGTGCTCCTCTTCGGGAAGGGAGCAAGGGCCAGTCTGGAGCAACCAGACCAGCAGCAGAAATGTCGTCGGGCGTCGTCAGGAAGGCCACAAGCCAACGGGCTAGTAGCCAAACAACGCGGTGAGCAGCGGAAAGCAGAAGGGCCCCACGCAGATCGTGGAGATGCTGGGGGGCTGCACTTCGGAGCTGGAGCTGCTCAGAGTCGGGGCTTCTCGGACCCCAAAGCACTCACCAGTAGATTACTCGGCGGGCTTGCTGGAAAGAAGTCGTGCAGTCTTGCAGATGGCCGGTCCCTTGAGGTCTCGTCGCACCCACGGTTCTCAGCTGGGCTGTAGAGGTGGGTAGAGGTCAGAGGTGCCAGGGAAGCCGGTTCTCGTCGAGCTGGGCAGTCGGATTCCGGAGGAAGGACTTACAGCAGACCGCAGTGTTCTTAGATGGTGCCTGCGGATGCAGGGTGACTACTCCTTAGTCACAAGGGAGAAATCTTAGGAAGAAGTCTTGAGTTCCTTTCGCAGAAAGTAGTTTCAGGATTCAAAGATGATCTGATTTGGAAGGGGGCCAGTCTCTACCTTTATCCTGTAAAAAGGGGCTGGCACGCGACTAAGTCCTGCCCTATGGGTGGGACTAGGAGGGGGGTGGTTACACCCACTTCCTTGGCGGGCTTTTCCCCAGCACAGGGTCTGGAGTGACCCTGGAACTGGTTCCAGCCAGCCTATGCACAGTGAGCACCGGGGTGCCACGTGCAGTCACCTTCCTCTAAAGCCCTGCCTACCTATAATACACAAAACCCTGTCTGGGACGGTGCTGGCACCGCCCCTGGCAGGAAACCCTTTGTCCTTATCTCCTGCTCTGGGAGGACTCCCAGCAGCAGGAGGGCGGACTTGTGTCTCGGTGGCAGCATCCATTTTGTGGATGCTAAGGCTCTGTCTGACTTTTAACCGGGTTATAGGCTACAGGCATGTCGTGTCCCTCTAGAAGGGTGGAATGCTAACCCCGTCGCCAGAATTGGCGAGGGGTTAGTATTCCAATTCGTATGACACCTTACTCGACATGTTTTGATAAAGCGATACCAGAGTTGGCACATAACCGCGAGGATTATAATGCACTTAAGAGTATATGGTATGCGATATCATGGAAACGGCTAAGGGATGGATCCCGAAAGCCGCAGACAGGCTCAGCTCATGCTAGAGCACCGTCTCACACGATTCCAAGCACTCTGCCTTCAGGATTGTTAAGGCCTGCTATAGGAGTGACTGATAGGAGATCTGTGTGTCCATTTTAGGGTTAGATATAGGTATACTATATCTAAAGCAAAGGGTGAGTACACCACCTTGCCCCAGCTGTCGTGCAGCCAGTTGTGTCAGTTTTAGTTAGTCAATCCAGGGGTGGCATAAGAACAATAGTTACTTACCTGTAATCTGTGGTTCTCCAGTATTGGTGTCTTTCATAGATTCACATGCCTGAATCATTCCCCGTCGTCGGAGTGGGAGTCCCACGGTACATAAAAAAGCAATAATATGCTATAAATATATAGTAAATAACAATAAAAACAAACCAGGAAGTAAAGTAGCCAAAGCTACAATAGAAAAAACTTCCACACCTATGACTATCCTAGTCATTTTGTATAGTCCAAACTACAGCCAATCAGGCGCCAGCACCCACCATAAGGTTCTTCCCAGAGGCTCAGGCTCTCAGATTTTCTCGCAAGGAGTAAAGGTAAACCAATATAGCCTAAAAGCCTCTGAGGGGAGGTGGGCGGGTTGCATGTGAATCTATGAAAGACACCAATACTGGAGAACCACAGATTACAGGTAAGTAACTATTGTTCTTCTCCAGTATTAGGGGTGTCTTTCATAGATTCACATGCCTGAATCAGAGTAGATAGCAGTACATATCCTTGCTAGTCAGACGCTATTAGTAGCCAAGCTTGCAAACCTGTGATGCACATAATCACGAAATATATAGATATATATATATAGTAACATAGCCCAAAGCATGATAAAATGCAATTATGAAGCCTGTGCACAATGAAACAGCATAAAAAGCGTCTGACAGCAGCAAAAGGAGGTGGGAAACAGAGGCTCACCTTAGTCGAAAAGGCTACGAAGAACTGCTTGACCCACTGAAGCATCGGTCTCGCTGGCTGCATCCAAACAGTAGTGTTTGGTGAAAGTATGCTTGCTAGCTCAGGTTGCCGCACTGCCGATGTGCTGGAGAGGGACTCCAGCGAACAAAGCAGTTGAGAAAGACCCTGCCCTCGTAGAGTGCACTCTAGGGGCTGCTTGCAAAGGTCCTTCTGCTTGTGCATGGCAAAAATGATCACAGCAGAGATCCATATTGCAATTGTTTGCTTAGATACTGCTTGACCTTACGAATTGCACCATAGGTGAGAAACAGTCGAACAGGTCTGTGTAACGGAACTGTCCTCTGCAAAAAGAACTATAAACATCTCCTAACATCTAATGTAAGCAATGTCCTCTTTGGATAGTGGTGGAGGAAAGAATGTCTTTAAATTGACAGGCTCGTACTGGTGGAAATTCGGAGGCACTTAAAGGTATGAATCTTGGATTAGTGCCAAGTACCACTGAGTCATTTGTGAAACTTTAAGAAAAAGGCTGATGACCCCTGCGAACCTGGATATAGCTGACTCTTCTAGAGGAAGTCAAAGCCCATAAAATTGACCCCTTCCACATAAGGAATTACAGATCAGTTCTGTGGAAGGTCCAAAGGAGGGCACATGAGTTGTGCTAATACCACATTGAGATGCCACGATGGTGGCGGACGACCTACCAGAGGGAAACATTCTGAAAATTCTTTGAAGAATTGTTGTATAGTTCTTGAAGAGTAAAGAGAAGTGGTCCCATTTTGTCGGTATCTGGAAACTGCTGCCAGAAAAACCCTTAGGATTGCATGAGACAATTTCTAACATGCCAGCTGTACGAAAAAACTGGAAAGATTTGCTCTGTTTTAACAGAAAAAAGGATGAAGTTCAGCCGAACGACTCCAGATATAAAAAACATTCCCATGTGAGACTGTGCTCTTGCCTTGGTTAATACTTCTTTGCAATCCGCAGGAATGTCTAAATGGGCGAACTCAAGGTACTCAGGCGCCAGGCCGCTAACCTCAGAAGTCGGATCTGGGTGGTAAACCTGACCGCCCTGGATGAAGAGTAGGTCCGGAATTGGACGCAACAGAATTTGTTCGCACTCCGACAGGAAAAAAGAAGCTCGGTGAGCTAGTAGTGGCAAAATCATCTGAAGGTCATGAGAATCAGCTGACACTGCTCCTTCCTCATCTTCTGCAGGACCTTGGGAACCAACGGTATCGGTAAAAAAACGCAAGCAGATAATTGAGACCATTTGATCGGAAACGCATTCCCCTGAATGTCATTGTGGGGATGCCAACTTGCAAAGAACCGGCATTTGCTGTTCTTCTTGGTCGCAAAAAAGAGGTCCAAATCTGGATGATCCCACTGCCAAAAGATTGAAACCACCGTCCGTTGAATAAGCTTCCACTCGAGAGTGGAAATTGTCGTCCTGCTGAGAGTGTCTGTCAGAATGTACCTGTACCCGGGACATGAACCGTCTGAAGACCGAGTATGTGTCGTATTGCCTCCTGCCCCAAAATCCAGGGGTTCCTGAGGCAACAGAATTGATCTTGTCCCTCTCTGTTTGTTGACATAGTGCATTTGATTGTCTGTGCGCACCCATACAGTGGCTTCTTTAAGTACTGCGTGAAAAGATTTGAGGGCAAGGAAAATGGCACTTCGCTCACAGATTGATGTGCCAGGCCCTTTCTTTCTGTCTTGGATTCACCAACTACGAAAACCTCTTGCATCCGAGGAGTGATTGGTAATGAGATTTTCAAATGAACCGGAGACTTGCAATCATTGCTTGTCTAATTCCTCTAGCATCTTTCTCATGTGCTATCTGTAGTAAGAAAAACCACCAGGATGCAGGTGGAGGCTGTGGTCAGGAATGACCTTGAGGATCTACAGAAAACGGACCGTAATGTACGTAGAAGAAAACACCAAGTGGTAGCTGCAGGCCCGTCGTTCATGTGAGACAAACACCCTTGCTGGGTTTGTATTGATTGCTGCTCCGAGAAATGTTCATATCAGAGCTAGGACTGATCATGATGTGTTGAAATAAAAACCAAGCTTTAAAACCGTGACTGCCAAGTCTGGGTGTGCTGGATTGCTTGTTAAGAAGATTGAGCCCTGATTATATATTTGTCTAAGTAAAGATGAATCTGTATGCTTTGCAGAACGTAGATAGGCTGCCACTGGTGCCAGGATCTAGATAAAAACACGTGGAGCGGACCAAGGTCCAAAGGTAGGCCCTTAATTGAAAATGCTTTAAAGCTATTGAAAAACATAGCTACCTCCTGTGCTTTTGAAAAAATTGGCACATGAGCATCGACACCCTGAAGGTCGAGTGCAATTATCAAGTCGTTTGGCAGTAGTACTTCTAGACCTCCTTGAGGTACAACCTTTTGAATAGTTTGTGCAAAGATCTAATACCTGGCGCTACTTCTTGACTTGCTTGGCGATGAGGAACTGAGAGTAAACTCTAACTCTGTTGTAGATTCAGAACCACTCCGACGGTCCCTGTGTGTATCAATATAGACAACTGTGCAAACGACTCGCGCAGATGAGGAGGAAGCGGTCTCTTTGAAGGTGTAGCAAAAGGGAATTTTCCAAAATCTAGAGCGTGTCCTTTTGACATAACTATAAGAACCCCCAGCAAACAACTGGATCGTTGACAGTATGAAATAAAAGAGATATTCCACCGTCATCCCTCTTGGGATGGACTATGGGTGGGTTCTAAGGTAAGTCGTTATCTTGAAGAAGTACCTCCTGCATATGATTTAGAGTCGAACAATACAGGTGAAAAAAAAAAAATGATACGGGGTGGAACTCCTTGGAAAAAAGGATGTGGAACTGCCCTCGGGCACCACGAAAGGGTTGCTCTCTGTACTGGAGAAAAAACACGAAGGCGCAGGTAGTGAGTGCTCAACCTGTTGGCCAAGAAGGAATCTCTATAACGGTTCGACCATTATCTTAGAGTGAACCTCAGAGCGAAGAACCGAAAGTTCTGTCAACCCTATCTCTGCAATACTGCCGCCTCTAGGGGCTGTCTAAAACTTGGAGATGCAATGTGCACTGCACGGTCTATTGTTGATGATGCACTCCTATTTTTCTGTAAAATCCTTGAAACGTCAGCTGAGGAGTATTCGGAAATACGGGCTACCTGTGCCAATATATTAGACTATCTTTGGTAGTGGAACCTGCTAAAAATAGCTAAAGGGTTGCCTGCTGAACTGTGGTTGCAGCCATTGTGGAAAAATTTTTCTACCTTATAATATGAAGTATCGACCTTCCCGGTCGTGATAAAAGAAGGTCAAAGGAGAAGCGGAGTTGTGAGGACGTGTCTGGGCCGCCCGAGCTAAAGATGGGTCAGGTTGAAGTCGAGAGACAAGACAAACGGGTTGAATTGTCTAGCGTTTTAAATTTGCGCTCGAGGCGTGACTGAAAACACTAGCGCAGCTCTTGTGCTCAAGAAGAGGTAAAGACCTCTGCCAAATCATAAAATGAAAGGGAGAAAACGGTCTGAATCTGACCTTGTGACAAGGGTTTGATGAAAACGATCCACCGTTCCCTTCATGAGAAGGTTTAATCCTCCAACATCCGCCGGAGGGTAAAGTAATAGGAGTTCAGGTGTAATTTTTTGCCAAGGAAATAGGACCTGGCAGCCTAGCTGGTTCTAAGGAAACCTGAGAGTCTGGCTAAGTTCTTACCCAGTCCAAGAAATATGGCGTTGAGTAAAGAGCCATCACGCCATTACGTGGATGCAGCAGAAAACAGTTTACGGCTCATTATTAGGCTAAAAGAGCACTGTGCATCAATTCCACTAGATTAACCATTGACGAATCTAACCATTCACTGGGTTTAAGCATCCAAGAGGCCAACACGAAAAAACGAGGCCATTTGTGTCAACCTAAAACTGCTGAAGCCTAACGTCTATGGAGCCGACCCTCGACGTGGCCACAGTCGACGAGCGCTCCATCTACACAGTGTTGTCGTCAACGAAACTAGTCCTTGACTATGCCAATGCTCGACAAAGCTCACACTCCACGAGGATGATTGTCAACGGAGTATATTGTTGACAAAGGATACTGTCGACGAGCCCCAATGGGCCACCTGGAAATGGGCCACCTGTCGATGGGCCAACTGTTAATGGGCCAACTGTTAATGGGCCAACTGTTAATGGGCGAACTGTGAATGTGCCAACTGTGAATGTGCCAACTGTGAATGGGCCAACTGTGAATGGGCCAACTGTGAATGGGCCAACTGTTAATGGGCCAACTGTTAATGGGCCAACTGTGAATGGGCCAACTGTGAATGGGCCAACTGTGAATGGGCCAACTGTGAATGGGCCAACTGTTAATGGGCCAACTGTTAATGGGCCAACTGTCAATGGGCCAACTGTCAATGGGCCACCTGCCAATGGGCCACCTGCCAATGGGCCACCTGCCAATGGGCCACCTGCCAATGGGCCATACTGTTGACGGGCCACCTGTTGATGGGCCAACCGTCGACGAGGCTCATCGTCGACGAGGCTCTCCGTCGACGAGGCTCACCGTCGACGAGGCTCACCGTCGACGAGGCTCACCGTCGATGAGGCTCTCCGTCGACGTGGCTCACCGTCGACGAGGCTCTCCGTCGACGAGGCTCACCGTCGACGTGGCTCACCGTCGACGTGGCTCATCTCACCGTCGACGAGGCTTCTCGACGGCGAGGCTTACCTCACTGCCGACGCTCTCCGTCGACGAGGCATCACCCCGTCGACGAGGCTCTTTGTCAATTTCGCAATTCCGTGCGAATTACAAACAGTCCACAAGAGGGCACTGTCCCCATTGTCATCAACGGAATCCAGGAGTCATTGTTGATGCAGAGCACCAGTGACGGCAGAGATTGTCGACAAGAATACTTCGACCGTATCATCGACAAGCTGGCACATTTTCAATCAGAAAAGTGCGCAGAGTGAGTCTAGACGCCTGAGAGGAAATCTCGTGGGCGTAAATGTGGGAGGCAGACTCAAAGAAGGCCAGAGACCCTTTAATCTCGATTGTACTTCAACTGGTGAAGTAGAGGAGAAAAACATCATTTCAAACCATCAAGGTGCAGCACAAATAAAAAAATCCTCCCACATGAGAAGGGGGGTAAAGCCTAAGCACAAGACATCCCCTTCTTCTCCTACCATGTCAGAGACAGGCAGAGTGCTGGTCCATACACTCTTCATGAGGGTTCACAGGATAAGGTGTCAGCTTTCCACAAGCGACGCAGGGTCTGCAGATAGACCTTGTAAAATAAGACATTACAAAACTGTGAGATATAAAGTAAAAGCTTAAGAAAAATGAAGATAATTGAAGAAAACTGAGCAGAGCTCAGGGAGACTCCCTTCACACGACGCGCGGTAGAAAATCTGAGAGCCTGAGCCTCTGGGAAGAACCTTATGGTGGGTGCTGGCGCCTGATTGGCTGTAGTTTGGACTATACAAAATGACTAGGATAGTCATAGGTGTGGAAGTTTTTTCTATTGTAGCTTTGGCTACTTTACTTCCTGGTTTGTTTTTATTGTTATTTACTATATATTTATAGCATATTATTGCTTTTTTATGTACCGTGGGACTCCCACTCCGACGACGGGGAATGATTCAGGCATGTGAATCTATGAAAGACACCCCTAATACTGGAGAATACATGCTTCAGCCCCTGGGAGACTTCTGGGTGCACCTCAGCCCTGGGTACAGGGACTTGGAGAGGGCCCAGTGCCAATTCAGTACCTGGGTACAATTTGGATAGAGAGAACAGCTAGGCTGTGGGTCTGATTAGCAGGCCCACAGCCAGGGAAAGTCGTAAACCAGTGCAGCAAAAAGCAAAAATCTGGGTGATCATAGGATTGCAGACCCTACTCTCCTACATGACCCCCCCCCAAACTTTGGGACAATAAGCTAACCTTGACCAGGTGAGTCTTCTTGCTCTAAGTGGAAATACCTGGAGAGCCCATCAGCATTGCTGTGATCAGTCCCAGGTCTATGCTCCACTGTAAAATCCATCCCCTGTAGGGAAATGGACCACCTAAGCAGTTTGGGGTTTTCACCCTTCATCTGATTTAGCCACAAGAGGGGCTTATGGTCTGTCTGAATGGTGAAGTGAGTGCCAAACAAGTAGGCCCTCAGCTTCTTCAGGGCCCAGACCACAGCAAAGGCCTCCCTCTCAATAGCTGACCAATTTTTCTCTCTGGGTGTCAACCTCCTACTAATGAAAGCAATAGGCTGATCATTACCATCAAAATTCAGTTGAGACAGAACAGCTCCCACACCCAACTCAGAAGCATCTGTTTGGACAATGAATGGCTTGGAGTAATCTGGACTCTTGAGGATAGGTGCTGTGCACATGGCCTGCTTTAGGTCATTGAATGCTTTCTGACAGCTTGCTGTCCACTGAACTTTCTTTGGCATCTTCTTGCTTGTCAGGTCATTAAGGGGGGTCACTATGGACCCATAATTTCTGACAAACTTCCTATAGTACCCAGTCAGGCCCAAGAAAGCTCGAACCTGAGTCTGGGTGATTGGAGGAGTCCAGTCCTTGATGGCCTGTATCTTACTCTCCAGTGGCTGAACCTGGCCTCCCCCTACAAGGTGGCCCAGGTATACAACCTGTGACTGCCCTATCTGGCACTTGGTGGCCTTGATAGTGAGGCCTGCCTTTTGCAGGGCCTCTAACACTTTCCTCAGGTGGACCAGGTGATCCTCCCAGGTGGAGCTAAAGACAGCAATATCGTCAAGATAAGCTGCACAGAAGTCATCCAGCCCAGTGAGGACTTGATTCACCAACCTTTGGAAGGTGGCAGGTGCATTTTTCAGTCCAAAGGGCATTACCACAAATTGATAATGCCCTCCAGGGGTAGAAAATGCTGTCTTAGGTTTGGCTTCCTCAGCTAACCTGATTTGCCAATACCCAGCTGTCAAATCAAATGTGCTTAAGAAGTTGGCAGAAGCCAATCTATCTATAAGCTCATCTGCTCTTGGTATTGGGTGGGCATCAGTCTTAGTGACTGCATTGAGGCCTCTGTAGTCTACGCAAAACCTCATCTCTCTCTTACCACCCTGGGTGTGAGGCTTTGGCACTAGAACTACTGGGCTAGCCCAAGGGCTATCTGAGGGCTCAATGACTCCCAGTTCCAACATTTTCTGCACTTCAGTTTTGATGCAGTCTCTAACATGATCAGGCTGCCTGTAGATTTTACTCTTGACAGGCAGACTGTCTCCAGTGTCAACATCATGGGTACACCAATCAGTTTGGCTGGGTGTCAGAGAGAACATATGTCGAAAGGATTGCAGAACTTGCCTGCAATCCTGTTGCTGATGTTCAGTGAGGCTGCCACAAAAGACAACACCATCAACTGACCCATCATCAGGATTCTGAGTGAGCAGGTCTGGGAGAGGGTCACTCTCTTCCTCCTGTCCCTCATCTGTGGCCATGAGCAAGCTCATGTCCTTCCTGTCAACATATGCCTTGAGCCTGTTAACATGGAGCACTCTGAGAGGGCTCCTGGGAGTTCCAAGGTCCACCAAGTAGGTAACCTCTCCCTTTTGCTCAATGATGGTGTGGGGCCCAGACCATTTGTCTTTCAGAGCTGCTGGGGCCACTGGCTCCAGCACCCACACCTTCTGTCCTGGCTGATACACAGTCAGTACAGCCTTTTGGTCATGCCAAGCTTTTTGAAGTTCCTGGCTGGCCTCAAGGTTTTTAGATGCCTTTTCCATATACTCAGCCATCCTGGAGCGGAGGCCAAGTACATAGTCCACTATGTTGGTTGCAGGCTTTTTGAGAGGTCTCTCCCATCCTTCCTTCACCAAACACAGGGGTCCCCTTACAGGATGCCCATACAGAAGCTCAAAAGGGCTGTAGCCAACCCCCTTCTGTGGGACCTCTCTGTAAGCAAACAAGAGGCAGGGGATCAGGACATCCCATCTTCTCCTAAGAGGTTCAGGTAGTCCATGAATCATCCCTTTCAGGGTCCTGTTGAATCTCTCAACAAGCCCATTGCATTGTGGATGATAGGGTGTGGTGAACTTGTAGTTCACACCACACTCTTTCCACATGGCAGTCAGATATCCTGACATGAAGTTTGTACCTCTGTCAGAAACGACCTCCTTAGGGAAACCCACTCTGGAGAACACTCCAACTAGGGCTCTTGCCACTACAGGGGCTGTAGTGGTCCTAAGGGGAATAGCCTCAGGACACCTGGTGGCATGGTCCACCACCACCAGTATAAACTTGTGTCCTGATGCTGTCTGGGGTTCCATTGGACCAACAATGTCAATCCCCACTCTTTCAAAGGGAACCCCCACCACAGGTAGTGGTATGAGGGGGGCCTTTGTTGTGCCACCTGACTTACCACTGGCTTGGCAAGTGACACATGAGCGACAAAACTCCTTGGTATTCTCATTCATATGGGGCCAGTGAAAGTGTGAGACAAGCCTGTCCCAAGTCTTTGTCTGACCTAAATGACCTGCAAGGGGAATCTCATGGGCCAAGGTGAGAAGGAAACCTCTCAGAGACAAGGGGATGACCAGCCTCCTGGTTGCACCAGGCTTGGGGTCTCTTGACTCAGAGTACAGGAGTCCATCTTCCCAGTATACCCTGTGGGCACCTGTGGCATTCCCTGCAGCCTCAGCAGCAGCCTGCTGTCTGAGGGGTTCAAGGGAAGGGCAGCTCAACTGTTCCTTCCCCAGGTCTGCTCTGGAGGGTCCCCCTGAGCCCAGAAACTCAACTTGATCAAGTTCAAGCTCTTTAGGCTCAGTTTCCCTCAGCTCTTCTAGATCAGCCTCCTCAGAGACTTGATCCTCAACCTGGGGCAAGGGGGAAGGCAAAGCCTTACCCTTACTGCTCTTCTTCTTGGAAGGTGTCTGGTCCATAATTTCAGGATCCAGCACCTGTTCAGTGGGGCATCTTCTGGCCTGTGACCTAGTCACAGCAAGCACATGTGCTGGCAAGCCTAACATCTCCATGTGAGTCCTCTGCTCCACTTCTGACCATTGTGATGACTCCAAATCATTGCCCAACAAACAATCAACTGGGAGGTCTGAACTGACTACAACTTTCTTTTGTCCCTTCACTCCACCCCAGGAGAAAGCCACAATTGCCACACTATGACTAGTAGTGACATTGCTGGCATTGGTCACCAGGAAATCAGTACCTGGCATGATCTGTCCAGGGTCCACAAAGTTAGGTGTCACCATGGTGACACTGGCACAAGTGTCCCTATAGGCCTGAGCCATTTTGCCATTAATCAAAGGTGTCTGCCTGTATTTGCCCAAGGTATTGGGACTTATTTCAGGGGACACATCCATATCCCCTGTACAGACAAGGACAGCCTGAGTGAGTGTGCCAACTAAGTTGTCAGACCCCTCAGTACCCAAGGTTAACCCAACTAATGCCTTGGGAGTGACACTACCACTACTGACTGTACTAGGGGGTGCAGTTGCTTTAGGAGCTGTAGTGGCAGGAGTTTGTCCTCCTCCTCTTTTGGTGCACTCACTAAACCAGTGAGATTTACTTTTGCAGTACTGGCACCACCTTTTTGACTGGCCTTCTTGAGTCTTCTTCTTCTGGGAAGCCTGACCCCCACCCTCTTTGGTTTGTTGGGGACCTGGTGAAGACTTCTGGTCATTTTGCTCATTCTTAACATTACCCTTCTGGTCTGCTTTCTTCTGACCACCCTGGTTCTGGTTCTGGTTCTGCTTGATCCTTGTCCTGACCCATTTGTCTGCCTTCTTTCCCAATTCTTGGGGAGAGGTCAGATCTGAATCAACAAGGTGCTGGTGCAGCAACTGGTTCTGACAATTGTTCAAAATTTGTTCTCTCATCATTAGATTATACAATCCTGTGTAATCTGTAACCTTGCTACCCAGCAACCAGCCCTCCAAAGCCTTAGTGGCACAATCCACAAAATCAGACCAGTCCTGAGACTGAGTTTTCTGGGTGTCTCTGAACAGCAACCTGTACTGCTCAGTGGTTAAACCAAACCCATCAACCAGTGTATTCTTCAGGACCTGGTAATTGTTAGCATCCTCCACTCTTGTAGTGAGGAGCTTATCTCTACCTTTACCATCAAAGGAGAGCCACAGTATAGCTGCCCACTGACTCTGGGGAATGCCCTGCACAGTGCAGGCCCTCTCCAGAGCAGCCATCCATTTCTGGATGTCATCCCCTTGCTTAAAGGGGGGCACTATTTTAGTCAGGTGTTTAGTATCTAAACCCTTCTCTCTATCTCTTGGGAGATTGCTGCCACCAGTGGGAGCTAGCCCACTCATCTGCTGCTCTCTTGCCAGGGCAAGCTTCTCTTTGGCCAGGGCAATTTCTTCCCTTTCAATCCTCAGTTCAGCTTGTCTCATCCTAGCCTCATGCTCCTTTCTCTGAGGGGAAGTAAATCTCCTCTGTGGAGGATTCCTTCTCCCCTGAGAAGAGGCATTAGAGTGCAGAGATCTATTGGAGTCCCTAGAAAGAGATCTATCTCTCCTAACTCCAAGGTTAGGCCCACTTCGGGTTAGTACTGGGGGGCCCCCAGATCCTAGCCCAAGTAAGTCTAAGTTGGTCCTAGTTAGCCTTCTGACTACCTCAAGACTCTTGTCTACCTCATCCCCAGAGAGTACCTCCTGATCCTCCTCCTCAACTGCTGAATCAGTGTTGGGGAGGTCTGGATCCCCAGAGGTTCCCTCTAAGGCTGGCATGCTCTCATGTAACTGAGAGAGCTTTCTGGCATCATATGTCTCTAAGAGACCTATCAGAAAGGGAATGGTGGGGTTAGACCCCTGCTTCAGTTTCCTGGAGACACAGAGTTGCCTCATCTCCTGAAAATTGAGAGCTGCATATCTTGAAGTGACCTGTGGAGGGTCAACACTGACCAGGGGAGTCTCAGTAGAGTCCCCCTGAGTCGACATGCTTTTCTAGTGAGGTGTAAGTGGTGCACTTACCTACACTATATGTTTGCCTACTGATCCCTTGCTAGAGTTGTAGTTTAGGGTGTGCTAGGCCCTAGGAGCTACAACAGCTGGTTCAGTAGAACTCAGAGTATTCTAAGCTAAGTTATATGTACCTTTAGTACTTATGTGATCTTTCACAAGATATTCTTAGGGCATGTGTGGTAAAACAACAGCAAGCTCAAATCCCAACCGCTGCTCACCAATGTGAGAAGTTGGCCTGATGTGCAGTGCTCACTATTCTAGTGACCACTATATATCAGTCCAAACAACCCTTATTGATGATTGGTTGTAAGTCAACCTTATAGACCAGCTATCCTAGTAGCATGGATACGAGCAGTCTAAGGCTAAGACTCTAGAGGGCGTGTTAAGCCAGCTGTTTTACCATCACATTACCCCTTGAACACCCAGTGAAAGGACACCACACAAGTTGTTATGAAAATAAACAGTGTATTTATTTATAACAAGACTACCCTGGCTCTTTATGAGACAGGGAGCTAAGCACACAACAAAACTCTTACGAAAATACTTTTAAGTTAGCACGTTACACAAATGCCCGAGGGGCACGAAAAACCATATACGCTAAAAGTGGAATGCGAATTACTAGCAGGTAAGTAACAGTTCTAATAGGCTTTGGAATCGCTAGGACTGGACTAGGGAATCGTTAGATTACTACTAGGAGGCCTAGGGGACTCGGGTGCAGAGTGTGCACTCTCACGCGGGATGCGGGACAAAGTCTATGGAAGCTAGAATTCACAAAGTTAGTGTTCACGGGCGAACCCGACCTGGTAGGAAGAAAACGACAGTGGATCCTGACCCTTGGATAGTGAGGCTATGCTGGGACACCGGAGTGCCGAAGTTACCTAGCCCAGGGGCTGCAGCTGCATAGGTCTGAAAAGACGTCGGGGATCTCGTTGCCGGACCAGGAGCCTGGAAGGAAGAAGTTGCTGGCAGGCGACCAGTGAAGAAAAGTTCGATGGATCCAAGCCTGGATCAAGGAAGAAGAAAACCTGAAAGCAGAGGGGACCAAGTTCTTGAATCACTAGCCAGTGATTAAGTGGGCACCAGGATGGCACCGGGCGAAGTCACCGCAGTCAGGTGAGTGGGCACTGCTGGGCTCTGCAGTCTCTCGGACCAGGAGGCGTTGTCGGCGACCAGGATGGAGGTGCGAGCTGTCCCACGAAGGTTGAAGTCGTTGGCGTCGAAGTTACCCAGGAGTGGGCAACAAGCCTTGGCTAATTCAAGCCCACGCGGTGGACTCAAAATGGCGTCTTGAGTGGACCAGGAGGGTCCAGGGTGCTCCTCTTCGGGAAGGGAGCAAGGGCCAGTCTGGAGCAACCAGACCAGCAGCAGAAATGTCGTCGGGCGTCGTCAGGAAGGCCACAAGCCAACGGGCTAGTAGCCAAACAACGCGGTGAGCAGCGGAAAGCAGAAGGGCCCCACGCAGATCGTGGAGATGCTGGGGGGCTGCACTTCGGAGCTGGAGCTGCTCAGAGTCGGGGCTTCTCGGACCCCAAAGCACTCACCAGTAGATTACTCGGCGGGCTTGCTGGAAAGAAGTCGTGCAGTCTTGCAGATGGCCGGTCCCTTGAGGTCTCGTCGCACCCACGGTTCTCAGCTGGGCTGTAGAGGTGGGTAGAGGTCAGAGGTGCCAGGGAAGCCGGTTCTCGTCGAGCTGGGCAGTCGGATTCCGGAGGAAGGACTTACAGCAGACCGCAGTGTTCTTAGATGGTGCCTGCGGATGCAGGGTGACTACTCCTTAGTCACAAGGGAGAAATCTTAGGAAGAAGTCTTGAGTTCCTTTCGCAGAAAGTAGTTTCAGGATTCAAAGATGATCTGATTTGGAAGGGGGCCAGTCTCTACCTTTATCCTGTAAAAAGGGGCTGGCACGCGACTAAGTCCTGCCCTATGGGTGGGACTAGGAGGGGGGTGGTTACACCCACTTCCTTGGCGGGCTTTTCCCCAGCACAGGGTCTGGAGTGACCCTGGAACTGGTTCCAGCCAGCCTATGCACAGTGAGCACCGGGGTGCCACGTGCAGTCACCTTCCTCTAAAGCCCTGCCTACCTATAATACACAAAACCCTGTCTGGGACGGTGCTGGCACCGCCCCTGGCAGGAAACCCTTTGTCCTTATCTCCTGCTCTGGGAGGACTCCCAGCAGCAGGAGGGCAGACTTGTGTCTCGGTGGCAGCATCCATTTTGTGGATGCTAAGGCTCTGTCTGACTTTTAACCGGGTTATAGGCTACAGGCATGTCGTGTCCCTCTAGAAGGGTGGAATGCTAACCCCGTCGCCAGAATTGGCGAGGGGTTAGTATTCCAATTCGTATGACACCTTACTCGACATGTTTTGATAAAGCGATACCAGAGTTGGCACATAACCGCGAGGATTATAATGCACTTAAGAGTATATGGTATGCGATATCATGGAAACGGCTAAGGGATGGATCCCGAAAGCCGCAGACAGGCTCAGCTCATACTAGAGCACCGTCTCACACGATTCCAAGCACTCTGCCTTCAGGATTGTTAAGGCCTGCTATAGGAGTGACTGATAGGAGATCTGTGTGTCCATTTTAGGGTTAGATATAGGTATACTATATCTAAAGCAAAGGGTGAGTACACCACCTTGCCCCAGCTGTCGTGCAGCCAGTTGTGTCAGTTTTAGTTAGTCAATCCAGGGGTGGCATAATACATGCTTCAGCCCCTGGGAGACTTCTGGGTGCACCTCAGCCCTGGGTACAGGGACTTGGAGAGGGCCCAGTGCCAATTCAGTACCTGGGTACAATTTGGATAGAGAGAACAGCTAGGCTGTGGGTCTGATTAGCAGGCCCACAGCCAGGGAAAGTCGTAAACCAGTGCAGCAAAAAGCAAAAATCTGGGTGATCATAGGATTGCAGACCCTACTCTCCTACAAGCGACAACAGAGTTGGCATATAACCGCGAGGATTATAATGCACTTAAGAGTATATGGTATGCGATATCATGGAAACGGCTAAGGGATAGATCCCGAAAGCCGCAGACAGGCTCAGCTCATGCCAGAGCACCATCTCACACGATTCCAAGCACTCTGCCTTCAGGATTGTTAAGGCCTGCCATAGGAGTGACTGATAGGAGATCTGTGTGTCCATTTTAGGGTTAGATATAGGCATACTATATCTAAAGCAAAGGGTGAGTACACCACCTTGCCCCAGCTGTCGTGCAGCCAGTTGTGTCAGTTTAGTTAGTCAGTCCAGGGGTGGCACAATACATGCTTCAGCCCCTGGGAGACTTCTGGGTGCACCTCAGCCCTGGGTACAGGGACTTGGAGAGGGCCCAGGGCCAATTCAGTACCTGAGTACAATTTGGATAGAGAGAACAGCTAGGCTGTGGGTCTGATTAGCAGGCCCACAGCCAGGGAAAGTCGTAAACCAGTGCAGCAAAAAGCAAAAATCTGGGTGATCATAGGATTGCAGACCCTACTCTCCTACAGTCGACTTTTAGTGGAATGGCCCATGCCCATATTTCCTGTGCTAGCCCTGATAGTGCTACTGATTGTGTTCCACCTTGTTTGTTGATGTAGAACATGGTGGTTGTGTTGTCCGTCTGGATCAACACCCTGTTTCCGTACAGCTCCTTTTGAAAGGCTTTTAAGGCTAGGAACAGTTTTTAGTTCTGTGTAGTTTTTGTGCATGATCGCATCCTGCTGCGACCATAACTCCCTCACCTTGCGTTTGTTCATGTGTGCGCCTCACCCCATCTGGGAGGTGTCTGTTGTGATGGTCACTGTTGGAGTTGGTTGTGTGAATGGTTTCCCTTGTGATATGTTTTCCTTGTTGCACCACGCTATATCCTGATGCACTGCGTGTGTGACAACAACTAGATCTTCTCAACTCCCTGTTGCCTGTGACCATTGCTGCTGTATCCATTCCTGGAATGGTCTCATGTGGAGTCGAATATTTGAGACCAGGTGTATGCATGACGCCATCATTCCCGTTAGTTTGCTCACGGTCCTCACTGTCAGAACGTGCCTCTTGCGGTACATGTGTGCTTTCTTCAGTATTGCCAAAATCCTCTATGTGCTGGGGAACACCTTGGCTTGTATTGGGTTTATCTCTGCCCCATAGAATATCTTCACCTGTTCTGGTTCTAATGACGACTTTCCCCTATGGATTGAAACACCCAGTTGGATTAGTGTTTGTATCACATGCTGAATGCGTTGTTTGCACTGGCAGTGGGAGCTTGCTTTCACGAGCCAGTCGTCGAGGCAGGGGTATACATGTATTCCCTGCCTCCTTAGGTGCACTGCTACTGCTGCTAGGCACTTTTTAAACACCCTTGGCGCTGATTTGAGCCCGAATGAGAGCACTGTGAACTGGTAGTGAGTCTTGTTGATTGCAAATCTTAGTAAGCATTTGTGTCCTTTGTTGATGGGGATGTGTAAGTACACGTCCTTTAAATCTGGGGTTGCCATGTAATCCCCTTCCTGTACCTGGGGTATTACTTCTTGAAGAGATGTCATTTTGAATCTTTGTGTCCTTATGAACTTGTTTAAGAACCGTAGGTCCAGGATAAGCCTTAGTGTTTCGTCCACCTTTGGTACGAGGATGTAGTTGGAATAAACATACTTGTTTCCTTCCTTGTACAGTACTCTCTCTATTGCCTCCTTGTTGAGCAGTTCCTGTGCCTTTAGAACCAAGAGCGAAAGTTATTTTGCCAAGTGTGACTTGCTGTTTGGTTTTTTTGTTTGGAGGTTGTTTTATTAGTTCTATACAGAGTCCGTATTGTATGATGTTTAGTATCCATTTGTCCATTGTGACCTCCTTCCATTCTTGGAGGAAGTTCCTTATTCTGCCTCCTACTGGTGTGGTCTGTGCGGGGAACTGCTTGTCTTGTGAAAACTGTTTTTGGACTTTTTTCCTCTTTGGATGCCCCCATTGTTTTCTGGGTGGGCGTCTGCCTTTTGGCGAAGTCACTTGGAGGTGGGTTGTTGCCCTCATCTCCGTGCCTGTCCTCGTCCGTTTGAGCAGCTGCGAAAGGACTGGCCCCGTGGCTGGTACTGCCAGTTCTGCTGCTGCTGTCCCTGGCCGTTTCCCTGATAACTTTGTTGAAAGGTTTGGTGCGATGTACTTGGTTGGTTGCCTCCCCCTACCGTTTGGCCTTCTTGAGGGCGTACCCCTTCTCATTCCTCAGAACTGCAGTGCTCCCATGGACCTTGCAGTTTTGTTGTCTTTCTTGAGTGGAGTTTGCTTTTCGTCAACTGGTGTCCCAAAAATGTGTTCTCCGTTGAAGGGCGTGTTCAGGATGTTATTCTGTACCTAGGGCTTTAAGCCCGAAATCCTACGCCATGCATGCCTTCTCTCCTTGTCACCCCGATCATCATCTGCCTGCAGGACGTCTCGGCTGCATCCAAGGCAGACTTTAAACATGTGTTCGCCATGTTTTCCCCTCCTCTACCAGGTGGGATGCCCTTTGCTGGTACTGTTCCAGTAGGTGCTTCAGGAGTTGCCCTACTTACTCCCAGTGCTGGTATGCATATCTGTTGATTAGGGCGTCGGAGATGGCGATGCGCCATTGGATTGCCGCACTCCGCTCTACCTTTCTCCCCGTGAGGTCCATTCTCCTA
Source organism: Lissotriton helveticus (assembly GCF_964261635.1). Taxonomy (NCBI): domain Eukaryota; kingdom Metazoa; phylum Chordata; class Amphibia; order Caudata; family Salamandridae; genus Lissotriton; species Lissotriton helveticus. The sequence continues at coordinate 520,825,767 of NC_136059.1, read as the reverse complement.
CTCTTCTTGTCAGGAGGAGGTCCAGCATTTGTGGGCAGATTGGCCCTCTTCCTAGCTGTTGCAGTGTTTATTGAATCGTCTGGCACTGATCCTTGAATGTATGCAAGGTTCTTTGAGGAGTGATTGTACTTCTTCTCTGTTCTTGGGGTTACAGATTTACATAAAGCTGGCTCCCTGAAAGCCTCCCTCCCCTGGTCCAGCACACTAGGAAGCATGGGCAGGAATTGACTTCTGGTTTGTGTGGGTAAGAGTCTCCAGGAGAAAGCCAGCCTTGGCTTTCTCCTCCTCCAATTTTACCCCTTATGGTTGTGCAGCATTCTTGACCACCATATTATAGATCCCTATATCGTCTGGTGGTGTAGGCCTTGAAGGGTATGTGTCTACTCCTTCTTTGGGGGTTTCGGTGTCGAGGTCATGCCACTAAGTATTGCGCCTCTGAGGACGTCAAGTCCTGGTAGGTTAGCTGTTCCTCCTCGCCTTCTCCCTCGAAGTAATACAGGGACTCTTCTTCCTGTTCTCTGACCGGTTCAGGCGTTTTTGGCAGTTCAGGGTCCTCGTAGCACCTTTGGACCTCGGCTGCGGGCTAGGGCAGGATGGTGTACTGACTCCTCTTGTCGTCAAAGTCCTTTTACTGCTGCAGGATGCTCGCCATTTTGGTCTCGAGCTCCTTTTCTTCCTTTCCATCTCGGCAGCTTGTTCGGCGTCGAGGGTTTGAGCGCTTCGCCTCTTGGTAGTCGATACTTCCTTTCTCTGCATTGAGGAGTCCTTTTCGGGAGCTACCTTCGACGACCTTGATTTTTGGTGGGTCTTTGCCGTCTGGGAGTCCTTTTCAAAGGATCCGCTGGGCTCTTTGTCCTTGGGTGCAGTTGCTTTCGTTGAGAGTTTTGACGGCACTGTTCCCTTCGAGGACTTTGTCTCACTCTTTCGAGTGTCTGTCGAGTGTTTGGGGGTCTTCAACTCTCTTACCCCCTTCTACGTTTTCTTATGGACTTCGACGACCATGCAGTCCTCTGGTGCTTCGGCGATGTTGTCCTCCACTCCACTGGAGAGGCCCAAGTCTCAGAGCGATGGAGGTGGCCCCTGCCCCTGCCCAGTGTGGTTCGCCCTTCTCTGTCTCTCCTCTTACTGTGAGGGTCTTGGGTGTGAACGCCAAGCACGAGTTGCAGTCCTCGCTGTTGTGGTCGAGTGGCAGGCAGAGGCTGCAGACTGGATGCTGGTCCTTCTGGCGTATTTGTGGTGGCAATTGGTGCAAAACTTGAAGGGGATTTTGTCCATTCCTACGCTCAGGGAGTGTGTGCATTCTCATGTGAACGTCGAGTTCTCTCGAGAAAATGTTCTCTTTAGTAGTCCCAGCTACCTGGCGTGTAGTCTGGTGCGATAACCGATTTTCGTGTTTTTTTCCTGTTTTCTGTCGATTCCTCTTTCAAAACTCTGGAACTCCTTGACAACGATCCAGACCCAGTGGCGGAAAAAAGAATCTGAAGATGGCAACCAAATGTGGGAGCTTCCGGAGGAAGCGCGTCAACGTCACAAAAGACACCAAATGGTGGTAGGTCGACGCCCACCTGGGAAACAAAAAAGTAAAACAAGCATTGGCATAGCCAATAGGTCCCGCCTTTGGAACCTTAGAAGTATTTAGTTATGTAGTACAATATTCTTCCATCATCAACTGTTGCAGGGCTAAACACTTATAAGGTCCCAAAAGCAAGACCTATTGGCTATGCCAATGCTTGTTCAAATTGGGGTCGAGAAGGAGATGTCATGTTATGTATGGCTACCCAATTACTCCCCTGTAGCAGATGAAAGCAAGGGCAGATGATTAGGGGGGGCAGGGGAGCAATCAAAACACAAAACCTAAAATTATAGATGGAGAAGAAGTGAATTACGGGGATGTTTTTCACCTCAGGGTTCAGAGTGACATCATAGATAACTCGACCTTCAATCGTGATGTCTATTTAATGTCACTCAGAACCCCTTAGTGAAAAACCTTTCCATAATTCACTGTTACCAATCTGTATATTTTTAGTTAACTGATGTCTTATTAGGAAAGTTGATTCTTGCAAAGTCACTTTATCAATATCAGAGGTCGATTGATGGCACTTCCTACGATGTCATATCTTGTGACGTATGGTTGCTTACAAATTAGAAAGGCCTTGCGTTCCCTTTCTGCCCCAGCACTCCTAATCAGTTCATGAGGCCACTGACAGCTGCGCAGCAGTATGTCAGAAAACCAAGGTGTCCGAGTGAACATATGGTACTCGGCCCCTCCACGCACAGTAGCCTTATCCAGACCTGCAGAAGAGAGGAGTTTTTTTTTTTATAACCCCTGGGTTAATGGAGCGTGACCAGGCTATATTATGTCAAGGGGCGAAGCATAAACACCCTCAGGTGCCCGTGCGCTGTGGCCACACTAGCAGGTGGTAGAAGATGAGCCAACGCAAGGGCTCGAGCCGAACAGCTCGCTATTTGACAGGCCAGAGGAAACGCCTCCCTTAGCCTATGTTTGGATTTGGGTGCTCTTTATTCAGGTGAAAGAACTTTCTGGGCCTATCACTTCCACGGCTCAAAGCGTCATTTGTGTGGCGTGAAGATGGTTCCATGACCGAGATCACTCGTCTGAATGTTTCTTACCGAAGTGTTGATATTCTGGGAGGCTGCAGGCCTCCACATCTTGTTCCAAATAAGAACACTTTTTCGCGCGCGTCCCTCTAACATCCTTCTTGCGCAATATTAAAAGCACCTCATCGCCCACAAGAGACCATACAAGAACGTGCGCACGGTTTGTTTAAGCAATTCCTGTTGGTTTCTGTGTCCTTGCAAACTAGACTGACCTCTGCTGTGTTGACAAGGACGCGCAGTCGCCGTGGTCAAGTTATGGTCTGGGAACGGAACACAGCCTGTAAAATGTCCCATGGAGATGCAGCGCGAAATATTGTGCCCGATAAGGATGAATAGATTCATGTGTTGTAGATCACTAAACTTGTGCTACATATGCGCAGCACTAATGTACTGTTGCGCACTTTGCCTTTTGTGTGTATCTGGAGCCACCTTAATCAGTTGAACTTAAAATAACACTTTGCAGAACTCCCAAGAGGTGGAAAGGAGACAGAGTGGGCGTGTGAAATCGGAAGAGTGAGTGGGCGTGTGAAATCGGAAGAGTGAGTGGGCGTGTGAAATCGGAAGAGTGAGTGGGCGTGTGAAATCGGAAGAGTGAGTGGGCGTGTGAAATCGGAAGAGTGAGTGGGCGTGTGAAATCGGAAGAGTGAGTGGGCGTGTGAAATCGGAAGAGTGAGTGGGCGTGTGAAATCGGAAGAGTGAGTGGGCGTGTGAAATCGGAAGAGTGAGTGGGCGTGTGAAATCGGAAGAGTGAGTGGGCGTGTGAAATCGGAAGAGTGAGTGGGCGTGTGAAATCGGAAGAGTGAGTGGGCGTGTGAAATCGGAAGAGTGAGTGGGCGTGTGAGTGGGCGTGTGAGTGAGTGGGCGTGTGAGTGAGTGGGCGTGTGAGTGAGTGAGTGAGCGAGCGAGCGTGCGTGCGTGCGTGTGTGTGTGTATGTGTGTGTATAATCTGCACGCGTCGTCATCTGCTTCCGTGGGCCACGAGGCCATAGTAAACAAGGGGCTGGCCTTGCCTAGACTGAGGGGGGCAGGGAGAATGCAGAGCCTGAAACATGTATTCCTTTTCGTATGGGACAGTAACTAGCGGATTATGACTCATCTGGTGAGGCCACGCCCCAAGATATTTATAAAGTGTCCATTAACAGGCAACGAATGCACAACAATATATTTTTCTTCAAAACTGCACTTTCTTGCCAGAGATTTGTCGGAGACGGTTGCGCTGATATTAAGCGAAGTTGGAGTTGCACAACTCAGTGGCGGCATGTGCACCTCCACACGAAGAATGAAATGCTGTGTCCTACCTTTCCAAATCCACTCTGCAGCTTACCGGCAGAGCCTGCAAACCGCTAATCGAATAGTGTGTGATGCAACCATTAAGAACATGGCACACGAGGTCTCAAGGACTTGGAATCGCGGGGATGGAATTAAAAGTGATTGCGGGGAGGGTGAAAAAGTGACGCGGCCGAGCGGACATGAGTTGGCGCAAGACGCACGCCCGCGAGACGCGCTCTGTGGCGGGAGGAGGAGCAGAGGGAAAGCCTGCCAGTGATGCGCACGGCAAAGGTAAGCCATAAAGGAAAGCCAGGGGGCTGAAAGCTGGCGGTTGCGCGCGTGAACGCAAGCGCTAGGCCGTGTGGCAGCACTTTTAAAAGCCACTGAGACCTAAAGAGAGAAGAAATACTACAATTCCGGACCCAACCACTAGATGGCGGAATAGTGCACAGCATAGTGAATCCAGAAAGATTCACGCTGCAAAACGTAGTCAAAGAGCATCAACATCAGGCAAAATGTGGGGGGGCAACCAATCAAAAAGGGGCACTTTCCTACAATTCGTCACTTTCCTTTGTAAATGGTAGCTTTTAATTGTTCAATAGGCTTAGTAATCCCTCCTTAGTCCCGCCTTTTTCTCTTCTTGTAACTTCTGATGAGGACACACCCTGTTACATGAGTTGCTACTTCGTAAGTTTTAATTACGATCTCCAGAGTCAAGGAGCCCGCATTTTACGTTCTGAGATGTTGTGAATGAATATGCTACTTACCAGTATGCATTTGTTCTTGGCATGTAGGGCTGCTGACATTCATATCTATAGCATAGATCGCCGCCTAGTGTTGGGTCCAGATGATTGCACATTGTTGTCCTGGAAGAGTCTTCGAAGTATCACGAGATAGGTGGCTCCTCCCCTGGACTACAGTGCGCATGGGCATCGACTCCATCCCCAGATTGTTTTTAGCCATTGTGGCGAAGATGGAGTGTAACAGTGTGAGCGATGACCATGCTAAGAGTAAGTTTGAATTCTGCAGCCGCTACAGGTGCCGGGGAGGAGGGCGGGCGATATGAATGTCAGCAGCCCTACATGCCAAGAACAGATGCATACTGGTAAGTAGCATATTCAGTTCGAGGCATGTGGGCTGCTGAATTCATATCTATAGCATAGAATATATAGCAGTCCCTCCATTAACGGCGGCCGCCCGTGCCGGCTGCAGACGTTTGAAAAAGTGTCTTAAGAACAGCCTGCCCTACAGCTGCTTGGAGTGCACATCTACACAGTAGTGTTTAGTAAATGTGTGTGGTGTAGACCATGTGGCTGCTCTACAAATGTCTTCCAAAGGGATATTACCAAGGAAAGCCATGGAGGCCCCCAACTTGCGGGTGGAGTGGGCTCTGGGGGGGGACCGTTAAAGTGCGCTTAGCCTTGTGATAGCAAATTTGAATACACTTAACGATCCACCTGGCTATACCTGCTTTGGAAATGGGGTTGCCCTTGTGCTGGGGCGAAAAAAGGCAACAAAGAGTTGTTGTGTCTTCCTAAAATCCTTGGTCCTATCGATGTAGTACATCAAAGCTCGTTTGACGTCAAGAGTGTGGAGCATTCTCTCGGCTACTGTCTGTGGGTTTTGAAAGAACGCGGGCAGTTCAATGGTTTGATTGACATGGAACTGTGAAACCACTTTAGGAAGAAATTTAGGGTTAGTGCGCAGCACCACCCTGTTCGAGTGAATTTGTATGAATGGCTCTTGTACCGTGAGCGCCTGGAGCTCACTAACACGTCGCAGAGACGTAATGGCGATTAGAAAAGCCACTTTCCATGTTAAAAACTGAACCTCGCATGAATGCAGAGGCTCAAAAGGTGGGCCCATCAGCCTGGGGAGGACCACATTAAGGTTCCATACAGGAGGGGGGCGTGGCCGAGCGAGCTGCGAGATGGCCGCCTAAAAAGCGAGCTCCGCCGGCTGCTTTCGAAATCCTTTATTAATCCTGCTATTTCGACAAGTACGCACTCCTAACTGCTGAGGAGCCGAGACGAACTCGACTGTAAAATCGGCATTGCAAACCGCCGGAAACATCCTGAAAGCAGCTCTGCCGTTCCCGCCGAGCAGGACCCCGACGGGCCTGGAGGCCTCCGTGAGGACGGGGCGTCACCTGAGGGCGCGGCGTGAGAGGCCAGGCGCGCTGACGGGCGCTGCGGCCTGCGGAGTCCACCGGCGTCCGCATCTCCGTCGGAGCGGAGGGGCCCTGCTACATCCTTGGCCTCATCATCGACTACACGACGCGGTGAGTGCCTGCGGTGCCTTCGGTGCGGAGGTGGACCCCGTCCGACCGGAGACTCGGCATTAGTGGCCGCCATCTTGGACTGGGCTGGCGCGTCGCTGCTGGGATCGCTGCCGGTCGGACCTGCCGGGACATAGCCCCTAGTGTGTGCTCTCGGCACTCGGCCCTCCCCGGTGTCCTTCACGACGAGGGATCCTTTGGCCGTGTGGGCACCCCTGCTTTGATATTACCTGCTGGTGGGAGCGGCCATCACGAAGGGGAGCGCTCCTCACTGCCTGCTGGGGCGCTGCGGAGGAGACTTCGGGGGGACTACTGCGGTGGCGCTCGCTGGCCACCTGGGCCCACTCGCCATTTCGCGCCCTCGCATCGCCCGGCGCCGGCTGCTCTCCTTACCAGGGAATTGAGGCCTGAATTTCAGCAGGAAACTAAGACGCATATCAGCAACCTGGAGAAAAGAATAGACACTCTCAGCGCCAAAGCAGATGATCTTGAGGCGAGGTCCAGGAGATGCAATGTCCGCATCACGGGCATTCCGGAGACGACAGCGATGGGTAAAATGGAATCCTTTGTGACCGACCTCCTGCATGAACTCTTCGATCCAAATCTGTCCCCTGTTTTTACTGTAGAAAGGGCCCATAGGACACTGGGGAAAAAGCCGCCTCTGGGGGCCCCACCTAGACCGATTCTGGCCAAGCTGTTAAACTATCAGGACAGGGACACCGTGTTAAGACTGGCAAGAGAAAAGGGGAAAATATCGCACAAGGGAAACGTCATATCCTTCTTCCCTGACTTCACGCCCTTGGTTCAGGCGGCTCGCAAAGAATTTCTACCTGCCAAAAGGATTCTACTCCAAGCACAGATCCCCTACTCTCTTATGTACCCGGCGAAACTTAGAGTGGTGCATGATGGCACGACATCATTTCCTGGATGCAGGCTCTGCTTTGAAATTTGCGAAACACATATGCAAGCCCAGGTCGGGGAGGAGGTCGGACACTGGGACTGAATCTGCGAGCCAGCTCAGTGACAATGATTGAATGGCCGGTAGCGTCAGGTGGTGATGGTCTGCTGCGGCCCAGCTGACAGTCTGCATAACTTGGTGCTCACGGGCTCTAGTGTGATCACCTGTTGTTGTTTTTTCTATATACTTAGCCGAATGCGCCTAGGAGGGCAGATGCGTACTGTTTACTTCTACTGTTTTAACATTTGCAGAAATAGCTTACTTAATGCAGCCACCCTGTGTAAACAGGGGTGTATGCTCGGGATGCCATGCCTCCGAGGGGTGTCTCCCACGATACTGTTGTTTTACTGTGTTTGCGCCTACTGGGTGTTTAGACCTGGCGCGCTAGGGGGGGGAATGACACAACCTGTTTGGGGGGTTGCTGTTGGTGGGGGGTTGGATTGGGTGTTTTTTGGTGTACTATTGGGCACATTGCAATGACCTAATGCTGTTGCTTATCAGAATGAATGTGACAGGTCGGGTGGCGGGTGGATGCGTAGCAATTCGACATTTCAAATGGAGGTAACCCGGCTCCTTACATGGAACATTAGAGGCCTAAGCGACTACAGAAAATCAAGGCTCATGCACAGCTATCTCACTAGACACAACATAGATATCTGTTTTCTACAGGAAACAAATATAAATTCATCCTGCTCCCCAAGACTTAAGCACTCCCGGTGGGGACTGGCATACTCAGCCATTTACTCTAACTATGCCAAGGGGGTAGCCATCCTACTGCGTTGCGGCATGGATTGGAGGACAACATCAGTAGTGTTAGATGATGCCGGGAGATATGTGGTTTTGCATGGGGTCCTACTGGGCAAAGAGGTGGTACTGGTTGCTGTATATGGCCCGAATGTGGATGACCCGGAATTCTTCAGGGAGGTCTGGGCAAAGATTGATATCACTGGCTGTTTCACTGTCATTTGGGGAGGCGACTTCAATGTTGTACTGGACGGGTCAATAGATAGACAAGGCGCTTCGAGACCCATGCACCCTAATGCACGTCAGGCCTTGTCAGATATCATGTGTGAAGGTATGTTGCTGGATGTGTGGAGAGCTAGAAATGTGAACGCTCGGGCAGGCACCTGTATATCTGCACACCATGCGGCCTGGTCCAGATTGGATTTTTGGTTAGTATCGGCAGATGTCGCCACTTGGACCTCACGAGTGGACATACTGGCGAGGTCCCTTTCTGACCATTCCCCATGCTTACTTGAACTAGCAATCCCAGGTAATCTGCGTGGCGCCTTTTCCTGGGGCCTCCCGCCGGATGCATTCCTAGATGCGGCTTTCACCGAAGAAATCCGACAGGACATTGTAGAGTATTTTGACACAAACACTGGTACAGTCAAGACAGACGCTGTGCTTTGGGATGCATTCAAGGTTGTTATTCGGGGGCAATGCATTGCACGCAAGGCGGGGGTTCTGAAGGCAATCAGGGGCACGCTGACAAGGCTTGAGGTGGAATTGCAGCTCCTAGAACGTGACTTGTGTGTCTCCTACACCCAATTAGCGGGCCAGATTAAGGACAAACTGCTGGAATTCAATGATGAAGCGCAGCGAGAACTCAAATTTCTGGGGAAGCAAGCCGAAGCCCGCAGATATGGGGAGGGCGACAGACCAAGCCGCACGCTTGCCAGATTGATTCGCCCCATCCCCACACCAACGAGGGTACACACTATCATTGATCACACGGGGAGGGCACTGACAGATCAGTGGGAGATACTGCAGACCTTTACCGATTACTACGCCACACTGTACAAATCCACCCACACAACCTCGGACGAAACACTTGAGGCTTTTTTGGAGTCCATAGCGCTAGTGTGGTTCAACAACGCGCATAGACAGTACATGGATCAACCAGTGACGGTGAAAGAGATTGCTGCCAAAGACGGCGTGCAGGCGGGGGGCCACTCACAGCCGCCTTCTATAAAACATACGCAGAGGAACTGGCCCCCCGCCTGCACGCCGTCTTTGTGGAGGCTCAGGAGGTGGGGATACTGCCAGATTCGATGAGGGAGGCCATGATAGTCACGTTACTTAAACCCGACAAAAACGATAAATACATGGACTCTTACCGCCCCTTGTCCCTCATAAATGTGGATGTTAAGATCTACGCTAAGATTATAGCTGATCGCTTACAACCTCTGCTACCCTATGTGGCTCTGCCAGATCAGTCGGGCTTTATACCGGGACGCTCCACCACACACAATTTGAGAACTGTCTTCTCCGCACTACACTATCTCCACCCTGACACCCAGGCCGCGGTGGTGTTCCTGGATGCGACTAAAGCCTTTGACTCTCTGGAGTGGTCCTTCCTTTCCACCATTTTAACAAGAATGGGCTTCAGCCCCCTCTTCATAAACCTAATTAGCTTATTATATACCGCGCTGGGAGACTGTTTTCCGGAGGAGCCACCGCAATTAGCTGCTCTGCAGACTATACTTGCCAGGGCATCCCGCAAAAAGCTTGTGACCAGGCTCTATAACTCAATGCAGGAGCAATCCCCCTTGATGGTACCCAGATCGCAACAATTGTGGGGAGATGATCTTGGGGAGCCGCTGACGGATGAGCAATGGGCATTCTGTTGTGGGCAACTGTTGGCGTTATCCTCTAACTATAAACTCAGGCTAGTGCACTTTAAATTCCTGCACAGATACTACCGCACTCCAACCTCCCTTCACCGTATGGGCCTCAGGGAAGATGATAGATGCTGGAAGTGTGGGGCGGAGGGGGCTTCCTTCTTACATGTAGCTTGGCATTGCCCAGCGCTTTCCGAGTACTGGATCGAAGTGTTCGGAGCAATAAACCAGATACTTGGGAGGGATGACGCCCCGTCACCACTGCTGGGCATCCTTGGTTGGGTTGTGGACACTGCGCCTGCGAACCGTAAACTCCATGCGCTCCTGCTGCTATACGCAAAGAGGCGGGTGGCTGTCACATGGGGACTTAAGTCCAAACCAAGACTGAAAGACTGGTTGTCTGATGACATATGGCCATGCTCAGTTAGGGTCCTATTGGGAGCTGATGCCTGCTGCTGCGCACCCGAGGGACATCTGGGAACCTTTTCTGCAATGGTCACGCAGCGGACAGTCTCCACCTGGGACATCTCCTGATAGCCCGGTGGGGCACATTTGACCTGCTAGGTGGTTGTCCGGCCTGTTCTGATGTGTCTGCCTGTCCCACCCGCGAACGCTGTAGCGTGATGGCTGCCGAATACGTTGGCGCCAGCTGCCTGGCCGCTGACATTTGATTTGCAAACTGTATCTGGGCCTCCGCCCACATTGTCATCATTGCTGGGGGTGCTGTATGCTTGCTATCCCGACCATGCATTGGAATAATGATTTGTTTCTTTGCTTTTATACATACATTCTGATGGACTTGTTTTCTTGACAGCTGCCCTAATGTACACCTATGTTACTGTTGGAACTGTTACACAAAATGAAAATTACATCTCCTTTCATGGTTTATCAACAGAAAGCATTGTAAGACCTGTTTGTGCTTGATTGCACATTATGCATGTTTTTCATGATTTAACTGCAGCTTTTTCGCTCTGACTATATTCAATAAAAACATTAAAAAAAAAAAAGGTTCCATACAGGAGCTGGCGGAGTCCTGGGAGGGATGACCCGTTTCAGTCCTTTTAGGAAGGCTTTAATGGCAGGCACTCTGAAAACGGAGAGATGCTGCCTGTTTTGGAGCGAAGCCGCTATGGCGGATAAGTGTATCCGAATGGAAGCATATGCCAGCTTGCATTTGTAAAGATGTAACAAATAACAGATGATGTTGTGAGTGGATACATCTAGCGGGTTGATGTTGTGTTCTGTACAGTAAATGACAAACCGCTTCCATTTTGCTGCATAGCAAGCTCTGGTGGTGGGCTTTCTAGCCTCTAAAAATGATATCCATGCAGTCAGGAGGCAAGTTAAGGTAGCCAAATTCTAAGACTTCAGGAGCCAGATCGCCAGGTTGAGCTGTCGCGGGTCTGGGTGCTGAATGTCGCCATGGCTCAGCGTTAAAAGTCTGGGCGTGAGGTGCAGCCTTTGATGCGGTACCACGGAGAGTTCTAGAAACGTGGTGTACCATGGTTGGCGTGCCCACGTTGGAGCAACCAGGATGAGTGTCATTGAGTGTTGCTTTAGCTTTCGTGCCACTAGCGGTATGAGAGGTGCTGGGGGAAAAGCGTACGCAAATCTGCCTGACCAGTTCATCCATATCGCATTGCCCTGCGACTGTGGGTGAGGGAACCTGGCGGCAAAGTGTTAGCATTTTGCGTTTTCCATTGTGGCAAACAGGTCTATCTCTGGATGACCCCACTGCTGAAAGTACGGGTGGAGTACTGATGGATGTATCTCCCACTCGTGCATTTGGTGGTTGTACCTGCTGAGCAGATCCGCCATCTGATTGTCCTTGCCCGGGAGGTGTTCCGCTATGAGGAAGATGTTCCTCTGAATGGCCCACTTCCACATGCTCTGAGCCAGATGAGACAACTGTGGAGAGTGTGTACCTCCCTGCTTCTGAATGTAGTACATGGCTGTCATGTTGTCCGTCCGGATCAACACGACTTTGTTGCACAGATGTACTTTGAATGCCTTCATCGCCATGAAGATTGCCATCAGTTCTAGGTAGTTGATGTGCATCTTCTTTTGCTGCGTCGTCCATAGTCCCTGCACCGTGTAGTGGAGTACATGAGCTCCCCAACCCTGGAGAGATGCGTCCGTTGTCAGGATAATTTGTGGCACAGGCTCCTGGAACGGTCGGCCCTTGCAAAGGTTGTGTGGATTCCACCAATGCAGAGAGTTGTATGCCCGACTGGTCACCAGCACTAGGTTGTTTAACTGTCCGTGAGCCTGATTCCACTGACGTGCTAAGCACTCTTGAAGCGGACACATATGTAGCCTCGCGTGCGGGACTATGAAGATGCAGGAGGCCATCATGCCTATCAACTGCATGAACACTCTTGCTGGAAGCGAGTGTTGCGGTCTGAACTTCTGGATGAGCGACTGAATGCTGTCGATCCTCACAGAATTCGGCTGAGCTGTGGCTGCCAGAGTATCTATTGTCGCGCCCAGATACTGCCACACGTGGGTTGGCTGAAGGTGCGATTTGGGATAATGTAGTGAGAATCCCGGACTGTGAAGAAGGTGAATGGTGTGGGACATGTTGGCGGCGCACAGCTGGGCCGACTTTGCTTGGACAAGCCAGTCGTCCAGATAAGGGTAAACGTGAACGTTCTGCCTCCTGAGGTGCGCAGCCACTGTCGCCAGGCATTTTGTGAACACCCTGGGCGTCGTGGTCACTCCGAAAGGTAGGACCTTGAACTGATAATGCCGACCCTGAATGGTGAATCCGAGATATTTTCGGTTTGATGGATGTAGTGGAATGTGAAAATATGCATCCTTGAGATCGAAGGTTGCGAAAAGTCTCCCTGGTTGAGCAACAGAAGAACTTGCTGCAGCGTCAGCATGTGAAAGTGTTCTGAGAGAATATACTAGTTTAGGGGTCTGAGGTCCAGTATGGGTCTGAGGGACCCGTCCTTCTTTGGGATTAAAAAGTACAGGGAATACACTCCTGTGCCTTCTTCCTCCACCGGCACGAGCTTGATTGCCCCTTTTTGCAGCATGACAAGTACCTCCTGTTGCAATAAGTGCAAATGCTCTGTGGACATAGGACGGTGTTTTGGTGGCATGTTGGGTGGAGTGGACAAAAACCGAACTGGATAAGTTTCCTGACCCACCTGTCTGTGGTGATGGATTTCCAGACTGGCAGGAGCTGCTGGAGTCTCCCCCCGACAGGTGTGGTATGGTTGGGGGGCAGCGGCAGGGCGTCACTGTTTGTTGGTGGCAGAGGAACGGGAGTTGTTATTTCTACGGCCTCTGCCCTTGGCACTGTTGCCCCGATATCCGCCTCTACTCTGCTTGGTGTAAGAGGACTGCGCCCCACTTTTAGTGTATTGCGTTTGCTGGGACATCTGGCCTCTGGAAACACCTCTATTGCCTGAGCGACGAAAAGTACTACCCCTAAACTGTTGGGACTGGAGAGCTCCCATGGACTTTGCAGTCTCTGTATCCTTTTTTATTTTTTCCAGTGTGGTATCCACCTCAGGACCAAATAACCTATCAGGGTTTACCGGCTGATTGAGGATGGTGGTTTGTATCTCTGGCTTGAAACCGGAGATTCTGAGCCATGCCTGACGTCTCAACATCACACTGGTGTTAATGGCCCTGGCCGCGGTGTCCGCCACGTCCAGTGCACATTTAATAGAAGCGTTGGAGATGAGCTTCCCTTCCTGAATGAGCATCTCCGCCGCCTGCTTATACTGATCTGGTAGATGTTGTAACAGGGTCTCTAGTGTGTCATAGTGCGCCCTGTCATATCTGGCCAAGAGTGCCTGAGTGTTTGAGATACGCCAGATATTGGCTGCTTGAGCTGCCACCCTCTTCTCTGATGCCTCCAGCACTTTAGATTCCTTGTCAGGGGGAGGAGCATCACCAGTGGTTTGCGAATTCGCCCTCTTCCGGGCATTAGAAACGACCAGAGAGTCCAATGGCAACTGGCCCTTGATGTAGGTAGGGTCGCCAGGTGCCGGCTTATATTTTTTTTCAATTCTAGGGTTGACCACCCTGGCACGTGTGGGTTCCTTAAATATGTCTGCAGCATGTTTCAGAACCCCTTTTAAAATTGGGAGAGTTTTGACAGTCTTTTCTGCTGTGGAAAAGGTATCAAAAAGGAAGTCCACGTCAATAGGGTCAGCGTGCAGCTGGACGCTGTGGTTTTTAGCCGCCCTCTCAATTAGAGCATTAAATGCCGCAGAATCCTCAGTAGGAGAGGGTTTGACATTGTACCCCTGAGTGTCCGGGGCAGTTTGCTGATCCCCTGGGTCCCCTGCATCTGCCAAAGAGTCCTGGTGATCCTCAGGATCAGTGTTGGCAGGAAAGTTATACTCCTAGTCATCACCTTCCCCAGCCTCCACATCTGAATAAGTGGGTGAGGGTGTAGCAACTCTTGGAGTCCGTGGAGCAAGTGGCTCAACCAGAACCGGTGAATCCGTAGAAGGCTTCTTGCGCTTCAAAGGAATCGTGTAGGACTCCAAAGGCTGTGTTGCCGTGATCTTTCTTTTGTAGAGGGTAAGTTTACCGGTGTCAGCATCGATAAAGTGTTCCGACTGCTCCTCCATCAAGGGTTGTCGATGCTTCAAGCTCCCAAGCTGCTGAGAAGGCTTCGACCCTGCAGACCCTTGCACGGGCGCGTCGGCGACCGACCTTGGTGCGATGGCCTTCGGTGCCACCTTTGGTGGCAACGTAAACAGGAGTGGCGTCGAAGACTTTGGCGTTGTGGCAGCCTGCTTCGGGGTGGAAGCATCCTTCGGATCGACCGCGGAAGCCTTGTTCCTGATGCGTTGCAGTGATTCAGACACCTGCTTTGTAAAGGAAGCGGACGGTTTCGACGACCCGACAGACGTCCTCGGTCCACCAGCGTGTGAAGACTCGAGCGTCGACGTTTTGGTCTTCTCCGGCCGAGGTACAGGAGCAGCTTTCTTAGGTGCGCCGTGTCCTCCTTCCGCGTCGACGGCCTTCGGCGCCGACGACTTCAGGTCGGCGGCCTTGACTCCCGGGTCTGAGGCCCCAGTCTTCGTCTCGACGCCCTTGATTAATTTTGGATCGACGCCCTTGACCGACTTTGGCTCGACGCCCTTGGTCGACTTCACCGGGTCGATAGCCTTCTTCGGCTTCGGCTGCCCCGACACATCGGAAGACGAGGAGGCGACCAGAGGGACAGACTTCTTCTGTTTCGACGGCGTCTCCATCACTTTCGTTTTCGTCGACACCGAAGCTTTCACTTTCGGTTTCGTTTTGACCAACGGCGGCTCTGCAGAAGTGTCCATAGCCGGGCCCGTAGGCGAGGCCGTGGATCTGTGTGTAAGGTTTTGGGTAAGGCCGTGTGGCAATCCCGCGACCTGAGCCTTAGTGATTGTTCGAACGGGGCATAGCTCTTCGCCTGAGCTATCTTCCATGGCCCCATAGGCCTCATCGTCGTCTCCTACCTTGTCGACGACTTCTTCTGCATTGAGCGCTTCAACGTCCGCGTCGTAGTCGATCTCCTCCGCTGGAGGTGAAATCTGCATATGAACTTCTTGTTCGTCTGCTTCTCCTCTCTCGAAGAAGTCCACCGGTGCTGGGGCCGACTGCTGGGCCTCCAGGCGCGCCACGCGCCGAAGTCTAATCGTCTTCTTCGATCGAAACCGGGAACAAGCCATACAGTTGGCTTCATCGTGGTCCGGCGACAGGCACTTGTTGCACACCGGGTGGACGTCGATGTGGGGATACTTCGATCCACACACGGGACATTTCTTGAACGGGCTCAGTTCCATGATGTGTTGTCGAAAGTGTTGTTGCGTCGACTGGGCCTCGAGCACCGAAGAGCCACGTGACTCCTCGGGATGTCCGACTCGGGAACTGAGCCGGAGTAGAGCTGGGCACAGAGCGCAAAACAATACCGACGGTATAGGAAAAGGCCTTCAGGCCTTAAGAAAAGTCTATATCGATTCCGAACTGGAGATAACGAATATACATCCGAACCCAATGGCGGAAAAAAAACAATAATCTGGGGATGGAGTCGATGCCCATGCGCACTGTAGTCCAGGGGAGGAGCCACCTATCTCGTGATACTTCGAAGACTCTTCCAGGACAACAATGTGCGGCGATCTATGCTATAGATATGAATTCAGCAGCCCACATGCCTCGAACCAGGTCTTTCGCTGGAGTCCCTCATCACCCCCTTTCCCCTCTGGAACACCTTTTTGACCACTGTTGGATTTAGTCCCTACTCGTGCAAGACGCTTGACTGCTGAGCTGGTCTCTTTCAACATTGTCTACTCCTGCTAGGTATATTGCGGATAGGTTATTACCCTTCGAATGGCCCACTTCCATGTTTGTCAGTAGTTTTGAAAGGGTGAAGAATTTTGTTCCCCGGCTTGATGAGGTAGAACATTGCTTTGTTGTCTCTCTCGGCCTTTGTATACATTTTTCCATAGTTGCTTCTTAAATACTTTTAAGACCAGGAACACTTTAGTTCTTGGATGTTTAGGTGCTGTATAGCTCTCTCTGGCTTCCAGACTCCTCTGATGTAGAGTCTCCCCATGTACCTAGTGAGAGGTCTCTGTGGTAATGGTCAACATTGGAATTGATAGTATGAAGTGTATTCCCACTGTAATGTTCTCTCTGCTCCACCATGCCATTTCGTCCTGTACTTTCTTCATGACGACCACTCCCAGCTCCCTGTTGCCTGTGACCACTGGTTCTGGATTCATTCTTGGATCAGTCTCATTTCTGGCCTCACATATGGGATTAGTGGATTGCAGGAAGACATGCCCAGCACCTTTCCCAGCGTTCCGCCCTTAGAGACTGACTATTGCGGAATCGACGAGCTTGTTGCATTATTGCTAGTACTCTCGTCGCACGGGAACGCTCTTGCGTACGTTGTATTGATTCTTGCGATTAGGAAGACTTTTTCCCTTTCTGGTTTAAGCGGTGATTTTTCAGTGTTTATAGAGGACCCCAGTTTGTGTAGCATTTCCATCAATGTTTTGGTTTGCACACCTGGAGAAGGAGTTCGCCTTTACCAGCCAGTCATTTAGGTAGGGATACGGGTGTATTTCCTTTCTTATTAAGTGTGCCACTAAGGCCGCTAAGCATTTTGTGAATACTGTAGGTGTTGATTTTATTTTGAATGTTTATACTCTGAATTGTTAGTGTGTTTTGTGCATTACGAAACATAGGAACTTCTTTTGTCTGCAGTCAATTGGGATGTGTAAGTAGGTGTCATGGAGGTCTATAGATGCCATGTAATCGGTTTCCCAGAGTTGAAGAATGACTTCTTGCATCATTGTCATCTTGAATTTTTGCATCTTTATGAACTTCTTTAAGAAGCGGAAGTCTAATATTGGTAGCAATTATTTGCCTGGCTTTGGAACCAAGAAGTATGTTGAGTAGTTTCTTTGGTTGACCTCCTATGGGTGCACTCTTTCTATTGCCTGTTTCTGCAACAGCTCTTTCACCTTGCATCATATTTTGTCCTCTTCAGTATGTTATTTCTTTAGGTGCCTGCCTTGGGGGGTGTTTTATTAGTTCTCAGCAATAGCCATGTTGGATGATTCTGAGCCTCCATTTGTCCAATAAGACCTCCCACCACCCCTGGAGAAAGGTCCCTATTCTTCCCTCCAGCAAGTGTAGTGTGTGTGGGGGAACTTTGGATATGTGAGACACTTGTTCTCGGGTCCCGCTCCTCTTAACTGTTGTCCACCTACCACTCGCTCATCTGTAAAAGGAATGCTTTTCTATCCCCTCTGCTGGTGAGTTGTTGCCACTGTTTTTCCACATCTTTGGCTTTGTGGAACAGGCTCTGGAATTCTAGGTACTCCTCTTCGTGAACAGCTCCTGTTCTTTGCAGTCTTGAGGCTCTGGGGTTAGTGGTGGTTCCAAGTCTGTCTCCCTCTCCTCCAGGGACTTTTCTTTCAAAGGCTTTGTTGGAATACGGAATTCCATGAGGGGAAGCGTCAAAAGCCTTTTCCATTTGGAGGATCGGTGCCATCTTGGCCTCGAACTGCCTCTTTTTATGCTCTATCTCGAGCATCTGCTCTTGTACGCAGAGTCTACTCGGCGGCCCAATTTTCAGGGTCAGTGCTTTGGCTGCTGGTGTTTTGGCTGGCATTTTCTAGGCCTCTCTCGACCTTGGTCATCCTCAGACCCTGGTGCCTTTTCAGAACACCAAACTCGTGCGGTGTCCTTGATATGGGACTCGAGGGGATCTTTCGCCCTCGACTTCAGCCGATAGGTGTTTTGGGCAGAGGCATTTTTTTGCAGTCAGATGTCCTCAGCTCGCCTGTCCCTTGCTTTTGTAGTGTTGCCCGACTGCTTCTTTGTGTGTTTCTTGTGCTCTTGTTTTGCATCTATGGTCCTTCTTCCAAATCCGAGCCTTCTTTTTCGGCGTTTTCATCCCCTTCCTCGCTTGACAGGCTGAGGTCTCTTAACGACCAACTTTCATTCTGAGCCGGCCTCCTTTTTTCCCTGGCTCTTCGGCATGAACTCCGCACACCACTCGCAGCCCTTGGTGTTGTGGTCGCTCAATAGGTAGAGGTTACATACTTGCTTGCTGTTCCTCTGTGAAAACTTGTGGTGGCTCTCCGGGCTAAACCTATAGGGTGTGTCCTCCATTTCCACCAGCGCAGGGTGCCTCTTGGCTACGCATTGTGTGACCTACGCCTGTCAACCACCCACACACCCCACCTCCTTCTGTGTTTTTTTAATGTATATCAGTGGCTCCCCTTGGTGAATACCCTTCTCTTTCTGCAGCAGTGGTGTTTGTGAGTGAAAATAAAATGTTCTTCAAGGAGCCATCACTTTCCCTCATCGTTTTTTTTGGGCATTCAGAGAGTCTTCATCTGTGCTTCCAGACCAAACAGTGGAAAAATAGAACTGAAGATGGCGACCATGTGTGACAAAGTGCCATCTTTCTTGTATGGTATGCCCCCATTTTTTGCTGAATTGCTGATGTACTTTGACTGAGTGTGCCCTGGGCTCCTGCGTTCCGTCCCTAAAACTGTGTTGAAACCTAAACCCAAATGGCATCTCGGGCCACATGTCAGCCTCTGGTGAATGGTACCCTTGGTACCCAGGGCATTGTGACCAGAGTAGATCCCTAAGGGCTGCAGCACATATTGTGCCACCCTGGTGGGAGGGAGGGGAGTGGGGGGGGGAGGAGGAGGAGGAGGAGGAGGGAGAGAGAGAGGGAGGGAGGGACACAGCAGTCTGAGTATCTTGGTTCAGAACTAAACAAAGAGTCGACATG
Source organism: Lissotriton helveticus (assembly GCF_964261635.1). NCBI lineage: Eukaryota > Metazoa > Chordata > Amphibia > Caudata > Salamandridae > Lissotriton > Lissotriton helveticus. The sequence continues at coordinate 520,806,754 of NC_136059.1, read as the reverse complement.
GCGCACATCCCTGTGTGCCATGCCCACATCCCTGTGTGCCATGCCCACAAACACACTGCCCTCGCATGCCTCTCTAGCTGAGGGCACTATGACAGTGGTGTGGGCACAGGTGCATGAGTCCTCTGCCCCTTCCTGGGCACTGTAAGGAAGAGTATATAGTGCTGGGAGGTTGTCATTACGAAATCCACAGCACCATAATGGCTAAAATTAAGTCTGAGAAGTTTGATATCAAACTTCTCAGCACATTAAACCCACACTGATGCCAGTGTGGGATTTAATGCCAAATGCACGACTGAGGGCATTTTAGAGATGCCCCATGAAACCTAACCAACTCCCAGTGTCCTGACTGCGTGGCTACAGAGGCTGCCACCACCAGACATGTTTCTGGACCCCTGGGTCGAGAGCCGGACGCTCTCTGGGGCCTGCAACAATGCACATCCTGGGACGAGGTGCCAAGTCTCCAACCCCAGGATGGGCAGGGGAAGCTTCAAAGGCATGCCACCTTTGTGAGCTTCTCCAGGCCACTTGCTGTACTCAGCAACTGGCCCCCACCGGTTCTGACCCCCACTCTGGCGGGAAGACAGGAGGGAAAAACAAAGGAAGGAAAGGGGGTGTGCCAGCCTCTGCCAACCCCACCCCTGAGGTGGGAGAGGCGAGGTGAAGCACAACTCCGGGCTACCGCCATCTTGAGGATGGGCAGCCCTACCCATCAGAGCTAGGCTCCTGTCCCCTCCCACTGGAGAGTGGGAGGATAGGGGGTGTACTCACCCCAGGACAGGAACCCGTTGTTCCCTGCCCTTGCCCTACCTGCAACGCCCCTCAATTTAGTATTTAGGGGCACTCTGAACCTTCCTTCCTTAGATCCAGATTTGAAGCAAGAAAGAAGAACAAGAAGAAAGAAGAACTGGATTCCTGGTCACAGTCGCCGGGGGGACATCCTCAAGGTCTTTATCCACTCAGGTACGGGCCGGATTCGCGGTTCCTGGCTGGCACAAGAGGTTGTTGCTGTTTGAGCAGAACCACTGCTCATGGGAGTCCCAGTCTTTAGATGAGCAAGGCAGGCAGGTCCTCTGGGGTTTTCGAGGTTGCTGTCTGCAGGAGACGCCGGGATTTTAGAAGGAGCAGGTTCAAGAATCAACAGGCCTGTAGGGCTGGGGCCAAGTCAGTTGGTGTTGTCCTCTTGTTAGCCAGCTTGTGAACCAGCTTCTACACAGCCAGCCTCTCAGGACCCCTCTCCTCAGGGAGAGGACTTGGAAACCATAGAGGGAACTGAGCCTATGGAGCTTGAGCCTTATCAGGCTGGACTCCTGGGCCCAGGGGGACCCACTAGGGAAGAGCTGTGCCAGGGCCAGCGACACTGACCCACTCTTGAAAGCCTGAGGCAGCAAGCAGCTGCAGAAGTAAAGGGAGATGTCAGTGGTACCCACAGAGCTTATTGGGAAGAGGGATTGCTGTATGCTGAGGCAAGAAACCCCAATCCTGGAGCTACCAGGAGAGTGGTAGTGCCACAGAAGTACAGGGAGTTCCTCCTAACTTTGGCTCATGACATCCCCCTAGCTTGACACCGGAGGCAAACCAAAATTTGGGAAAGGTTGGTTAGCCACTTTTACTGGCCTCAGATGAACCAAAAAGTGAAGGAGTTTGTGAGCTCCTGTGTTACCGGTCAGGCCAGTAGCAAGACAGGTGGCAAGCCAAAGGCCAACCTGATACCACTACCAGTGGTGGGGGTGCCCTTTGAAAGGGTAGGTGTGGACATTGTGGGTCCACTGGAACCTCCCACAGCCTCAGGGAACACATTCATTCTAGTAGTAGTGGATCATGCTACTAGGTACCCCGAAGCAATTCCCCTTAGGGTGACTACAGCTCCTGCAGTAGCCAAAGCCCTCCTAGGTGTCTTCACCAGTGTAGGGTTCCCTAAGGAGGTGGTCTCAGACTGAGGTTCCAACTTCATGTCTGCTTACGTAAAACACATGTGGAAGGAGTGTGGGGTGCAGTACAAGTTCACTACCCCATACCACCCACAGATCAATGGTCTTGTAGAAAGGTTCAACAAGACATAGAAAGGTATGATCATGGGGCTCCCTGAAAAACTCAAAAGGAGATGGGATGTCCTGTTGCCATGCCTGCTTTTCGTTATAGGGAAGTGCCACAGAAGGGAGTGGGGTTTTCACCCTTTGAACTTCTGTTTGGTCATCCTGTAAGGGGACAACTCTGTCTTGTAAAGGAGGGTTGGGAGAGGCCTCTCCAAGAACCCAAACAGGACATTGTGGACTATGTGCTTGGCCTAAGGTCCAGAATGGCTAAGTACATGGATACGGCATTCAAAAATCTTGAGGCCAGCCAGGAGCTGCAGAAGCACTGCTATGACCAAAAAGCTGCCATGGTTGAATTTCAACCTGGGCAACAGGTGTGGGTTTTGGAGCCAGCGGCACCAAGGGCTCTCCAAGACAAATGGAGTGGCCCTTACCCTATCCTGGAAAAAAAGAGTGAGGGCACTTACTTAGTGGACCTGGGCACCAGCAGGACACCCAAAAGGGTTATCCATGTGAACCGCCTCAAACTCTACCATGACAGGGCTGACCTCACCATGCTGATGGTGACTGATGAGGAACAGGAAGCAGAGAGTGAACCCCTCCCTGATCTCCTCTCTACCAGCCCAAAAGATGGGTCAGTGGATGGAGTAGTCTTTTCAGACACCCTCACTCCCCAACAGCAGGCTGACTGCAAGCAAGTCTTACAGTAGTTCGCTAGCATCTTTTCCTTGACTCCTGGCCTGACCAGCTGGTGTACCCATGATGTGGACACTGGTAACAGTAACCCTGTCAAAAACAAGATCTATCGACAATCAGACCAAGTCAAGGAAAGCATCAAAGCTGAAGTCAGCAAGATGCTGGAGCTAGGGTGATTGAACCCTCTGAAAGACCCTGGCCCAGCCCACTGGTTCTAGTCCCCAAACCTCACCAACAGGGTGGAAAGAGGGAGATGAGGTTCTGTGTGGACTATAGAGGGGTCAACTCTGTCACCAAGACAGATGCTCACCCCAGTCCAAGAGCAGATGAGTTGATAGACAAACTAGGGGCAGCCAATTTTCTAAGCACCTTTGACTTGACTGCAGGGTACTGGCAAATTGGCATGGCCCCAGGAGCTAAAGAGAAAACAGCATTCTCCACCCCTGATGGGCACTATCAGTTCACTGTGCTGCCTTTTGGGTTAAAGAATGCCCCTGCCACCTTCCAGAGGTTGCTGAATCAAGTCCTGACTAGGTTGGAATCCTTCAGTGCAGCCTATCTTGATGATATTGCTGTCTTTAGCTCCACCTGACAGGATCACCTGATCCACATTGGGAAGGTTCTGCAAGCCCTGCAATCTGCAGGACTGACTATCAAGGCTTCCAAATGCCAGATAGGGCAGGGCACTTTGGTGTACTTGGGCCACCTTGTTGGTGGAGGCCAAGTCCAACCCTTACAGGCCAAGATCCAGAGCATCCTGGACTGGGCAGCTCCAACCACCCAGACTCAAGTCAGGGCATTCATTGGCTTGACTGGATATTACAGAAAGTTTGTGAAAGGTAATGGGTCTTGTGGCTCCCCTCACAGAACTCACCTCCAAGAAAATGCCCAAGAAAGTAAACTGGACTGTTAGCTGCCAAAAGGCTTTTGACACCCTGAAAGAAGCAATGTGCTCAGCACCCATTCTAAAAGCACCAGACAACTCCAAGTAGTTCCTAGTGCAGACTGATGCCTCAGAGCTGGGAATAGGAGCAGTCCTCTCCCAGATCAATGAGGAAGGCCAAGACCAACCTGTTGCTTTCATAAGCAGGAGACTACTCCCCAGAGAGCAGCGTTGGAGTGCCATTGAGAGGGAGGCCTTTGCTGTGGTTTGGTCCCTGAAGAAGTTGAGGCCCTACCTGTTTGGGACTCACTTCCTGGTTCAAACTGACCACAGACCTCTCAGATGGCTAATGCAGATTAAAGGGGAAAATCCAAAACTACTGAGATGGTCCATCTTCCTACAGGGTATGAACTTTGAAGTGGAACACCGACCAGGGACTGCCCATGCCGATGGACTTTCCAGGTTCTTCCACTTAGACAATGAAGACTCCCCAGGGCAAGGTTAGTCTAATCACCTTTCGTTGGAGGGGGCAGGGGGGTTGTGTGAGAAAGTGCAATCTTTCTTGCCTTGGTATGCCCCCACTTTTTTCTGAACTGCTGATGTACTTTGACTGAGTGTGCCCCGGGTCTCTGCCAATCAGGTACCCAGGGCCTGTGTTCCTTCCCTAAAAACTATGCAGAAACAAAATACCCAATTGGCATCTCTGGCCCCCTGTCAGCCCCTAGTAAATGGTACCCTAGGTACCCAGGGCCTGGGGGCCAGAGCTAAAACAAGTCGACATGGCACACATCCCTGTGTGCCATGCCCACAGAACCCACTGCCCTGGCATACCTCAGTCAACCCTCTAGCTGGGTGCCCTATGCCAGAGGTGAGGGCGCAGGTGCATGAGCCCTGTGCCCCTACAGTACCCAGGACCATTCCTGGGCACTGTAAGTACAGTGATGCCATTTAAGAGTATATGGTGCTGGGAGGTTGTCATTACGAACTCCACAGCACCATAATGGCTACACTGAAGACTGACAAGTTTGGTATCAAACATATCAGCACATTAAACCAGCACTGATGCCGGTATGGGATTTAATGTAACATGCACGAGAGGGCATCTCAGAGATGCCCTCCAAAACCCGAACCTACAATCCACGTCTGGGCTGAGTGGCTGCAGAGACTGCCACACAGCAGACATGTTGCTGGACCCCTGGGTGGTGAGCCCCCCGCTCTCCTGGGTCTGCAACAAAGCACATCCTGGGCGAGGTGCTATGTCTCCTCCCCCAGGATGGACAGGGGGAAGCTTCAAAGGCATACCGCCTCTGAGAGCTTCTCCAGACCATGTGCTGTACCCAGCAACCAGCCCCCCACCAGTCCTACCCCCAATCTGGCAGGAAGACTGGCGGGAAAAAACACATCAGGAAGGGGGGGGGGGTGTTCCAACCTGTGCCAACTCCACCCCTCAGGTGGAGGAGGCGAGGTGAAGCACGTCCCCGGGCTACGGCCATCTTGTAGATGGGGAGTCCTGCCCAATCCCAGCTTGGCTCCTGCCTCCCCCCCACAGGAGAGGAGCAGGCTAGGGGTGTACTCACCCCAGGACAGGGACCCATCGGTCCCTGCCCTTGCCCTACCTGTAACGCCCCTAAATTTAGTATTTAGGGGCTCCCTGAACCTTCTTTCCTCAGATCCCGATATCAAAGAAGAAAGAAGATTTAGAAGAAGACCCGCCGTGCAGCTGCTAACAACAGGACAACAACAACTGACTTGGTCCCAGCCCTACCGGCCTGTTGATCCTGGAACCTACTCCTGCCTAAACCCGGCGACCTCCGCGGACAGCAACCTTAGGACACCCAGAGGACCTGCCTGCCTGGACCCTCTCGACGATTGGGACTCCCATCAGCAGAGGCTCTGCTGCAACAACCCACCTGGTGCCCACCAGGAAGCCCACTCTGCACCAGCCGAGCCCGGGCCGGGCCAACCTGAACCAACACCACGAGGACGTCCCCCCCGGCGACTGGGACCCGAAGTCCAGTGCCCAAAGACCCTCCTCGATGAACCAGCCGACGCCTGCAGACTCAGAACCAGGGGCCACCCCAACCGCAACCAGCCGTGGGTACGTTTTCCGACACCCCTGCACCCGGCGCCCTACAGCCCCCTGTGCCTCCCTTTGGGGTACCTACCTGTGCTCCAACATCCCAACTTACCTCTCGAAGTGCTGGTCGCCCCTGGAGAGTCACCGTCCCCGAGCCTGCAGCCTTTGTTCCTTTTTCAAGATCCTCATTGGATAAAATTGAGCGCCCGACGGCTCAAAAGCACCCGTCACCCAGCCGCCCGAGTGTCACTGGCTGTGACCTCTTTGCCCTATCCTACTTCCCCCCCTTGCCCAGAGCAAGTGACCAGGAGCCCAGCGCCCAGAGCCGCCTGGCCTGCTAGCCAGCCGCCACCAACCGAAGGCCCACTTTCCCTCATTGGATAACATTGGGCCTACCTACCTCTTCATCCGGCCGCCCCTGCGCAGCTGGGATTGAACTAACTGTACTCACCTGACCCTGGGGGACCCCTGAGTCTATGCCCATAACCCTACCTCCACCAACAAGTACTCACCTGGAAACCGGTAATTCACTTACCTGCCATTGGATACCATTGACCCATTTGTGACTCGAACATTTTCTAAGTGTGAAGTTTTGAAAACTGAAAATATTCCTATAAAATCAGCCAAAGTCCGAATTCGAAAATACTCACCTGTGATCAGGAGAGAAGCCAGTACTGTACCTTTCAGCCCAGTACTGAACCACAAAAGTAATCCCTAGCGGGTTTACTAGTAACCTGTATTTTCTCCATAGGAACCCATTGTCTGCTTTTCTATGAAATTTCTTCTGAGTGTCTACATTGTGATAACTGCAAATATTCTAAATCGTACGACATACTGAAACGCAATTACCTACCTGTTTTGAGTTAAGCCCCCAGTGCTGGCCCTAGGAGACTAGTGCTGGGTTACAAAAGTAACGCGATCGTACTTTACCTGTAACCTGAATTTCCTCCCATTGAATAACATTGTGAGAATCACCTCGAAAAGTTTCTAAGTGTGAACTTTTAAAATAGCTTTATATTCAGGAAAAATCATCACTGTAAAACATTTTTGCTAATCTGGTTCCAGCTTAGACCCCAGGACTAAATCCAAGATCTAGTCCTGGGACTACCAAAGTAATCCATAAAGTAATCAACTGTACTTTCCTATGAAAACCATTGAGTTCAATGCTAGAGTGTATTTCAGAACTGTATTGCTATTAGCTAACCTGTGATTAGTGTGTGTACAAACTTGTTGCTCCTCTGCAAAGTAATTACCTGAGAGTACTCGTAATGTGAAAAGTATATTTTTATAACTGTCGGTTCTAAAAATAAAAAACCTATATCTGAGGATATAATAATAATTGGCCTGGAGTTCAGTTCTTGAGTGTGTGAAACCTTTTGCTGACTAGGTGTGTACAACAAATGCTTTACACCGTCCCCTGGTACTGCCTTACTGCTCGACCAAGCTACCACTTTGGAGAGTAAGGTCAGTGCTGACTTTAACCTCTGTTAAACCTTTGGGGTTTGTGGACTCTATACACACTGTACTGCCTTACTGTCCAGTATTTATAGAGCCACCTTCTCACAGTATCTGATTGGCAGGAGCCCAGGGCACACTCAGTCAAAGCACATCAGCAATTCAGCAAAAAGTGGGGGAATACCAATGCAAGAAAGATGGCACTTTCTCACACTGCTCGAGCAAGCTACTACTTTAGAGAGAAAGGTTATATCTAACTTTAGCCTCTGCCATACCTCTGGGGACTGTGGACTCTGTGCACACTGTACCTTACTTTCGTCCAGTATATATATCAAGCCACTTTCTTACACCACGTACATGTGCTTCTGGGGCAGGAGTCTTGATGTCAGGAGAAAGATCGACCTGAACCCAAATCGTGGCAACCATCTACACTCAACAACAAAAGGAAAAAAAAAAAAAAAAAAGACTACAAAAGGAGAGCCCCGAACCTAATCACTAGGTGGGGTAAAAATGCACAGCATGTGACTCAGGAAAAGATTCACATTGCAAAAGTATTGTTTCTTGCACACTGGCTTCATTTGGAAGCCTCAAAATGGAGAGGAATTCAATTACCAGCAACTGTTATTCCGTGTTCCATTCTTCTCCGAATAAAAATGGAACCCTACTCTAGTGAATGGATCTATTGACCGTGACATAATAGGTCCCAAAACCCACTGGGGAGACAAAATGTTTTGCCATGAAAATTCCCCCACTTCGGCGATCTGGGTAGCTGTAGTGTTTCGCCATGGGCTCTGCTTCCAACCAGGAAAACCTACTAAACACAGTCATTTTTGAAAATTAGACACCCAGTAGAGTCCAGGGTGGTGTAGCTTGTGTGGATCTCACTATAATTTCTGTAGGAAAGTGTCTGAATCTGGGGCGGATCCACAAAACTGCTACCTTCCAGCATTACCAAACTATTCTGTCAAAAATTGTACCCCAATTGTGTGGCTGAGCCAATTATATGAGACAATAACTAATTAACCAATGGACCACATTGACTGTGTATCATAAGGTCTCAATTTGCATCTCTTCTCGTCGCTGGAGGGGAGAAAAAATCCAGCAATGGGCTTCTGGGGAAGCTTTACACTAGTAGTGTGCCCAGAAAACCAAAAAAGGGAATCGGTCTAGTTCCACTTCCCATCCTCCCCCCCCCCCCCAATAATGAAAGGACCAAAGGAATTAATTGGTATACCTTTGTCTATTACCATACATGTGAACAAACTACAATATATATCCATACACAAATTCTATTTCCCATGAACACCAATGATATTGATTGTTATGCAGATACACTGTTGATGCAAAACATCAAACCTGCTAGTGCTGCGAGATCTTCTACGAAAACCAGAGCCTCTGGGAGGTGTTCGGGATCTCTTGTCTTTCCTCGTTCTGTCATCCTTCTCTCTGGACTTCTCCCTTTCTTTGGCTTTAGGTTTGATTTCTTTATCCTTGTCTCTTTTTCGGTCCCTTGAAACACAAAAAGAGATTAGGCATACTGAAAAAGCTTACAATATATCCCAAAATACATAAAACATAAATTCTTAGGTTTAGGACATTTATACTTCAAGAAATATTGCAAACTTCCGGGACTGACTTAGTACGTGTTCAAGAAACACACAACTGCAATTGATATAAGTGGAGTATCACATTGTAAGAACTCCCCTCTTTGTGCATGGTTGCCCCCACTTTTTGCTAAACTGCTGAAGTACTTTGATTGAGTGTGCCCTGGGCTCCTGCCTAACAGGTACCCAAGGCCTATGTTCTTTCCCTAAAAGGTGCATTGGAAAGAAAACCCAATTGGCACTACCTGGCCAAAGGTCAGCCTCTTGTAAATGGTACCACATGTACCAAGGGTACTGTGGCCAGCAAAGGCCCTTAAGGGCTGCAGCACTTTTTGTGCCACCCTTAGAGTCCCTGTACTATATCTCTATATATATATATATATATGCAGTGCTTGCATTTCCGTTTGAACTTTATGCCATTGAAGAAGGGATAATGAGTCTCCCGAAACGCGTCTGGCTTTAAGATTTTGGAGCGGGTTGCTGTGGAGTTTCATGCTGCCAATAAAGATAAAGGGACTAATTGTTGTTTCCAGCGGTCTCTGTCAAAAGGGTAAACCTGCAGTGTGATGTATATATATATATATATATATATATATATATATATATATATATATATATATATATATATATATATATATATATATATATATATATATATATATATATATATATGGCGCTCCCTGTCCCACTGGAAAGTCGGGGCACTCGCGGGCGGGTGCAGTATGCGGTAATGGGTACCCGCATTCACATAAAGCTCAGCCTCAGAAATAATCCAAAGAACTGCACTCGTGGAACCAAACAGCTTAGCAGTGCTCACGCCAAATTTTAATCACAGATCGTTAACAGACGCGTTTCAGCTTACGCCTTCCTCAGTGTCAACTACACTGTGCGGACCCGCCGTGGATATAGCAGAAAAACAATCATCAACATAGTAGATGGACTCGCTCAAAATAACGGGCGCGCCATCTTGGAACATGTTAAATACAGTTCAACATTAGGTACTGTTTGCCCATATGTGGAAACAAAACAACATCTATCTCGCCGTGGATCGGCATGGTACCCCGTGTATGCACATCCGGGGTTGATGTTTAGTGCTCAAAAAATTATGAGCCCCAAATCAAAGTTTCCAGAGTCCATCCAACCATGCATTGGTAAGTCTTATGTTCAAGTGAATGTCCGGTGCCCAATATATATACAGTGTCCCCAAGAGAAAACCAAACCCTGCGCTGCTGAATATACAGAGTTTCCAGTATGTCTATATGATTAAGTCAATCTCATCTTATTTACTTTCCCAAATGGACCGCCAGTTCCTCCCCATGGTTCAATCCCCTGGGGGCCTTGGTCATAAGGTCGATTATGTACCTTGACTCCAAACGTCTCAATGTCCTTTATCTGTCCCCTCCTCTTGGATTCTCAGGTACAAAATCCAGGCCAAAATATTGTAATTTGGTCCTGTCCCTTTGATGAACCTGGTCAAAATGTCTCGCCACCGGGTATGCGGGATCCACTTTCTCTATGGCCCTTTGATGCTCGAGTACCCTGATCTTTAGTTGGTGAATCGTGCTTCCAATATATTTCAATCCGCAAGGGCAGATTAGGCAATACACTGCATAATTAGTGCTGCAGGTTAGGAATCTCTTGATGGACTTGGTGATACCTGCTCCTGGAATGTCATATTTACGTACTCTCTTGCATCCCACGCAGGCCTTGCATTTTCCGCAAGGGAAAAAAACCCCCATCTCTGCAATTTTGCCTGTTCTCGGTGTCACACTTTTAAGATGGCTTCTCACCAAGGAGTCTCGCAGTGATCTTGCTTTCCGGTACGTGATCAGGGGTTTTGTTGGAATATCTTCTTTGAGTATTGGGTCTGTCCCCAAAATATGCCAGTTCTTTTGCATAATCCTTTTCAATTCCATGGAGTCACTGGTGTATGGAGTGATTAGGCGGAATTTGCCCTCCTTTTTAGTTTGGTCATTTGGTACTTTTGTTTTCAGGAGATCTTCCCTTTTCAATTTTCTCACTCTTTTCAGAGTTTTCTCCAGAGTTGCTGGATCATATCCTCTCCTGGTGAACCTTTCTACGCAACCTGCTGCTGCTGTTTCAAAGTCAATTTCTCTGCTGCTGTTTCTCTTCATCCTAAGGAGTTCCCCGTACGGGATGCTCTGTATTAGCCTCTTTGGATGATTGCTGTCGGCTCGCAGGATGGAGTTACCTGCTGTTACCTTGCGATACAGTGACGTATGCAACTTGTTATTCAAAATGTCCACCCTCAGGTCCAGATACTCAGCTGTAGTCGGGCTTATGGTCCCTGAGAGGTGTAAGTTGCAGTTGTTGTCGTTCAGGATTGTTATATATTGTTGTGCCCCCTCCATCGTCCCTTGCCACACGATGAAGAGGTCATCGATGTACCTGAACCACCGTATTACTCTCTCCGTTTCCTGCCCCTCAATCTGAAGGACCATGGGCACCCGCTCCTCCCACCAGCCCACGAACAAGTTCGCGTAGCTGGGAGCAAAGCAGGTGCCCATCGCGGTCCCCGAGACCTGGGTATACAGCTGATCTTTAAACAGAAAATTGTTGCTCGTTAAGCACAGTTCTATGAATTCCAGCAACATGCGATTGTGCAGAGCGAATCTAGCTGGTCTCTTGTTCAGAAAATGTTCCATTGCCACCAAGCCTAGATCGTGCTTGATGTTAGTGTATAAACTAGTTATATCTAACACAATCATTAGGTATGTTGGATCCCATGAGACTTCAGTTGCTTTAGTTAGAAAGTCTTTGGTATCCTTCACATAAGATTTAAGCTGTATTACCAGGGGGAATAAGTAACTGTCTATGAACTTAGACATGTTCTCCGTTAATCCGTTTACCGATGACACTATCGGTCTTCCTGGGGGCTCCCTCGCGTTTTTATGTAGCTTGGGTAAGTGATAGAAGGTTGGGATCATGGGATGGTCACTTCTCAGGTACATATTCTCTTCGCTACCCAGCATAGATTTCTTGTACCACTTGTTAACTAGATCGTCATACCTCCTTATACCCTCCTTGTAGGTTTTGTCATCGGTCTTTTGGTAATATCGCGTGTCTGATAGTTGCCTCAGTGCCTCTCTTTCATAGTATTCACGTGACAGAAGCACAACGTTCCCACCCTTGTCTGAGGGTTTAATGATTATATTTTCATCTTTTTCCAATTTACGTAGAGCCTCCCTTTCCTGTGGAGTGATGTTATCTCTTCTATTGGACATCTCTCGTTTGCCTCTTAGAGATACCAGATCTTTGAGAACGGTCTCAGAGAATGCATCTATCGCATCCCACGGCATCACCGGACAGAATGTTGACATTGGCTTAAAGTTACTTTCCTCTCTTTCTTGTTCGATTGTATGTTCCTGGGCTCTATTAATCATGGTATCTGCTTGTGAGATTTGCGACTCTCTATCCAGTCTTAAATTCTCCAAAGTCTCTATCCCTCTTAGGTCTTCACAGGATAGAATATCGGTAGCAGTTAGTCTCTTCTGAGCTAGTCTTGATCCTTTAGTGTTTACTCTGATTTGATGGTACTTATGCAGCTTGAGTTTCCTTACGAATGCGTGTAGATCAATCCTCATCTGTGTGTATTCGCTTTTATTGTTAGGGCAGAAACTCAGTCCTCGACTTAATAGATTCCGTTCTGCTTCTGTTAACTCTCTCTCTGATAAGTTAACTACAGTGAGGTCGTCCACAATGGTTGTGTTCACTTTTTGCTGGGTTTCCTTCTGTTCTTCCACTTCTGTGCTTTTCCTCTTCCCGCCTCCCCCTGCTCTCCTTGTTCTTCTCCTCCCCCGGTTTCTGGTGGCTTGTTCTTGCCGCCCCGTAACCATGACTGGCGGATTACAGTACATTCGTTGTGAAAAGGAGGAGGGAGGGATGCCTGGCCTCCTCTTTGTCTCCCGGTCGTTGTTTTCTTCCTTTGGTCATCCACCGCTTCACTATCGGTGACTTCTGATTCTGACGTATTCAGTGGTGATAACGCTCCCTGCGCCCTTCTTCTGTCAACTTCTTTTCTTGGGGCGTCGTATTTTTTAGCGAAAGTCAGGATTCTACCCGAAAGGTAATCGTTTTCGTCTCTTGTATACTTCTCCTGTTTGCGAGTCTTGATCTTTTCTTCGTATTTATTCAGACGAGCCTTAAGTTGATCTTTAAATAATGCTAACCTCTCCGGTTTTTCTTCCTGTAACAGTTCTTGTTCTAGTGACTCTATATCAGTTAGAGTTTTTGCGCGGTCACTCCACGCGTATTTTACTAGTATTGTCAGAGTTCCTTCGCAGTATTGAGCGGTATGCTCAGCCCAGTCTGTCAGAAGTTGGGGGTCCGGGTTTTCATAAGACGGGATGGTATACACTCGTAGGCCCCTCGGTACCCGTTTGTCGTCTATGTAGCTCTGGAGGCTGGTAGCCTCCCACCACTTCCTGATTTCTCTTTCGTGCAGTCGCTCAAGCTTCACCAGCAGTTCGTTGAGTTTGGTCTTTGGCTGTTGGGGCACTGCACTCACAGCGGAACCTGTCGCTATATTCTCTTGTCTCTTGAACATTCCTTTTGCTGCATCCCTGCGCGAGTCCTCACAATACATATCCTGTCATGGATTGTATTAATGTTAGTAACTGTGTGAAATGGCGCGAGCACTCGTTTGGTACACCACTGTCGCCCTGCTGCCTCTGCCCCTATGTCCGTTGGTGATCCGGACTCGCGCTCTCACCGTAAGGCTTGCGTCTTCCGCGTCGTCCTCCGACTCCTCTGCGGCTCGCTCCCCTTCCTCCGGTTGGTAGATTCTTTATCACGCGATTAGGTTCTGCAGCGGTGCCCGTCCGTAAATGGCGCTCCCTGTCCCACTGGAAAGTCGGGGCACTCGCGGGCGGGTGCAGTATGCGGTAATGGGTACCCGCATTCACATAAAGCTCAGCCTCAGAAATAATCCAAATCCAAAGAACTGCACTCGTGGAACCAAACAGCTTAGCAGTGCTCACGCCAAATTTTAATCACAGATCGTTAACAGACGCGTTTCAGCTTACGCCTTCCTCAGTGTCAACTACACTGTGCGGACCCGCCGTGGATATAGCAGAAAAACAATCATCAACATAGTAGATGGACTCGCTCAAAATAACGGGCGCGCCATCTTGGAACATGTTAAATACAGTTCAACATTAGGTACTGTTTGCCCATATGTGGAAACAAAACAACATCTATCTCGCCGTGGATCGGCATGGTACCCCGTGTATGCACATCCGGGGTTGATGTTTAGTGCTCAAAAAATTATGAGCCCCAAATCAAAGTTCTGGAAACTTTGATTTGGGGCTCATAATTTTCGGCGAGATAGATGTTGTTTTGTTTCCACATATGGGCAAACAGTACCTAATGTTGAACTGTATTTAACATGTTCCAAGATGGCGCGCCCGTTATTTTGAGCGAGTCCATCTACTATGTTGATGATTGTTTTTCTGCTATATCCACGGCGGGTCCGCACAGTGTAGTTGACACTGAGGAAGGCGTAAGCTGAAACGCGTCTGTTAACGATCTGTGATTAAAATTTGGCGTGAGCACTGCTAAGCTGTTTGGTTCCACGAGTGCAGTTCTTTGGATTTGGATTATTTCTGAGGCTGAGCTTTATGTGAATGCGGGTACCCATTACCGCATACTGCACCCGCCCGCGAGTGCCCCGACTTTCCAGTGGGACAGGGAGCGCCATTTACGGACGGGCACCGCTGCAGAACCTAATCGCGTGATAAAGAATCTACCAACCGGAGGAAGGGGAGCGAGCCGCAGAGGAGTCGGAGGACGACGCGGAAGACGCAAGCCTTACGGTGAGAGCGCGAGTCCGGATCACCAACGGACATAGAGCAGAGGCAGCAGGGCGACAGTGGTGTACCAAACGAGTGCTCGCGCCATTTCACACAGTTACTAACATTAATACAATCCATGACAGGATATGTATTGTGAGGACTCGCGCAGGGATGCAGCAAAAGGAATGTTCAAGAGACAAGAGAATATAGCGACAGGTTCCGCTGTGAGTGCAGTGCCCCAACAGCCAAAGACCAAACTCAACGAACTGCTGGTGAAGCTTGAGCGACTGCACGAAAGAGAAATCAGGAAGTGGTGGGAGGCTACCAGCCTCCAGAGCTACATAGACGACAAACGGGTACCGAGGGGCCTACGAGTGTATACCATCCCGTCTTATGAAAACCCGGACCCCCAACTTCTGACAGACTGGGCTGAGCATACCGCTCAATACTGCGAAGGAACTCTGACAATACTAGTAAAATACGCGTGGAGTGACCGCGCAAAAACTCTAACTGATATAGAGTCACTAGAACAAGAACTGTTACAGGAAGAAAAACCGGAGAGGTTAGCATTATTTAAAGATCAACTTAAGGCTCGTCTGAATAAATACGAAGAAAAGATCAAGACTCGCAAACAGGAGAAGTATACAAGAGACGAAAACGATTACCTTTCGGGTAGAATCCTGACTTTCGCTAAAAAATACGACGCCCCAAGAAAAGAAGTTGACAGAAGAAGGGCGCAGGGAGCGTTATCACCACTGAATACGTCAGAATCAGAAGTCACCGATAGTGAAGCAGTGGATGACCAAAGGAAGAAAACAACGACCGGGAGACAAAGAGGAGGCCAGGCATCCCTCCCTCCTCCTTTTCACAACGAATGTACTGTAATCCGCCAGTCATGGTTACGGGGCGGCAAGAACAAGCCACCAGAAACCGGGGGAGGAGAAGAACAAGGAGAGCAGGGGGAGGCGGGAAGAGGAAAAGCACAGAAGTGGAAGAACAGAAGGAAACCCAGCAAAAAGTGAACACAACCATTGTGGACGACCTCACTGTAGTTAACTTATCAGAGAGAGAGTTAACAGAAGCAGAACGGAATCTATTAAGTCGAGGACTGAGTTTCTGCCCTAACAATAAAAGCGAATACACACAGATGAGGATTGATCTACACGCATTCGTAAGGAAACTCAAGCTGCATAAGTACCATCAAATCAGAGTAAACACTAAAGGATCAAGACTAGCTCAGAAGAGACTAACTGCTACCGATATTCTATCCTGTGAAGACCTAAGAGGGATAGAGACTTTGGAGAATTTAAGACTGGATAGAGAGTCGCAAATCTCACAAGCAGATACCATGATTAATAGAGCCCAGGAACATACAATCGAACAAGAAAGAGAGGAAAGTAACTTTAAGCCAATGTCAACATTCTGTCCGGTGATGCCGTGGGATGCGATAGATGCATTCTCTGAGACCGTTCTCAAAGATCTGGTATCTCTAAGAGGCAAACGAGAGATGTCCAATAGAAGAGATAACATCACTCCACAGGAAAGGGAGGCTCTACGTAAATTGGAAAAAGATGAAAATATAATCATTAAACCCTCAGACAAGGGTGGGAACGTTGTGCTTCTGTCACGTGAATACTATGAAAGAGAGGCACTGAGGCAACTATCAGACACGCGATATTACCAAAAGACCGATGACAAAACCTACAAGGAGGGTATAAGGAGGTATGACGATCTAGTTAACAAGTGGTACAAGAAATCTATGCTGGGTAGCGAAGAGAATATGTACCTGAGAAGTGACCATCCCATGATCCCAACCTTCTATCACTTACCCAAGCTACATAAAAACGCGAGGGAGCCCCCAGGAAGACCGATAGTGTCATCGGTAAACGGATTAACGGAGAACATGTCTAAGTTCATAGACAGTTACTTATTCCCCCTGGTAATACAGCTTAAATCTTATGTGAAGGATACCAAAGACTTTCTAACTAAAGCAACTGAAGTCTCATGGGATCCAACATACCTAATGATTGTGTTAGATATAACTAGTTTATACACTAACATCAAGCACGATCTAGGCTTGGTGGCAATGGAACATTTTCTGAACAAGAGACCAGCTAGATTCGCTCTGCACAATCGCATGTTGCTGGAATTCATAGAACTGTGCTTAACGAGCAACAATTTTCTGTTTAAAGATCAGCTGTATACCCAGGTCTCGGGGACCGCGATGGGCACCTGCTTTGCTCCCAGCTACGCGAACTTGTTCGTGGGCTGGTGGGAGGAGCGGGTGCCCATGGTCCTTCAGATTGAGGGGCAGGAAACGGAGAGAGTAATACGGTGGTTCAGGTACATCGATGACCTCTTCATCGTGTGGCAAGGGACGATGGAGGGGGCACAACAATATATAACAATCCTGAACGACAACAACTGCAACTTACACCTCTCAGGGACCATAAGCCCGACTACAGCTGAGTATCTGGACCTGAGGGTGGACATTTTGAATAACAAGTTGCATACGTCACTGTATCGCAAGGTAACAGCAGGTAACTCCATCCTGCGAGCCGACAGCAATCATCCAAAGAGGCTAATACAGAGCATCCCGTACGGGGAACTCCTTAGGATGAAGAGAAACAGCAGCAGAGAAATTGACTTTGAAACAGCAGCAGCAGGTTGCGTAGAAAGGTTCACCAGGAGAGGATATGATCCAGCAACTCTGGAGAAAACTCTGAAAAGAGTGAGAAAATTGAAAAGGGAAGATCTCCTGAAAACAAAAGTACCAAATGACCAAACTAAAAAGGAGGGCAAATTCCGCCTAATCACTCCATACACCAGTGACTCCATGGAATTGAAAAGGATTATGCAAAAGAACTGGCATATTTTGGGGACAGACCCAATACTCAAAGAAGATATTCCAACAAAACCCCTGATCACGTACCGGAAAGCAAGATCACTGCGAGACTCCTTGGTGAGAAGCCATCTTAAAAGTGTGACACCGAGAACAGGCAAAATTGCAGAGATGGGGGGGTTTTTCCCTTGCGGAAAATGCAAGGCCTGCGTGGGATGCAAGAGAGTACGTAAATATGACATTCCAGGAGCAGGTATCACCAAGTCCATCAAGAGATTCCTAACCTGCAGCACTAATTATGCAGTGTATTGCCTAATCTGCCCTTGCGGATTGAAATATATTGGAAGCACGATTCACCAACTAAAGATCAGGGTACTCGAGCATCAAAGGGCCATAGAGAAAGTGGATCCCGCATACCCGGTGGCGAGACATTTTGACCAGGTTCATCAAAGGGACAGGACCAAATTACAATATTTTGGCCTGGATTTTGTACCTGAGAATCCAAGAGGAGGGGACAGATTAAGGACATTGAGACGTTTGGAGTCAAGGTACATAATCGACCTTATGACCAAGGCCCCCAGGGGATTGAACCATGGGGAGGAACTGGCGGTCCATTTGGGAAAGTAAATAAGATGAGATTGACTTAATCATATAGACATACTGGAAACTCTGTATATTCAGCAGCGCAGGGTTTGGTTTTCTCTTGGGGACACTGTATATATATTGGGCACCGGACATTCACTTGAACATAAGACTTACCAATGCATGGTTGGATGGACTCTGGAAACTTTGATTTGGGGCTCATAATTTTTTGAGCACTAAACATCAACCCCGGATGTGCATACACGGGGTACCATGCCGATCCACGGCGAGATAGATGTTGTTTTGTTTCCACATATGGGCAAACAGTACCTAATGTTGAACTGTATTTAACATGTTCCAAGATGGCGCGCCCGTTATTTTGAGCGAGTCCATCTACTATGTTGATGATTGTTTTTCTGCTATATCCACGGCGGGTCCGCACAGTGTAGTTGACACTGAGGAAGGCGTAAGCTGAAACGCGTCTGTTAACGATCTGTCATTAAAATTTGGCGTGAGCACTGCTAAGCTGTTTGGTTCCACGAGTGCAGTTCTTTGGATGTGGATTATTTCTGAGGCTGAGATATGTATATATATATATAGATATATATAGATATAGATATATAGATATATATATATATAGATATATATATATATATATATATATATATATATATATATATATACATATACATATATATATATACACACACACACAATACACACACACGCGCTATACACACACACACACACACACGCGCTATACACACACGGGCTATACACACACGCGCTATACACACACGCGCGCTATACACACGCGCTATACACACACACACACACACACACACACACACTTTTGCAGACTGCGTTTTTTGGTGCAGAACTAAGTGAAGAGTCGTCATGGCACACATCCCTGTGTGCCATGCCTACAACCCATTGCCATGGCATAGATCAGCCACCACTCTAGCTGGGTGCACTATACCAGTGGTGAGGGTACAGGTGCATGAGCCCTGTACCTCTACAGTGTCTAAGCCAATTCTTACACATTGTAAGTGCAGTAATGCCATTAAGAGTATATGGTGCTGGGGGTTTGTCATTAAGAACTCCACAGCCCCATAAGAGCTTTACTGAAAACTGGGAAGTTTGGCATCATACTTCTCAGCACATTAAACCCACCACGTTAAACCCACACTGATGCCAGTGAGGGATTTAATGAAAAATGCACAAAAACGACCTAACACTAGTGTCCAGGCTGAGTGGCTGCTCGCCAGCTGCCAACACCAGACCTGTTTCTAAAACCCTGCGTCGAGAGCCTGCTGCTCTCTGGGGTCTGAAACAAAGCACATCCTGGGACGAGATGCCAAGCCTCCTCCCCCAGGATGGGCAGGGTCCACGAAGGGAAAGCTTCAAAGGCTTGCCACCTTCGTGAGCTTCCCAGGCCTTTTGCTGCTTCCAGCAACCAGCCCACTCAGGTTCTGACCTCCACTTTGCAGGGGAGAAACAGAGGGAAAACCAAGTGAGGAAGGGAGGTGTGCCCACCTTTGCCAACCCCACACCTCAGGTGGGGGAGACGAGGTGAAGCACAACTCTCAGTCCCCGCCATCTTGCAGATGGGGGGACCCAGCCAACCAGAGTGAGGCAAATGACCCCCTCCCACTGGAGGGTGGCATAATAGGGGATGTACCCACCCCAAGGAAAGGACCCATTGGTCTCAACCTTTACTTACCTGTAACGCCCCTAAATCTAGTATTTAGGGGCACCCAAACTCAGACAAGAACCAACCAAGAAGAAAAAAAGAAGGACCGAAATCCGTGCTGAAGCTAAGAGGAGGAGGGCGCCCACTGTCTTGGCCCCAGCCCTACCGGCCTGTCCACACTTCTAACCTGCAGAAGGAAATCGTGGTGTGTCCTGCAGCCAGCAACCTCGAGGACCTGCCCTGCCTTCCACAGAAAAGATGGTCTCCCGTGAACACCGGATTTGTTCACCCACAGACTCTGGCTCCAGCCAAATCTGTGAGTCTAGACCACTCTGCACTCGTCGCCCACAGCCCGAATTCAAGTGGCCCAACACCACAGGGAGGTCTCCCTGGAAATCCTGACATGAGATCTGGTGATCCCTGACCTGTCTCAAATCTCCAAGCGAAGCCTGCCGCCTCTTTCTGGAGGATTTCCCCGACCGGAGCTAGTAACAGAAACCAGACATCTAAAGACACCCCTGCACCCAAAGTCCCACAGCCTTGAGTGGCCCACCGACTGTGTTCATGCATCCCCAGGCATCCCAACTTACCTCTCCAACCGGTGGTCACCTCCAGAATATCTTCGTCCCCGAGCCTGCAGTCTTTGTTGAAACCGGAGAATCCCCGTTGAAACCAACAGGGCACCAGACGCCAAAACAGCACCAAGCCGTCGCTTCGGGTGTACTTTTGGGTGGTAACTCAGATCCCCATTTGCCCTGAGCCTAACACAGGACCTTTGCTCTCACAACCTTGTGGCCTGCTCGTCCCCCTATCCTTCATTGGATAACATTGGGCATCAGCACTCTGCACCCGGCCGCCCTAGTGCCACTGAGGCACTAGGGCGACCACATTTGTCCGACCACATTGGTCTGTCATATCTGCCAAAGATAGCGAGTAAATTGGCCGCTCTGACAGTTGTTGCCGCCATGGTGGAAGATTTCTTGCCAATGGAATTGAGACATCTACCATCTCTATCAGGAGAGGCCAATAAAGGAGATGAAGGATTTCTGGCACGACGTTGTGCCGCCTGAGATATTACTGAGTCAGATTTAGGTTGCCGTATAAGACAGGCAGCAGAGTTATCGAAGCTTTGTATTTCTTTTCTAATTTAGGCAAGACTGCAGGAATTGAGGCTGGGATCTTCATGACGTTTAAGCCCTCCTGCCGTATGAAGTCTATAATCGGGATGGCATGGACTTGTCTTTTCGTTTGTTTCTTAAATCATAAAAAACAGTCAGCTTCCTTGTGACCATAGGAAGCTGAAACCTCTTCGCCGCTCTTTCTATAAGGGTATGGAAACCTCCTATATCTTCAGGTGGTGAATCTATAGGAGGTGGAATGGAAGGCGATGGTGTCTGGATCGGATAGTCGTCCCATTAGTTAGGAAGGGATACTTCGTCCAACTCTCCCTCTTCTCTTTTGTCATCAGTAGTATGAGTCTCTTCCGGATGCTGAGCCACTGTGGGTACTGGAGAAACTGGAGGGGGAGATCTGATCATCAAGGTAGGTTGCGGAATAGGTACCTGAGGAACAGAAGATGCCGGCTCTGAGGGAGGAATTCTGCGGTAGTAATCCTCTACCAGATGTTGCAAGTTTGAGACGAGAGCCATTGGCATTTGTACTGTCGGATTAGCTTGTCTTTCCTGATTAGGAACCTCTGGGTAAAAGACGTATTCATCATCCTGATACTTTATAAGGAGTTCAGAAGGACTTCGAGAAGCATGAAACCGGGCATCTTCATCTGACTCCTCTTCATCAGCTCCATAGTCAAAAAAAAATTCTGGTGGACAAGGAGATACCTTACTTGGAGAGGTATGAAGAGGCAAAAGAAGCTCTTGAAAATTCTCTTTTCGGCAGTCCCAAATCTTCTCTAGTAGTAGCCAAAACCGACGATGGGACAAGCATTGACGAAAATGTCAAGCCTACTACAGGTGTCAAAGTTGAAGATTTTAGCAGAGGTTATTCCGTCAACGTTGTGGACGTCAACAAACTGCGTCTACGAGGTTCTGTATCTGAAATCACCTGCACCGTGGACGAGGCCTCCGTCGGCGAGGCCGCCGTCGGCGAGGGAGATTTATTCTTGTGATCCGCCAACAGTCTCTGCGGCGACGGGGCTTCCGTCGATGACGGTCCTGACAAGGGCCGCTTCTTCTTAGTCGACGATTAGGACGACAGACATAACAAAAGGCCTCACCATCTCTGATACAAACATCGTCGGAGAGGATGCCAAGGACAATCAACTTGAGGAGAAGAGAAAGTCGATGTTGTCGTCGTCTAAGTGATTGAGATTCTCGTCTACGGATCGTCTTTTTTATGAGGTAAAAGTGTCTCAGGAAGAGATCTTGATGCCTGCTTTGATTTTGAAGAGGATTTTGGAGGACTGGAGGGCACAGATTAACCCTTAAGAGGGACAGATGCCTTTTCAGAAGATGAAGGCTGATCTCATTTTCCTGCTTTGAGGTGTGATGATGTTACTTCAACACCTTAGCAGCCTTTTGAGAAACCAGCTCCGCCTCACTAGCTCTCTTTTTAGAAGCTGTTGTCCTTCGAGAGGAATCACTCCTCATCAGATATGGGAGTGTCCTTTGTCTTGAGCTTCTGTAGCCACAGAAGACTACGTGCTTCCCTGTCTCTCAAGGTCTTCTGAGAAAATGTTCTACAGATCTTGCAATCTCTCACCTGGTGGTCTGGGTGAAGACAGTAGATATTTTTTTTGTGGGGGATCAGATGAGTGAAGCCTTAGCTTGCCACAAGACTCACAATGTCTGAATAAAGATCTTTTAGAAGAAGACATGTTCAGAAAGTAAAATCTGAATGAATCTGAAAATAAAGTTGAAGTACTGAGCAGAGCTCAGGGAAACTCCCTTCACACGTGTGGTAGAAAATCTGAGAGCCTGGAGCCTCTGTGGAGAGGGTTCTAGAGGGTGCTGTCGCCTTATTGGCTGGAGTTTGGACTATATCTAATGACTAGGACGAGTTATTAAAGTGAATGGTTTTTCTCTACTAATTAATATAAGCGTGATTACCTATACCCCATTGGCTATTTTATGTACCGTGGGACTCCCATTGCGACGGGGAATGATTCAAGCCTGTTAATCTATGAAAGGTACCCAAATACTGGAGAAAGTGGGATTCTCCCAAGCGGTGGCCAAACAGTTGTGAAGGAAGCTAGCTGTGAATATACTATACCAAAGTAAGGTATGGTGTGCACAGGGTCCAGTGGAACCCCAAAGGTAGGCAGAGGTCAAAGTAGATAATACCTTACTCTCTATTTGTGGTAACGTGGGCGAGCAGTAAGGCTTTATCAGAGGGTAGTGTTAAGCATTAATTATACACACTCAGGCAAGAAATGATATCACACGCTCAAAGACTGAACTCAGACCAATTTGTTTGTATAAAAATGTTATTTTGGTATATTTATTTTCTAGAACCAAGCAAGCCTGGCACATATAAGTGTAAATGGTACTTTACGAAGGAGGTTGAACAATACAAGCAAGCTGAATGAAAAGGACATTGTTAGAGGTTTGTAAATACTTTGAATACAGTTGAAATTACTGTTAGATTACTTTTGATTACTTTGCAGATTACTTTAAGTTACTTTTTCTACTCAGTGCGATATGCCTAGATATCACACTGAGACACTTCCTAGAGAAAAGTTAAGTAAATCAGTTTTTGTATATTTGACGTTTCTTAGAGTTCCATACATACCAACTCCACACTTTGAACAATTTTCAATGAAAAGCAATCAATGCAATACTATGCGTGGAAATGGAGTTATAGGGTTACAGGTAAGTACTTGGTTGTAGGAGTTGGGTTTCAGGGGTTAGAAATAGGGTACCCCAAGGGTCGAGGATGCACTCTCAAAGCACCCTCAGCAGCACTAGGCAGCCAGGTGCAGAGTGCTGAGGCCCAATGTTATCCAATAGGGGATAGGGGGCCTCCAATTGGTGGCAGTTCACGACCAGTCCACAAGGTTGTGGGAGAAAAGCTCCTGGTGTTAGGCTGAGGGCAAAGGGGATCAGATGTAGCACTAACGGTGCACCCACAGCGGTACAGGGGCGGCCGGGTGTAGGGTGCTGTTTTGGAGTCGGGTGCCATGTTGTTTTCAATAGGGAATGCCGTTTTAGGCTACAGGCTCGATCCAGGGAAGCTTCAGGGAGGAACCAACAGCTGGGCAGGTAAGTTGGAGGGCTCGGACATAGGTGTTCTCTTCTCCAGGGCACAGGGCGGCTGAATGCAAGGGTGTCTTGAGGTCGGATTTCACCTTACCGGGACACTCACGGTTGGGGTGGGGTTCTCCATGCAGAGGCTGCAGGCGATGTCAGGGAGTCCTGGAGGGGTCAATCCACAGTGGACTCTGGGGCACCTGGACACCTTACTGGGACCGGTGGGCCACTCGGGCCGTAGGGGACGGGTGCAGTGGTGATTCCAGGCATAAACTTTCTTTGTCCTATGAAGACTCAAGAGTCTGTCTTGGGAGTTTCTTTTGAACAGAGCTGCTGTTCACAGGCGATCCGGTCTTTGTGGAAGGCAGTCCGTCATCCCAGTGGTTCTGGAGGTCGCTGGCTGCAGGACAAGGTGACTTTTGGTGCAGGATCCCTGGAAACTGCAGATGGGCCAGCAGGGCTGGGGCCAAGTCAGTTCTTCTCTGCAGTCTCCTCTGCTGGGTGTCTACATAGGTTGCAGGAATCGGTCTTCTTGGCTCAGGGTTGCCCCCTAATGACTATTTAGGGGGAGTTTTATGGGTCTCGAGGTCAGTAGCCAATAGACTACTGACCATAGGGGACTACACCCTTGGTGTGCTCAGGCCCACGTGGAGGAGTGGGCACAATCTCTGATCTTGATTGGAGAGTGCCTGCCATCTGCATGATGGCGGGCACTGAAGAGTGGGCTTCACCTCGCCACCCCCACCTGAGAGGGGGATGGGGGGGTTTGGCAGACTGTTGTAATGTACTTTGTATTCAACGCACTCTCCCTACAGAAGTTCTCTGTCTTGCTGCTCAGCCTATGATGAGGTCAGATAGAATGTTGAGTGTGTTTGGATTGGAAGGGAGAATCAGTTGGTGTGGATGGGCTGAGGAGGAGGCTGCTCCTGGTGGGGCACTTTAAAGGATCTACCCAACATCTTGTAACCTGTGACCAAGAAGTCATCTTGTGAATAAAGCTGTGATCCTGTTCTACTTCACCTGGTCTACGCATCTTTCATCTTTGTAACACAGAGGCAAGTCACAACTCTAGCAGGCCTTCCAGCCCTGAGGAAGGGTGCACCATAACAGGTGTGGGCATATCTGCATGAGTAGATATGCCACTACAATATTTAAGTTGATTCTTAAATTTTAAGTGCCAGAGAAGGCCTAGCAAGTACATGGGTTGGAAATTCGACGACTCTAGTTTTGCAGCACAAGGAAGGCTTCTCTTAGACCAGGAGTGTTTGGGAACAAACTACTCCTCTCAATAAGCCCTTAGATGTGCCCCTTAAAGCTACTAACCCTGGTGCGGTCACAGACAGGCTGTAGACAGCCTGACGCCACCAGACATGATTCTGGACCCCCCGATTCAAGAGCCTCTGCTCTCTGGGACTAGAAACAATGAACATCCTAGGCGGAGGCATCACAATGCCTCCCCCAGGATGGGCACAGTGCTCAAGAGGGAAGCTTTAGAGGCCTGCAGTCTTTGTAATGCGACCCTCAGCCTCTGCTGCTAGCTGCAGTTAGAAGCCCCCAGTTTACACCCCCACTTTGGGCAGGAAAACCTAGGAAGAATAGGTGTGCCCACCTCTGCCAACTCCACCCCTAAGGTGGGGGAGGGGAGGTGAAGCACATCTTTCAGTCCCTTCCATCTTGAAGATAGAGAGACCACTCCAATCAGGGCTAAGGCTATGCCCCCTCCCACAGGAGGGTGGCATAACTGAGGGTGTAATCACTCCAGGTAAGGTGACCATTGGCCCTACTCCCCTAAAACACCCCTAAGTTTAGTATTTAGGTGGCTCTCCCAGACCTGGAAACTAGTTCCTGCTGACCTACGAAGAAGCAGCCATGCAGCGAAACCTGAAGACAACTACTTACTTGCCCCAGCTCTACAGGCCTGTCTCCAGCTTTCAAGATCCTGCAAAAGACAAACCAGTCCTGCAGCCAGTGAATTCCAGAACCAGAGGAAGACTGCCTGCTCATCGACAAAAACCAGAGACTCCAGAGGACAGCGGATCTGTCCAAGAAACCTTCACAAAGGACTCCAGTGGCCTCCGGATCCGTGAGTCCTGCCTGCTCTGCACCAGATCCCTCTGATCCATGTCCAGATGGACCAATGACCCAGAACAGGCTCCCCAGCGATCCTGACCTCAAGTCCAGGGTTGGCTAACGACACAAGCAGCCTGAATCCAGAGGCTCCCACTCACTGGGACTGGCTCCGGTAAGAAGAATCCAACATCTAGACACCCGTACCCAATGGGCCTTGGGGAGCAGAACAGACTGTGCCCATATGACCCTCTACATCCCAACTTACCTCTGCTGTCACTGATCTCCCTCCTGCAACCTTCGGTTCAAGCACCCTGCTCCCAGCCACCCCTGTGACACTGGTGGTGTATGTTTGGGGCTGCTTTGTGACCACCCCTGTGCTTGCTCTTACCCCCAGAGCGTGGCCCCTGTAACCGATTCACCTACCTGGAAGCAGTGTGTTTTCAAGCACCCCCAGTCTACATTGAAACACATTGGGCCGAACTCAGAAATTGACCTCTGCACCTGGCAGCCCCTGTGCAGCTGGTGGTGCAGGTTTTGTAGTCACCTGGCCCTTGCTGACCTTTGGCCCTGAAGACTGGAACTGTAAGCTGTGTACTTAACTGTATAACCATATTATTGTTTTCCTTCATAGGATAACATTGAACTCTTTAAAAATTGTAGTGTCGACTTTTCAAAGTCTTAAGCATTTTTCCTGCAAAACATACTTACCTTATTGCAAAGATCTTGGTCTTAAAATAAAACTCAAACAAAGCTTCTTTATTATATAATTGGTGTGGATCTCCTTTTTTAATCCTGTGTCCCTTATTGGTAAATAATGTGCAATAATGTCTTACACTCGTTTGTGTTAGGCCTAATACTGAGCCTAAGACTGCTCGCCCACACTACCACAAATAGTGCACTTTGGGTTTACATTGAGCCCTGTACATTACTGGGGGAATCTCTGGACTCGGTATGCGGTATAACCACCTAGTGGTATACCGTATACAGAGGCAGCTTTCCACATACGTGCTCTACAAAATCCTAGACGTAGACAGACTGAGGGACCCAGTGAAAAACACCTATCAGTACCAATGGCAAAACTGGCGGTGAGCATCACAAAAACAGGCATCTTCCTACAGCATATGTATTAAAAAGGGAGGCTTAGGCCTAGCAAAATGTTTATGTTGCCAAGTTGAAATGGCAGTTCAAACTGCACTGCAGGCTGTAGTGGCAGGCCTGAGACATGTGGGTGGCACAATGCGTGCTGCAGTCTGCTATTAATATTTAATGTACACGCCATGGGTATATGTAGTAATGTTCACTAGGAACCGATCAGAAAATAAGTGTACCAATCAGGTGTAGGCCAATTGTCACCTGTTTAGAAGGGAGAGCACAAGCACTTGACCACCGATAAGCAGGGAAAAAGTGCACAGAGTCCTAAAAAAAAAAGAAAGAAAAAAAAAAAAAGAGTTCAGTAAAGAATGGCAACAACCTGGAGTGACCCTGCAGACTGAGCCAGTTCTAACAGTAAGCAAGATAACTTTCAAAAGTACAAGGGCATGACGGCACAGATTTAAAACACCATGTAAAGGACTTGTGTCTGTACAGTGAAGTCACTGGTTTTGACTGGACAAAGTTATCACTGTGCTGATGGCTGTCTCCCATTAACAGATAAACCCAGTCCTGGGTGAGGTGGCATGTACTCCTTTGGAGGTTTAGGTGGGCGGCCAAAACAACAGTAGATCTTCTGGGTATTTGAAATCTGAAAGAATTCTCCCATCTAAGAGGAGCATTTTTAGGGCTTCAAAAATGGACCTTGAAATTCCACATAGCTCGTGCACGTGCATTTCAAGGTCCATTTTGATTGGGCTTTGCATGCGTGCTGTTTTATAACAGAACACGCAATAGGCCATAGGCAGTCGCGTAGTGATATTGCTACTAGGTGGTATTACCATGCACAGAGTCCAGGGGGTCACCAAAATCGTAAAAGACTCAATGTAAAACCCAAAGTGCTCTATTAACGGTAGTGTGGGCGAGCAGCCTAAGGCCTAACACAGAGGAGTGTAAGACATTATTGCACAACAGTGATCAATAATGGACAAACAACTCAAAAAGGAGATCCAGGCCAATTTTAGAAAAATATACTTTGTATTTTATATTAAGACCAAGGTATTCGTAATAGGGTAAGTTTTTAATTAAAAATAATTTTCACTATGAAAAATCGACATTTAGAAACTTTCCAAGACAGTCCAATGTTATCCTAGGACGAAAACTATATTACGGTCAAACAGGTAAGTATTTAAACTTAGAATCCAAGTCTTAGGAGCCAAAAGTCAGCAAGGGCCAGGAGTTAGGTAAGTACCAACACAGCACCACCAAAGGGACAGGGGCGGCCGGGTGCAGAGGTAAAAATCTGAGTTCAAACCAATGCTTTCCAAAAGAGACATTTGGTGCCTGGAGCCACACTGCTTGCAGGTAAGTAAATCAGTTGCAGGGGCCAAGCTTTAGGGTTAGTGTGAGAAGTTGGCCTGATGTGCAGTGTTCACTATTCTAGTGATCACTATATATCAGTCCAAACAACCCTTATTGATGATTGGTTGTAAGTCAACCTTATAGACCAGCTATCCTAGTAGCATGGATTCGAGCAGTCTAAGGCTAAGACTCTAGAGGGCGTGTTAAGCCAGCTGTTTTACCATCACATTACCCCTTGAACACCCAGTGAAAGGACACCACACAAGTGTTATGAAAATAAACAATGTATTTATTAGAATCACAACAACCCTGTACTCTTTATGAGGACAGGGTGCTAAGCACACAACAAAACTCTTATGAAAATACTTAAGTTAGCACGTTATACACAAATGCCCGAGGGGCACGAAAAACCATATACTTTAAAAGTGGAATGCGAAATTACTAGCAGGTAAGTACAGTACTAATAGGCTTTGGACTCGCTAGGACTTGACTATAGAATCGTTAGATTACTTCTAGGAGACCTAGGGGACTCGGGTGCAGAGTGTGCACTCTCACGCGGGATGCGGGACAAAGTCTATGGGAGCTAGTAAAGGCAAAGTTAGTGTTCACGGGCGAACCCGACCTGGTAGGAAGAAAACGACAGTGGATCCTGACCCTAGGATAGTGAGGCTATGCTGGGACGCCGAAGTTACCTAGCCCAGGGGCTGCAGCTGCATAGGTCTGAAAAGACGTCGGGAATCTCGTTGCCGGACCAGTGAAGGAAAGTTCGATGGATCCAAGCCTGGATCAAGGAAGAAGAAAACCCGAAAGCAGAGGGGACCAAGTTCTTGAATCACTAGCCAGTGATTAAGTGGGCACCAGGATGGCACCGGGCGAAGTCACCTCGACTAGGTGAGTGGGCGACGCTGGCTCTGCAGATCTCACGGACCAGGAGGCGTTGTCGGCGACCAGGATGGAGAGGCGAGCTGTCCCACGATGGATGAAGCTGTCGGCGTCGAAGTTACCCAGGATTGGGCAACAAGCCTTGGCTAATTCAAGCCCACGCGGTGGACTCAAAATGGCGTCTTGAGTGGACCAGGAGGGTCCGGAGTGCTCCTCTTCTGGAAGGGAGCAAGGGCCAGTCTGGAGCAACCAGACTAGCAGCAGTGATGTCGTCGGGCGTCGTTCAGAAGGCCACAAGCCAGCGGGCTAGTAGCCAAACAACGCGGTGAGCAGCAAAAAGCAGAAGGGCCCCACGCAGATCGTGGAGATGCTGGGGGGCTACTCTTCGGTGCTGGAGCTGCTCAGGGTCGGGGCTTCTCGGACCCCAAAGCACTCACCAGGAAATTACTCGGCGGGCTTGCTGTGCAGAAGTCGTGCAGTCTTGAAGATGGCCGGTCCCTCGAGGTCTCGTCACACCCACGAATCTCAGTGTGACTGATGATGTAGAGGTCAGAGGTGCCAGGGAAGCCGGTTCTCGTCGAGCTGGGCAGTCTTGATCCGGAGGAGAGACTTGCAGCAGACCGCAGTGTTCTTAAGATGGTGCCTGCGGATGCAGGGTGACTACTCCTTAGTCACAAGGGAGAAATCTTAGGAAGAAGTCTTGAGTTCCTTTCGTGGAAAGTAGTTTCAGGATTCAAAGATGATCTGATTTGGAAGGGGGCCAGTTCCTACCTTTATCCTGTAAAAAGGGGCTGGCACGCGACTAAGTCCTGCCCTAGGGGTGGGACTAGGAGGGGGGTGGTTACACCCACTTCCTTGGCGGGCTTTTCCCCAGCACAGGGTCTGGAGTGACCCTGGAACTGGTTCCAGCCAGCCTATGCACAGTGAGCACCGGGGTGCCACGTGCAGTCACCTTCCTCTAAAGCCCTGCCTACCTACAATACACAAAACCCTGTCTGGGACGGTGCTGGCACCGCCCCTGGCAGGAAACCCTTTGTCCTTATCTCCTGCTCTGGGAGGACTCCCAGCAGCAGGAGGGCAGACTTGTGTCTCGGTGGCAGCATCCATTTTGTGGAGCTGAGGCTCTGTTTGACTTTAACCGGGGTTAGGGGTTACATACATGTCGTGTCCCTCTAGAAGGGTGGAATGCTAACCCCGTCGCCAGAATTGGCGAGGGGTTAGTATTCCAATTCGTATGACACCTTACTCGACATGTTTTGATAAAGCGATACCAGAGTTGGCATATAACCGCGAGGATTATAATGCACTTAAGAGTATATGGTATGCGATATCATGGAAACGGCTAAGGGATAGATCCCGAAAGCCGCAGACAGGCTCAGCTCATGCCAGAGCACCATCTCACACGATTCCAAGCACTCTGCCTTCAGGATTGTTAAGGCCTGCCATAGGAGTGACTGATAGGAGATCTGTGTGTCCATTTTAGGGTTAGATATAGGTATACTATACCTAAAGCAAAGGGTGATTACACCACCTTGCCCCAGCTGTCAAGCAGCCAGTTGTGTCAGATTTGGATGGCCAGCCAGGGGTGGCATAATACATGCTGCAGCCCCTGGTAGGCCCTGGGTACACCTATGCCCTGGGTACCTAAGGTACACTGTACAGGGACTGATAAGGTGACTCAGTATCCAATTTAGATATGTACCTAAGGTACATGGAATCCATTTTACAGAGAGAGCAGTAGGCCTGGGGCCCTGAATAGCAGGGTCCCAGGTCAACTAAGTCAGAAAACCAGCAAAACACCAGGCAAAAAGTTGGGGGCAACCATAGTCAGGGATCTACCTTCCTACAGTTAGGTTAAACACGGGGGCTACACAGCACCAAACATACAGCACCAGCGGCACAGAGGTGTCTGGGTGCAAATTCGGTGTCGGGCACCTAATGCTTTTCAATAGGGATTCCCCTTTTGGCAAAGAGGCTGCAGGTTTGACACCAGAGGTTGCAGAAGGAAGATCAGCAACAGCAAAGGTAAGTAGAAATGTAGGAGGTTGTAGGGGCACCGTTGTTTCTGCTCACAAAGGCCCAGGGGGTTTTGGTACAGGGGTACCATTCGACGTCGGAGTTTCCTTACCAGAGGCGGTCGTGGATGGACGCAGCCTCTGGATTCACATTGCAGGCGCCGTCATGGAGGGCAGGAGAGGTCAGTCAATGCTGGACACGAGGTGAGTTACGCTGGGGAGACTTCACTGCATAGGAGAGCCACTCAGACTCTGGCCATGGGTGTCTGGTGCTGAGTGGGCAGGATACGCGGATCCGGAGTCCTTGGAGTAGGTCTCTTCAATTCAGGTCTGAACTCCACGGGAGATAGGCCGATAGGGCTGCAGCCAAGGCAGTCGTCTTCAGTCAAGGATGGTCTTCTTTCTTCTTAGGTTGTCGCAGATCTAG
This sequence comes from Lissotriton helveticus, assembly GCF_964261635.1. Taxonomy (NCBI): domain Eukaryota; kingdom Metazoa; phylum Chordata; class Amphibia; order Caudata; family Salamandridae; genus Lissotriton; species Lissotriton helveticus. The sequence continues at coordinate 520,775,026 of NC_136059.1, read as the reverse complement.
TTTCTAGGTCTGGGGGAGCCACCTAAATACTAAATGTAGGAGACGTTTAGGTGAGTAGCAGGTAGGGCCAATGGGCACCTTACCTGGGGTGACTACACCCTCTATTATGCCACCCTCCTGTGGGAAGGGGGCCGAGACCTAGCCGTGGGAGGGGTCTCCTCATCTTCAAGATGGCAGGGACTGAAAGGTGTGTTTCACCTCGCCTCCCACACCTTAGGGGTGGAGTTGGCAGAGGTTGGCACACCTATTCTTTTGAATTTTTCCTGCTGGCTACAGCCTATCAGAGACCACATCAGGTTTGCTAGGTTTTCAGGGGGCACCTCTAAAGTGCCCTTTGATACAATAAATCCCAAACTGGCAGCAGTATGGATTTATTGTAAGGAGTAGTGTGGTACCAAAACACTCGTGTTCAGTGGAGCCATCATGGTGCTGTGGAAGGAAAATGCTACTTACCAGTATGCATCTGTTCTTGGCATGTAGGGCTGCTGACATGCATATCTTAGCATAGATCGCCGCCTAGTATTGGGTCCAGATGTTTGCACCTTGTTGTCTTGGAAGAGTCTTCGAAGTATCACGAGATAGGTGACTCCTCCCTTGGACTACAGTGCGCATGGGTATCTTCTCCATCTTCAGATTGTTTTTCGCCATGGTGGCAAAGATGGAGTATAGAACAGTAAGAGATGACCATGTAAATGTATGTTAAGAAGGTAACCTTGCTACTGTGACAGGCACCGTGGAGGAGGGTGGGCGATATGAATGTCAGCAGCCCTACATGCCAAGAACAGATGCATACTGGTAAGTAGCGTTTTCCGTTCGAGGCATGTGGGCTGCTGAATTCATATCTTAGCATACACTGTATAGCAGTTTCTCCTCTAGCGGTGGTTACCTGTACCAGCTGCAGTGGTTTGAAAAAGAGTTTTAAGGACAGCCTGGCCTACAGCAGCTTGTTGCTTACCTTGCACGTCAACACAGTAGTGTTTAGTGAAAGTGTGTATGATAGACCATGTAGCTGCCCTACATATGTCTTCTAAGGGAATATTTCCTAGGAAAGCCATGGATGCCCCCATTTTGCGCGTTAAGTGTGCTCTTGGGGGGACTGTTAAAGTGCGCTTTGCTTTTTGATAGCAAATTTGAATGCATTTAATGACCCATCTGGCTATTCTTGTCTTGGAAATGGGATTACCCTTATGTTGTGGTGAAAAGGCTACAAATAGTTGTTTTTTCTTTCTGAATGATTTTGTTCTGTCAACATAATATAGCAGAGCTCTCTTAACGTCTAGTGTGTGTAGAGCTCTTTCAGCTACTGATTGCGGGTTTGGAAAGAAAACTGGTAATTCTATGGACTGATTGATGTGAAAAGTGGAGATGACTTTTGGCATACATTTAGGGTTTGTACGGAGTACTACCTTATTGTCGTGTATTTGCATGAAAGGTTCCTGAATGGTTAGTGCCTGTAGTTCACTTACTCGCCTAAGGGAGGTAATGGCAATTAAATAAGCCACCTTCCATGTTAAGAATTGTAGTTCACATGAATGAAGTGGTTCGAAGGGAGATCCCATGAGTCTAGTAAGTACTATGTTCAGGTTCCAGACTGGAGAAGGTGGATGCTTTGGGGGGATAATTCTTTTAAGTCCTTCCATAAAAGATTTGATAGGTGGTATTCTAAACAGGGAGACATGTTGTCTGTTTTGAGGATATGCTGCTATAGCAGCAAGGTGTAGCCTTATTGATGAGTATGCTAGGTTACATCTTTGAAGATGTAGCAGGTAACAAATTAGGTTTTGGATGGAGGCATCCAATGGATTGATTTGATTATTATTACAATAGATTACAAATCTTTTCCATTTAGCTGCGTAGCATGCTCTGGTAGTGGGACGCCTTGCTTCCTTGATAATGTTCATGCAGTCGGGAGGAAAGTTAAGATATCCGAACTCTAAGACCTCAGGAGTACGATCGCTAGGTTCATCTGGTTGGGATTTGGGTGCCTGATTTCTCCATGGTTCTGTGTTAGCAATTGTGGCGAAAGGCGCAGCCTTTGGGTGGGGAACTACAGAGTTCCAGGAGTGTCATGTACATAGGTTGTCTTGCCCATGTGGGAGCAACTAGGATCATTGTGAGTGACTGTTGCCTTAATTTGCGTGCCACAAATGAAATCAGTGGGGTTGGTGGAAAAGCGTACGCAAATATGCCTGACCAGTTCATCCATATCGCATTGCCTTGTGACAACGGGTGTGGGAACCTGGCGGCAAAGGACGGGCATTTTGAGTTTTCGTTTGTGGCAAACAGATCTATTTCTGGATGTCCCCACTTTTGGAAGAATGGTTGAAGAACTTGAGGGTGAATCAACCATTCGTGTACTTGTTGACTGTGTCGGCTCAGTAGATCTGCTATCTGATTGTTTATTCCTGGGAGATGTTCTGCCAGGAGATAAATGTTTTGTGGAATCGCCCACTTCCATATGCGTTGTGCTAGGTGAGACAGCTGTAGAGAGTGTGTCCCTCCCTGTTTCTGGATGTAGTACATGGCTGTCAGGTTTTCTGTCCGGATTAACACAGCCTTGTTGCACAAGTATTTCTGAAAAGCTTTTATTGCTAGAAATACTGCTAGTAACTCTAAGTGGTTTATATGTAGTGTCTTCTGTTTGACTGTCCAGAGACCTTGGACTGTGTATTGAAGGAGATGAGCTCAACAACCTGTCAGTGATGCGTCCGCTGTTAAAAACTACTTGTGGAACTGGCTCTTCGAACAGTTGCCCCTTGGAAAGGTTTTGTGGGTTCCACCATTGCAGAGAGTTGTAAGTGCGACTGTCTACCAACACTAGGACTTTTAATTGTCCTTGAGCCTGGTTCCACTGCCGTGCTAGGCTTTCTTGTAAGGGACGCATGCGAAGGAGAGAATGAGGGAATGAGGGACGATGAATATGCAGGAAGCCATCATGCCTATTAGCTGCATGAACACTTGAGCTGGTAGAGAGTGTTATATTTGAAATTTTTGAATGAGAGAACGTATGTTGGCTATCCTGGCTGGATTTGGATATACCTTTTCCCACTGAGGTATTTCCTGTAGCTCCCAGATATTGTTGTATGTGGGAGGGTTGCAGATGAGATTTTGGGTAATTTATGGAAAACCCTAGACTGTGCAGTAGCTGGATTGTCTGTGAGGTATGGCTGGCACACTGAGCGTATGAGTTGGCTTTTATAAGCCAATCGTCGAGGAAGGGGAACACATGGGTGTGTTGTCTTCTGAGGTGTGCTGCTACTACTGCTAGGCATTTTGTAAACACCCTTGGTGCTGTAGTTACCCCAAAGGGCAGAACTTTGAATTGGTAGTGTTGACCTTCGATTGTGAACCTGAGGTATCTCCTGTGAGCTGGATATATAGGGATGTGAAAGTATGTATCCTTGAGGTCTAACGTAGCAAGGAAGTCGCCTTGCTGGAGCAGTGGGAGCACTTGTTGTAAAGTGATCATATGGAAATGCTCTGATAGTATGTATAGGTTCAGAGGTCTTAGGTCCAATATTGGTGTGAGTGATCCGTCTTTTTTGGGGATGAGGAAGTATAGAGAATATACTCCTGTCCCTTGATGTTGAAATGGGACTGGCTCTATGGCACCTTTTTGTAGCATGGAGATTACCTCTTGTTGTAACAGCGTGATGTGTTCTTTGGACATTGGACGGTGTTTGGGTGGTATGTTGGGTGGAGTAGCAATGAGGGCATCACCTGTTTGCGAATTCGCTCTTTTCCTAGCGTTATAAACAACTAAAGAGTCAAGTGGTAGCTGAGCCCTGATATAGGAGGGCTCTGTAAGGGCTGGTTTATATTTCTTTTCAATCCTAGGATTGAGTACACGCGCTCTAGTGGGGTTTTTAAAGATGTCTGATGCATGCTTTAGTACTCCCTTTAACATAGGTAGTATAAATACAGTCTTCTCTGATGTGGGGAAGGTGTTAAATAGGAAATCCTCCTCTATAGGGTCAGTGTGCATGTCTATGCCATGATACTGAGCTGCCCCGTCTACTAGCTGGTTAAAAGCGACAGTGTTGTCAGTAGGAGATGGCTTTGTGGGGTATGTGTAGAGATCGGGAATGGGTTGTGTATCATATGGGTCATCAGGGTCGTTTTGATCGTCCCATGTGGTATCTTGGTTTCCTTGATCGTCAGGGCCTATGAAATCCTGTTGAGGATCTTCACCCATGTCTTCTTTCTCATCATAATGTGGAGGTGTAGGAGAATATGGAACATAAGGCATGTCTGGAGTGAAAGGAGGAGGTATAACAGGTCTTTAAGGGGATGTCCCAAAGTCTTTCTTCTTAGGAGGAACAGGAGAAGGAGCTTCAGTTTCCAGTCTTCTCTTCTTTTTACTGTAAACTGCTATATGTCCTGTTTCAGGTTCTATATACAGTCTATTTTGGCCTGGGCTCACTGGATCAGGATGAAAAAGTTCTTCTTCTACTGTCCGTGGCTTTGGCGCCGAGATTTTTGAATCGGTCACTTTCTTGTCCTTATGTTTCCGTGGAGCTGTATCCGGCTCGACGTCTGTTTTCGGGTCGACGTTCTTGTTCGACTTGACTGTCTTTTTCGGCCCTACTGTCTTTTTAGGCTCGATGTGCCTTTTCGGTTCGATGACTTTTTCGAGTCGAGTGCCTTTTTCGGGTCGACTGCCTTTTTCGGCTCGGCGGTATTCTTCGGTTCGAGGCCTTTTTTAGGGTCGATACCTTTTTTCGGGTCGATGACCTTTTTCAGGTCAGCGCTTCTTTTCGGATCGACGACCTTTTTCGGGTCGACGGTCATCGTCGGATCAGTGACTGTTTTCGGGTCGATGGACTTTTTCGGGTCGACTACCTTTTTCGGGTCGACAACTTTTTTGGTGTCAGAGCCCGTTCTCGGCTCTGTGGCCTTTTTTGAATCCACAGTCTTTTTGGGAAGTGTTTTACCAGTGTACCTGAAGGCTTAGGTGTAGTCTTCGTAGCCGAGCCGGAAGGCAGGGCTTCTGAAGCTATGTTTCGGTCTCGGTTAAGGCTTTTGGGCGATGCTTTGACCAGAGCCTTGGATGGAGGTGGAGGCAGGGTAGGGGCTTTGGTACTCACGGTTTGCCCCGGTGGGATCTCGTCATCGGAGTCAGACTGGTCTTCTACGGTGACTAGCTCTAAGTCGGAGTCCTCTGCCTCATGAAGTTCATGTTCGTCCTAGAAAATGTTTTCTGGTTCTGGTGCCTGCCGCTGCATCTCTAATCGGGCAGTTCTTCGGTTCCGGATAGTCTTTTTCGACCGGAACTGAGCACAAGCTGGGCAGTTTTCTTCGTTGTGCTCCAGAGATCGGCACCTGTTGCATACTGTATGCTTGTCGCTATGTGGAAACTTGGATCGACATTGTGGGCATCTTTTGAACGGGGTCCTTTCCATCGGCAGGAGGCCCACGTGGTGTCGAAAAAGCCCAACGGCCTGCGTCGATGACCAGATGTAGATGGAAAGAGTTGTAGAGTTGAGGGAAACCGAGCGGAAACAATACCGTCGAAAGTTGAAGGTTTTCGGCCTTTGAATTTTGCAAAACTTCAGTCCCGAAGTTGGAGTTGTCGAAGTGCATCCGAACCCAGTGGCGGAGAAAAACAATCTGAAGATGGAGAAGATGCCCATGCGCACTGTAGTCCAGGGGAGGAGTCACCTATCTCGTGATGCTTCGAAGACTCTTCCAAGACAACAAGGTGCAAACATCCGGACCCAACACTAGGCGACGATCTGTCCTAAGATATGAATTCAGCAGCCCACATGCCTTGAACTTACAGTTGTCGAATTCCCAGTCCATGTACTCTCTATGGCTTCCCTGGCACTTAATGTTAGGAAAATGGACCCCAATATTGTAGGGCCATATTCGCCCATGCAGATATTTCCTCATTTGTGGTACAGTGCACCCTGCCTTAGGGCTGTGAGGCCTGAGAGAGGGGTGACCGACGTATGCAGACAGGCAGTGTTTGGCATCGCAACCAGACAGGTAGCCATGTAGACTTTGTTATTTTCTCCCTCACAGGGGCATGCAAGCTGCAAGGTAATGGCTTAGTCCCAGTGGGGGTGGGGGGTCGGGAAGAGGGGGGAGTGTCCCAGGATATCTTCAGCTCCCAGGATACCATTTACCAGGGACTTAAAGGGAGGTAGAAATACCAATTGGGGGTTTGTTTTTAGGGAAGAAGCACTAGCACAGGTTATCTGATTGGCAGGAACCCTGTGCACTACATTTGAAACCACATCAAAACCAAGCAAAATGCGGGGGCTAAGCATGCAAAAGAGGCACTTTCTCACAAACCCCTTTAATTTCCCCCAAAAAGCTTACCGTGAGCGACTTCTTGATCTACGCCTTTCCTTTGATCGAGAACGTTTCCTGGGCGGACTTCTTGATCGGCGCCTGTCTTTGTGTCTTGAGCGAGATCGGTTGCGTGATCGGTTGCGTGATGGGTTGCGTGATGGGTTGCGTGATGGGTTGCGTGATCTGTTGCGTGATCTGTTACGAGAACTGTTTTGTGAACGGTTACGAGATATACTCCTGCAACAACAACAAAGTATATATTAACTAAATTTTGTCAAGCATGTCTTAGAAATATAATAATTTAAAACTCACTGGAACAAACAATAATCCAAGTGAAGGATTCCAATATCAGCTAGGTCACATTATGCCACTGTAAGGACAGACAGCCAATCGCCTGGCATCCTTGTGCTATATTTTTGAAAGGTGTGTGGGATTATACTAATTAGTGACTCAAGAAAAGAAGCCAATTGTGTTAAACAGATTTGCAGCTTGCTGGTACTCTAAATTCACAAACTGTGCATTAATTTCACCACAGAGTTTCTAGCTATGGAAATGTTCCTTGTAGAAATAAAGGTGTGAGACAATGGCTTTTTACAGGTTCACCCCACTTTTTGCCAGGTACTGGTTTCATGACACAAATGCACAGTGGCCTGCTGTCTGGGCCAAGTGCATGTGCTCTGACTTTTAAACTGGCCTTTGTGATTTGCTAATGCTTAACTTAACTACAAGCCCCTAGAATATGGTATTGTATGTACCCAGGGCCTGGAGGTTACATGTCACCAGTGGACTGCAGCAACATTTGTGACACCACTGTCGTGCCACAGTAAAACCTGCCTCCAAGTATGCCATTTGCAGCCAAGTCGGGAAGTTTTTAAAGAGAAAGACATGTATGTGTTCAGTGAAACAGGTCTCTGCAGGATAACATACAATAGTCATTTCTACTGGTGAAAGGGTTGTAGCCCAATTAACTAGTAGGAAGTGGCTTGCACTTACACTTGAGTGGTGCCAACATCCATATGCAACCACCAAAGTGGATAATCCAAGGTATCAAAACAATTGCTACATAAGACCAGACTTATTGCTCAAGTCGAATTTAACGCAACTAAATTCTAAAGGGCTACTTTAGAAAGCTGCTTCTTTATTACCAAAGTTTTCCAGTATACGTTTCTGTTGAAAGTAGCAACTGTACCCAGATGCTGCCTGCTCCCTTTCTGCAGACATGGTTTGAATGACATTCTGGAAGGAGAAAAATGACCTGCTGTGGGAGGAGTGGGGACCTTCTGACAGATTGGCCAACGCAGGGTGAGCCAGAGATGGCGGGCTTCAAAGAGGAGGTTGCCTATGTTGAGCACATGTAGTTACTGTAGGAAGCTGGCTCTGTATATACTATACGAAGGTGAGGTATAGTGTGCCCAGAGTACAGTGGAACTACAAAGGTAGGCAGAGGTAAAGTTAGATAGCTTCTTACTCTATATTTGTGGTAGTGTGGGCGAGCAAAAAGGTGTTATCAGGGACAGTGTTAAGCATTTGTTCCACACACTCAATCAGCAAAGGATTTCACACACTCAAAGACTGAACTACAGACCAATTGTTTATGTATAACAAATATTCTTTCAGTTATTTGTATGTCCTAGAACCAAGCAAGTGAGGCACAGGTGAATGATAAGTACTTTGCAGTAAATATACAATTGTAATACAGTTTGGATTGTAATGGTATATGCACTTTGTTTTGACTTACAGTATTGTTTCAGAGAAATGCAATGCTTTGAAAATACAGTACTTGGACTTCAATGGGCTTTTCAGAAAAATACCAGGTAAGTTACATGTTAGATTACTTTTCTTACATAGTGTAGTATACCTGGATACTACACTGGGACATTTCCTGTAAACAGTTAAGCAAAATCATTTTTGTTAAATAGTACAATTTTAAAGAATTTCTTTAGGTTATTAAACTCCACATTTAGAAACTTTTCCAAGAAAAACAGTCAATGTTATCCTATGAAGGAAAGGAAAATGCTACTTACCAGTATGCATTTGTTCTTGGCATGTAGAGCTGTAGATTCGCATATTTGTGCAAAGATCGCCATCTGGTGTTGGGCTCGGATGTTTGCACTTTTTTTTTGTCTTGGAAGAGGTCTTTGAGGTCACGAGGTAGGCGACTCCTCCTTAGGACGATAGTGCGCATGGGCATCGACTCCATCTCCAGATTGTTTTGCCATGGAGGGTTATGGTAGAGTTAGTAAAATAGAAAGGGATGTCCGTGTGTAATGTATCTAAGTAAGATAGTACTGGAACAGATAGAGGTATCCGTGGAGGAGGGTGGGCTTATATGAATCTACAGCTCTACATGCCAAGAACAGATGCATACTGGTAAGTAGCATTTTCTGTTCGAGGCATATGAGCTGTAGATTGTATACTTGTGCATAGACTGCACAGCAGTTACCGCCTAGCGGTGGCTACCTGTATCTGTTGCAGTGGTTTGAAAAAGTGTTCTTTATACTGCCTGGCCCACACTAGCTTGTTGTTTTGCTTGCACCTCTACACAATAGTGTTTTGTGAACGTGTGTGGTGTAGACCAAGTTGCTGCTTTGCAGATGTCATCTAGGGGAATGCTCCCTAAGAAGGCCATGGATGCCCCTAGTTTACGTGTGGAGTGAGCCCTAGGAGGAATCGTTAAGGTGCGGTTTGCTTTAGCATAGCATATTTAGATGCATTTAACAATCCACCTTGCAATCCCTGATTTAGTGATTGGATCGCCTTTATGAGGTGGGAAGAAAGCCACACAAAGTAGTTTAGTCTTTATAAAGGATTTTGTTCTTTCTATGTAGTAAAGTATTGCTCCATTACATCCAGCGTGTAAAGAGCCCGCTCTACTACTGAATCTGGTAGAGGGAAAAACACTGGCAGTTCTACAAATTGATTAAGGTGGAAAGCAGAGACGAGTTTAGGTAGAGATTTTGGGTTGGTCATAAGAACCACTTTATCATGATGGATTTGGAGAAATGGTTCTTGTATGGTTAATGCCAGCAGTTTACGGACTCTTCTGAGAGAGGTGATGGCAACCAGGAAAACTACTTTCCAGGTGACAAATTGTAATTTGCATTTATGCATAGGTCCAAATGGGGGACCCATGAACCTGGTAAGTACCACATTTAGGTTCCATACTGGAGAGGGTGGAACTGTAGGTGGAATTATTCTTTTAAGTCGTTCCGGAAATGCTTTGATAGCTGGTACCCTAAACAAAGACAAATGTCAGTTTTGGAGATAGGCCTCTATTGCTGCAAGATGTAGTCTAATGGATGTATACGCTAGGTTGCATTGTTGTAGTTGCAAAAGGTAACAGATGTTGTGAATGGAAGCATCTATTGGGTTAATTTTGTTATTTGTATAGTGAATTACAAATCTTTTCCATTTTGCGGCATAGCAAGCTCTAGTGGTAGGACTTCTAGCCTCTTTAATGATGTTCATGCAGTCTGGCGGGAAATTAAGGTAGCCAAATTCTAAGATTTCAGGTGCCAGATTGCAAGGTTGAGTGGATTGTGATCTGGATGCCTTATCTCTCCATGGTTCTGAGTGAGAAACTTGGGTGAAAGGCGTAGCTTTTGATGAGGAACTACTGATAGTTCCAAGAGAGTTGTTGACCATGGTTGGCGGGCCCATGTTGGAGCAATTAGGATCATTGTGAGGGAATGCTGTTTGAGTTTGCGAACCACTAGCGGAATGAGTGGAAGAGGCTGAAAAGCGTAAGCAAACTTGTCTGACCAGTTCATCCATAGGGCATTGCCTTTGGACAATGGGTGTGGATACCTGGATGCGAAGTTTGAGCATTTTGCGTTTTGGTGTGTGGCGAACAGGTCTATTTCTGGGTGGCCCCACCTTTGAAAGAATGGTAGCAGAACTAGTGGGTGAAGTTCCCTTTCGTGAATCTGTTTTTGGTGACTGAGAAGATAAGTAATTTGATTATGTACACCTGGGAGGTGTTATTCAAGGAGATATACGTTTTGAGGAATGGCTCATCTCCATATGCTTTGAGCTAGGTGTGAAAGCTGGAGAGAGTATGTCCCCCCCTGTTTTTGTATATAATAAATTGCTGTTATGTCTGTACAGACTAGGAAAGCTTTGTTTAAAAGCTGGAGTTGAAAAGATTTTAACGCTAGGAAGATTGCCAACAATTCCAGGTAATTTATAGGGAATTGATTTTCTTGAGGGGTCCATATACCCTGAATAGTATGGGTTTGAAGATGAGCTCCCCATCCGGTGAGCGATGAGTCTGCTGTAAGAACTATCTATGGAACCGGGTCGAGGAACGGCCGCCCTTTGGAAAGGTTTGGTGTGTTCCTCCACTGCAGAGAGCGGTGGGTGCGGTCATCTACCAACACCAGATCTTTTAGCTGACCTTGAGCCTGGTTCCACTGACGTGCCAAACACTCCTGTAAGGGACGCATTTGCAGTATTGCATGAGGGACAATGAGTATACAAGAGGCCATCATCCTGAATAATTGCAGGAACACTCGCGCTGGTGTTCTATTGGAATCCCAGACATGTAGGAACTTTGACAGGCGTCCCCTGACAGGAGTGGAATGGTTGGGGGAGGCGGAGGGAAGACACTGCTTGTTTGTAGGGTAAGTGTGTGTGGAATTATTTTTGCCTCTTTCCCTATTGTTATTTCCTCTATACCCTCCTCGATAGTACCCCTGGGATGAGGAAGGCTGGTTATGGTTTTTATAATTAGAGGAGGTATTCATTCTCTGATGAAATTGTTTTGGAGCCGCACCTATAAAAAGAGGCACGAAGGGAGCCTCTGCTGGATGATAGTTGTAGGGCTACCATAGATTTAGCAGTTTCGGTATCTTTCTTCATTTTTTCTAATGAAGAGTCTACATTTGGTCCAAAAAGATGTTGGTCAAAAGGTTGGTTTAGTATCGCTGACTGTACTTCTTGTTTGAATCCTGAGATTCTGAGGCAAGAATGTCGTGGTAGCAAGATGCCGGTGTTAATGCTACGAGATGCTGGGTCAGCGACATCAAGTGCACATTTTAAAGATGTGTATGTGATTAATTTACCCTCTTGAATGAGGTCGTTGGCTTTATCTTTGTACTGATCTGGTAAATCCTGCATTAGCTTTTCCAGTTCATCATAATGCGCTCTGTCATAGCGTGCCAGGTGGGCTTGTGCATTGGCAATACGCCAACTGTTAGCGGCTTCTGACGCAATTCGTCTGCCTGACTTATCGAATAGTTTTCTTACCTGTCGGTGTAGTTTTGCAGCTTGAAGATCTTTCTGGATTCACTATGCTGTGCATTATTCCGCGGTCTTGTGGTTGGGTCCGGATTCGTAGTCTTTTCTTTGTTTTTTTGGGGGTTTTTTTGTAGCCCAGGTGGGCGTCGGCGTCACACCCCTTTGGGTGTATTTCCGGTGACGTCGGCATGCTTCCTGCGGAAGCTCCCACTCTTGGGCGCCATCTTCGGGTTCTTTTTTTCCGTGTTTCTTTCGTTTCCGAAGTAATGGCAATGTTCTATTCAGGTGATATTTTACCGCTTTGTACCTTCAAAGTATTTTCCACTTATTCTATTTCCACCTCTTCTCTCTCCAGCCTCATCTTTCTGGCGGAGGTGGGTGGGTTCGCTAGTGAATCCAGAAAGATCTTCAAGCTGCAAAACTACACCGACAGGTAAGAAAACTATTCGTTTTGCAGCGTGAATCTTTCTGGATTCACTATGCTGTGCATAGATTTTGTAGCGGTTTCTCATCTCTGTGGCGGTTGGTTGGAAGATGAGCGTTGGGTATTGAATATGTGCTGTAGCACCTTCTGTCTAACTTGAGCTTCCTTGTTCATCTGTATGTCCACACAGTAGTGCTTCGTGAACTTGTGCACCGAAGCCCATGTTGCCGCCAGGCATATGTCTTGCATGGGTGTGTTAGCCAGGAAGGCTATTGTAGCACCCTTTTTCCTAGTGGAGTGGGCACGTGTCCCCTCTGCTAGCTCTTGTCCTGCACGCTTGTGGCAGAGTTGAATTGTCTGTGCGATCCATCGTGTAATGGTCTTTTTGGTTACTGCTTTTACCATGTAACTGTTGGCGAATGACACAAAGAACTGTTTTGTTTTCCTGTGTCCCTTCGTCCTCTCAATGTAGTGCATGACTGCCCTTCTGGCGTCCAGGGTGTGCAGAGCTCGCTCTGCGGCAGTAGTTGGTTTTTGGAAAAAACTCGGTATCTGTATAGACTGGTTCATGTGAAATTTAGATACCACCTTCGGCATGAAGTGTGGGTCAGTCCTCATCACAACCCTATCATTGTGTATTTGTATGTAGGGTTCTTGTAGCGTCAGAGCCTGAAGCTCGCTTACTCTGCGTAAGGACGTTATTGCAACCAGGAAAGCTGTTTTCATAGTTAGCATCTTTAAGGACGCCTTGTGGAGCGGTTCAAAGGGCTCCTTCATGAGTTCCGTTAGGACTATGTTCAAGTTCCATGCAGGTGGCGGCACCCGCTTGGGTGGTGCGATCCTTTTCGCACCTTCTAGGAATCTCTTCACCACCTGTGATGTGAAGAAACTCCTGCAAGTTTCTCCCCTTGTGTAGGCGACTATCGCTGCCAAGTGAACTCTCAAAGAGGATGAGCTAAGGTTCTTCTCTAGCAAGTGCGTCAGGTATTTTAGCACTGTGGAGTCCTTCATTTTATTGTGAAGTCTTTCTTGTCTGCACCATATTGTGAACCTTTTCCATTTCGCAACATAGCACTTCCGAGTGCTAGGCCTTCTTGCCTCCCGCAGGACCTTCAGGGTACTTTCTGGCAATCTTAAATGTGCGAACTCTATGTCCTCAGGAGCCACGCTACTAGGCTCATGCTCTCTGGCTCTGGGTGTAGCACCTCTCCGTTCTGCATGGAGAGTAGGTCTTTCCTCCTGCTGAATCTGTGGGGTGCACACTGTGTCATCTCCATGATCTGCGAGTACCATGTCTGCCTCGCCCACTGTGGTGCGACCAGTATCAGTGTCAAGTTGCTCGCTCTGCACTTGCTCAGTGCTCTGTGCATCAGTGGTATCGGGGGAAAGGCGTAGGCAAATGTCCTTGACCAATCTATCCATAGGGCATTCCCTAGTGACCCTTCCTCGGGCTGCCTGGATGCGAAGTTTTGGCATTTTGCATTCTGGCGTGTGGCAAACAGGTCCACCGATGGAGTTCCCCATCTGTCGAATAGGCGCCTTGTCTCCTGAGCATTGAGCTCCCACTCGTGGGATGCCGATGTCTGCCTGCTGAGCCAATCTGCTTGTATGTTGTCCTTCCCTGGCAGGTGTATGGCTAGCAGGTCTATCTTGAGAGGGATGGCCCATCTCCATATCTCCAGCGCCAGCGTTGAAAGCGGGGCTGACTGTGTGCCCCCCTGCTTGTTGATGTAGAACATCGCAGTGGTATTGTCTGTTTGTATCAACACCTTGTGTTTGTACAGTCTTGTTTGAAAGGCTTTCAGTGCAAGGAAGATTGTCTTCAATTCTAAGTAATTGATGTGCTTTGTCGCATCTGTTGGTGTCCACAGTCCCCTCACCTTGAGCTCCTCCATGTGAGCGCCCCATCCCTCCAGGGATGCGTCTGTGGTGATGGTCACTGTTGGCGTTGGGGGCGTTAGAGGCTTTCCCCTTGCTATGTTCTCCATGGTCCACCATGTCATCTCCTTCTGCACTGCGTGCGTTACAACCACTAGATCCTCCCAACTGCCTGTAGCTTGTGACCATTGCTCCTGTAGCCATTCTTGAATGGGTCTTGTGAGAAGTTGGCCTGATATGCAGTGCTCACTATTCTAGTGATCACTATGTATCAGTCCCAACAACCCTTATTGATGATTGGTTGTAAGTCAACCTTATAGACCAGCTATCCTAGTAGCATGGATACGAGCAGTCTAAGGCTAAGACTCTAGAGGGCGTGTTAAGCCAGCTGTTTTACCATCACATTACCCCTTGAACACCAAGTGAAAGGACACCACACAAGTTGTTATCAAAAATAAAGTATATTTATTTATAACAGGACTACGCTGGCTCTTTATGAGACAGGGAGCTAAGCACACAACAAAACTCTTAAAGAATTACTGAAAGTCGCACAATTTACACAAATGCCCGAGGGGCACGAAAAACCATATACACAAGAAGTGGAATGCGAAGTTACTAGCAGGTAAGTAATACTTTTCTAGACTGTAGAAACGCTAGGCCTACAATGCTGAACCCTTGGATTAGAAGCAGGAGGCCTAGGGACGCCGTGTGCAGAGTGGGAACTCTCACGCGTAATGCGGGAACAAGTCTATGGATACTAGCAATCACAAAGTTACTGTTCTCGGGCGAACCCGACTAGGTGGGTCGAACACAAGAGTGGATCCGAACACTTAGGGTGTTGGACTATGCTGGAGCACCGGAGTACTCAGTTTACCTAGCCCAGGGGCTGCGGCTGCATAGGGTTCAAGTTGCGTCGGAAACCCTTGTTGAAGATCCAGGAGCCTGAAGAAAGAAGTTGCTGGCAGGCGGCCAGTGAAGAAGTTCGTGGTGATCCAAGCCTGGATCAGGGAAGAGGAAGACCTGTAAGCAGAGGGGACCAAGTTCTGAATCACTAGCCAGTGATTTAGGTGGGCACCAGGATGGCACCGGACGAAGTCACCTCGACCAGGTGAGTGGGCGCTGCTGGGCTCTGCAGTCTCTCGGACCAGGAGGCGTTGTCGGCGACCAGGATGGAGGTGCGAGCTGTCCCACGAAGGTCTCTGCTGTCGACGTCGCTGGACCCAGGATTGGGGCAACAAGTCTTGGCAAATGCAAGCCCACGCGGTGGACTTAAAATGGAGTCTGGAGTGGACCAGGAGGGTCCAGGGTGCTCCTCTTTTGGAGAGGAGCAAGGGCTAGTCTGGAGCAACCAGACCAGCGGGGTTTGTCGTGAAGCGTCGTAAGAGGGCCACTAGCCAACGGGCAAGTGACCTGGACAACGCGGTGAGCAGCAAAGAGCAGAAGGGCCCCACGCAGATCTCGTGGATGCAGGGGGGCTGAACTTCGGTGCTGGAGCTGCTCAGGGTCGGGGCTTCTCTTACCCCAAAGCACTCAGTCGAGGGTCACTCGGTGGTCGTGCTGGACAAGCGTCGTGCAGTCTTCAAAGATGGCCGGTCCCTCGAGGTCTCGTCACACCCACGGATCACAGCTGGGCTGATGATGCAGGTTGAGGTCAGAGGTGCCAGGGAAGCCGGTTCTCGTCGTGCTGGGCAGTCTTGATCCGGAGGAGAGACTTACAGCAGACCGCGATGCTTGGTTGGTGCCTGCTGCTGCAGGGTGACTACTCCTTAGTCACAAGGGAGAAATCTTGAGAAGAGTATTGAGGTCCTTTCGTGGAAAGTTGGTTCAGGATTCAAAGATGATCTAATTTGGAAGGGGGCCAGTTACTACCTTTATCCTGCAAAAAGGGGCTGGCACGCAACTAAGTCCTGCCCTATGGGTGGGACTAGAAGGGGGGTGGTTACACCCCTCTCCTTTGGCGGGCTTTCCCCAGATCAGGGGTTGGAGTGCCCCTGGAACTGGTTCCAGCCGGCCTATGCACAGTGAGCACCGGGGTGCCACTTGCAGTCACCTTCCTCTAAAGCCCTGCCTACCTAGGATACACAAAATCCTGTCTGGGACGGTGCTGGCACCGCCCCTGGCAGGAAACCCTTTGTCCTTGCCTCCTGTGCTGGGAGGACTCCCAGCAGCAGGAGGGCAGACTTGTGTCTCGGTGGCAGCATCCATCTGGTGGAGCTGAGGCTATGTCTGACTTTAACCGGGGTTACAGGTTACATACATGTCGTGTCCCTCTAGAAGGGTGAAATGCTAACCCCGTCGCCAGAATTGGCGAGGGGTTAGTATTCCAATTCGTATGACACCTTACTCGACATGTTTTGATAAAGCGATACCAGAGTTGGCATATAACCGCGAGGATTATAATGCACTTAAGAGTATATGGTATGCGTTATCATGGAACAGCTATTAGGACTTGGTTCCGCAAGCTGCAAACGGGCTCAGCTCATGCCAGAGCACCATTTCACCTTATTCCACGCACTCTGCCTTCAGGATTGTTAAAGCCTGTCATAGGAGTGACTGATAGGAATATAGGTGTCCATTTTAGGGTTAGATATAGGTATACTATATCTAAAGCAAAGGGTGATTTCACCGCCTTGCCCCAGCTGTCGTGCAGCCAGTTGTGTCAGATTTGGATGGCCAGCCAGGGGTGGCATAATACATGCTGCAGCCCCTGGTAGGCCCTGGGTACACCTATGCCCTGGGTACCTAAGGTACACTGTACAGGGACTGATAAGGTGACTCAGTATCCAATTAGATATGTACCTAAGGTACATGGAATCCATTTTACAGAGAGAGCAGTGGGCCTGGGGTCCTGAATAGCAGGGCCCCAGGTCAACTAAGTCAGAAAACCAGCAAAACACCAGGCAAAAAGTTGGGGGCAATCATAGTCAGGGATCTACCTTCCTACAGGTCTCATGTGGAGTCGTACATTCGGTACCAGGTGGATGCATGATGCCATCATCCCCATGATCTTGCTCGCAGTCCTCACTGTCCGAGCTTGTCCCTTCCGGTAGAGGCGAGTTTCCTTCACCAGCGCCCTCGCCCTCTTCTCGCTGGGGAACACCTTGCCCCGTAAGGTGTTGATCTGTGCTCCCAGGAAGATCTTCACTTGTTCTGGCTCCATTGATGATTTCTTCCAATGGATGGAGAACCCCAGGTTTATGAGCGTGCTTGTCACTGTATGTGCGTGCAGCTTGCATTTCTGGTATGAGTTTGCTTTCACCAGCCAGTCGTCCAGGTAAGGGTATACGTGTATTCCTTGCCTTCGTAGGTGCGCTGCGACTGCTGCGAGGCACTTTGTGAAGACCCTTGGTGCTGACTTTAGTCCGAAGGCCAGTGTCGTGAACTGGTAGTGGCTTTCTCCGATGGTGAACCTGAGCATGTGCTTGTGCTTTCTGTTCATTGGAATGTGCAGGTATGCGTCTTTGAGGTCTATTGTGACCATGAAGTCCCCGATCTGCAATTGTGGGAGCACCTCTTGCAGGGAGGTCATTTTGAATTTTTGCGTTCTTATGAATTTGTTCATGAACCGTAAGTCGAGAATGGGTCTCATTGTCTCGTCTACTTTTGGTACCAGGAAGTACGCTGAGTATACTCCTGTGTTTCTTTCCTTGAAGGGTACCCGTTCTATGGCCTCCTTCCACAGGAGTTCCTTTGCCTCCTCCTGCAGACACTGCAGCTGCTTGCCTGCTAGTGGCTTTCTTTTTGGTTTTCTGCTTGTTGGTCTCCCCTCCAACTCTATGCAGTATCCGAATTGGATAATGTTGAGGATCCATTTGTCTGATGTGATTTCTCTCCACTCTCGGAGGTGAAATCTTAATCTTCCTCCCACTGGTGTCATGTGGTCGTAGGTGTCTAGTTTGTCTTGACCCATCTGTACGTGCTGCCTCCTGGGATCTTTTTTGTGGGCGGGCACACAGAGTTTTTTGAAGTCACTTAGAGGTGGGCTGCTGCCCCCCTCTTCTATTTTGTCCCCGTCCATTTCTCCCTCGAAAGGACTGGCCTCTTTGTTGGTACTGCCAGGACTGCTTCTGCTGACCATGCTGAGTCTGCGAGTCTGCCTGGTGCGTTTGCTGGAAAGCCTGGTGTGATGTACCTGGCTGGTTTCCGCCTCTCCCGCCGGGCCTCCGTGACGGGGTGCCCCTCTTGTTCCCTCTGAACTGCAATGCTCCCATGGATCTTGCTGTTTCGTTATCTTTTTTCAGTTGACTGAGCGTTTCATCAACTGTTCCGAAAAGCGTGTTGCCGTTGAACGGTGTGTTCAGGATGCTGTGTTGCACCTCCGGTTTGAAACCGGATATCCTGAGCCAGGCGTGCCTCCTTTCCGTGACGCCCATCATCATGAGCCTGCTGGCTGTGTCTGCCCCATCCAGGGACGTCTTAAGGCAAGAATTTGCTGCGTTTTTTCCCTCTTCAACCAGCTTTTCGGCCTTCTGCCTGGCATCCTGGGGCAAGTCCTTCACCAACTGCCCCATCCCCTCCATGATTTGGTACATGTGCCTGTTTATCAGGGCGTTGGAATTAGCCATGCGCCAGTGGGTCGCGGCATTCCGTTCGATCCTTCTGCCCACCAGATCCATCCTTTTGCTCTCCTTATCCGGTGGGGGGCCCGAGGTAGTGGGTACGTTAGCCCTCCTCCTTGCTGTGGCATTGATAATGGAGTCTGCGGAGACCGTGCCCTGAATGTAGGCCGGGTCCTTTGTGGAATGCTTGTACTTCTTCTCAGTTCTGGGAGTTACTGCCTTGCATGTTGCGGGCTCCCTGAAAGCTTCCTTCCCCTGAGCCAAGACGCTCTCGAGCATTGGAAGGAACTGGCTCCTCGTTTGTGTTGGGAGCAATGTTTCTAGAAGGAAGTCTGCTTTCTGCTTCTCTTCGTCGAGCTTGAGCTTGAAAGCTGCTGCGGCAGCTTGTATCACCGAGTTGTAGGCCCCGATGTCGTCCGGCGGCGAGGGCCGAGGGGTAAGTGTCGACCACTGTGAGAAGTTGGCCTGATATATAATGTTCACTATTCTAGTGAGCACTTTGTATCAGTCCAAACAACCCTTATTGATGATTGGTTGTAAGTCAACCTTATAGACCAGCTATCCTAGTAGCATGGATACGAGCAGTCTAAGGCTAATACTCTAGAGGGCGTGTTAAGCCAGCTGTTTTACCATCACATTACCCCTTGAACACCAAGTGAAAGGACACCACACAAGTTGTTATGAAAATAAACAGATATTTATTTATAACAAGTCTACCCTGAACTCTTTATGAGTCAGGGAGCTAAGCACATAACAAAACTCTTACGAAAATACTTTAAGTCGCACAATTTACACAGATGCCCTAGGGGCACGAAAAACCATATACTCAGTAAGTGGAATGCGAACTTGCTAGCAGGTAAGTAATACTTTTCTAGACTCAGGAATCGCTAGGCCTACAATTCTAAACAATGGGATTAGATGCAGGAGGCCTGTGGACGTCGTGTGCAGAGTGGGA
Source organism: Lissotriton helveticus (assembly GCF_964261635.1). Lineage (NCBI taxonomy): Eukaryota > Metazoa > Chordata > Amphibia > Caudata > Salamandridae > Lissotriton > Lissotriton helveticus. The sequence goes on along the minus strand of NC_136059.1, from coordinate 520,755,675 downwards.
ACTCTCACGCGTAAGGCGGGAAAAAGTCTATGGAAGCTAGCAGTTGCAAAGTTACTGTTCTCGGGCGAACCCGACTAGGTGGGTCGAAAACAAGAGTGGATCCGAACACTTAGGGTGTTGGACTATGCTGGAGCACCGGAGTACTCAGGTTACCTAGCCCAGGGGCTGCGGCTGCATAGGGTTGAAGTTGCGTCGGAAACCCTCGTTGAAGATCCAGGAGCCTGAAGAAAGAAGTTACTGGCAGGCGACCAGTGAAGAAGTTCGAGGTGATCCAAGCCTGGATCAGGGAAGAAGAAAGACCTGAAAGCAGAGGGGACCAAGTTCTGAATCACTAGCCAGTGATTAGATGGGCACCAGGGTGGCACCGGACGAAGTCACCTCGACCAGGTGAGTGGGCGCTGCTGGGCTCTGCAGTCTATCGGACCAGGAGGCGTTGTCGGCGACCAGGATGGAGGTGCGAGCTGTCCCACGAAGGTTCTTGCTGTCGACGTCGCTGGACCCAGGATTGGGCAACAAGTCTTGGCAAATGCAAGGCCCACGCGGTGGACCTAAAATGGCGTCTTGAGTGGACCAGGAGGGTCCAGGGTGCTCCTCTTTTGGAGGGGAGCAAGGGCTAGCCTGGAGCAACCAGACCAGCAGTGTTTGTCGTCGTGGAGCGTCGTGAGCGGGCCACTAGCCAAAGGGCAAGCGACCTGGACAACGCGGTTGGCAGCAAAGAGCAGAAGGGCCCACGCAGCTCTCGTGTATGCAGGGGGGCTGAACTTCGGTGCTGGAGCTGCTCAGGGTCGGGGCTTCTCTTACCCCAAAGCACTCAGTCGAGGGTCACTCGGGAGTCGTGCTGGACAAGCGTCGTGCAGTTCTGAAGATGGCCGGTCCCTCGAGGTCTCGTCGCACCCACGGATCACAGCTGGGCTGATGTAGGTTGAGGTCAGAGGTGCCAGGGAAGCCGGTTCTCGTCGTGCTGGAGCAGTCTTGATCCGAAGGAGAGACTGGCAACAAACCGCAATGCTTGGTTGGTGCCTGCTGCTGCAGGGTGACTACTCCTTAGTCACAAGGGAGAATCTTGGGAAGAAGTCTTGAGTTCCTTTCGTGGAAAGTAGTTTCAGGATTCAAAGATGATCTGTTTTGGAAGGGGGCCAGTTCCTACCTTTATCCTGCAAAAAGGGGCTGGCACGCGACTAAGTCCTGCCCTATGGGTGGGACCAGGAGGGGGGTGGTTACACCCCTCTCCTTTGGCGGGCTTTCCCCAGGCCAGGGCTGGAGTGCCCCTGGAACTGGTTTCAGCCGGCCTATGCACAGTGAGCACCGGGGTGCCACTTGCAGTCACCTTCCTCTAAAGCCCTGCCTACCTAGGATACACAAAATCCTGTCTGGGACGGTGCTGGCACCGCCCCTGGCAGGAAACCCTTTGTCCTTGCCTCCTGGGCTGGGAGGACTCCCAGCAGCAGGAGGGCAGACTTGTGTCTCGGTGGCAGCATCCATTTTGTGGAGCTAAGGCTATGTCTGACTTTAACCGGGGTTACAGGTTACATACATGTCGTGTCCCTCTAGAAGGGTGGAATGCTAACCCCGTCGCCAGAATTGGCGAGGGGTTAGTATTCCAATTCGTATGACACCTTACTCGACATGTTTTGATAAAGCGATACCAGAGTTGGCATATAACCGCGAGGATTATAATGCACTTAAGAGTATATGGTATGCGATATCATGGAAACGGCTAAGGGATGGATCCCGAAAGCCGCAGACAGGCTCAGCTCATGCCAGAGCACTATCTCACACGATTCCAAGCACTCTGCCTTCAGGATTGTCAAGGCCTGCCATAGGAGTGACTGATAGGAGATCTGTGTGTCCATTTTTAGGGTTAGATATAGGAATACTATATCTAAAGCAAAGGGTGTTTACACCACCTTGCCCCAGCTGTCGTGCAGCCAGTTGTGTCAGATTTGGATGGCCAGCCAGGGGTGGCATAACACATGCTGCAGCCCCTGGTAGGCCCTGGGTACACCTATGCCCTGGGTACCTAAGGTACACGGTACAGGGACTGATAAGGTGACTCAGTATCCAATTAGATATGTACCTAAGGTACATGGAATCCATTTTACAGAGAGAGCAGTGGGCCTGGGGTCCTGTATAGCAGGGCCCCAGGTCAACTAAGTCAGAAAACCAGCAAAACACCAGGCAAAAAGTTGGGGGCAACCATAGTCAGGGATCTACCTTCCTACAACCACCTCCTCCGGGCTGTCGGTGTCGACATCTATGTAATCTACCTCCTGTAGGTCAGAGGGTGTCGAGTCTGCGTCAGTCCTGCTTTCCTCTTCCTCCCCAAAGTTGTAACTATCGTAGGGATTCTCGTACTCCTCCTGGTCGTCGATCACCTCGACGTCCTGGTCTTGTTCCTCGACGACTTCGGCGATCTCTTCCTCCTCCTCGACTGCCTCCACCACCGGTGGCTTGGTCTTGTGAGGGATCGTGAAGGCCTTCATCTTTGCATCGAAATCTTTCTTCCGCTGCATGATGTTCTCCATTTCGGCCTCGAGGCGCCTTCTCTTTTTCTCCATCTCTACCACGTGTTCCGCGTCGGATGGGTCGGCCGTTCTTTTCGGCGGATGGTTCGTCGCCGTACTTCGACGCCGACGTCGGACCGGATCTTGGGTCTCTGGTCGTCGTCGTCAGTTTTGGGTCTTTCTCCCTCGGCGTCGATCGATCCTTTTCGGGGACGATTTTCGACGTTTTCTGCTGATCAGCAGCCCTCGGCGCCGGGGACTCCTTCTCGGAGGATCCGCTGGGCCTGGGAGTAGTCGCGGACGCCACCTTTTTTGGCGTCGGGGGTTTCGGGGTCTTGCCCTCGATTTTTCTAGACTCAGAGTCTCTCGGGTTCTTGGGGGCCGAAGAGTCTCCTACCTTGTCAGAAGTCTTCGTGTAATCGGTCTCTACGACCGTGTAGCTGTCGTCTTCGGCGGCAGCGTTGTCTTCTTCCTCGGAGGACATCCCCAGCTCGTAGAGGGACGGAGTCGGGGCCTTCCCCTGCAGGGTGGCATGTGCTACCCTCTGCCTCTCTCTCACACGAAGGGTCTTCGGGGCGAAGACGGAACAGGCGTTGCAGTCTCCGCTTTCGTGGTTCAACGGTAGGCAAAGGTTGCATACCGGGTGCTGGTCCTTCTGCGCGTACTTGTGGTGGCAGTTACGGCAGAACTTGAACGGCGTGTTGTCCATCATCGAGCGTCCAGGGCGGCTCTGGTCGCGTGTTCGTCGACGGTCGATGATCTCGATGAAAAAACGCCTTCTCCTTGCCGGCTTTTCGTCGATGAAGTCCCCTGCAGTCTTCAGATGACTTCTCCTCGTGTTTTCTGTATTTTCTTTCTTCTTTCTCCAAAAATGTCTGGAGCCCAAACGGGAACGATCCAGACCCGACCGCGGAAAAAAAGAATCTGAAGATGGCGCCCAAGAGTGGGAGCTTCCGCAGGAAGCATGCCGACGTCACCGGAAATACACCCAAAGGGGTGTGACGCCGACGCCCACCTGGGCTACAAAAAAACAAAAAACAAAAACAAAGAAAAGACTACGAATCCGGACCCAACCACAAGACCACGCAATAATGCACAGCATAGTGAATCCAGAAAGATTCACGCTGCAAAACTATGAGCTTTGACTCCTTATCAGGAGGAGGTGCGTCGCCTGTGACTTGGGAATTGGCTCGCTTGTGGGCATTAGATACAATAAGGGAGTCTAGGAGGACTTGACCTTTAATATAAACTGGGTCCGCAGTATAGGAGAGTAGGGTCTGCTTCCTATGGTCACCCCCACTTTTTGCTTTTGCTTTACTGCCTGCTGAGTGCGTCTGCCTTGACATTTAGCTCTCCTGGTAGATGCACCGCCACCACCGAGAGGTTTCGGGCGAGCAGCCAGTGCCAGATCGCCCGTGACTCCAGAGAGAGAGGATGCGATCGAGTTCCACCCTGCTTGTTCAGGTAGAACATGGTCGTCGTGTTGTCGGTCTGGACCAGGACTGAATCTGACTTGATTGCAGGCAGGAAAGCTTTTAGCGCCAGATGGACTGCTCTTAGTTCCAGCATGTTGATGTGGTAGGATTGTTCTTTTTCCGACCACCGTCCCTGAATCTGAAGGCACCCCATGTGTGCCCCCCAGCCTTGCAGAGACGGGTCTGTCACCACCGATTGTGTTGGTAATGGCTGGTGAAAAGGTACTCCCACCATCAGATTCCGCTGCTGAGTCCACCATGAAAGGGAGGATTTCGCCGCCTGGGAAAGAGAAATCTGATCCTCCCGGCGACCTGTCGACTGATCCCACTGGTCCTCCAGAGTCTGTTGCAAAGGACGCATCCCTACGGCAATTTGAGCGAAGTCGCAGGGATGCCCATTTTTTTTAAAATAACGAAGCTGCAAGACTTATAAACAGTGAGATGTCACGTATTGAATGAGACAAGTGAAATCTCAGTCGAAAAACATCAAATGAGCGTTGCCATATTGTTGCCATTTCTTTGAAGAAACTAATGGACACCATTTTAAAACAGTGAAGGTATTTTCTACATCAAACTCCACCAGAATTGGAATAATTGGCATGGGAGTATAGATACTTAGATATCTTTGGAGGCAGACCCTGCAACATAGAAGCATATGACAAGAAGTGACAACTGGCAGTCTTATGTATATTATTCCTGGCATTAGGATTCTCATACAGAGTTTATAATTTTCTTGGGAAAGATTGTTTGGTTCTGATAAAGGTCCTGAGGAAGGTGGTTCCATCCCACCGAAACGCGTCGACCTAACAAAGTGATCACACAACAACCTGTGACCCCTCAGACACAGAATAGAGAGTGAATGTGGAATGTGTGGAAGAGTATGTATGAGGAAAACGTGAGATTGTATTGTTTTCTTTTTCTTTCTCTGTATGACATTTAGATTTTAAAGTGTTTAAGGATGAATTACATGTTTGTTTTGTAAAGTGATAATCTTGAATCTAAAAAAATATTGAAAATGATGAGAAATAACTTCTTTCTAATATAAAAAAATAATAAAAAACAGAAAATGAAATAGTATCCGTTGTCATCTTGTTACAGACTCGTGTCCGGAGTTAACTGTAATCTGTAAAAGTACCTGAGGTCTAGAGGGAATATTTTCTGTGTAAGGACGCATCCTCAGCCTGGCGTTGGGAATAAGAAAGATGCAGGACGCCATCGATCCTAGTAGGGATGCCACCTGCCGGACTGTCATACTGCACCTGAAGCAGAAGCCTGCACCTCTGTCTCATGGAAGACAGTCTCTCCTCTGAAGGATACGCTCTTCCTACGCTTGTGTCCAGAACAGAGCAGAGGTAGTGGATGGACTGGGTGGGCTGATGCACTGACTTTTCCATGTTGACATGCAGCCCGAGGTCGTATAGCTGTTGCAGACAAAACTGGAAGTCGTGCCTCACTTGCAGTGGGGATGGACCTTTCAGCAGCCAGTCGTCCAAGTATGGATAGACGAAGAAACCTTTTCTGTGAAGAAAAGCCGCCACCACTGCCATGCATTTGGTGAAGACTCGAGGAGCGGACTTCAGTCCAAAGGGCAGGACCTTGTACTGATCATGCTGTGGCCGACCACAAACCGCAGGTACTTCCGATGACGTTTTGTGATGGAAATGTGGCAGTACGCATCTTGGAGGTCCACCATACACATCCAATCCCCTACTTGTAGATTTGGACATATTTGGTGAAGGGCCAACATGCAAAACTTCTCCTTGAGTATGACTTTGTTCAGAAGTCGAAGGTCTAGGATTGGTCGAAACTTGCCCTCCTGATCTTTTTTGGGGACAAGAAAATATCTGAATTAAACTCCTTTTCCTCTTTGAGAGGGTGGAACCTCTTCTATAGCCTGCTTTTGGAGAAGAGCTCTCACCTCTTTTCGAAGCAGCTGTAACTGATGAGGACGAGACTTTTTTGGTGGAATGTCCTTTGGAAGCGCACGGAAACATAGCGCATATCCACTGCTCAGTATATTCAGCACCCAACGATCTTTTGTGATGCTGGCCCACTCTGCTAGATGTTGAGAAGAACTTCCGCCCACTGGAGTGGGCAACGGAGGCAGAGGAAGCCATAGTTCATGACTTTCCTCCTCTCGTCGTGGTAGAGGACTGCTGCTGGTGACCACCTCTACCTCTGTTAGATTTTCCTCCTCAAAACTGGGACTTGCCCCAATTCTTGTTTTGGGACCACTGATTGGGTTGAACTCTTTTGACCCCCCTTGCGCTGATTGGTTTTGTATCTGCGCTTGAACTCTTTTTCCTTCTCCAAGCCGACTGCTTTGAGAGTGTCCTGCTAAGTTTTCATTCTACTCATCTCATCCTCAGTGTGGGAGCCGAAGAGAGAGGAACCGGAGAATGGGATGTTCAAGATGCGTTGTTGTGCATCAGGTTTGAGGCCTGTCAAGCGCAACCAAGCCGACCTTCTGGCGCATATTCCATGCGCATACGAATGCGCCGAAAGCACTGCGCCGTCCGCCACAGTGCTAATCATCTGGTTAGCCACCAGACAGCCTTCAGTCAGAGTCTCTTCAAAGTCTTTCTGATCTTCTTTTGCAAGTTTGGACTTGAAGCGCTCCATGGAATCCCATAAGGCTCTATCATATCTGCCCAAAAGCGCTGCTGCACTGGAGACCTTCAGAGTAGATGCGGCAGAGTTGCAGACCTTGCGACCCCACGAGTCCTGTAATCTGCTGTGCTTATCAGGAGGAACTGAAGAGGTAGCAGTGACTGCATGCGTCTTACATGCTGCTGCTACAATCACCGAGTCTGCAGGAGGATCAGTCTTGACGAAGACTGGGTCCGAGGTAGCTGGCTTGTATTTCTTTTGGATGCGAGCCGGCACCGCCTTAATGGTCGCAGGCGACAAGAAAATGTCCATGACCGGTTCCACGATTCCTGGAACCAATGGAAGCAAGGGACAAGACACAGACTTCTGGTGAAGCGTCTCATAAATCACTGTTGTGGTGACCTGGGGGACAGACATTTCAATGTTGAGCTTCTGAGCTCCCCTCTGCAGGACATCATGGGAAGTGTTAATGTCGTCAATCGGTGAGACCCTAGAGATAGGGCTATCCGAAAGTGTGGGGGAGTAGTCCCTTTTTGAAGAGTGGGTAGAGGAGGAAGAAGTAGACGGTGTTCTTCTACTTCTGCGATGAGCACAGCGTCTCCTATCCCTCGATCTCGAGCGATGTTCCCTTCTGGGGAGAACGAGATCTAGAAGGCCTCCTCACAGGTGATGTCTGAGCTTGGACCCTGTGCCTGGGGGGGGGCTAAGTCTGTCCGCTTCTTCAACCAGTCTTTGAAGAGGAGACCTGTGCATAGGACTGGCGTACACCTGCATCCGCCTTGTAGCCCCTGAATCTCGCCAGTGATGTAACAGCAGATTACAGCTCGAGGACAACCGCACCTCCGTAGGAGAAGGCTCCGTCCGACGGAAAGGCAACTTGCGTGCAGGGCTTCTGGTCTCTGGCGAGGCTGACCTTGAGGCAGCTCGCCTGGACGAATGCGAGGAGGAGTGGCAGGAGGCTGACTCCGTCACCAGAATCACCGATCCTTCTCTGGATCTCTCTGAAGCAGGTCTCGACATCGGTCGGGAGTCTCGACGTCGATCCTGCATGCTTCCGCGATTCTTTTCGCCTCGACGTAGAGTGGTCTTTTGACATAGAATGTCTCGACGGCGAGCGATGCCGGCGAGAGGCTGGTGTAGATCAGGGATGCCTCGACGTCGAACGGCGTGCAGATGACGACGGAACATGCCTCTCTCTCGACGCTGAACGTCGCTGGGACGACGGCGGAGTAGCTAATCTCGACGTCGAGGGTCTACGCGACGACGGCGGAGGGGTATTTGGCACCCTCGACGCCGAACGTCAACGAGACGACGACGGAGATCTTACCCTCGACGCCTGGTTGTCGACGGCGGAGGACTCTGGGCTCTCGGCGTCGACCTCTGTATCTGAGACGACGGAGGGGAGCCTGTTCTCGACGCCGAACGTCGTGTCGACGACGGCGGAGGTCTGCTCCTCGACGCCGATCGTCACCGGGTTGACGGCGGAGGTGTCGCACTTCTCTACGCCAATCGTCGCCTAGTTGACGACAGCGGAGGTGTGATGCTCCTCGACGCCGATCGTCGCCGGGTTGACGACAGCGGAGGTGTCACACTTCTCTACGCCGATCGTCGCCTAGTTGACGACAGCGGAGGTGTGATGCTCCTCGACGCCGATCGTCGCCGGGTTGACGTCGACGGAGGGCTCTTGTTCCTCGACGCCGAACGTCGGCGGATGGGTCGTTGTCCTCGTCGCCGAGTTGACGACGGCGGAGGGTCTTGAAATCTCGTCGACGACGTACCTGAATCTCTTCGACGGCGAGCCCGCCGTCGAAGGTCGTTTTTTAGATAAATGACCCACCGGTAGATCTTTTCCCAGCGCCGAGCCCAACGCCGAAACTGAAGGGCGTGAAGTCTTTCTAGACCTCTTGGAGCCCTTCTTTACCGGAGACCTTCCTCTGGATGACCTAGACAGGCCGTATATGCGAATCCTCTCCCTGTCCTTCAGAGTTCCTCCTGACAGGGCTTTGCAGTGAGGACAGGTCCTTGGATCATGATCTTCAGGCAGACAAAGTATACAGAGTTTATGTTTGTCTGTCTTGGCCTTTTTTCCACAAGAAGGGCAGGTATCAAAAAGAGAAGGAATTTTTAAGGAGAAAAAGCCAAAAAAACTGTCAATAAAAGACAGATTCTTACTTGACAAGATGTAAAACGTCGAAGTAAGCCAAAAAAGTTGTGAAAATGAAGTGAATTTCTGACAGAAATCAGAAATGAGTGGAGCTGTGTCACCAGGATCCTTCCTGAAGGAGCCGGAAAGAACAACTGCCCTAACTGTCACCCCTGAGGCATGATGGGAAGCTGGGGGTCAGGAGCGCCTTAAAGGCACGGTGTCAGTTTATTGCATGCAGCTACAGGTTAGCTTTTCAGTCTTTTTAGACTTTGTGTTTGCAATGCAGCCTGGGAGCTTTCTATGCTTTCAGTGTTTTATGAGAATTCATAATGCTTTCTGAGCATTAAAACAGTTTCTAAACAAACTTTGTGTTGATTCTCATGTTTCTAATGCATGTTATTCATGTATAGTGGAAATTCTTTACAGCATAATTCAGCTCTAGTGTTTATTGGGCTGCAATTGCTTGTATATGTATATATATTTATTTATATATATATATATATATATGGTTATATATATGTGGGGCACATATAATATAGTGTTTCCGTAATAGAGCATTAGCTATCAATCACTATTTTGCGATCCAATTAAAAAAAAAAAACTGTGCATAAATATGGTACTTATATGTTGCACACGTTGTGCCGCAAAGATAGTTTTCTGCATTTTGTGAACACATATTGCTGTGGCTTATTGGGCCCTTTGTATATGTGCAATTGAGGCTTAATGTACAAGGCCCCATACTATTTCAACTTTGTTAATATAGTGGCTCAGTAGGTGTGAGAAGTTGGCCTGATGTGCAGTGTTCACTATTCTAGTGATCACTATATATCAGTCCAAACAACCCTTATTGATGATTGGTTGTAAGTCAACCTTATAGACCAGCTATCCTAGTAGCATGGATACGAGCAGTCTAAGGCTAAGACTCTAGAGGGCGTGTTAAGCCAGCTGTTTTACCATCACATTACCCCTTGAACACCCAGTGAAAGGACACCACACAAGTTGTTATGAAAATAAACAGTGTATTTATTTATAACAAGACTACCCTGGCTCTTTATGAGACAGGGAGCTAAGCACACAACAAAACTCTTATAAAAATACTTAAGTTAGCACAGTATATACAAATGCCCGAGGGGCACGGGAAACCATATACTCTAAAAGTGGAATGCGAAATTAATAGCAGGTAAGTACAGTACTAATAGGCTTTGGCATCGCTAGGACTTGACTAGGGAATCGTTAGATTACTTCTAGGAGGCCCAGGGGACTCGGGTGCAGAGTGTTCACTCTCACGCGAGATGCGGGACAAAGTCTATGATAGCTAGTAACGTTAAAGTTAGTGTTCACGGGCGAACCCGACCTGGTAGGGAGAAAACGAAAGTGGATCCTGACCCTTGGATAGTGAGGCTATGCTGGGGCACCGAAATGCCGAAGTTACCTAGCCCAGGGGCTGCAGCTGCATATGTCTCAAAAGACGTCGGGAATCCTCGTAGGCGAACCAGGAGCCTGGAAGAAAGATGCTGGCAGGCGACCAGTGAAGAGAGTTCGAAGTGATCCAAGCCTGGATCTTGAAGATGGATGATACCTGAAAGCAGAGGGGACCAAGTTCGTGACTACTAGCCAGTAGTCAGGGGGCACCAGGAGGGCACCGGATGGTAGTCACCTCGACTAGGTGAGTGGGCGACGCTGTGCTCTGCAGATCTCACGGACCAGGAGGCGTTGTCGGCGACCAGGATGGAGGGGCGAGCTGTCCCACGATGGATGAAGCTGTCGGCGTCGAAGGACCCAGGATTGGGCAACAAAGCCTTGGCTAATTCAAGCCCACGCGGTGGACTCAAAATGGCGTCTTGAGTGGACCAGGAGGGTCCGGGGTGCTCCTCTTCTGGAAGGGAGCAAGAGCCAGTCTGGAGCAACCAGACCAGCAGCAGTGATGTCGTCGGGCGTCGCTCAGAAGGCCACAAGCCAGCGGGCTAGTAGCCAAACAACGCGGTGAGCAGCAAAAAGCAGAAGGGCCCCACGCCGATTGTGGAGATGCTGGGGGGCTGATCTTCGGTGCTGGAGCTGCTCAGGGTCGGGGCTTCTCGGACCCCAAAGCACTCGCCAGTAGATTACCCGGCGGGCTTGCTGTGAAGAAGTCGTGCAGTCTTGGCAATAGTCGGTCCCTTGAGGTCTCGTCGCACTCACGGTTCTCAGCTTGGCTGTAGAGGTGAGTAGAGGTCGGAGGTGCCAGGGAAGCCGGGTCTTGTCGAGCTGGGAAGTCGGATTCCGGAGGAAGGACGTGCAGCAGACCGCAGTGTTCTTAAGATGGTGCCTGCGGATGCAGGGTGACTACTCCTTAGTCACAAGGGAGAATCTTGAAGAAGAAATCTTGATGTCCTTTCGTAGAAAGTCGTGTCTTGATTCCAAAGATGATCTAATTTGGAAGGGGGCCAGTTCCTACCTTTATCTGGGAAAAGGGGGCTGGCACGCGACTAAGTCCTGCCCTATGGGTGGGACCAGGAGGGGGGTGGTTACACCCCTCTCCTTTGGCGGGCTTTCCCAAGGCCAGGGGCTGGAGCGCCCCTGGAACTGGTTTCAGCCGGCCTATGCACAGTGAGCACCGGGGTGCCACTTGCAGTCACCTTCCTCTGAAGCCCTGCCTACCTAGGATACACAAAATCCTGTCTGGGACGGTGCTAGCACCGCCCCTGGCAGGAAACCCTTTGTCCTTATCTCCTGCTCTGGGAGGACTCCCAGCAGCAGGAGGGCAGACTTGTGTCTCGGTGGCAGCATCCATTTTGTGGAGCTAAGGCTCTGTTGGACTTTAACCGGGGTTACAGGTTACATACATGTCGTGTCCCTCTAGAAGGGTGGAATGCTAACCCCGTCGCCAGAATTGGCGAGGGGTTAGTATTCCAATTCGTATGACACCTTACTCGACATGTTTTGATAAAGCGATACCAGAGTTGGCATATAACCGCGAGGATTATAATGCACTTAAGAGTATATGGTATGCGATATCATGGAAACGGCTAAGGGATGGATCCCGAAAGCCGCAGACAGGCTCAGCTCATGCCAGAGCACCATCTCACACGATTCCAAGCACTCTGCCTTCAGGATTGTTAAGGCCTGCCATAGGAGTGACTGATAGGAGATCTGTGTGTCCATTTTGGGGTTAGATATAGGTATACTATATCTAAAGCAAAGGGTGAGTACACCACCTTGCCCCAGCTGTCGTGCAGCCAGTTGTGTCAGTTTAGTTAGTCAGTCCAGGGGTGGCACAATACATGCTTCAGCCCCTGGGAGACTTCTGGGTGCACCTCTGCCCTGGGTACAGGGACTTGGAGAGGGCCCAGTGCCAATTCAGTACCTGAGTACAATTTGGATAGAGAGAACAGCTAGGCTGTGGGTCTGATCAGCAGGCCCACAGCCAGGGAAAGTCGTAAACCAGTGCAGCAAAAAGCAAAAATCTGGGTGATCATAGGATTGCAGACCCTACTCTCCTACATGGGCATATTAGTACTTAGTGCTATTTTGCCAGCACCTGCATGTTTGTGCATGAAAGAGGGTTTCATTTGTTGTATGCCCTATGCTTTATCGTGAATAATTGTTTCCTCGTCGCTGTGTTAGGTTATCAGCGGCTTTTTGGTACTGCAATCTTTGAGGCTTATGTACAGCATAGCTGTGAACCCTTGCTTTGTACTGCCTGCACAAAATGCTTTGTCTGTTGCCCTATGGTATGTGGTATAGCATGCATTTGGGGTTTGCAGAGAAAAAACCCTTTACCATAAATTTTCCCTTTGGGAAGGTGATGATGAAGAACGTAATGAAGTACTTTAATTCATTTAGGCTTTTATTTAGAAACTAAAAACCCCCTTAGAGGTCCTGTTTAGCAAGACAGTTCAGGAATGCGCTTCCCAGCGATAAGGCCTCAGAGGTGGACATGAAGGCCTGGTGCAGTCTCCGGGAACGGGCGAGTTTTATGGCCTTTACAGTGGAATGCTAGAAGCCTCCTTGATGCTATGTGTATCAGGGAGGGGGCAGGCTCTGTGTTGAGAATTGGGCTACGTGCAAATCAAAAGGTTTGGCTTTGCCACTAGTTAAACTGGGGCCCGGGTGCTTTTTATAAACCTTTGTTATGCCCACTAGCTAGATAGTCGGGAATTAAGCACCCTGCTTGCTGGCAACCGGTAAGAGTTTTAAACTGTCTCTTTATGCAAGACTACACCCTTTACCTTATATATCTGAAAATGAAGTAAAGGCTGGGAAATAATCCCTTCCCAAGAAGCCTTTTGATTATTTGTGCTTTTGAACTGCAGTACCAAAATCCTGCATGCGTACCCACACGGTGCTGTAAATACCGGCAGGTTAGACCGACTAGTATATATTCCGAATCTGTTTAAATAAATCCGGCTTACATTATTAAAGCCCTGCGCTTGTGCATGGGGCATTTCATCCGTCATGATGCCATCATAAATTCAAGATGAAAATCTTACCTCCTTTGTGGATGAAGCATTCGCTCAGTGCAGAAAATCCCCTTAACCGTCTGGGGACAGTTTTGTAAAAGGCAACAAAGTGTACTTGCCTTGCTGCATGAGAAATAATGTGAGCAGCGCCAAACAAGCTGCTTTGCTCAAGATACCTCCCTCATGCAACCTCTGTTATTACCACCTATCTCCTTGGAGTTTCTGGTGGGCCTCTTCTGTCTGCTACGTCTGCTGCTGTCTTTTCAGCGAAGTCTTCGGGGCACCTCCGATCTCCATGGCGGAAAAAATAATCTGAGAGCCTGCACACACACGATGGGGGTTGTAGCCTCACCAGGGGGATCAGGTTTCGCAACCTCCCACAGCAAAATAAATACAAAGCACTTTCCGAACTTCAACCACTAGATGGCGTAATATGCACAGCATAGGGAATCCAGAAAGATTCACGCTGCAAAACAGGGAATAATTTCCAAGAGGCGCTGCCTCACTATGCAATTACAATTACTTAAAAAAAAATGTATAGCATTACTTCATTATTTCGTCATTTTTACACATACTTATTCTGTCTGGACAAACATTCCACCTCATTACTACCAGTTAAACAGCCAAAAACATAAATGAGCCACTGAAAGACCTTTGCCAAGTGTCTTTCCACACGTGGGAACACATATCGCCACATTTTCAGTACCTTTTGATCTGTTTGAGCTAGAAACAATTTTTTGTTAACATCTGCAGACTATGCAGCAGATGGTGAATTATGCAGCTCATCCTTAATTTTGCAAAAAAAGCAGCTTTAGCAAAATCGCCTTTTAAAACACAAACTAAAGTGCAGTGCTGCCAACTCAGTTTCACCTGACTATTGTTTTGGTGCCTCTCCGTGAGTTTTCTGTTATTGCTTAAGACGGGTCAGTGTCACTTCAGCGATTCCGTTTCTCCTTTTATTCGGCATTACCCATGGCTCTCCGGGTGTTACCACCTGGCATATCTGGGCATCCCACCCGGGATTGAGACAGCTGCTCTCTCATATAATGTATCTACCTGTTTTTATCCCACCTGTATTCGGGACATGTTACTGCCTATTATTTCTTTCCTTGTATAATGCATCTACTTATTCCCAACCCAATTGTATACCCCCACCCTAAGACTGTTTGTACCACCTGTCAATAAAAGGCTGCAATGTTTGGAGAACAGCTGGAGGGGCTTTAAATTAATTCTGACTGTTGAGCGAATTGCACTGCATCGATCTATTTGAAGCCGTGCTGCTGTTTCAAAGGGACCCTGTAGCTCTGGTTTCGCAATACAGTTCAGCACAATTACACTTGGAAGTTATTTTGCCAAATTGTTAGTGAATAATCATTACACCAAGAATATGAGGGAGAAAAGAGGGGTGTAGGGTGGGAGGAAAAATACTACTTTGAAGCGGATGAGCCAACACTCATGCAGCTAGTATGACGGATGAAGTACTCCTACATTTACGTAAATGCAGGGCTTTAAGTGGGAAGAAAAAAACTGGGGAGGGTCTCAAAGGGTCGTGGCCGATGTAATAAAGGGCGTAGCTTAAAACACTTAAGTTAAAAATCTGTGCTTAGCATAGTCTGCTGCCTTACCCACCGGTAAAAAAATGGTGGGGAGCCACAGCCAACTGCCAATTTGGTCAAGGGGGCCACGGATCAAAAAAGTTTGGGAACCACTGAACTAGACTAATTTTCAATTTTCCTTCTATTGTTCCACCAACTCTTCCCTTTTTTCTCAAGGCTACCGTTTTACATATGCTCTTCCGATTTCCCTGCATCATCTCCATGAACTCACCACCCAGATGTGATTTCTGGTTACTCTGTTCTCACTTGTAATCATTACTTGGTCTCCAAATGTATTTTTAGCCCTTCATCTTTCATGTTGCCATTCTCAATTCCACTTATTTTCATCACTTGGCCCAATCAAAGCGACCTCTTGCTCTCTACCTTTTTGTGATATGCTCACCTTGAACTCACTTCTTGGTCTCTACCCTAATCTACCACTTTTGTCGGTCTTTCTCTTCCTATAGCGAATTTAATACGGTTTCAGTTATTTTAGTGTTCTGATTGGAGTGTCTGTTTAACTGCCTACACAGTGGTTTGGTGAAAGAATTATATAATTAAAACAGAGAGCAATGCTGGCTGTACAGTCAGGGAATTAAGTATTTGTGGTAAATATTGAGGTTAAGTGGCATGTCAAGGGGAAAGTCATTATTAAAGGGAATAAAATAAACCTACTGTATTCAAATCACAACAGATTGTCAATATACAATAATAGTAAAGTAATTGTACCTTCGCTTAGAAGGAGATCTTTTCCTTGAAGACCGGGAGGATGGGGCTCTTGAGCGAGACTTGGATCTTGATCTAGTACGTGTCTTAGTCACAGTAACTGGTTTCTCAACAGGTACGTCTACTAAAGATTGGGAAACAACAACATCACCATTAATAAAGATGGTTTTAAAAGATGAGCACATCTAGAATTTCAAAATGTTAATCCTCTTTAGGACACCTCCAAAAACCTCTCTCAACACCAAAGATGCAGCTAAATTAGACAAATGTATCAACTGCTTAAAAGTCAGAGTTCAGTGCAGTTTTGAAAACATTCTAGAAAAAATTATTATAAGTTACTTCACAAACTATATACTTAGTAATAACAACCCTTCCGTATGAAAGTGTTGAAAAACAGAGCAGTAATGGACAAGATGCATTTAGTACTTAAAAAGAAAGAACTAGAGACATGAGCTCAGCAAAGTATAAAGGCACTGGGGCTCTGCCACACCTCCTTAGTTATCCTCCCACACAAGGCAATTTTCTACAACTTGCATGAAAATTACTTTACATATGGCTAAAAAGAAGGCAGGGTTCCAAGACAAAGGCAGTGGAGAATGAGTCTCTTCCCCAACAGGTTGTGTACTTATTCTTACGGCTGTCTCTTGTAGAACAAGCTGTAAAAAGACATTTATAAGAAGAGGGGCAAATCAGCTAAGATGTCAAACAGAATTCTAGCCAATGTGGTACTAGCCCTGCTCTACAGAATGAGCAAGCCCAGGAACCAACATCCAATCTGTTATTCTTACAGAAAGATTGCAGGATTGGCTAGAAAGGCTAAGCTACAAACAAAGTCAATGGGTATTGTTAGAACTGGGGGTCTCTGGTTGGCAGGGGTCTCTGGTTGGCAGAGGTAGGTACCAATGTCTAAATAGGGACCCTTGCTTCTAGTCAGGGTAAGGAGGATACACTCTTTAGATAACCCCTGTTCACCCCCTTGGTAGCTTGGCATGAGCAGTCCGGCTTATCAAAGGCAATGTGTAAAGTATTTGTACCCACACTCACAGTAACACAGTGAAAACACCACAAACTGACTCCACAACAGTTTAGAAAAATAAAGGTATTTAATCTAAACTACACAAGACCAAAACAACAAAAATCCAACTTACACAGTTCAAGAATATGGTTTCAAATGAGTTCATAAGGTTGCGTTAAAATAATCCAGTTGCATCAAGTACCTTGAGATGCGACAAAAGTTCCACGTGAAAGCTGCAGCGTTGAAAATCAAGCGATGCGTCACTCCTGAGACCCTGGGGAGGCAATGCGACAACCACGCTGGATGTAGCGGGCGTGTTGTGGGGACTCCGGTCTGTATGGGGAGGGATGCAATACCTTGCGTGGATTCCGGTGCACAGGTTTCGGTGGAAGCAGCTCGCAAAAGATACGATGCGACGATCTCCGGTGCAGCGACGATGAGCGGCGGCGATCTCCTCTCGCGGCCCCTCCATGCGATGGCTCTGCGTCAACTCTCGCAGCGATGTGATGCGGTCTGCAAGCAAGCGGTGCGACGATCTCATCCAGTGACGACAGGCTCTGCGACGATGCTCGCAGCGATGGTAATCTTCCCGCACCGGACTGGTGCATCCCGCAAGCGAAGGATGCGACGACTCTGGCAGCGGCAACAGGCGCTGCTATGATCTTGGACTTCGTGGCGACGGGAATTTTCTCGCACTGACGGGGATGTGCTCCGCAAGCGAGCGATGCGTTAAAACTTGCTGAAAGTCTTTAAAATCTTGGTTTCCAGCTTCCCAACACAGGTACAACTTTCAGAGGCCCCACAACTGGCCCAAGCACTCTAGGAAGGACCGAAATCTCTCAGCAGAGTTCAGGGAAGCTGTGGGTGAAGTCCTTTTGTTACTGGGACTTCTTAACAGGGAGCCAGCTCTTCTTCAGGCCCTTGGAGATTCCTTCAAGCAAGGGGACACAGCACAAAGCAAAGTCCTTCCCCCACTCCTTGCCAGCAAAGCAACTGCAGGTCAGTCCAGCAAAGCAACAGCAGGACAGTCTTCCTTCTTCAGACTTCCAGCTTTCTCCTTGGCAGAGGTTCCTTCTTGATTCCAGGATGATCTAATTTTCTGTAGTCTGGGGTCCTGTACTTATACCCCAAAAAGTATTTGTTCACTTTGTGCAGGAGGGCTCTGAGCCCGGTCTGAACCAGTTCTGGGTGTTCCTTGAGAACTTTGTTTTACTTGCCTTCTCCTTTCCTTTCAGAGTGCAGAACCGAGACATCAGACACCCCACAGGAGGTGGAGCCAGAATTGAGGAGGGGAAAGCCCATCCCTGGAGCACTTTGTTGACATGATTCCTTCCCTCCTTTCACAGTGCAGGACAGAGACATGAGAGATGAGACGCACCACAGGGGGTGGAGCCAGCACTGTGGGGGGCAGGCACAGTCCTATTCAGGTCCCAGGTGCAACTCTTCTCTCCCATCTAGATGCAGATCTCTCTATTCACCACTGGGCGGACTCATTCAGTCTCCTGGAATCCCCCAGCCCTGTCACTCACAAACCAGACAGTCAATTCACAAACAGGTCAAGGCACACAAAGATCAGACAAGAGAACAGCCACTTTCTAAAAGTGCTGTTCTCAAACACAGAATTTAAAAACCACCTTTCCTAAAAGATGTGTTATTAAATTCTGAGTTCAGGGATACCAGACTTATTTCCTATCTTGCTCCCAAGGGAAGATATGCAGGTAACCACTGTAGCCAGCATTCCCCATGATAGCCTATGGGCAAGATAGCCTTACAATAGTGAAAAACGAAAATGGCTGTAGTTCACTACCAGAACATGCATGTCACCTGCACTAGTACATGCTCTACCTTTCACATACACTGCACCCTGCCCAAGGGGGTGCCTTGTCCCTTCCATAGGGGTGACCAACTTTTTGACAGAAAGGGAAGGGTTAGGCCTGGTCAGTGGGGACACTGACCAGGAGGACATGGCAGTTCATAGACTACACACAGGCACTGCGGTGGCAGGCCTGAGACACCATTTTAGGGCTACTCATGTGGGTGGCACAATCAGTGCTGAACCCCCACTAGTAGCATTTGTATCACCAGCTTTGGCACACTCAGTGCACTTTACTAGGGACGTCTTGGTGAGCCAAATTAGCCAATCATGGATAACCAATTACAATAACAATTGACATAGAGAGCTTATGCACTTTAGCACTGGTCAGCAGTGGTAAAGTGCCCAGAGTCCTATTGCCAACAACCACAGGTCAGGAAAAACAAGGGAGGAAGAAGCAAAAAGTTTTAGGATAATCCTGCAAAAAAGGCCATTTCCAACAGTTATGAATCTGAACGCCCACATAGCCTGGCTTGACTGCTCAGCGAGATGAGTGGGACATATCTAGTGGGCAGGTGAAGCTAAGTGAGGCAAGGAGGTTTTGAGCACACCTTTACCTTAGTAGTACATGTAGACCTTATTAGCACAAGCATTTGCAATGCAATAGGTCTCGCATTAGGAAAGTTCGAGGTATTGGCATTGTAAATGTCAAATTTTGTATGTATGTGATAGATACATTAATAGCATTGTCATTTACAATGCCAATAGCTTAAACTTTCGAAAATGTGACACCTATTGCATTTGTAATGCAATATGTGTTGAGAGTGAGTGAGTGTGTTTTTTGTGTTTGGTTATGCTCTGCTATGTTTTGTTGTGTTTTGCTATGCTCTGTTTTGTAATGCTTTGTTGCTATGTTTTGTTGTGTTTTGTTATTCTATGTTTTGTTTTGTTATGCTGTGCTTTGTTATGCTATGCTGTTTTCTTTTGCTATGCTATGTTTTGTTATGCTGTTTCGTTGTGTTATGCAATGCTATGTTTTGTTGTGTTATGCTATGTTTTGTTGCGTTATGCTATGTTTTGTTGCATTATGCTATGCTTTGTTGCATTATGCTATGCTTTGCTGTGTTATGCTATGCTTTGCTGTGTTATGCTATGTTTTGTTGTGTTATGCTATGCTATGTTTTGTTGTGTTATGCTATTTGCTTTATTTTTTATGCTAGGCTATGTTTTGTTATGCTATGCTATGTTTTGTTATGCTATGCCATGCTATGCTTTGTGTTGTTATGCTAGGTTTTGTTACGCTATGCTGTTTTGTTATGCTTTGTTTTGTGATGCTGCTATGTTTTGTGATGCTATGCTTTGTTTTATGTTATGTTTTGTTTTGCTATGTTTTGTTGTGTTTTGTTATGCTATGTTCTGTGATGCTATGCTAGGTTTTGTTGTGTTGTGTTTTGTGATGCTATGCTGTTTTGTTATGCTATGCTTTGTTGTGTTGTGTTTTGTGATGCTATGTTTTGTGATGCCAAGTTTTGTGATGCTATGCTATGTTTTGTGATGCTATGCTATGTTTTGTGATGCTATGCTATGTTTTGTGATGCTATGCTATGTTTTGTGATGCTATGCTGTTTCGTGATGCTATGTTTTGTTGTGCTATGTTTTGTTATGCTATGTTTTGTTATGCTATGTTTTGTTATGCTATGCTATGTTTTGTTATGCTATGCTATGTTTTGTTATGCTATGCTATGATTTGTTATGCTATGCTATGTTTTGTGATGCTATGCTATGTTTTGTTATGCTATGCTATGTTTTGTGATGCTATGCTATGTTTTGTGATGCTATGCTATGTTTTGTGATGCTATGCTATGTTTTGTGATGCTATGCTGTTTTGTGATGCTATGTTTTGTTATGCTATGTTTTGTGATGCTATGTTTTGTTGTGCTATGTTTTGTTGTGCTATGTTTTGTTATGCTATGTTTTGTTATGCTATGTTTTGTTATGCTATGTTTTGTTATGCTATGCTATGTTTTGTTATGCTATGTTTTGTTATGCTATGTTTTGTTATGCTATGTTTTGTTATGCTATGTTTTGTTATGCTATGTTTTGTTATGCTATGCTATGTTTTGTTATGCTATGCTATGTTTTGTTATGCTATGCTATGTTTTGTTATGTGATGCTGTTTTGTGATGCTATGTTTTGTTATGCTGCTGTTTTGTTATGCTGCTGTTTTGTTATGCTGCTGTTTTGTTATGCTGCTGTTTTGTTATGCTGCTGTTTTGTTATGCTGCTGTTTTGTTATGCTGTTTTGTTATGCTGTTTTGTTATGCTGTTTTGTTATGCTGTTTTGTTATGCTGTTTTGTTATGCTGTTTTGTTATGCTGTTTTGTTATGCTGTTTTGTTATGCTGTTTTGTTATGCTGTTTTGTTATGCTGTTTTGTTATGCTGTTTTGTTATGCTGTTTTGTTATGCTGTTTTGTTATGCTGTTTTGTTATGCTGTTTTGTTATGCTGTTTTGTTATGCTGTTTTGTTATGCTGTTTTGTTATGCTGTTTTGTTATGCTGTTTTGTTATGCTGTTTTGTTATGCTGTTTTGTTATGCTGTTTTGTTATGCTGTTTTGTTATGCTGTTTTGTTATGCTGTTTTGTTATGCTGTTTTGTTATGCTGTTTTGATATGCTGTTTTGATATGCTGTTTTGATATGCTGTTTTGATATGCTGTTTTGATATGCTGTTTTGATATGCTGTTTTGATATGCTGTTTTGTTATGCTATGTTTTGTTATGCTATGTTTTGTTATGCTATGTTTTGTTATGCTATGTTTTGTTATGCTATGTTTTGTAATGCTATGTTTTGTAATGCTATGTTTTGTTATGCTATGTTTTGTTATGCTTTTTTTGTTGTTGGTTGTTTTTGTCCTCATTTTCGCCCTTGGTGACCGTGTAACAGTGCATGAAGAGGGACATACTGTCACAGATAAACTGGTAGGGGCACTAACCGATACAAAATGCTTCACCCCTCAGTACAGTCTCCATACTCCAAAAGCACCACACTAGGACAGCCAAAGGAGTGGTTTGCTGCAGTCAAATACCCATCATTGATGCCACTATCGCCCTATTGGGTATACCAAACCTGAAGGTTACCAAGCAGCCTAATCATTGGACCATGAGGAGGGGGGGGGCAGCAGCCGGGGGCCACTCCAAAAACATGTGCAGGTCTGAAGCAGCAATCAACCCACATTTAGTGCATGCCACTAATGAGTTATTTGAGAATTTTGAAAGTCTCTGTGGCGAGTAGTAAGCCCTATGTAAGGTAAAAAGGTGATTCCTGCGCAACCAGGAAGGTTTCACAATGTCCCACAAGATCTTAAAAGACTCAAACCACAAATTCTCCACATTGTGGTTAGTAAGAACTGCGTTACTTACCTGTAACAGCAGTTATCCAGTATTGGTGTCTTTCATAGATTCACATGCCTGAATCATTCCCCGTCGTCGAGACGGGAGCCTCCGGTACATAAAAAAGTAATGTCCTATAGACATACATAGAGAAAATAGGCCTAAGGGTCTCCCCTTAGTAGCCTTTCTTTGTCCTTATGCAAAAAGGACCAAACTCTCACAGTCAGCCAATCAGCTCTGACCTCCCTCTAGAACCTTCCTGGGAGGAGCCTCAGTCCCTCAGATTTTCGTACGCACTCAGCTAGTTAGGCGTAATATTGTGAGAGAGGGATGTGAGACTTCCCAGGGGAGGCGGGAGGGTTGCATGTGAATCTATGAAAGACACCAATACTGGATAACTGCTGTTACAGGTAAGTAACGCAGTTCTTATCCAGTATTAGGGGTGTCTTTCATAGATTCACATGCCTGAATCAGAGTAGCTAGCAATTAGACATGCACATTTGTGATGGAAAGGTGTCCTGCAGGCATGTTAGACAATGCACACATTGTACTATAGCATGTAAAAAGACAGCATAAGCAGAGCATCACAATAGCAGAGAATGTGCATACCTGGATGGCGGGATGAGGGAAGGCTCACCTCACTGAAAGAGATGTCGTAGCACCGCCTGGCCCACTGCTGCATCCTTCTGAAGTTCGATATCCAGGCAGTAGTGTCTGGAGAAAGTGTGCGGTGACTTCCAGGTCGCCGCTCTGCATATGTCCAGGATCGGCACTCCAGCGAAAAGTGCTGCTGATGTGGACATCGCCCTGGTGGAATGTGCAGTGACACGATCAGTCAAAGGCCGTCCGGCCTTGGTATGACAGAATGCAATCGCTGAGGAAATCCATCTCGAGATGCTTTGCTTCGTGAGAGGCAGGCCCATTCTAGGATTGCTGTATGCCACGAATAGTTGTGAAGATTTTCTGAAGGCTTTGGTTTTATCCAGATAGAACTTTAGACATCTCTTGAGATCTAAAGAATGGAGTGCTCTTTCGGCTGCGGTGGAAGGGTTTGCAAAGAAAGACCTAAGGACTATTGGCTCATTGAGATGAAAGTCCGAAGGCACTTTCGGTATGAACTTGGGGTTCGGTCTTAACATCACTCTGTCCTGTCTGAATTGCATGTATGGATCCTGAATGGACAGGGCTTGAAGTTCGCTCACTCTCCTGGCCGATGTTAGAGCGAGCAAGAGCGTATTTGATGGATGCCCGATGAATGGGTTCAAAGGGATGCCTCATAAGTTGGTTGAGATGCCACATCGGGGGGACTTTCCGAGGCCTCGGAAAGGATCTATAAAGCCCCTTCAGGAATTGTTTGATCAGTCTATTGGACCACAGGGAAGGTCCCGTGAAAGTTCTGGTGAACCTCGATATAGCTGCTAGGTGGACTTTTATGGATGCATGTGCCAGTCCTGATCGTGCCAAGTGCAGCAGGTATGGCAATAGCTGTTCAGGTGTGACGTACAGCGGTTGCAGGCCCTGGTCCGAACACCAAATGCAGAATCTTTTCCATTTGAGAGAGTAGGTTTTGTTGGTACTGTCTGCTCTCGCTTTTGCCAGTATATCTCTGCAGTCCTGCGGGATATTCAGGCCACCGAACTCTCTGTGCTCAGGAGCCAGGCCGATAACCTGAGCGATTGCAGGTTCGGGTGTTGCACCTGCCCCTTGGACATCGTCAGGAGGTTCGGGTGCTGTCGCAGACGAATCGGTGTCTTGATAGAGAGCCGAAGTAGATTCGAGAACCAGTGTTGTCTCGGCCAGGACGGGGCAATCAGGATCAGGGTACAGGGCTCCGCCTTCATCTTCCTGAGGAGCCTCGGGATCATGGGAAACGGAGGAAAAGCGTACGCAAACACGCTGAACCAACCGATGGAAAAGGCATTCCCCAGTGATCCCTGTTGGGGATGCCAGCTTGCGTAGCTTGGGCATTTGGCGTTCCCCTTGGTGGCAAACAGGTCGATTCCTGGGACTCCCCATTGAGAGAAGATGTGAGTCAGCGCGCTGTCGCTCAGTTCCCACCCGTGGGAGAGTGATCGTTGCCTGCTTAGGGCGTCGGCGATGGTATTGTCCTTGCCCGGCACATAGTCGGCTTTGAGTGTGATTCCATGCAGCACTAGCCAGTTCCAGATCTTCTGCGATTCGCGTGATAGAGAGAGCGAACGCGTTCCTCCCTGTTTGTTGAGATAGTGCATCGTCGTGGTGTTGTCCGTTTTGACGAGCACTGGGGAGTGCCGGATGCGTGGTAGAAAGGCCTGTAGTGCCAGATACACGGCTCTCAGCTCCAAAAGATTTATATGAAGCTGTTTTTCCTGAGTGTCCCATTTGCCGCTGATCCGAAGGTCCTGAAGGACAGCTCCCCATCCCTCCAGGGAAGCGTCCGTGGTGATCACCAGAGGTGTTGCCGGAAGGAGAAATGACAGTCCTACGGTCAGATTTTTGCGACGCCTCCACCAGGTTAGACTCTTGGTCATTTTGGGTGTTATCCAGACAGTGTCCTCGAAAGAGCCAGTACTTTGAGTCCATTGGCTCGCGAGCGCCTCCTGCAACGGGCGCATTCTGAGTCTGCAGTGAGGGACGTGGAGTATACAGGAGGACATCATGCCCAGGAGGGATGTATAGGTCCGGACCTTCAGGTGTGTCCTGTTCGCCACAGCCGTGGCCAGGGACAATATCTTGTCTGTCCTTTCCTTCGAGGGAAAGGCTCTTGCGCACTCTGTGTCCAAGGTTGCTCCGAGGAAGGTAATTTTTGTCGTAGGGACGACACAGGATTTCTTGAGATTGAGGGTTAATCCCAGCCTCTGAAAAAGATTTGTGCAGGCGTTGGGAGGATTTGGCTGCGTCTTTCGCCGAGGGCGCTTTCACCAGCCAGTCGTCTAGGTAGGGGAAGACCTGGTGACCCATTTGACGCAGGAAAGCTGCCACTGGTGCAAGGCACTTCGTGAAAATCCGCGGCGCGGATTTGAGGCCGAACGGTAGTACCTTGAATTGATAATGTTGTCCTGCAACCTCGAACCTCAGGAATTTTCTGTGACACTTGAGGATGGGGAAGTAGTCATCCTGGAGATCCAAGGATGTCATGAAATCTCCTTTTTCTAGAATGCCTAGTATTTCTTGAATCGTCACCATCCTGAACGATTGGCTTCGTAGGAAGACGTTGAGCGCTCGGAGGTCCAGAAAGGGCCGCCACTTGTCCTCTTTCTGGCGTACAAGAAAGAAGTGGGAGTAAAAGCCCTTCCCCTTCAGGGGTGCCGGAACGCGCTCGATAGCTCCTTTCTTCAGCATTACAGAAATTTCCTGGAGAAGCAGGCGTAAGTTTTTGTGCGCCCGCCTGCGTGGAGGAGTCCTGGGAGGGATGGCGGTGAATTCGAGGGAATGGCCAAAACGTATAATTTGGAGAACCCACCTGTCCATGGTTATGAGTTGCCAATTGTTGAGGAAATGGGTCAATTTTCCTCCAAGTTGTAAGGAGGGATAGTGTGGCTGGACTGGCTGGAGTAGCTAGTCACTGGCGGCCGCCAGTGCCCCTCTTTGCATTCTTGCCTCTGAAGTTCGATCGTCCGTAGGACGATTGACGGCCTTGAGGTTGCTTGTGTTGGTATTGACCTTTGTTAGTATAGGAGTACGAGGACCTATTCTGATAGGAACCTCGATACGAGGACTGTCCTCTGGATCTGTTGCCTCGAAAGGACTGGTTCCGGGACTGTAAGGTACCCAGAGCCCTGGCCGTATCCGTGTCCTTCTTCATGGTTTGCAATGCCTCATCGATCTTGGACCCAAAAAGGTGCTGGCCATCGAAGGGCATGTCCAAGACCTTGGATTGCACCTCCTGGCGGAACGACGTTGCCTTAAGCCATCCTTGACGGCGTAGGACCGCAGCTCCAGCAAGTTGACGAAAGTCAGTCATGGCCGCATCGATAGCACAGTCTATTATTTCGGCTGCTGAAGATTGACCCTCCACTAGTAGAGACTGGACTTCCCCTTGGACTGTGTCAGGCAGGTCTGACAAATATGGGGCTATGTCTTCCCAGAGTTGGCGATTGTAACGCCCCAACAGGGCAATGGAGTTGGCCACCTTGACGGTCATGGCCGAAGTCGTCGTGAACCGTTTGCCGATTGTGTCCAGTTTTCTGCCTTCTTTGTCCGGAGGAGCAGACAGCGGGGAGGAAGGGTTGCGGGAGTGTTTCTGGGCCGCTTGTGTGACCACTGAATCAGGTTTAGGGTGCCCATTTAGGCAAACCGCTGCAGACAGTGGGGCTTTGTATTTCTTGTCCAGGCGCGGAACAACCGCAGACACAGAAGCGGGCGTCAGCATTATTTTCTTGCCTTGTTCCCACAGAAATTCTATTATTGGAATAGATTTAGTCGTCTTTTGAGTCTGCTCCTTAAAATCGTGCAGGAAGCATTCAGTTTCTGTGGATTCGATAGCCATATGGAATCTCTTTGCCGCTCTTTCCACGATTTTTTGGAAGCCGCCGATGTCTACCGGCGGCGAGTCCGCATGGCGTGGTTGGGGCGAGGCTGGTGAGGACGCCACATACTCATCCTCCTCATCATGGGTAGAGTGGGCCTCCTGGACCTCTCCTTCCTCCAATTCTTCCTCCTCCTCATCCTCGTCTGACGACACTACCTCCTGAGGTTGAATCTTCTCATGGTGGGCCTGAGGGGGAGGTCGAGACGGTTTTGGGGCTGCCGCTGGGTTATGAACGATCGGCGACTGATCTCTACTGTCAGCGTCCGGGAAGCGTTGTTTGTAATCCTGTACAAGGAATTTCAGGTCGTTCACCAGAGCAGCAGGTAGGCATATCATGGGGGTAACCTCCGTGCTGACTTTAGTGTGGACGGAGTGCTCCTGGTAAGAGAATTCCTCTACCTCCTCGTCAGTGCTTTGGCATTTGACATGTAGGTCCGAGATGGAAGTAGCGGGGCCCAGGTGGTCATCCTCTTCTGAGTCTTCACTCTGGAAGATTTCGTTAGGCGGCTGCATCTCCACTTTGCTTGGAGACGTGGTCTCCGGCGTAATATGCGGCTTGGTAGTCTTGCCCAACGCAGGACTGGAGGTGGAAGCCGCCGACGGCGTCGTCGACGGTGGTAGCGTGAGGGATGACACCTCCACGAGCTTGGTTTTCTTCCATGTTTCTGAAAGCGTCTTCGTCGACGACGAGTCCTCCGTCGACGGCGTCTTTAACTTAGTCGACGACGACGAGTCCTTCGTCGACGGTAGGGTCCTCGTCGACGGAATCTCCGTAGACGGCAATTTGGTCGTCGACGACCGTGACGTCGTCGGTGCACTCGTCGACGGCGAGCCCGACGTCGACGTCGTTCTCGTCGACGTTTTCGTCGTCGACGTCTTCGCCGTCGATGCCCTCGTCGATGCTTTCGTCGTCGGGGCTGTCGATGGTGGGTTCGTCGTCGACGTCGTCGTCGATAGGTTCGTTAAAGAGGATGTCGTCGTCGGCGTAGTTTTCGTCGACGGAGTAGTCTTCGACGTCGACAGGGTCTTTGTCGTCGACGATTTCAGCAGTAAAACAGAGGAAATAGGTCTACCTGTCGATGACGATGATGGAGATGTCATCGTCGACGGTGAAAGAGACAACGCTGACGTCGTTGACACAGTGGTAGTTACTGAGGTAGTCCTCTGGGCAGGTCTGCTAGATGACTGAGCAGGCTTCTTAAAAGTCTGATTATCCTTAACAGACACAATGATATGAATGTCAGCATCCCTATATGCCAAGAACAGATGCATACTGGTAAGTAGCATATTCCGTTCGAGGCATGTGGGCTGCTGAATTCATATCTGGGCATAGAATAAATAGCAGATACCTCCTTTGCGGCGGTTGCCCGTGCCAGCTGCAGCAGTCTGAAAAAGAGTTCTGAGAACAGCCTGACCTACAGCAGCTTGCTGTTTGGAGTGTACATCTACGCAGTAGTGTTTGGTAAATGTATGTATGGTGGTCCATGTGGCTGCCCTACATATATCCTCTAGAGCAATGTAACCCAGGAAAGCCATGGATGCCCCTAACTTGCGTGTGGAATGCGCTCTTGGGGGAACTGTTAATGTGCGTTTAGCTTTTTGATAACATATCTGTATGCACTTAACAATCCATCTGGCTATACCTGATTTGGAAATGGGGTTGCCTTTGTGTTGCGGTGAGAAAGCTACAAACAACTGTTTTGTCTTTCGAAATGCCTTAGTTCTATCTATATAGTATAGCAGAGCTCTTTTGACATCTAGCGTATACAAGGCCCTTTCAGCTACTGTCTGTGGATTTTGAAAGAAGACTGGCAGTTCTATTGTTTGATTTATATGAAAATGGGATACCACCTTAGGCATGAATTTAGGGTTTGTTCTGAGAACTACTCTATTTGCATGTACTTGAGTGAATGGCTCTTGAATAGTTAGGGCTTGCAGCTCACTAACTCTTCTAAGTGAAGTAATGGAAATAAGGAAAGTCACCTTCCAAGTAAGAAATTGTAGTTCGCATGAGTGTAGTGGTTCAAAAGGTGGACCCATGAGTCTGGTTAAAACGATGTTTAGATTCCAGACAGGTGAAGGTGGGTGTGTTGGGGGAATTACTCGTTTCAGTCCCTCCATAAATGCTTTAATTGCTGGCACTCTGAACAGTGAAAGGTGTTGCCTGTTTTGAAGATATGCTGCTAACGCAGCCAAATGTATCCTGATGGATGAGTAGGCTAAATTGCAACGTTGTAGGTGCAAGAGATAGCAAATGATGTTCTGTGTAGAAGCATCTAATGGGTTTATATCGTTGTTACTGCAGTAAATGACTAAACGTTTCCACTTTGCTGCATAACATGCTCTGGTAGTGGGTTTTCTTGCCTCTTTGATAATATTCATGCAGTCTGGAGGCAAGTTCAGGTATTTAAACTCTAGGATTTCAGTAGCCAGATCGCCAGGTTGAGCTGATGCGGGTCTGGGTGTTGTATTTCACCATGGCTCTGAGTTAGAAGACTGGGTGTGAGTTGCAGTCTTTGATGAGGCACCACTGACAGTTCTAGGAACGTTGTGTACCATGGTTGCCTCGCCCATGAGGGAGCAACTAGGATTAGCGTCAGCGAATGTTGGCGCATTTTGCGTGCCACTAGCGGTATTAATGGAGCTGGGGGAAAAGTGTACGCAAATTTGGCTGACCAGTTCATCCATATCGCATTGACCTGCGACTGCGGATGTGGGAACCTAGCGGCAAAGTACTGGCATTTTGCGTTTTCGTTTGTGGCAAACAGATCTATCTCCGGTTGTCCCCACTGCCGGAAGAATGGTTGGAGCACATTGGGGTGAATCTCCCATTCGTGCATCTGTTGACTGTGCCTGCTGAGCAGGTCGGCTATTTGATTGTCCTTGCCTGGGAGGTGTTCAGCCATGAGGAACATGTTCCTTTGAATGGTCCATTTGAGCTAGATGCGATAGCTGTGGGGAATGTGTTCCTCCCTGTTTCTGAATGTAATACATCGCTGTCATGTTGTCCGTCCGGATCAACACAGTCTTGTTGCATAAGTGTTTTTTGAACGCTTTTAGTGCTAGAAAGATCGCCATCAGCTCTAGCAGATTGATGTGCATCTTCTTTTGTTGTATTGTCCATAGACCCTGGACTGTGTAATGCAGGACATGGGCTCCAGATCCTAGCAGGGATGCGTCCGCCGTCATTACGATTTGTGGGATAGGCTCCTGGAACAGTCGTCCTTTGCAAAGGTTTTGTGGATTCCACCAATGCAGAGAGCTGTATGCCCGACTGGTCACCAACACTAGGACTTTTAATTGTCCCCGAGCCTGGTTCCACTGCTGTGCTAGGCACTCCTGTAACGGACGCATGTGTAGTCTGGCATGAGGGACTATGAATATGCATGAGGCCATCATGCCTATTAGTTGCATAAACACTCGAGCTGGCAACGAGTGTTGTGGTTTGAACCTTTGGATTAACATTTGAATTCCGTTGATCCGTGCTGCGTTTGGGTATGCCTTTGCTGCCAGTGTGTCTATTGTTGATTGACTGTGCAGGAGCTGAATGGTGTTTGACATGTGGCTGGCACATTGCTGGGCCGATAGCGCGTGTATTAGCCAATCGTCCAGATATGGGTACACATGAATGTGTTGTCTCCTGAGATGTGCCGCCACTGTTGCTAGGCATTTGGTGAACACCCGTGGAGCTGTTGTTACTCCGAATGGTAGGACTTTGAACTGGTAGTGCTGTCCTTGAATAGTAAACCTTAGATACTTTCTGTGAGCAGGGTGTATTGGTATATGAAAGTATGCGTCTTTGAGGTCTAGAGTTTCTAGGAAGTCTCCCTGGCGCAGCAGTGGTAAGACTTGTTGCAGAGTCAGCATGTGAAAATGCTCTGATAAAATGTACAGGTTGAGGGGCCTGAGGTCCAATATTGGTCTGAGAGAACCGTCCTTTTTTGGAATGAGGAAGTATAGTGAGTATACTCCTGTTCCTTGATGTTTGAGTGGGACTGGTTCTATGGCCCCCTTTTGCAGCATACTGATGATCTCTTGCTATAGTAATGTTATATGTTCCTTTGACATTGGACGGTGTACGGGTGGTATGTTGGGTGGTGTTGATGTGAGTTCTAGGCAATAGCCATGTTGGATAATTTGCCTGACCCAATTGTCTGTAGTGATGTTTAACCAGACTGGCAGGAACTGTTGTAGTCTTCCCCCGACCGGTGTTATATGGTCTGGGGGTAGTGCCAAGAAGTCACTGTTTGGTGTTCGTGGAGGACCTATTGGCATTGCCTTCACGACCTCTGCCCTGGTTATTATTTCCTCTGTATCCACCCCGGTTTGTGTTCTTATTGTATGTGGATTGCGTATTACTTTTGTATGTGGAGGATTGCTGCGATGTGTTTCCTCTCGCTCCTCGTCTATAGCTGGAGCGACGACAGGAGCCTCTGTGTTGTTGGGACTGCAGAGCTCCCATGGACTTTGCAGTCTCCGTATCCTTTTTCATTTTGTCCAGAATTGAGTCAACTGCTGGACCAAACAAAAAATCTGGATTCATAGGCTGGTTAAGAATTGTGGCCCGTACTTCACTCTTAAATCCAGATATGTGAATCCATGCGTGCCTTCTAAGCAGTACGCTTGTGTTGATAGATCTTGCAGCTGTATCTGCCGCGTCTAGAGCACACTTAATGGAGGCATTGGTGATGAGCTTTCCCTCCTGTATAAATTCATCCGCCTGCTCTTTGAAAGGCTCAGGTAAGTGTTGGAGAAGTCCTTCTAAACTGTCATAGTGCTCCCTGTCATATCTGGCCTGCAAGGCCTGAGTATTGGCTATTCTCCATGAGTTTGCTGCCTGGGCTGCTACTCTCTTGCCTGATGTTTCTAAAATCTTTGACTTCTTGTCAGGAGGAGGAGCCTCTCCAGTAGTTTGTGAATTAGCACACTTTCGTGCGTGGGATACCACCAATGAGTCTAAAGGCAGTTGTCCCTTGATGCAAGTAGGGTCTACTGGTGCAGCCCTATACTTTTTCTCTATTTTAGGGTTGATAACACGTGCCCTAGCAGTGTCTTTGAAAAGGTAGTTTGCGTGCTTTAGGACGCCCTTTAACATGGGGAGTGTTTTGACACTTCTTTCTGATGTTGCCAGCGTATCAAATAGAAAATCTTCTTCTATAGCATCTGAGTGCATGTCTACATTATGGTAGAGTGCTGCTCTATCTATTAAAGAATTAAAAGCCACTGTCTCTTCTGTGGGTGATGGCTTAGCTGGGTATACAGTTGGGTCTGTAATGGGTAGAGCCCCCTCAGTGTCTGGCTCCCCCCCTCCCCCCCCCATGGCTGTGAATTGGGGTGTACATGTGGGTTTTGTGGATATCCAAAACCCACATCTGCGTCCTGATCTTCATCTAGGTTGTAGTCAAAGCGTGCAGGTGAGTATGGTGCTTAAGGAGTAGTAGGCATAGCTGGAGAGAGAGGTTGGAAAAGTATAGGAGAGGTTGCACAGTCTTTTTCTTGAGTGGAATTCTAGAAAAGTCTTCAGTAGGCACTGGTCTTTTCTTTTTTGTATAAACAGTCACTTTCCCAGTATTTGGGTCAATATATAGCTTGGACTGATCTTCTGTGAAGGGGTCTGGATGGATGATATCCTCTTCCACAGTCTTTTGCCTTGGCGCCGTAGTTTTAGGTTTGACTTTTTTCGGTTCGATGCCTTTAATCGGTTTGACCGCATTCGGTGCCTGGATCAGTTTATGAGGCTTTCCGACAAGTTTTGTCAGTCCGAAGTCTTTTACAGGTTGCACCACATTTTTTGGACCGATTGGTTTTGTCGGTTCGGCAACTGTTTTCGGCTGTAGAGGTGTCCTCCGAGCCTGCGGCTTTGGCTCGATGCCCTTCTTTGGATCGATGGGCTTCGGCTCGACCGCTTTCGGTTGGTGTACCTTAGGTTTCGCTTTCGGTTCGACGACCGTCTTGGGCGTAGCCCTTTTGCCTTCGTCTACCGGCTTCTTTACTTTTTCGGCAGTTGAACTCGATTTGGTCGATTCGACGGCCTTTGGCTTCGAAGGTTTATATGGAATGGTGGCCTTCGGCTCGGCGCCCTTTGGGTTTATCACCTTCGGTTCGACGACGTTCGGTCCGAAGACTGTTGTGTCGATGAGTTTCGGTTTCGATTCAACCGGCCTTGGATTACGTGTCTCAGAAGGCTCTTTTTGTATGATCTTAGCCGGGCGGTATGGCGGGGCTATAGAACCAGTATTTAGATCTTGGCTAAGGCCTGGTGGCGATGCCTCGACCTGAGTCTCTGATATTGGTGTAGTGTCTATATGGGGCGGTGTACTCACGGTTCGCCCCCCATTGTCATCGGAGTCGTCTTCGACAGCTACGATGTCTTGATTGTATTCTTCGGCATCGACGATTTGTTCTTCCTCTTCGATGTAATATTCAGAGTCGTGCTCGGAGTATTGATCTTCTTCTTGATCCGAGTCTTCGGCGTCAACTAGTTCTTCCTCATCGAAGATATTCTCGGGCTCCGGTGCAGACCTCTGCATTTCTTGCCTTGCCGACTGCCGATTCCGGATCGTCTTTTTGGAATGGAACTGGGCACAAGCTATACAATTATCTTCATTATCGTCTGGTGATAAACATTTGTTGCACACGGGATGCTTATCTGTGTGCGGGAACTTGGAGTTGCACTGCGGGCAATATTTGAACGGACTTCGTTCCTTCGAATCGAGCCTAATGGCCCGATTCGACGACCGGAGTGCAAGCAAATGGTGAATAAAGACTGTCGGTACCGTTCGAAAACAATACCGACGAATCCGAAGGCCTTTTGGCCTTTTTGAAAAGTTTATTTCGATTCCGAACTTGGAGTGCTGGAGATTACATCCGAACCCAATGGCGGAAAAAATCAATCTGAGGATGGAGAGGATGCCCATGCGCACTGTAATCCGAGGGAGGAGCCACCTATCTCGTGATACTTCGAAGACTCTTCCAGGACAACTTCGAAGACTCTTCCAGGACAACAATGTGCAATCATCCGGACCCAACACTAGGCGGCGATCTATGCACAGATATGAATTCAGCAGCCCACATGCCTCGAACACTATGTTACTGTCACCCCCAATCGGGAATCTACCCTTAGCAGAGATCTGTGAGTGTGCCCAACTTTCTATTTGCAGGTATTTAAAACTAGAGAGACCCGTCCCTATTTTGGATAGTAAAGCCTCCCACGGAAGTAGGCCGCCTTCCACAAATAAATCCCCCCAAACCTCCATACCTGCTTCCCTCAGTGGTATTGCAAGACTATCAAGGAGCCAAACCGGGGTCCCAGGTGAATTCCACATTGGTGACCTACTTGTGATGCTATGCCATGTTTTGTTATGCTATGTTTTGTTATGCTATGT
This sequence comes from Lissotriton helveticus, assembly GCF_964261635.1. Classification (NCBI taxonomy): domain Eukaryota; kingdom Metazoa; phylum Chordata; class Amphibia; order Caudata; family Salamandridae; genus Lissotriton; species Lissotriton helveticus. The sequence goes on along the minus strand of NC_136059.1, from coordinate 520,722,068 downwards.
TTTGTTATGCTATGTTTTATTATGCTATGTTTTGTTATGCTATGTTTTGTTATGTTATGTTTTGTTATGCTATGTTTTGTTATGTTATGTTGTGTTTTGTTATGCTATGTTTTGTTTTGTTGTGTTTTGTGAAGCTATGCTATGTTGTGTTTTGTGAAGCTATGCTATGTTTTGTTGTTTTGTGATGCTATGCTATGTTTTGTTGTGTTTTGTGATGCTATGCTATGTTTTGTTGTGTTTTGTGATGCTATGCTATGTTTTGTTGTGTTTTGTTATGCTATGCTGTTTTGTTGTGTTTTGTTATGCTATGCTATGTTTTGTTGTGTTTTGTTATGCGATGCTATGTTTTGTTGTGTTTTGTTATGCTATGCTACATTTGTTATGCTTTGTTGTGTTTTGTGAAGCTATGCTATGTTTTGTTATGCTATGTTTTGTTATGCTATGTTTTGTTTTGTTGTGTTTTGTGAAGCTATGCTATGTTTTGTTGTGTTTTGTGAAGCTATGCTATGTTTTGTTATGCTATGTTTTGTTATGCTATGTTTTGTTTTGTTGTGTTTTGTGAAGCTATGCTATGTTTTGTTATGCTATGTTTTGTTATGCTATGTTTTGTTGTGTTTTGTGAAGCTATGCTATGTTTTGTTGTGTTTTGTGATGCTATGCTATGTTTTGTGAAGCTATGCTATGTTTTGTTGTGTTTTGTGTTTTGTTATGCTATGCTACATTTGTTATGCTTTGTTGTGTTTTGTGAAGCTATGCTATGTTTTGCTATGTTTTGTGATGCTATGCTATGTTTTGTGAAGCTATGCTATGTTTTGTTGTGTTTTGTGAAGCTATGCTATGTTTTGTTGTGTTGTGTGATGCTATGCTATGTTTTGTTGTGTTTTGTGATGCTATGCTATGTTTTGTTGTGTTTTGTTATGCTATGCTATGTTTTGTTATGCTATGCTTTGTTATGCTATGTTTTGTTGAGTTTTGTTATGCTATGCTATGTTTTGTTGTGTTTTGTTATGCTATGCTACATTTCTTATGCTTTGTTGTGTTTTGTGAAGCTATGATATGTTTTGTTGCGTTTTGTTATGCTATGCTACATTTGTTATACTTTGTTGTGTTTTGTGACGCTATGCTATGTTTTGTTGTGTTTTGTTATGCTATGCTATGCTATGTTTTGTTGTGTTTTGTTATGCTATGCTACATTTGGTATGCTTTGTTGTGTTTTGTGAAGCTATGCTATGTTTTGTTGTGTTTTGTTATGCTATGCTATGCTATGTTTTGTTGTGTTTTGTTATGCTATGCTACATTTGGTATGCTTTGTTGTGTTTTGTGAAGCTATGCTATGTTTTGTTATGCTATGTTTTGTTATGCTATGTTTTGTTATGCTATGTTTTGTCATGCTATGTTTTGTCATGCTATGTTTTGTCATGCTATGTTTTGTCATGCTATGTTTTGTTTTGTTGTGTTTTGCTATGTTTTGTTATGCTATGTTTGGTTTTGTTGTGCGTTGTTATGCTATGTTTTGTTTTGTTGTGTTGTGTTTTGTTGTGTTTTGTTTTGTTATGCTATGTTTTGTTTTGTTTTGTTGTGTTGTGTTTTGTTGTGTTTTGTTATGCTATGTTTTGTTATGCTATGTTTTGTTTTGTTGTGTTTTGTGAAGCTATGCTGTGTTTTGTTGTGTTTTGTTATGCTATGTTTTGTTATGCTATGTTATGTTTTGTTGTGTTTTGTTATGCTATGCTACATTTGTTATGCTTTGTTGTGTTTTGTGAAGCTATGCTATGTTTTGTTATGCTATGTTTTGTTATGCTATGTTTTGTTTTGTTGTGTTTTGTGAAGCTATGCTATGTTTTGTTGTGTTTTGTGAAGCTATGCTATGTTTTGTTATGCTATGTTTTGTTATGCTATGTTTTGTTTTGTTGTGTTTTGTTATGCTATGTTTTGTTATGCTATGTTTTGTTTTGTTGTGTTTTGTTGTGTTTTGTTTTGTTATGCTATGTTTTGTTTTGTTTTGTTGTGTTGTGTGTTGTTGTGTTTTGTTATGCTATGTTTTGTTTTGTTTTGTTGTGTTGTGTTTTGTTGTGTTTTGTTATGCTATGTTTTGTTATGCTATGTTTTGTTTTGTTGTGTTTTGTGAAGCTATGCTATGTTTTGTTATGCTATGTTTTGTTATGCTATGTTTTGTTTTGTTGTGTTTTGTTGTGTTTTGTTTTGTTATGCTATGTTTTGTTTTGTTTTGTTGTGTTGTGTTGTGTTTTGTTATGCTATGTTTTGTTTTGTTTTGTTGTGTTGTGTTTTGTTGTGTTTTGTTATGCTATGTTTTGTTATGCTATGTTTTGTTTTGTTGTGTTTTGTGAAGCTATGCTGTGTTTTGTTGTGTTTTGTGAAGCTATGCTATGTTTTGTTATGCTATGTTTTGTTGTGTTTTGTGAAGCTATGCTATGTTTTGTTGTGTTTTGTGAAGCTATGCTATGTTTTGTTATGCTATGTTTTGTTATGCTATGTTTTGTTTTGTTGTGTTTTGTGAAGCTATGCTATGTTTTGTTATGCTATGTTTTGTTATGCTATGTTTTGTTTTGTTGTGTTTTGTGAAGCTATGCTATGTTTTGTTGTGTTTTGTGATGCTATGCTATGTTTTGTGAAGCTATGCTATGTTTTGTTGTGTTTTGTGAAGCTATGCTGTTTTGTTGTGTTGTGTGATGCTATGTTTTGTTGTGTTTTGTGATGCTATGCTATGTTTTGTTGTGTTTTGTTATGCTATGCTATGTTTTGTTATGCTATGCTATGTTTTGTTATGCTATGCTATGTTTTGTTGAGTTTTGTTATGCTATGCTATGCTATGTTTTGTTGTGTTTTGTTATGCTATGCTACATTTCTTATGCTTTGTTGTGTTTTGTGAAGCTATGCTATGTTTTGTTGTGTTTTGTTATGCTATGCTACATTTGTTATACTTTGTTGTGTTTTGTGACGCTATGCTATGTTTTGTTGTGTTTTGTTATGCTATGCTATGCTATGTTTTGTTTTGTTATGCTATGCTACATTTGGTATGCTTTGTTGTGTTTTGTGAAGCTATGCTATGTTTTGTTGTGTTTTGTTATGCTATGCTATGCTTTGTTGTGTTTTGTTATGCTATGCTACATTTGGTATGCTTTGTTGTGTTTAGTGAAGCTATGCTATGTTTTGTTATGCTATGTTTTGTCATGCTATGTTTTGTCATGCTATGTTTTGTCATGCTATGTTTTGTTTTGTTGTGTTTTGTTTTGCTATGTTTTGTTATGCTATGTTTTGTTGTGCTTTGTTATGCTATGTTTTGTTTTGTTGTGTTTTGTTTTGTTGTGTTTTGTTTTGTTTTGCTATGTTTTGTTATGCTATGTTTTGTTGTGCTTTGTTATGCTATGTTTTGTTTTGTTGTGTTTTGTTTTGTTGTGTTTTGTTGTGTTTTGTTTTGTTTTGTTTTGTTGTGTTTTGTTTTGTTGTGTTTTGTTGTGTTTTGTTTTGTCATGCTATGTTTTGTTATGCTATGTTTTGTCATGCTATGTTTTGTTTTGTTGTGTTTTGTTTTGCTATGTTTTGTTATGCTATGTTTTGTTGTGCTTTGTTATGCTATGTTTTGTTTTGTTGTGTTTTGTTTTGTTGTGTTTTGTTTTGCTATGTTTTGTTATGCTATGTTTTGTTGTGCTTTGTTATGCTATGTTTTGTTTTGTTGTGTTTTGTTGTGTTTTGTTTTGTTGTGTTTTGTTGTGTTTTGTTGTGTTTTGTTGTGTTTTGTTGTGTTTTGTTGTGTTTTGTTTTGTTGTGTTTTGTTTTGTCATGCTATGTTTTGTTATGCTATGTTTTGTTATGCTATGCTGTTTTGTCATGCTATGTTTTGTTATGCTATGTTTTGTCATGCTATGTTTTGTCATGCTGTTTTGTCATGCTATGTTTTGTCATGCTATGTTTTGTCATGCTATGTTTTGTCATGCTATGTTTTGTTATGCTATGTTTTGTTATGCTATGTTTTGTCATGCTATGTTTTGTCATGCTGTGTTTTGTTATGCTATGTTTTGTTATGCTATGTTTTGTTGTGTTTTGTTATGCTATGTTTTGTTGTGTTTTGTTATGCTGTGTTTTGTTGTGTTTTGTGAAGCTATGCTATGTTTTGTTGTGTTTTGTTATGCTATGTTTTGTTGTGTTTTGTTATGCTGTGTTTTGTTGTGTTTTGTGAAGCTATGCTATGTTTTGTTGTGTTTTGTTATGCTATGTTTTGTTATGCTATGTTTTGTTGTGTTTTGTTATGCTATGTTTTGTTGTGTTATGCTATGCTATGCTACATTTGTTATGCTGTGTTTTGTTGTGTTTTGTGAAGCTATGCTATGTTTTGTTGTGTTTTGTTGTGATGCGTGGGGTGGTGATGCGTGGGGTGGTGATGCGTGGGGGGGTGATGCGTGGGGGGGTGATGCGTGGGGGGGTGATGCGTGGGGGGGTGATGCGTGGGGGGGTGATGCGTGGGGGGGTGATGCGTGGGGGGGTGATGCGTGGGGGGGTGATGCGTGGGGGGGTGATGCGTGGGGGGGTGATGCGTGGGGGGGTGATGCGTGGGGGGGTGATGCGTGGGGGGGTGATGCGTGGGGGGGTGATGCGTGGGGGGGTGATGCGTGGGGGGGTGATGCGTGGGGGGGTGATGCGTGGGGGGGTGATGCGTGGGGGGGTGATGCGTTTGTGTGTTGGGGGTTATGTGTGGGGGGGTTGTGTGTGGGGGGGTTGTGTGTGGGGGGGTTGTGTGTGGGGGGTTGTGTGTGGGGGGTTGTGTGTGGGGGGTTGTGTGTGTGGGGGGTTGTGTGTGTGGGGGGGTTGTGTGTGTGTGTGTGTGTGGGGGGGTTGTGTGTGGGGGGGGTTGTGTGTGTGGGGGGGGTTGTGTGTGTGGGGGGGGTTGTGTGTGTGGGGGGGGTTGTGTGTGTGTGGGGGGTTGTGTGTGTGTGGGGGGTTGTATGTGTGTGGGGGGTTGTATGTGTGTGGGGGGTTGTATGTGTGTGGGGGTTGTATGTGTGTGGGGGGTTGTGTGTGTGTGTGGGGGGTTGTGTGTGTGTGGGGGGGTTGTGTGTGTGTGGGGGGGTTGTGTGTGTGGGGGGCTGTGTGTGTGGGGGGGTTGTGTGTGGGGGGGTTGTGTGTGGGGGGGTTGTGTGTGGGGGGGTTGTGTGTGGGGGGGTTGTGTGTGGGGGGGTTGTGTGTGTGTGAGGGGGTTGTGTGAGGGGGTTGTGTGTGGGGGTTGTGTGTGGGGGTTGTGTGTGGGGGTTGTGTGTGGGGGTTGTGTGTGGGGGGTTGTGTGTGGGGGGTTGTGTGTGGGGGGTTGTGTGTGGGGGGTTGTGTGTGTGGGGGGTTGTGTGTGTGGGGGGTTGTGTGTGTGGGGGGTTGTGTGTGTGGGGGGGTTGTGTGTGTGTGAGGGGGTTGTGTGTGTGGGGGGGTTGTGTGTGGGGGGGTTGTGTGTGGGGGGGGTTGTGTGTGGGGGGATTTGCGTGTGTGGTTGTGTGTTTGTGTGTGGGGGTTGTATGTGTGGTTGTGTATGTGTGTGTGGGGGGTTTGTGTGTGTGGGGGAGGGTGTGTGTGGGGGAGAGGGTGTGTGTGTGGGGGAGGGTGTGCGTGTGTGGGGGAGGGAGTGGGGGTTGTGTGTGGAGTTGTGGTTGTGTGGAGTTGTGGTTGTGTGTGGTGGGGTTGTGTGGTGTGGGGGTTGTGTGGTGTGGGGGTTGTGTGGTGTGGGGGTTGTGTGGTGTGGGGGTTGTGTGGTGTGGGGGTTGTGTGGTGCGGGGGGTTGTGTGGTGCGGGGGGTTGTGTGGTGCGGGGGGTTGTGTGGTGTGGGGGGTTGTGTGGTGTGGGGGGTTGTGTGGTGAGGTGTGTGGGTGTGTGTGTGGGTGTGTGTGTGGGTGTGTGTGTGGGTGTGTGTGGGGGTGTGTGTGTGGGGGTGTGTGTGTGTGGGGGGGTGTGTGTGTGGGGGGGGTGTGTGTGTGGGGGGGTGTGTGTGTGGGGGTGTGTGCGTGGGGGGTGTGTGGGGGGGTGTGTGTGTGTGGGGGCGGTGTGTGGGGGTGTGTGTGTGTGGGGGTGTGTGTGTGGGGGGGGTGTGTGTGGGTGGGGGGATGTGTGTGGGTGGGGGGATGTGTGTGGGTGGGGGGATGTGTGTGTGGGGGGTTGTGTGTGTGGGGGGTTGTGTGTGTGGGGGGTTGTGTGTGTGTGGGGTTGTGTGTGTGTGGGGTTGTGTGTGTGTGGGGTTGTGTGTGTGTGGGGTTGTGTGTGTGTGGGGTTGTGTGTGTGTGGGGTTGTGTGTGTGTGGGGTTGTGTGTGTGTGTTGGGGTTGTGTGTGTGTGTGTGTGTGTGTGTGTGTGTGTGTGTGTGTGTGTGTGTGTGTGTGTGGGGGGGGGGGGGGGGGGGGGGGTTGTGTGTGTTTTGTGTCCCCCACCTCCTGAATGAACAATGTCAGTTTCTAGCAGCGCTCCCTGTCAGGACATAATTCTGACAAAAGTATTTCCCCCACATGCTTCTGCTGTGCTCGGCATATGTTAATGTACTCCAGTGTTGCTACATGTGTCCGAAGACTGTTTTTAGATGAGTATCAGGGGCTGGAACATATCCATTGTTCAGGAATGAGAATACCCACTGGAATTGAAAACCAGATTTTCCCCACCCGATTTCAGAAGTGCCTTTGGTTCCTCCTGCCAATCTTTGTTTGGCCTGTGTTTTGCTCTCAGAATTTGAATTGTGAGGACTGTCCCTGCACAAGGCGTAACTTTGCACTCGAGGGCATCAACGTCATTCCTTTATTGTTGTTTTAGATAGTCTTGGATTATTATATTTGAAATGTTTTGTACAATGATTAAGTATTAATTGTGAAGCATTTTTATAATGGATGCAGCGGGATTCACTAGGAATGTGAATCTTTAAGTCTTGTTAATCAATTTCAGCTGCACATGCCCCTTTAGGAATTTATTTTAAAAATGGTGTAAAAAAAGAGCAAAATGGTGACTGCTCTTTGTTGTGAGAAAGGGCGCATGGGCATCCAAAACGAGTTACCTGAACATGCCACAATAAAATACGTCTTGTGAATGCGAGTGTGCTGGAGCCTGGTTCAGATGAATGGGACAGGCATTGGAGTATAGTTGCTCAAACTGCTGGCACTGGAATCTGGCACGCTCTCTCGATTAGGTGCACCATGGTCACTGGCATTTGAGAAGTGTACAGATTTACATGTCACGGAGCTCCCCCTAGCAAAAATCACAAAGATCTGCTGAGCTGCCGTCATCTGGATGTCAGAGCGCTCAGAATTACGGTAAGCCGTGCCGCATTAGTGGAGGCAGTGGGGGGAGAGAGGAGAGCAGAAATTTCCCGCAGATCGGGACACGGAGAAAGCTTGAGGTGTGGCAACAAAGATTCGATAGTCTACGAAGACAACCTTAAAAAAAACAGTCGTTCTAACGCAATTCTTTCTGTGCCAAGGAGCCTGCTCACAGTGCCCGGCAGGTGGCAGCACAGCACTTTAATGGCGAGGACTGAGGCACAGAGTTCCGCTGCGATCTTGAGCAGCAGTCAAAAAAATGTTTTTGGGCAGTCTGCCTCAGCTGATGGATCGTCTCGGAAGGAACCCTGCCGAGTTCCCAACAAATTGACAGTTCTGCTGCCTGGAAAAACAATCGCTCTGTATTGCGTGGTGGGGGCAGGGGAGCCGCATTGCATGGTGGGGGCAGGGAGCGGCTTCCTTTGAAGTCTGATGCGGGGGAGCGGATTCCTTTGCTTTGAAGTCTGATGCCGAGGCTCTGTGCTATGTGCACGTGCCCGGGTCACATTAACTGTACCCGATCCGCAGTTGGGTAAACTTTTGAAAGCCTTACTATAATCTCGACAAACAAGCATTGCTAAAGCAATGCTGTAGTCGAGACCTAAAAAGGTCTTATTACCATTCATAAAAACAAAAGTACTAAATCAAGTTTACAAACATTCCAAATATTTAGGCTGTCGAGTGCCTTGAAAGAAGAATTTAAATATACATAGTTCAATATATGGTGAGAAGGGCAGATTATATACAGATAGCATTTAAAGACCACAATAGCTGGTACAGAAGAGGGGCCACTGTGCATAGCCGATACAGAAGAGGGAATTATTACTTTATAAAAACTGACTGGACTAGAGCAGTGTTTCAGTGATGGGAAGATTTAGACACAATTTCAAAAAGATTTGAAATCTGTCACAATTAAGTTTCAGCTGATTATAGCACAACCAGGGGTCAATAGCAAGTAAGCAACCTTGGATGATGGTGACTAATCTCCCACGATGCACTGCAAGCATGTGAATTGAATTGTGCCCAATTCAAAATTTGTTGTGCCATCCTGGATAACAGAAAGGAGCGTGTTTCTTCTCTTTTCTTACTACAATACGACATTTACAACTATGAAGACCCAGGTTGTTTAATAGCTTCTGAACAATCTTCAGCCCTAATGAAACAGCTGTGAGCAAACTGAAGAGTTCCTTCATTAATCATTCATACTGTCCTGCTGCGCCCTACATGTGTGTCCCATAACTACCAGAGATACAGCTGCACTACGAAAGCAAGTACACCCAGAGCACTCCCAAACAAGGAAGGCCAGCTTTCTGACCGCTTACACTAGGCTGACCGCCCAGGTTTAGATGGTAGCCGAATATAAGCCCAGAGATGGAGCTTATTTTCCCTACAGCACTATGGGAAAGTCAACCAGCTCTCGCCATTGAAGGCCTCTCATTACTGGTTTCATTTACCACCCCCAGTTTAAACACAGTACCCCGCATTCCCCAGTAACCACAAAGGTCCTAAAAACCACTAGGTTTCACACTGATTAATAATTATCATAAAATATTATCTTATTAACAGAAAAATAATATTAAAGGATAGCAGTGCATGTACCTGGTTCAATAACTGCAGAAATGATTGACTGGGCTTCTCTTACTCTTTTCATAACTTCTTCTAGCTCCTTGGCAGCAGCTTGTGGAGTCATTTCTGGAGGCTTCACTATTGCATTGTTAGAATGATTTATTCTGAAAATAAAACCAGAAAAGATTGTTCATTACTAAAAGTTAGAAAATCTAACACATCTTAACTTATGTCAGTTATTTCTTCATCAAAATTGTAGCTTACAAAAATAGAATTTGATCAAAATTCATGTCTGTTGGGTGTAGACCGAGTACATCGCTGCTAATGTAAATTTCAATAATTAGTGCTCGATTTAAAAAACATTTTTGTAACAAATCGATTTTTCGGTATCGCCACAGCTTTGCTCTAGCACAGTTCCAAACTTGCCCTATTGCAAGAAGAGGGTCTGGGATGTCGATCTACAGACCAGCTCTAAGGGTCTGGAGAAGCAGCTGTATCAGTACCACCAGTGGTGACTTGGAAAGAGGGACTACTGCTTAAGGCTAGCCCCGTGGCCACGGGAGCTACACAAAAGAATCTAAACAAGCATTTGCAATGCAATGGGTCTCGCATTAGGAAAGTTTTATAAATTGGTATTGTAAATGACAAATTTTGTATTTATGTGTTGGTTTTGAAAATAGCTAAATTAATAGCTTTGTCATTTACAATGGCAATAGTTTTAACTTAAGCAAATGTGACACCTATAGCATTTGTAATGCAATATGTGTTGTATTTACGCGACTTAGATGTATAGATATTACAAATAACAATTACTTATTTTTTTAAATAATTAATACTAAATAAAAGTTATTGTAATTTATAATGGCAATAGCTTAAACTTTTGTAAATAACTTTTGTGAAGTTTATGTTCAGTGTATTTTTTGTGACGAAAATCCAAGAACAGAAGTGAAATATTAGCATCTTTTTGTGACATTTGTAATAAAGCTTGAAACATTGAGAGAACATATTTGAACCAGTTGTTGTTGAATGGTTGCACAGATTGATGTGGTTGCGCAGATTGATTCTGTGGTGTGGCAGAGTGATGCTGTGGTGGAGCTGGCGACAGAGTGAGTGAGAATGATAGATAGAGTGAGAATGATAGAGTGAGGGCGATAGATAAAGTGAGGGCGTCGTTAGATATATAGAGTGAGGGTGATAGAGAGGGGTGTAGAGAGAGCGGTGTAGAGAGGTGTTGAGAGAGGGGTGTAGAGAGAGAGGGGTGTAGAGAGAGGGGTGTAGAGAGAGAGGGGTGTAGAGAGAGAGGGGTGTAGAGAGAGAGGGGTGTAGAGAGAGAGGGGTGTAGAGAGAGAGGGGTGTAGAGAGAGAGGGGTGTAGAGAGAGAGGGGTGTAGAGAGAGAGGGGTGAACTGGGAAAGATAGGAACTCTATGAAAAGTAGGAAAGGTTGGCTAGACTTCCGACTTTGGTGCTGGAAACCAGGGTTCGCGCCCACATCCTGCGATTCCGGGCAAATCACTTAATCTCCCCGTGCCAAAATGTGTAAGTAACCGGTGCACATGTAAAGCCCTCCAATACCTAGAGTTCACGCTATATAAATACGCACACAAAAAAAAAGCATGCTTGACCATATTTTAGAAGGACTATCGGGTTTGCCCTTCCAGTTGAGAAACTGTTACTAATTTAAGAGCTAATGTTCCGTTAAGAATAATATGAAACAACTACAATAGACTGTGCGATCACTGGGCAGATTCTCGTTATTAAACGATACGTTTGAAATCCTCTGCATAGACGCTGAAGCTCTTACTAAGTCTGATTTAGTACCAAAAATAACCGGCCCTGTGAACCCTCCAAAACTTTCTTGGGATCACTCATCTGCCTAGCAGTAACCCCACCTATTGTACGTCAATCTACCTCTGTCTACTGTTTACAAGCAGCAACAGAAGTACAGAACTTGGTGTCACCCCGATGCCACCAAAACCAGAAAAAGGGCATGAAACAATCCTGAGGGAAGCCAGCCTCTGAGGTGCTCCTAACAGGGTACACGAAACGCTGAATAAATTAAATGCCCTTCACAGGGGGAGTCCATCTAAAATAATTACAAGCGTTTTCAACATTCAAAGAACCTCGTATTATTTAATTTGACGCATGTAATTATGAACGGGACCACCTCCAATACTAGTCATATTGCTTTGAATTGGATTAATTATATGGGCACCACAACATCAGTGTCATTAAAAGATTACAAAGGTTGTACCTCTCTGACATGGCTGCTGCATTGTACTGAGAACGCAAACAGGGGTGTTCTATTTACAGTTGTGAAGGACCCCTGACTGAAGCGATAGCTGCCCCACTTAATGCCTGCGTGTACAGTCAACAATTTGTTCTCTTAGGCTTTCTTTAGATCCTACAAACTACTGTAAAGTCCATGGCTTGTAGCGCGTTGCTTTCATTTGACTTGATTTCCGTGTACAAAACAGAAACTTACATTGGAAGTGCGGTGTGTGTGTGTTCAGGCGTGGAAAAGGCAGCGCGGCCGAGAAAACTGCTGGTCTGCCCTGGCGCCAATTTTCAAGTTTCCAAACCGGCGAAGGAAAAACTGCGAGGAAAGAGACGGGGGAACGGTGAGTGGGTGTTATCGCATATGTCGAATCTAACAGGAGTATGCGGTTTCGCTTTATGACTAAATGTTAAGTTTTTATCCTGCGTCTTGCCCTTGATGTGCTCTGATGGATAAAACCTTTTTCTTTAGTTCAGTGCAGTCAGTGCTTCACTATGAAGGTTGAGCAGTAGATCGGAACAAGCTCTCGGCATTGCGTGGCGGGGGGGTGGTATGGGTGCTTGTTGCCGGTCGCGTTAGGAACAAGCTCTCGGCATTGCTGTGGCGGCGGAGCGCATTCCTTTGAAGTCTGATGAGGGGGGCGGGGAGAGGCTTCCTTTGAAGTCTGATGCCGAGGCTCAGACAAATGGTGGTGTGCGATGTGCACGCGCCTGGCTCACATGAACTGTACCCGATCCGCAGCAATTTGGGTAGACTTTTGAAAGCCTTACTATAATCTCGACAAACAAGCAGTGCTAAAGCAATGCTGTAGTCAAGACCTAAAAAACAGCACCAGGGCACAAGAATTCATCAAGTGGTGGAGGGGGGTTTGTCTCTTCCAAGCCTTCACCATCACACACTGAGCAACATGGACAGAGTCTTAGCCAAGAACAGCATTAGACAAAACCTGCCGTTGGATCGGAGGGAGGTTTGAAAACTCTCGATCCAACTGTTAGTTCGTAGAGTCAGGAGAATCAGATATGTCCACCATGGAGTCAACACTATCTTTTGACTCTTCTTCCTGGTGATGAAACGGATCACATCTTTAGACATCGGTGCATCTTTGCTCTGCTTAAAGGGTAGGTGGTTTTGGGAAGACCTCAGAGCGACGATAGCGCACAGGAGCCAGGTGTGCATCAGCTAACTGTTGCCTGAACACAAGAGACAATCCATGTGGGCCTGGTGTTGCAAACTGCCAGTGGCATGACAGACAAAGCTAAAAGCTGCTGTATAGAACCTCAAGATACCCAGGCTCTTTTTTGGCCCCCTCTTTTTAAGAACCCCGGGAATTGGAGAAGAAGTTTAGCGCAAAGTAGGGAGGATGGTTAAAGTGTCAAAGCAATTAAAAAATGGCAGAAACACGAAAACTCTGAACTAACTTGCAATTCTTGAAAACATTAAACAAATTTAATTTTAGTGTTCTGAGAGGCGCCAATTGGCGAAGAATGCTTTTTTTTTAGTAAATGGCTCCTATATCGTACCCCAGCTGCCATTGCGAAAATGTACAGTAACACCTCATCAACCTGTTTTAGATGTAGTCAACCAACCTTAGCTAACTGGTCTCATATAATGGTTCACTGTCCTAAAATTAAGATATTTTGGGATGGAATCTTTGCTTTGTTTTATTTTCATTTAAAATTCACGGCTCCCAGTTACGTGAATTTAATTTTATATGGATTTGATCCAGAACTTAAATTATCCGAACCATTGGCAAAACTTATGTATATTATAGTAGCAGTCGCAAGATCATGGATACTTCAGTACTGGAGGTCAGAAACGGTTCCAACCGCAGATGAGTGGTTTCAAAAAATCAAGAGAGTTAGGAAAAGTGAATACGTATTTGCACAAAGGATTGGGGGACTGAGGAACTTTGCAAAAATCTGGGAATCTTACTTTGATTAGACTGTTACTAGATTATGTTTAGCAAACTTGATGTCTGATGCCGGGACTGTTTTCTTGCTCGTTCCTCTGGGAATTTACTTTGATTTGTTTAATTTAAGCCTACTATTTAATTTGTACTAGTTGTTATAAAGGATATGTCAAGTACTTCAATAAAAAAAAAAAAAAAAAAAAAGATACCCAGCGAGAAGAGGAGGATAGCGAGGGAAGAAAACAAAATGAATCAAAACACAATCAGAAACAGACCAGGTTTTAAAAAAGTTCATAACGCAAGAGAAAGAGGGTCTGATCCACACCCCTGCTTATCTTCAGTACTACCATTTTGTGGATGTGCCATCTACAAGGCAGGCCCACAGGTGTGTGATAGAAGTGAAGTCTACCTATTTGAAGGAAGGAAAGTAGTTTCAGGTTTCACCACAAAGTTGCAGGGACATGCACAAGTTCAGAATGATAAAACAAAACAATCAATCAAGGATCTGTGGAGCACAGCAAATCACCTGTGACGGTCTCCATGCACTGAAGTAGTTGCTTGCTTCATGGTAATCTGTTCATTCGAACAGCCAGTTCTTCCGTGTTTTGCTGGAGCAACTGAGTGAACCTGAGGTGCAAGGGGAGATCGTTCCATGCTTTGGCCGCCAAGTGAGAGGAGTGTCCTCTGCTGTTGCTACGGCAGGACCGTGAGTTTCTGCGAGGAAGAGGGAGTTGGATCATAGGTGTCTAGTTGGTTGGTGGGGTGTCAAGCATTTGTTGTTACCTGGTCTTCATTGTGCAGGACTTTCTATATGTGGGTCAACATTTTGAATTGGCATCCCTTCTGGTTCGCGAGCCAATTTAGCTTCTTGAGGTCGGTTGTGATGTGGGTTTGTCCAGGGAGTTAGAGGATGAGTCTGGCAGCTGAGTTTGTATGGTCAGTCACAACCCCTTTCTTTTGGTCACACCCTCCATAACTTTTTTGGATACTCGTCTTGACCCAATGGTCAACCTACCTCCCCAACTCCTGGGGAGAGACCAAACCCAGGTCCACCAGGTACTGATGCAACTTTTCCGAAGTACAGTTACTCAACAGATGTTCCTTCATAAGCAAATTATAAAGTCCATCATCATCTTGCCCCTGACTTCCCTTCAACCAACCACATACTGTTTTCATAGAAAAATATAAAAAATAAACCGACTTGAGGTGTTCTGAATCTCCCTGAACTTAAGGATTACATTACTTACCCTGTCAGCATCTGTTCTTGGCAGGCAGAGTTGTAGATTCACTGGCTTTGAATACTCCTGCCATCTAGTTTTGGGTCCGGATGTTCTGAAGTTTTTTCTTCTTCAAAGAAGTCTGAGTCATGAGGTAAGGCAGTGACTCCTTTCAGTGACACTGCGCATGGGCATCAACTCCATTGTTAGATTATTTTCTTTCCACCATCGGGTACAGACATATATTGCGCCACTCCAGTTCGAGACCATTTTTCAAAATCCCTTTGGTGCAAAATTAACCCTATCCTCGTCTCTATTGTTTCAATGTATCTTCCACTCGACGAGAACTTCACACTGATGGACTGGGTTCCATTTCAACTCTGACCCTCTTGCCACTCTAAGTACCTGCGCACCAACCTTCACAAAGTCTGTAATCTGTGCCTCTCCCAGGAGCACAATGAATAAGATTGTGACGCCTGTTGTCGTTTCGATCCAAGAAGACCATGCGGGACAGTCTGGCTCGACGAAAAGAGATGCAAAGGCAAAGCACTTAATATCTTAGAAGGACATGATATTGAACAGGAAGATGTGGAAGAGTCCGCAGCTGGGAAGAAACTTTTTCTCTCCAAGACTCCGATTCGAAACTTAAAAACAAACTGGAGTACCATGGCGTTCCAGCTGGTCAAGATGTCTTAAGTACCCAAACCTCTTCGCCCACACAAAAACCTGCTTCCACCAAACAAAAGGCTTCTGTGCCATCACTGCCATCTAGCCATTGCAGGCACTGAGATACTGCTCGACACCAAACACACAACTAAAGCCTTTTGGCTCCGGTCGAGCCGAGTCTCCACCTCCGCTACAAAAACTTTAGTTTTTAAGGGGGAGGCCCTTACTCAGGCACTGCCAGGGGCAACGACGGAGAGAGCGTGGCCTCCTTCATCCTGAGATAGATAGGTCCAGGTGAGGTGAGGTTCTATCCCCTGTTACTATGGGTGAATTATATACCATTTGACATGGAGGAATTATAACTTATATCCTTTATGGTTTGATTTACTCACAGTATATATGGTTTGGTTGTTAACACTTGTTTGCAGTGGAAAAACTTATTAGAACAGAGGCCCTGAGGAAAGCCTTGGGAGGTAATTCCCCCCCCCCCTCTAGACAGAAACATGTCGGCCGTTTGCAGCTATTTGTTAAATCTGCAGTTTTGCGCTGTTCTAGCTTTTAACTGAGAAAGAGACTTTCAAAGATTAAAGCATTTGCCGTTAGTCTTCTATTCTACTTTTAATCATAGTCACACTTTCACTTTATTCTTTTGCACTGCACATTCCCAATTAGTGTTCTCACGCATGGTCCACAAGTAACTGTGGGCTGTTACCCAGTCCGTTAAGGTGGGAATCGGATATGTCTCAATGTTCTAGAGACGACCCATCCCAACCTTTGGATGACCAGATGATAACAACTAAAGCACTACCTAAACTTTGATGGGAATCCATCTCTGGACATTGGGTTTCACCTACTCTTGCTGGTGGTTACATGTGTTGGTTTTTTAGTGACACTTCTAAGATTGAAAGGTTTCCTTTTACCTTGCACCCACTGGGGCTTTTAGTCTTAGTGTTCATGAGTACTTCTTGACTCTTTATTAGACCCCCAGGTTTATTGAGTTTTATACTAAAGAGGGTCCTCAAGGGCTGCAGCATTTATTGTGCCACCCTAAAGGATACACCACTGAACTACTGCAGACTGCCATTACAGGCTGCGTGAAATAGTGCAGACAAATGAGAAAATATGACACCTTGTCTTAAGAAATGCATACTGATACCAGTGGTGGATTTATTTACATAAGCACCCAAAGTGCACCTCATAGGTGCCCCTGAAAACCCACCTGCCTCTTAGTGTGCTTGCTGGCTAACTGGCATTTTCCAGCCTGCCACCGCAGACTAGTTTCTGACCTCTTAGAGGTGAGAGCCCATGCTCTCAGAGGTCAAAAACAATGCTTGTTCTGGCAGGAGATGTTTACACCTCCTCCAGCAGGATGGCTAGTGAATCTGCATACCAAAGCTAGAGGTTTCAATGCCTCTGGAGCCTTTTATATGAGACACCGGCTTCCCTCAGATCTGGGAGATGCCACAGACTGCACTGAGGCTCATTTTGCACCAGGACATGCACGAAATTAGCTATGCAAGTAGGCGTGTTGAGCCACCAGGCTAGTAACACCTCTAAGGCGGGCTACCTGATTTGCTCCACAAAGACAGGATTCCATTATTTTCATTTTGGTGGAATTAGGAACTCTGGAACAGGGTTATGCCGACTCCCATCCCCTGGAAGTTTTTGTGAAAAAGTGCCTCTTTTGAAATGGTTAGCCCCCCCACTTTTTGACCGGAAATTGATGTAATTTCGATTGTAGTGCACAGGGTACCTGCCAATCAGGTCCCCTGTGCCAGTACTTCTTCCTTAAAACTACTCCACAATTGGCCATTCATGCCCCCTGGAAGTCCATAGCAAATGGTACCCGGGTACCTAGGGCCTTGGGACTCAAGAGGGTCCCCCTAGGAATTGTAAGAAAGTGGCTCTGTATATACTGGACCAAAGTACGGTACAGTGTGAAGAGTCCACAGTCCCCAGAGGTATGGCTGAGGCTAAAGTTAGATATAACCTTACTCTCTAAAGTGGTAGCTTGGTTGAGCAGTAAGGCAGTATCAGAGGATAGTGTAAAGCATTTGTTGTACACACTCAGTCAGCAAATGGTCTCACCCACTCAAGAACTGAACTCTAGGCCAATTGTTTGTCAAAAGATATAGCCGTTTTATTTTAGAACCAACAATGTACCAAAATATACTTTCTCAGAATGGATTACTTTAGTTAAATACTTTTCAAATAGGTAATAGACTCTTTGAATACAATAGATACAGTGTGTTGCAATAGCGTCATGAAACCTCCTGGTGGCCGTGCGCTCTAGAAGTTTCTGTTAACATAACATAACGTAATAGGCAACACAATTTCAAACAACGCAACATTGAGCTCAATGGGAATTTCTAGTTAAATGCCATTAATTACTTTGTAGATTACTTTTCTAACCACAGGACTGGATCCTAGATTCAGTCCCGGGACATGCGCTGTAAACAGTTAAGTAAAAGCGTTTTGGTTACTGTAATGATTTTTAAGGAATATTATTCTATTTTAAAAGTTGACAAACTTTTCTGGATGAAATTACCAATGTTATCCTACGGAACGAAATTCAGTTTGCAGGTAAAGTATGTTTACGTTACTTTTGTAATCAATGCTGGGCTCCCAGGTTCAGGACTCCGACATCTATCTAAAACAGGCAAGTATTTACGTTACGACTTTTAAAGAATATTTGTAAGTTTAGAAAATCGACACTTAGAAACTTTTTCAACAAAAAGCAGGCATTGATCCCCTATGGAAGGATATTTAAGTTACTGGTAAGTACGGTTAAAATTACTTTTCAGGGTCATCACTGAGCCACAAGATGCAGCACTGAGGTCTCTCCTGATAACAGGTGAGTAAATCGGAATTCGTTGTTCAGCTGATTTTAGATGAATATCTTAGAGTTCCAAAACTCCACAGTTAAAAGAATTTCCAAGTGAAACCAGTCAATGTTAGCCTATGGAAGAAAAGTGAGTTATCGGCTTTTAGGTAAGTACTCGACTGGCAGGGTTAAGGTTCAGGGCATAGACTCAGGGGTCTCCCAGGGTCAGGTAGGTACAGCGACACAGGGGCAGCCAGGTGCAGAGGTAGTTAGCCCAGTGTTATCCAATGAGAGGCAGGGGGCCTTCGGTTTGTGGCGGTTGGCAAGCAGGCCACGGGGCTGTGGGAGCTGGGCTCCTGGTCACTTGCTCAGGACAAATGGGGAAGTAGTTTAAGACAAAGGTTGCACTGCCAGGGGCACTCGGGCGGCTGGGTGCAGAGTGCTTTTGAGCCGTCGGGTGATCAATGTTATTCAATGGAGCTCTTGGAAATAAACAAAGGCTGCAGGCTCGGGGACGGAGGATCTTCTGGAGCGACCAACACTTTGAGGGGTAAGTTGGGATCTTGGAGGATAGGTAGGCACCCAGGAGTTGGGCACAGGGTGCCGTGGGGCACCAGGTGCAGGGGTGTCTTTTGAGGTCGGGAAATCTTACCTCCTGCTGATCACGGTTGGAGGGGTCCCTTGTCCTGAGGCTGCAGGCGTCGTCTGGGTCGTCGAGGAGGGTCCTTGGGCACTGGATTCCAGGTCAGAATCGCCGGGGGGACGTCCTCAGGGTCTGTGTTCACTCAGGCACAGGCCGGGCTCGGCAGGTGCAGTGTGCTGGATTTACGTTTCCTGTCTGGCACCAGGGGTATTGTTGTTTGAGCAGAACCACTGCTCGTGGGAGTCCCAGTCTTGGTAGAGTCACAAGGCAGTCAAGGTCCTACGGGGTTTTTGAGGTTGCTGACCACATAAGGAGGTGGGTTTTGCAGGAGCAGGTTCGAGGGTCGACAGGCCTGTAGGGCTTGGACCAAGTCAGTTGGTGTCGCACTCTTCTTAGCAGCTGCACAGCAGGTCTTCTTGTTTCTTGATCTTCTTGCTTGTTTCTGTATCGGGAACTGAGGAAGGAAGGTTCAGGGTGCCCCTAAATACTAAATTTAGGGGCGTTACAGGTAGGGGAAGGGCAGGGACCAAAAGGCCCTGTCCTGGGGTGAGTACACCCCCTATCCTGCTCCTGTGTGAGGGGGGCAGGAGCCTATCTCTGATTGGGCAGGGCTCCCCATCCTCAAGATGCCCGAGGCCCGGAATTGTGCTTCACCTCGCCTCTCCCACCTGAGGGGTGGAGTTGGCACAGGCTGGCACAACCCTCTTTCCTCACATAGGGTTTCCTGCCAGTCTTCCTGCCAGAGTGGAGGTCAGAACCGGTGGGGGCCAGTTGCTGAGTACAGCAAACTGCCTGGAGAAGCTCACAAAGGCGGCATGCCTTTGAAGTTTCCCCCTGCCCAACCTGGGAGAGGAGACCTAGCATGCCGCCCAGGATGTGCATTTTTGCAGGCCCAGGAGAGCGGGGGCTCTCCACCCAGGGGTCCAGCAACATGTCTACTGTGTGGCAGCATAGGAAACATCTCAGACAAGACATGGATTGTAGGTTAGGTTTCAGGGGGTATCTCTAAGATGCCCTTTGTAGTGATTATTACATTAAATCCCACACTGGCATCAGTGTGGGTTTAATGTAATGAGAAGTTTGATATCAAACTGGTGTGAGAAAGTGGCTCTATATATACTGGACCAAAGTAAGGTACAGTGTGTATAGAGTCCACAATCTGCAAAGGTATACCAGAGGTTAAAGTCAGGTCTGACCTTACTCTCTAAGGTGGTAGCTTGGTCGAGCAGTAAGGCAGTACCAGAGGACAGTTAAAGCATCTGTTGTACACACTCAGTCAGCAAAGGGTTTCACACACTCAAGGACTGAACTCCAGGCCAATTGTTTTTATATCAAAAGATATAGTTGTTTTATTTTTAGAACCAACAGGTATCAGAATATACTTTTCTCGATATGGGTACTCTCATGCAATTACTTTGCAAAGAGGCAATACACTTTGTAAACGCAATAGGTACAATGGTTGCAGAAGGCAACACAATTCTAAACACAATTTAACATTGAGCTGAATGGATTTTTCTACATAAATGCAGCGGATTACTTTATCGATTATTTTTGAAACTCCAGGACTGGATCCTAGAGTCAGTCCTGGGGTCTCAGCTGAAAACAGTTTAGTAAAAACGTTTTAGTTATTGCAATGATTTTTAAAGAATATAAAGGTATTTTAAAAGTTGACACTTGGAAACTTTTTAGTGAAAAACCAGCAATGTTATCCAATGGAAGGAAATTCAATGCACATGTAAAGTAGGTTCTTGTTACTTTTGTAATCCAGTACTGGACTCCTAGGGTCAGCACTGGGGTCTCTACTTTAGACAGGTAAGTAATTATGTTTCAGTAGTAGGTACGATTTTTAAGGAATATTTCAAGTTTTCGAAAGTAGACACTTAGAAGAAATTTCATAGAAAAGCAGACAATGGATTCCTATGGAGAAAATTCAGGTTACTAGTAAACACGGTTATGATTACTTTTGCGGTTCAGTACTTGGCTAAAAGGTACAGTACTGGTTTTTTGCCAGATCACAGGTGAGTACTTCGGAATTAGTTATTCAGCTGATTTTAGATGAATATTTTAAAGTTTCAAAACTTCACACTTACAAGATTTTTCGAGTCAAACCAGTCAATGTTATCCTACGGCAGGAAAGTGGTCATTGGTTTTCAGGTGAGTACTCGACTGGTGAAGTTAAGGTTCTGGGCATAGACTCAGGGGTCCCCCAGGGCCAGGTAGGTACAGTTGGTACACCCTCAGCGACACAGGGACAGCCGGGTGCAGAGGTAGTTGGGCCCAATGTTATCCAATGAGAGGCAGGAGGTCTTCGGTTGGTGGCTGCTGGCTAGCAGGTCACGCGGCTGTGGGGGCTGGGCTCCTGGTCACTTGCTCGGGGCAAATGGGGAAGTAGGATAGGGTGCAGGTTGCACTGCCAGGGGCACTCGGGCGGCTGGGTGCAAAGTGGTTTTGAGCCGTCGGGCGCCCAATGTTATTCAATGAGGATCTTGAAAAGGGAACAAAGGCTGCAGGCTTGGGGACGGAGGATCTTCTGGAGCGACCAACACTTCGATGGGTAAGTTGGGATCTTGGAGGATAGGTAGGCACCCCGGAGTTGGGCTCAGGGGGCCGTGGGGCGCCGGTTGCAGGGGTGTCTTTTGAGGTCGGGCAATCTTACCCCCTGCTGGCCGCGGTCGGAGGGGTCCTTTGTCCTGAGGTTGCAGGCGTCGTCGGGGTCGTCGAGGAGGGTCCTTGGGCACTGGATTCCAAGTCGAATCGCCGGGGGGAGGTCCTCAGGGTCTTGATTCACTCCAGCACAGGCCAGGTTTGGCGGGTGCAGAGTGTGCAGGGTTCGCGGTTCCAGGCTGATGCCAGGGCTTGTTACTTGCCTTGAGCAGTACCACTGCTCGTGAGAGACCCAGGTAGTCAGAGTCACAAGGCAGTCAGGTCCTCCGGGGTTTTTGAGGTTGATGACCACTGGAGATGCCGGGGTTTAACAGGAGCAGGGTCGAGGGTCGACAGGCTGATAGGGCTGGGGCCAAATCAGTGAATGTCTTCCTCTTTTTAGCAGCTGCACGGCAGGTCTTCATGTTCCTTGATCTTCTTTCTTGTTTCGTAATATGGATCTGTGGAAAAAATATTCAGGGTGCCCCTAAACACTAATTTTAGGGGTGTTACAGATACGGCAAATGGCAGGGACCAATGGGTCCTTGTCCTGGGATGGGTACACCCCCTAGCCGGCTCCTCTCCTGTGGGAGGGGGGCAGGAGCCTAGCTGTGATTGGGCAGGGCTCCCCACCTTCAAGATGGCCGGAGCCCGGGGTCGTGCATCACCTCGCCTCTCCCACCTGAGGGGTGGAGTTGGCACAGGCTGGCGCACCCCCCTTTACGACGTAGGTTTTCCCGCCAGTCTTCCTGCCAGAGTGGAGGTCAGAACTGGTGGGGGCCAGTTGCTGAGTACAGCAAGTGGTCTGGAGAAGCTCACAATAGCGGAATACCTTTGAAGCTTCCCCTGCCCATTCCTGGGGGAGGAGGCTTGGCACCTCGTCCCAGGATGTGCATTATTGCAGGCCCAGGAGAGCGGGGAGCTCCCCACCCAGGGGTCCAGCAACCTGTCTGCTGTGTGGCAGCCTAGGCAGCCTCTCAGACAAGACATGGATTGTAGGTTAGGTTTCAGGGGGCATCTCTAAGATGCCCTCTGTAGTGCATTTTACATTAAATCCCACACTGGCATCAGTGTGGGTTTAATGTGCTGGGAAGTTTGATATCAAACTTGTCAGTGTTCAGTGTAGCCATTATGGTGCTGTGGAGTTCTTAATGACAACCTCCCAGCACCATATACTCTTAATGGCATCACTGCACTTACAGTGCCCAGGAATGGCCCTGGGTATTGTAGGGGCAAAGGGCTTGTGCACCTGTGCCCACACCACTGGCATAGGGCACCCAGCTAGAGGGGTGGCTGATGTATGCCAGGGCAGTGGGTTTGTGGGCATAGCACACAGGGATGTGTGCCATGTCGACTGTTTTGTTCTGCACCAAGACACTCAGCCTGCAAAGGCAGTGTGTGTGTGTCAGGGTACAGGGCCCATAAGGACGGCACAATAAGTGCTGCAGCCCTTGGGGTCTTCTCTGGTCACAATGCCCTGGGTATCTAGGATACTATTTACCAGGGGCTGACATGTAGCCAGAGATGCCAATTGCGTTTAGGCTTTAGTACAGTTTTTAGGGAAAGAACACAGGCCCTGGGTACCTGATTGGCGGGGACCCAGAGCACACCAAGGAAAAGTGCATCAGGTTTCAAGCAAAATGCAGAGGGGGATACTGTAACAGAAACCCACTTCCTTATAGGGATCCCTAAACCTAGGTCATGCAGGATGCCACTGCAGCATTCATGGCCTGGTGCAGACAAAACGACAAACTCAACATGGCAAGCTACCTGTGTGCCATGCCAACTAGCACTGCCTAAGGTATAGGTAAGTCACCCCTCTAGCAGGCATTACAGTACTAAGGCAGGGTGCACTATACCACAAGTGTGTGCTTATCTGCATGAGCAGATACGCCCCTACAATATTTAAATCCATTCTTAGATATTGTAAGTGCCAACGAAGCCATAGAAAGTACATGGGCTGGAAACACGATTACTCAAGTTCCCCAGCACCATGATGGCTTCTCCAAGGAGTGTTTGTGGATTTATTGAAAGGAGTAGTCTGGTACCAATGATGCCAGTGTGGGATTTAATGAAACATGTACTCCGAGGTGCCCCCTGAAAACTAACCAACCCTTGTATAGCCACAGACTGGCTTTAGGCAGCCTGCCACCACCAGATATGTTTCTGGACCCCTGGGTCGAGAGCCTCGGCTCTCTGGGACCAGAAACAAATTACATTCTGGGCGGAGGCGTCATATCTCCTCCCCCAGGATGGGCACAGGGGCCTAGAGGGAAGTTTACCTTCTAGTGGGAAGGGGGCATAATCCTCACTGGTTGGCTGGGTCCCCCCCTCTTCAAGATGACTGGGGCTCAGTTGTGCTTCGCCTCGCCTTAAGCACCTGAGGGGTGGGGTATGTAAAGGTGGGCACACCCCTCCTCCTATCTTGGTTTTCCAACTGATTCACCTTCCAGAGGGGTGGTGGTGGTGGTGGTGGTTGTGGATCAGTTCACAAAGGCGGCAAGCCTTTGAAGTTGTCACTTCATGGACCCTGCCCATCCTGGGGGAGGAGGCTTGGCACCTCAACCCAGGATGTGCTTTGTTTCAGGACCTGGGAGACTCTCGACCCAGGGGTCCTAGAAAAATGTCTGGCGGTGACAGCTGGAGAGCAGCCACTCAGCCAGGACACCAGAGTAAGGTCATTTTTCAGGCAGCATCTCTTAGATGCCCTCAGTGCTTTTGCATTAAATCCCACACTGGCATCAGTGTGGGTTTAATGTGCTGAGAGGTTTGAAACCAAACTTTCCAGTTTTCAGTAAAGCCATTATGGTGCTGTGGAGTTCATAATGACAAACTCCCAGACCATATACTCTTTATGGCTTTATTGCACTTACAATGTCTAAGAATGGACTTAGTCACTGTAGGGGTACAGGGCTCATGCACCTGTACACTCACCAGTGGTAAATGGCACCCTGCTTGAGGTGTGCCTTACCTTTATCAAACAACAACAGGATGGCCAGATGGATTAGTACATTGTATTCTCACTACACGTAGCCAAAAAATCCAAAGTGGGCAAACTTTTCATTTAGTACTTTTTACTTACAAATAAATACAAAATTGGTGTAAGGAAACCATGATCTAGTTTAACTCATTCTGACTCGCACACCATGAGATTCCACCTGTGTGTACCTGTGTTCTTTTAGATCTTCCCAGGGCATCTATCTTTAATTTGACGGGAAAAGATGGCACTCTCCAACTGTATGTAAAAACAGGGACAGCGTAAGTATTGTGTTTGGGAGAATTCTGGCCATACCTGAATATGTACTTAAGAGTCTTCAATCAACCTTGATTATATTTATTTGTATGTCCCACAGTGAAGGCCATCGTCCAGTCCACGTCCTGAGGAGAACCCTCAAACAAAGTCCGGGTTCGAAACGCGTTGACCCTCTGCTGGAACAGGACTTAGGAAGGGTGTTACAGGACTACAATTCAGGACAGAGTTCCCCTGTCAATAGACCATTGCAATCAATTAAAATAGTTCCAGCATAGTCAAACAAGCAGGCCTATATGAAAGTGTAAAATGGCCGTTTGTTTGTTTTCATGTTAGTAGGACTGGTGCCCCATGAACTTAATGGTTAGAGGCATCCCTTCATTCCCTTTATATGGTGTTTATATGAATGTTTTTCATGTATATGGTTTGTAAAAAAAGTGTATTTGTACTACCGTGTTACATGTAAATGTCACTATTTGTGTATGTTTTATGTCTGGATATATTGAAAAAATAATGAAATAAGTAAAAAAGTACTAAATGAAAAGTTTGCCCACTTAGGATTTTTTGGCTACGTGTGGTGAGAATACAATGTACTAATCCATCTGGCCATCCTGTTGTTGTTTATCAAATTAGAGTGGTCTAGGCCAGATTGTGAATAGACCCAAGCCTTCTTTGGTCCCACTTACCTTTACCAAATGCAGTGGGTTGTAGGCATGGCACACAGGGATGTGTGCTATGTCGACTCTACACTTTTCTCTACACCAAAACACGCAGCCTGCAATGGCAGTGTCTGTGTGTTAAGGTACAGGGTCTCTAAGGGTGGCACAAAATATGCTGCAGTCCTTAGAGGCTTCCCTGGTCACAGTGTCCTTGATACCCATGGTACCTTTTACTTGCATGTGGCCAGAGAGTTGCCAATTGGGTTTGCAACAGTACAGTTTTAGGGAAAGAACATAGGCCCACGACACACTTAGTCAAACGGCATCAACATCAGGCATAAAGTGGCTGGCAATCATGCAAAAAGGGCACTTTCCTACACTCAGCAAAAGTTTCTAGATCCAGTCTGACGCCAGGGAAATTCAAAGGTAAGGAATCTGAAGCTAGAAGTCTATATCAGATGCACTGAAAATGATAACCCTGACCCCACATGGAAACAGATCAAGACCTTTCGCTCAGTTACTTGTGCTCCAAGAAATATACAGAGAATACACGTTGGGGAGGGGGGGTGGAGCGCTAGGTGGCGCACTTGCAAATGGTAGCCTTTGTGTGAGGCTCTCGCCGCCCAGTTGTTAAGATCCTTAATTTATCCTATAATAGGCAATTTTCGGGGACACTAGAGGCATCAATCGATAGCTCTACCTTTCCGACAAGTGCTGGCTGAGTTTCGCCGCTATCAGTGGAAAATTGACGGCGTGAGACGCTGTGAGCCGAGAGAGGGCTGTGGAGCAGACGCTGCCTGAGGATCGGCTGCGTCAGCTACGTGACACCGCGGCTGCACACGAGGCTGCGGGCCCCACTCCAAGGCGGACTGCAGATCACGGCCCCGGGGCGATCTAAGACCGCGTTGCAGCGGCGGAGACACCTTCACTAGAGATCTGCGCGAAACAAGCGATCGCTATCCTATGATGGTAACTCCTTTACCATCTATCCTGATTTCACGGCCGTGGTCCAGGAGGAGCGGCGAAATTTCATGGATGTAAATGCGAAACTGCGCAAAGCACAAATTGACTACGCTCTTCTTTATCCAGCGCGCTTGAGAGTAACGCATCAGGGCCGACAGAACTTCTTCACAAAGCCGCAACAAGTGGAAGACTTCCTCAAACACCTCAAACAGTCGAATAGATCTGGTGGCACGGACGGAGGGCCACCGGACTCTCCATTGGCAGCAGCTAATGAGGAAGAAGAATGCACACTCCCAGCTATGTTGACAATATCGTCCTGTGGTTTTCTTGTGAGTATTGTATTGTTGTTGGAGAGGCACTACACTTTCCTTCATATTGTACATGCTATGCCCCCCCGAGATGCCAAATACTTGCTCGCTGGGCACCCCTCTTCCTCACACGTAGGGACTGCTGCCTTGGCGGTGGTTTCTCGGGGAGAGAGGAGTTGATGTGCTACCACCTAGATATGGTCCCCAGCGGGAAATACCCATGGCTCTTTGCCGTCACCTCAGGAATGGGGCTGTAACAAGCCCCTGGTTGGGTAGTATTACAGGGTGGGCGGGGTGGGAGTATCATGCTGCAGGTTGGGGTTCCTTCAGTGGGAGGGGGGGTGGACAATGTGGGAATGTTTGGGGATTGATTGTTTTGACCTTGGTAAATACACACAGCCCTATGTTCAGATCAGGTACATTGCAAGTGGAAGTTGCAGATGCATTGGATACATAGCAACTCATGGGAAACATACTGTAATATGATGCTGTGGCAAAAGACACCCTATTTGGAATTTTTTTCAGTAGCGACTGTATGGCTCACGGGAACAAGATACAACTGAATATTATCACGTGGAATGTTAGAGGGCTGGGGGATCCTCGGAATAAGCGACATATATTGGCGTACTTGGACAGACATGACACGCATATAGCTATGCTGCAAGAAACTCATTTTGCGTCCCAACAACAATGTATTTGCTGCTAGATGGGCCGCACACAGAGTTTTCTCATCTTATTCCAGCTATGCCAGAAGCACGGCTATTTTGATAAAAAAAACAGGTGCCCTTTTCTCTGGCGGGGACAAAAGGTGATAAGGGCAGATATTGCATAGCATGGGGCCGCGTGGGCATGGAGTCAGTCACATTGGTATGTTGTTATGGACCCAATGTGGATGATCCGGACTTCTATTGCACCCTATGTAAATGTAAATGTATTTCGATTTATATAGCGCATGAATCACCCAGGGGTCTCAAGGCGCTTGCTTAGGGAACCCGTCCTGGTATTCCCCTGTGAGATACCCCGGCAGGGTATTCACAAGGTGAAAGCCAGGCATCCCACCGCGAGGGGCCGTAGTGGAGATTAAGCAAGCTATTGCCCAGAGTCGCAGAGTGTGACCCCGTGAGTCGAGTAGGCACCGGAGCGAGAATTGTCGAGTCCGTGGAATTTTTGAGCCCGAGACCCGCCGAGGCGGGGAATCGAACCCTGGTCCACGGCTGATCTCAGCTTCCGGGTCTGCCGCCTCTAACCACTGAGCCACGCTTCTCCACCTATGGGGGGTGGTGAGAGATATTGGGTCGAAGCATATTTGGGGCAGGGATTTTAATGTTACCTATGCTCCGTCTATGGACAGATCTCACCCCGCTCCACACCATCGTACCAAGGCGGGCGCATTGCTTTATGACAGCATTACAGATCATCAGCTTTTAGATGCATGGCAGCACATACACCCCTCGAAAAGAGAGTGCACACACTTTACGGCGCATGCAGCTACCTGGGTGAGGCTAGATTACTGGCTTGTCTCTCGAGGTCTTGGGCATGCCATCTGTACAGTACAACATTTGCCTCGAACATACTCTGACCATGCCCCTGTCAGATTAGCACTTTCTTCAGCGGATTTTAACGCACCGCGCAGCGCTTGGCGTATGAACCCTAAAATGTTAATGGACACAGTCTTCCAGGAAGAATTGCGCGATGAGATATTAGATTTTTTTGGAAGTAACAAGGGTTCGGTGCAGAACGTAGAGACCATATGAGAGGCCTTCAAGGTCACTGAGAGGTTACTGCATTTCCAAAAAGTCAGGGGTGCTTAGGGCTATTACTGATACACTTCGTAGACTGGAAAGTGAACAAAAAACTTTGGAGGAGTCAATGCAACAGATGCCTGATCGGAATACACAAGAGGCATTCAGGACTACACTCACAGACTACACAGAAGAAGCACAGAGGGAGGTGAACTTTAGGGGCAAGCATTGGCAGGCCCTCGAGTACGGGGAGGGTGAGCGGCCGGGCAAGACATTGGCCGATATCGTCCGTACGCCTCGTTATTCCAACTATATAGTAGAACTCGAAAAGCTTGACGGGACCCGCTGCTGTGACACAGCCGGTATCTTAACGGAATTCACCAATCACTATGAGGGGTTATATAACACCTCAGGGCCCCCCAGCGTTGAGCTCGCCGACTACATGAAAGACGTGACTCTTGGCTGGCTAAGCGACGGACAACGTAGATTTCTAAGTGTACCGTTTGAATTGGATGAGGTTCGCGAAGCCATAATGGGGTTACAATCCAGTAAGGCTACAGGAATGGATGGTATTCCGGTCAAATTCTATAAAACTTATATGGATATAATGGCCCCAGTACTGAGAGAGGTTTATGAGGAATCTTTGGAGGTGGGATTTCTCCCCCCCGTCCATGAGAGAGGCCCTCATCATATCCTTGTTGAAACCTGATAAACCGGCCCAACTATGCGGATCCTACCGCCCTCTCTCTTTGCTCAATTGCGATGCCAAAATTTTGGCTAAACTTATTGCTAAGCGACTGACTCTGCTGCTCGAACATCTTATCCTCATGGACCAGTCTGGATTTGTCCCTGGGAGAGCCACTTCCCATAACTTGAGGACCCTCTTCACAGTAATGAATAATGTTGCCGCTGAGATTCCATTAGCAGCGATTTTCCTTGACGCCACAAAAGCCTTCGACTATCGAATGGCATTATTTATTTGCAGTCATGAGTCGAATGGGGTTTCCACCACTCTTTCTGTCTTGGATCCAACTTTTGTATTATCAACCCGGTGCTCGAGTGCTTATAAACGGCCAGATGTCACTAAGATTCTCTATTACAAGAGGTAAGCGGCAAGGGTGCTTCTTATTTGCCTTAGCCACAGAACCCATTGCAGCCCAACTACGTCAACAACGCAATGGCATTACAATGCAACATGCGGCAAATCCTTATTTCCATGTACGCGGATGACATTACGCTATATGTGAAAGACCCGCAGACTAATTTGAATACGCTCATGCGGGAATTTATTATTTTTGGGCACCTCTCAAGAGTTCAAACTGGGGGAAATCTTGCATTTTTCCCTTAACTGACTTAGTGGCCCGCTTCCCGATTGACTTCCCGTTGGAATGTTGTGCAGACGAACTCCATTATTTGGGGATCGGAATCTCCAGAAATAAGGAAGAACTCATGAGACTCAACTACGGAGTAGCACTTACTCTCATTGCTGACAAGGTAGATCGATGGATTAGGCTTCCGCTATCTCTGGCAGGTAGGGCTTCACTG
Organism: Lissotriton helveticus; assembly: GCF_964261635.1. Lineage (NCBI taxonomy): Eukaryota > Metazoa > Chordata > Amphibia > Caudata > Salamandridae > Lissotriton > Lissotriton helveticus. Next base: position 520,692,563 of record NC_136059.1, on the reverse strand, counting down.
ATTAAGATGGTGATCTTACCCCAGCTCTTATATTTATTCCTAAATATCCCCTTTTTTCCTGGTCGCTATTTTTTCAAGACCCTTAGGTCTGAGATGATTCGCTTGGAGTGGGGTGGGGGGGGGGGGGGGGGGGGGGGGGCAAACAAGCTAGACTAAAATGGGATGTGCTAATCAGACCATACTGGGCAGGCGGCTTTGATGTACCAGATTTTGAACAATATTATATCAGCACTCAGGCACACTATCTTTATTTTTGGATACATCAGCCTAAATACATGCCGCAGCTGGCAGCGGAACATTGGCTTGCTCATCCAGTACCGATAGAGGGCGTGATATACATGACTGCCTGCCCGTGAACGCACCCAGTCAACTGTGAACGCCACGATCACGGCATGGCAGCGTATTGCGCGCCTAGTTGAGACCCCTATACAGTATTCACCGCTGCGACCGCTGGTATATCATCCAGACATGGCCCTCTTACAGGAAGCGCTTTTTCATAAGTGGCGGGATCGCGCATCCATCAAACATTGGGGGGACTTGTATGAAAATGGGACATTTCGTACTATTGACAGCATGTTTCGCGGGGCGCATTACACACCACTAGACGTATTCTTATACATTCGCCTCAAGCAGGTACTTGCACCACTACAGACCCTCTTACAACAAACAGCGTAGAGACGGCTGGTGTCTCTGCTCTATCGCACGTTACGCACTCACCGACATGTTGTGGCTACTCCGTCCCGCTCAAAATGGGAGGCAGAGCTAGGCACTCCCATACTGGATGAACAATGGGAATACTGTTGCTCGCAAACGGAAAGTATATCGGCCAGCAGCAGGTTGAGGGTGATACACTATAAATATCTCCGTAAACTGTACCACACCCCAGTCAGTATGCACAAGTACAGTCTTCGTGATAATGATAGCTGTGACAGGTGCCTAGCCCCACAGGCCGATTTATTACACTAGTCCTGGAGCTGCCCGAAAGTACACGAGTTCTGGGAACGTTTTTTACAGCGCTGAGACAAATTACCAATATCGGCATAGAAGCTATGCCACTGACTGCTTTATTGGGGCAGGTTAAACATATCCCAATAGCATACCGCCGATACACGGCGCTTGCATTATTGATGGCTAAAAGACGAGTAGCCTGTAGATGGAGCAGGGGGAGAGCGCCTAAATTTAAGGATTGGCTCAATGATTTGATACACTGCCAAGAACACAGTAGGACGTTTTCAACTTATTTATTGAACCAACGTTATTCTTGTATAAAATGTATGTGCTGCGATAATCAATAGACAGAAGCAGATTAAGGTGATTACAAGCACCCAAAGAGTAAACAGTAGATCTAGTTCTACCATGGTGTTAAAACAGTGTATATATGCAGGCATGTAAACCAGGCAGTAATCAGGTGTACTCCTACTATACGAACCCTATTCTGCATGTACCTAGAATGTGTAGATGTGAAGCCAAGAATCCCTCCATCCTACCAAGGGACGATCCAACCACATTACCTAGCACAATAGAATGTAGGACCCAGTCTTGGTCAACAACTAGACACCCCTCACGGAGAGGTCAGACTGCTGCGTGGTTAAGTCTCGACATGCAGGGACCCTCAGTGTCAGCTGAAGTGCCTCCGCTAATTTTTTGGTGATGCTCCTTATTTGTAATAGAAACCATCCTTGTGATGTACGTATAGATTAGTAAAGTTATGGATATGTAGATAGCCCTGTCGCCCCATTGATGAAGCTACAACGACATTTGCACATTGTGCGTAAAAAGGCATTTGTATATGTGTTTGAGGAATCGTGATTATGTCTAAAGGCTAGATGTGTTAACAGAAGTAGTTTCAAGAAACACGCAAATATGTGCAAATGGTCACAGCAGAAATGTTATTGTGCAAAAGTAGGACAATGCAAGAAAAGGTGAAAGCTTCATTGCTTGGGCCTAACCCAGGCACATAGCTCTAAACCCCAAAGCTTGGCACCTGCAACTCGAATAACTGGCTCCAAGAATGTCGCAGAGACAATGGCGGTGTATATGAGAGACATCTATGGAATTGAGCTTCAACCCAGAGTATCTGTATAGCTGTGTTCAGAAATGCCCTTGTCGGAGGCTTCATCAACAAGGAGTAGTTTCTTACCTGTAACTCCAGTTCTGTAGTAGGGGTATCTCTGTTATAGTCATTATCTAGTGAATAGTCCCGCTCATGTGCGGGGACCCCGGAGCAATCAAAAATAATCTCTTAAGCGGTCTTCTGTGCAGTCCTGCATACACTTAAGAGAGAATTAAAGACAAATAATGCAGCCTATACCTGCAAGGCTACACTGTCCAGTACTTCAACTAGAAATGCAAAGGATATTCCACCAATATCATATTCAGCACAGTCTGCCAAATTTCACCCATAGAGAAACTTCCCCCTTCACAAAATCCTTGGAATGATAGAGAGGAAGGGATGGACAGACAAGCCCCCCATAGGCTGCCATTATGTGGCTTAAAAAGGGATACCGTGCCTTTAAGGAAACTTTCCAGAACTCTCGGTATCCCAGAATGCACATCAACTCCCTCCACTTTCAGTTCTTTTTGAAGGTGTATAAAGCTAGACCTGTAGCATTCAGTACTTCGTCATTTTCTCCACCGGGGAGGAGGGCGGGCGCTTATGACTATAACAGAGATACCCCTACTACAGAATTGGAGTTACAGGTAAGAAACTACTCCTTCTGTAATATGGGATCTCTGTGTATAGTCAAAATCTAGTGAATAGAATGGCAAGCCCATCCCCACAACCAAACCGGCGGTGGAGGAAAAAGACAACACCACTACTGTGCAAACAGATTTCGTACCGAAGCCTGCCCAACCTGAGCATCCGCTCTGGCATCAGAGTCCAGCCAGTAGTGCTTCGCAAAGGTATGGACCGACTTCCACGTGGCAGCCCTGCAGATGTCTGCAATGGGGACATTACGGGGCAAAGCTGTTGTAGCCGCTTTGCCCCTGGTGGAATGAGCCTTAGGCTTACCCCCTAAGGTTTTATTAGCCTTTTGATAACATAACTGGATACAGGACACAATCCACCTGGAGATGGACTGTTTAGAGGTAGCAAGACCAGTCCTGACCGACCCATAGTTGATAAACAATTGGTCTGACCTACGAATATCCTTGGTTTTATCCAGATAGAATTTCAACACCCTTCTGACATCCAGGGAATGAAGAGACCTTTCCGCTGGAGTGGAAAGATTCTGAAAAAACGTAGGTAAAGTTATAGTCTGGTTAAAATGAAAATCAGAAATCACCTTAGGAAGGAACTTAGGGTGAGTACGCATCACAACCTTAGCAGCATGAAATACAGTATAAGGTTCCTGGCAACACAATGCCTGAATTTCACTCACCCTGCGGGCGGATGTAATGGCCACGAGGAACGCTGCCTTCCAGGACAGGTGCTGCAGCGAAGCCTTATGGATAGGTTCAAAAGGCTCCTTCATCAACCTGGACAGCACCACATTCAGCTCCCACGAAGGAAGCCGAACAGGAGGAAACACTTTCTTCAAGCATTCCAAAAAATCCTTTATCACAGGAATCTGGAAGAAGTATGTCTAAGAAGGGCATTTCCTATAGGCAGTCAGCGCAGCGAGATGAACCTTAATAGAATGGAAATTAAGGCCAGACTGCGCCAAATGCAAAAGATATGGAAGGATCATAGTTCTTGGACGTGCACCTGATGCAGAACCTCTTCCACTTGTAAGCATAAGAAGTCCTAGTAGAAGGACGCTTAGCCTCCTTCAGTATGTCCATACAATCTTCAGGAAGATTCAAATGGCCATATGGCACTATCTCAGGAGCCATGCCGCCAAACTCAAAGACGAGAGATTAGGGTGCACCATCTGCCCCTCCCGAATTTCGTGAGAAGGTCCGGCCGGCACGGCAGCCGTATGTGAGGAAGGAGAGACTGGTGAAGCAGGTCCATGAACCACCACTGTCTGGGCCATTCCGGAGCAATGAGGATCATCCGCGCCCTGGATTGGGACAGCTTGATGAGCACCGCTGGAATCCGGGGAATGGGCGTAAAAGCGTACAGAAAGCTGTTCGACCAGTTGATCCATAACGCATTCCCCTGCTGGTAATACCTGGATGTGAAGTCTCGGCATTTGCTGTTGTCGGCGGTGGCGAACAGATCCACGTCTGGAGTGCCCCACCTGGCGAAGACGTCTTCGAGCACTAATACATCGTGGTCGTATTGTCCGTCTGTACAAGCAGAGAGTTGGTCTGGAAGAACGGATGAAAGGCCTACAGTGCCAAGTGAACAGCTCTGAGTTCCAGAAAATTGATGTGGTACGCGGACTCCGTCGGGGACCACGTTCCTTGGATCTGTAACTGTCCGGAATGCGCCCCCCAACCGAGGAGAGAAGCATCCATCACGGTAGTTTGAGTGGGAATGTCCTTGTGGAACGGAACCCCCTTGAGGAGGTTCTCGGTTTAACACCACCATCTCAGGGACTGCTGAGCGTGCAGAGACAGTTGTATCCTGTCGTCCCAGTTCCCTCGCCTCTGGTCTCACTGATCCTCCAGACATTCCTGCAGCGGCCGCATGTGTAGGCGTGCATGCGGAGTGAGGAAGATACAAGAGGCCATCGACCCTAGTAGAGAAGACACCGTCCTCACTGTTGTAGATGGAACAGCCATGAGAGCCTGAGCCTTCCGAAGGAGCGATAAGCGTCTCTCCTCCAAAGGAGAGACGCTTGCTGACAGCATATTGATGGAGGCTCCCAAGTACTGTAGGCACTGGACCGGAGTTGAGACAGACTTGGACATGTTTATGTGCAACCCCAGCTGGGTCCTGTTGAAGCGCAATTGCGCTTCCTGGAAGGTGGAGGCTTTGATCAACCAATCGTCCAGGTAAGGGTAAACAAACACCTTGTTCTCTCTCAGGTGTGCCGCCACCACTGCCATGCACTTTGAAAAAGTCCTGGGCGCAGACTTCAGTCCAAACGGGAGTACGGTGTATTGATTGTGATATGTGTCGAGTTGGAAGCGCAGGAACTTCTGGCGTTTCCGTGCAATGGGCACATGGAAGTACGCATCCTGCAGATCTATCGCGCAAAGCCAGTCTCCCCTTTGCAGCTGAGGGTAAATCTGCTGCAAAGACAGCCTGCGAAACTTTTCCCTGCGAATCCACTAGTTTGCTTGTCGCAAATCCAGAATGGGCCTGAACTCGTTCTTGTCTTTCTTGCGTACCAGAAAGAAGTGGGAGTAAAGACCCTTTCCCCTTTGAGACAGAGGGACGTCTTCTATCGCCCTTTTTCTTAACAGGGTATCTGCCTCCGCCTGGAGCTCGCGCAGTTGGAACTGCGAGCAAACCGGTGGAATCGCTGGAGGCGGGCTGGGAAAACGAAGACTGTATCCATTGCAAACAATATTCAGCACTCACTTGTCCCGAGTAATTTTTCTCCACTCTGCCAAGTAATTTTGTATGCTTCCCCCCACCGGAGCGGGTAACGGACGAGGGGGAAGTAGCACCTCAGGGCTTAGATCCGGCCGGGCCCTTGTTCGCAGAGGACGACTGCTGACCACCTCTGCCCCTCTGGCGCTTTTGGAATGGCCGCGCTGTTTCTGCTGCTGCTGCTGTCCAGCCTGCCGACCTTGCCCTCTGCCCTGTGCACCGTAACGCCTCTGGAACGGGTGGAAGGTCTTCCTCTGTTCCTTTGGCTTCTCCAACCCGACAGCCGTCAGGGTTTCAGCCTCCGCCTTCATCTGGGCCATCTCCTCATCCGCATGTTTGCCGAACAGGGTCGCTCCTGAAAACGGCAGGTTGGGGACCCTCTGTTGCGCCTCTGGCTTCAGTGACGTACAATGCAGCCAGGCGTGGCGCCGCAGGTTGATCCCATGGCAGTACCGTTGCGCTGCCCAGAGCGAGGAATCCGTAGCCGAGCTTATCACCTGGTTGGAGACCATCATCCCCTCATTAATGAGCTCTTGGAAAACCTCCCTTCTATCCCTGGGAAGGTGTTCCAGGAACTGCTGCAGGGACTCCCATAAGGCCCGGTCGTAATGGCCCAACAGAGCCGAGGCACTCGCGGCCTTCATAGAAGTGGAGGCCGTACCGCAGACTTTCCTGCCGGCCGAGTCCATCTAGCAGCTCTCCTTATCAGGAGGTACCGTCGATGACGGGGCGGTGGTGTGTTTTCTCGCCGCCGTCACGATCACAGAGTCCGGTACAGGGTCCGAACGAAGGAACGCCAGGTCCGAGTCCGGGGCCCTGTATTTCATTTTCAGCCTGGAAGGTGCCGCTTTTGTAGAGGCAGGGGTGAGGAAGAGCTCCATGGCAGGTTCTTCCAGCCCTGGCACCAAGGGCAACAATGGGCGACAGCTGTTTCTTGTGCAGGGTCTCGAATATGACTGAAGTCGATGGCGTGGACACAGTGAGTGTAATGCCCAGTTTTGCCGCCCCACGTAACAACACCTCTTGGAAGGAGACAATGTCGTCTACTGGAGACACCCTCGTCCGAGGGGAGTCCGACAATGTAGGTGAATAGTCTCGGGCACTGGACGAGTCCGTGTGGCGGGACCTAGACCTGTCCCTCCTGTGGCGCCGTCTGGACAGGGTGGAAGAACAACGGTCACTTCTGGATCTGTCCCTCCGCCTGGACCGAGATCTCGACCTCCTTGGCCTTGGTTTGTCCACTGGACGGAAAAGAGGGAGCTGCTGCTGGGGCGGGAGCCTATGACGTGGAGGCCCCGTAGGTGGTGTCGGGAGATGAGGCAAAGAGAGAGACCTTGGCGGAGGTGGCAGTGGAGGAGGTTTATGAGGAGGGGGAGGAGGCGGTGGAGGCGTAGGATTACGCGGAGGAGGGTAGGTGTCCTGGGCCGTGAGGGCAAAAAGTTCTGGGAGTACTTCGAGCCCGGAGACTACCACTCTCCTTTTCTGCGCCGGCCTTGATGGGGGTGACCAAGAGGCCGACCTCCTCATGGACGAGCGACGGCGCGGCCGCGACAGTGGGCTCGTTAAAGCCGAGGAAAGGCTGACTACAGAGCCCTGGGACTCCGTCCTGGTCTTAGAACGCCCCCTGGATGTCGATTTTCTCCTTCTCGACGCTGACCTCCTTTTCGACGTCGAGCGTCTCGGCGTCGATCGTCTTCTCGGCGTCGATGATCTTCTCGACGTCAAAGATCTTCTTCTCGACGACGAAGAACGTCGAGTAGACTCCGAACGGCGGTGTCGCCTCGACAGCGAGCGCCGGTGCCTTCCAGACCCTTCCCGACGTCGATGGCGTCTCAACGACGAAGCGGTCCTCGACGATGACCTCGTCCGAGGTATCGACGTCAAACGGCGACGTCGCTTCGACCCAGAGCCCTGGGGAGACAGGGAGCAAAAGGTGGTCATGCCTCTCGACGTCGAGGCTATCGACGTCGACGGAGACCTGAGTCGTTTTCTGGCCTTCTCTTTCCTGGGGAGCCCCCCAGAGGCCGAAGTACGGGCAGAGGAAAAGGCCTCTCCATGCCCAGACCCACCTTGACCTTGCTGTCTTCTTTGCTCCAGTCCTCGGAGCAGAGTCTTCCCCCTGTCCTTCAGGGTCCTGTTGGAGAACTGCTGGCAGATCTCACAATCCACAGGGACACGAGACGAAGGGAGACAAAGGATACACACCCTGTGTGGATCAGATTTGGCCTTCTTCCTGGCACACTCAGGGCATTTGTCAAATAAGGAGGCATATCTGACAAAAGAGTGGCCACACTCACCAGAAAACTCCAGCAAAAGGAAGAAGGAACAAAAACACGTCGAGTGAAACACTCGAAACCCTTGAAAAGTGCAAAATAAATTAGACAAAAACACCCAAAAAGGGAGAGCTCAATGCTTCAGGGTCCTGAAAGTGGAGGGAGTTGCTGTGCATTCTGGGATACCGAGAGTTCTGGAAAGTTTCCTTAAAGGCACAGTATCCCTTTTTAAGCCACATAATGGCAGCCTATGGGGGGTTTCTCTATCCAACCCTTCCTCTCTATCATTCCAAGGATTTTGTGAAGGGGGATGTTTCTCTATGGGTGAAATTTAGCAGACTGTGCTGAATATGATATTGGTGGAATATCCTTTGCATTTCTAGTTGAAGTACTAGACAGTTTAGCCTTGCAGGTATAGGCTGCATTATTTGTCTTTAATTCTCTCTTAAGTGTCTATGCAGGACTGCACAGAAGACCGCTTAAGAGATTATTTTTGATTGCTCCGGGGTCCCCGCACATGAGCGGGACTATTCACTAGATTATGACTATACACAGAGATCCCCTACTACCGAACAATTGCATACTCTGGAGGAAGATCAGACTGTTGGAGAGGTGGAAGCGGTGCTGACTCGACTGCAAACTGGGAAGGGACCAAGCTCCAATGGGCTACTGTGGAATTCCTTAAGAAAGTAGCTGGTACAGAAATGCCACACCTGTATAGGGTGTACGAGGACGTGCATCAACGAGGTGTGCTCCCCCCCCAGGAAGTCAACCTAGCAACTATAGTGCTGATTCTGAAACCCGGGAAACCGCTGGATGGGACTGTCAAAGGTCATAGAGAACATCCCCATCCAGCGGTTTCCAGGGTTTCAGAATCAGCACTATAGTTGCTAGGTTGACTTCCTGGGGGAAGCGCACCTCGTTGATGCACGTCCTCGTACATGCTTTGTTGACAATGTTATCGCTGGATGCAAATAAAGCATTTGACTCGGCGGAACTGCCCTAGCTTTTTGCAATCTTCTCCAAGATGGGTATCGGGCCAAAATTCAGATAGTGGGTCTGTCTCCTATACAAAATGCAGAGGGCTTGATTTAAAGTAAATAGTATTCTTTTGTAGGGATTCCCAATAGGCCAGGGAACAGACAAGGCTGCCATTTGTCACCCATGCGGTTTGTCCTGCCAATTGAGGAGTTGACTGAGTGGATCCAGGTGGACGCATAAGTTTGGCGTTTGAGATACCTGGGAAGAGAAGATATTGCTGTAGCGGACAACGTCCTTTCATACTTATCGGAACCGGAGCTCTAATTGGCACACGTGGGGGAAATGTTCAAGATCTGTGGAAGATACCCAGGACTGAGTATCAATTGGGATAAATCACTCCTGCTTCCCCAAGGTCCTTGAGAGGCTCGAGAGACTCTCCCCATGCCCCAAAAAGTTGTATGAGATCGGTTCTGATACATGGGTCTATGGATTACAAGGATCAGGCCCACCCACTACGAAAACAACCTGGCCCCGCTTCTGTGCAGACTGGAGACAATACCACGCACTGGAGGACACTGCAGCTCTCCCTATTGGGTAGAGTAGCTCCGTTCCAAATGATGACTGTGAGAAAGTGCCTCTTTTGACATGGCTAACCCTAATTTTTTTGCCTGGTATTAATGTGGTTCCGATTGTAGTGCACAGGTTCCCTGCCAACCAGGACCCCTGTGCCAATACTTTTTCCCTTAAACATATCCCCAATGTGTACATCTGGCCCCTGTAAGTCCCTAGTAAGTGGTACCCTGGGTTCCTAGGGCCTAGAGGCTGAAGAAGGTCTACTGGGACCCCCTCCCCCCACTAGAAGTATGACACTGCCCTTGCTGCTTGCATGCCTTTGCTGCTTGCATGCTCTTGTGAGGTGAAAAAGGACAAAGTCGACATGGCACCCTGTCTGGGTGCCATACCAGCCAACACTGCCGGTAGGTATAGCTAAGTCACCCCTCTAGCAGGCCTTACAGCCCTAAGGCAGGGTGCACTATACCATAGATGGGGGCATATCTGCATGAGTAGATATGCCCCTATAAAACTTAAGTAAATTCTTAACATATGGTAAGTGCCAGGGAAGCCATAAGGAGTAAATGGGCTGGAAACTGGACAACTTGAGTACCGCAGCACCATGATGGCTTCACTGAAACCAAGAGTGTTTGGTACCAAGCAACTCCTTGTAATAAAGCTACAATGATGTCACTGTGAGATTTATTAAAAACATGTACTCGGTTGTGCTCCCTGAAAACCTACCAACCCTTGTGTGGTCACCGACTGCCATCAGGCAGCCTGACACATACAGACATGTTTCTGGACCCCTGGGCCGAGTGCCTCTGCTCTCTGGGACTAGAAACAATGCACATCCTGGGCAGAGGTGTCACCTCCAACCCCAGGATTTACCCAGTGCTCGGTGAGGAAGCTTCAAAGGCCTCCTGCCCACATCCTCAGCTTCTAGCAGCAGATGGCAGCCCCCGGTTTACACCCACACTTTGGGCTGGAAAACTTAGAAAGGCGAGGAGGTGTGCCCACCAACTCCACGCCTCAGGTCGAGGAGGATAATTTGAGCACACTTTTCAGTCCCTGCCCTCTTGAAGATGAGGACTCCTACAGTCAGTGCCAGGTCTATGCCCCCTCCCACAGGAGGGTGACAGAATAGCGGGTGTAGTCACCCAAGGTAAGATGCCCATTGGCCCTACCTGCAACTTCCCTAAAAAAACCATACATTTAGTATTTAGGTGGCTCCCCCAGACCTGGAAGCTATTTACCTACGACCCAAGTAAAAGGATGAAAAAGACGCTGTGCAGCAAAGCCTGATGACAACTACTTACTTGGCCCCAGCCCTACCAACCTCTCTTCACCTTCCTAGACCCTGCAAGTAGACAACGCCTGTCCTGCAGCCAGAGACTTCCAGAAACCCCAGGAAGACTGCCTGAACTTCGAGAAAATAACAAACAAAACTCCTGAGGACAGTGGTTCTGTCCCCAAGAATCCAACACAAAGGACTCCGGTGCTACGCAGATCCGCATGTCCTGCCCACTCTGCACCCAACACCTACAGCCAATGTCTAGGTGGACCCAACGGCCCAAAACAGGTTCTCTAACTATCCAAACGTCAAGTCCATTATTGGCTGATCCCACGACAATGCCTGCAGCCTGAATTCAGAGGCTCCCCCAGACCGCAGCTGGCTCCAGTAAGAAAACTCAACCGCCTAAAGGCACTTTTGCATCTGAAGCCCCTGCGCCTTGGTGAGCTGGATCAACAGTACCCCTACGACCCTCTACTTCTCTATGATGTTGTTGGTGGTCTCCCTCCTGCAACCTCCGGTGCAACGTCTGCAGCCTGTTTGATAAAAGCAGAATCTCCACTGAAAACCACTGGGGACCCATTGCTGAATTTGCACCCTGTACCCGGCCGCCCCTGTGCCGCTGGTGGTATATGTTCTGTGCTGCTTTGTGGCCCCCCTCCCCACGCCTAACCTAACGCCCAAAGCTTTACCCCGGCAACCAATTTTCTTACCTGCAAGCTGTGTGGCTTCGAGCCCCCCAGTCTCCATTGGCACACATTGGGCCTGTCTTCGAATTCAACCTCTGCAACCGGCCACCCCTGTGCCATGGTGGTGCAAATTTGGTACTCACCTGACCCTTGCCCCTTTCTGACTTTGCTCCCGAAGACTGGAATTGTAGGTGTTGTACTTACCTGTCAAACCGCATTATTGTTTTCCTCCATAGGATAACATTGAACTGTTCAGAAATTGCCCGGTCGACTTTTTAAAGTGAAAAGTGCTTTTAGTTAAAAAGGTACTTACCTTATTCCGAAAATCATGATCTTAAAATAAAAACAAACCAAATTTATTTTTATAAAATTGGTGTGGATCTCCTTTCTGAGATGCATGTCTGTTGTTGATCAATGTTGTGCAATAAATGTCTTACACTAATCTGTGTTAGGCACAAGGCTGCTCGCCCACACTACCACTAATAGAACTCCTAGGGCCTTACATTGAGCCATTGGGGAACTCCTGGACTCTGTGCATGCTATACCCACCCAGGGGCACACAATATACAGAACCAGCTTCCTACAATTACTCTGCCCAAATTGACCTATATCCTAAAAAATAGTTCACATCGAGTATCGTAGGTCTTCTTCCTTAAGATTAATGTTTGTGTGACGAAACTGCTGTGGCTCGATGGACTACTGCAGGGGGCCCTCTGCACTCCACAAAGGTCTACATATAACGGGGGATAGCCCTATCTTATGTTCGCAAAGGTTAGCATATTAAACGAATGACCATTTGTGGCACTAGAAGACCAGGCACATCAACATGGCCTAAATGCTCTGGGGGTGAGGGTTTATCTAAATGTTCTCTATGGTAGCAAACTCGATCCAGGTGTGACCCAGACAGTGTGTAGGATATGGACTGGTACAAAGCTGAGGTGGCGTTGACCCTGCAGTGCTTTAGAGGGCGGGACTGAATCGGACTCTCCACACTCTGGGATGTTTGAAATGCGAATGGTATGGTGCCGTTCACACATCTTAGAGAGAAAAATAACATGGCTCCCTCCCAGTTTCTTAAGCACTACCAACTGAGACGCCCTACGGTGACAGATTACAAAGGACGATGACACGATGGAGGAGTTCCCAGTAGAGAGACGACTCCTAGAGGACCACATGGCACCTTAAAGCAATATTATTAACCTATAAGTTCCTTATAAATAACACGCAGAAGGAACTTGCGCACTTGCGAATGAAATGGCAGGCGGATGTGGGCGAACTGTAGGATGATGAGTGTCAGTACAATTCCCGAAGGAGATAGCTATATAGACGTAGTTCCGTGTAATTCAACTCAAAATCCTTCACAGCATTTACTACACTAGGACACTCATACATAAGATCGTGAGGGCAGTGAATGAGGAATGCTTGCGTGCCTGTGGGCAGAAAGTGTCCTTCCTACATAAGTTATGGATATGCCCTAAGATTCACCTGTTTTGTGAAGGCATAACAGTTTTGTTGGAATTGGGGAAACGCTTACATCCCAGGCTCAGTGGACACTGCACAGGGTGTGGGGAGCTTTGAGACCTCAACTTGTATCACAAAACTCTGGGGGAACATTGGGTTTCTCCTAGCAAAGGGATCACAGAGATGGGGTACTGTGGTAAGTCAAAGATTACGCACGAGAGACGGATGCATGATGCAACCGGGAAAAATGGGTCTATGGGGGCGGGGCTGCCAGAGGAGATCTGAGAAGGTCGACTGTGGGGGAACAGGAGAAAGAAATTGAGAAATGGGTGGGGGGCAGAAATGACAACAAAAGTACTGGTGTTGGGGGGAACTTGGAGCCGATGGACATTGAAACGGCAGGGGGGTAGACGTCACTGCATTTTTCAGTTTTTACTGTTGATGTTTGATCACATCTGTGGTTTAAAAATACCAATAAACATGTAAAAAAAATGTTTTCCACAAGTAAAGTTTTAAAGATATTCTCATAAAAGACCACTAGCTAATAGTACCACCTACACTGGTGGCACCTCCCAATTCACTTCTAGCAAGGGCACAACAATCAATAATCACTTTGTATTTAGGAGGATGGTGAAGTACTGCCTTTTTTTCTACCCGATTCCTAATATTCATCAGGATGTTAAAGACCAGGCTGCTTTCATTTCTAAATAGATTGGAAATGCACAATGTAAACCACAGTCCTAGAACTCACAAACATGGACTACATACAATTCAAGTGTCTTCATGCTATTATCTGGAGCACATGACACCAGAGGCTATGATAATGCAAACCCAAAGGCAGCCAATGCGGAAAATTGGAATAGCTCTTGCTGCATGAACAGACGTTGCATTATAAGTATGTGACTGTTCTACACGATGTCCTGCGAACGATTCAGAGTAAGGATGAAATGTAAACCAAATAACTGCGTGAATGAATGAATGTTCAGTACAAATAAATGTGAACTCCTTTACATAGTCTGAAGCAGACAATATTAAGATTTTCTACACAACCAATTTAAAAAGCGCATCAAACACAATGAAGGACTGATCATGATTTAATCTCCATAACGGATGAACTGGTCAACAGATCAGCATGAATTGAATAATGAAAGTTACATGACAATGAAACTATGCTCCCAGAGTAGCATGCTACCTGGTTACAAAGTGCTTCTGTGCTTTATCAGGGGTAGTAAGCACTATGTAAATGCGGATACCACACTGTAGGAAACTAGCTCTATATATACTACACCAAAATGAGGTATAGTGTGTATAGGGTGCAGGCGACCCCAGAAGTAGGCAGAGGTTAAAGTTAGATAGAACCTTACTCTATTTGTGGTAGAGTAGACTAGCAGTAAGGCAATATCAGAGGACAGTGTTAAGCATTTGATGTACACACTTAATCAGCAAGAACTGAACTCTAGGCCAATTATTTTTGTATAAAAAATATACTGTCTATTTTTAGAACCAAGCAAGCCTTGCACAGGTAAGCATTAACACTTTCCAGTACTAAGTTGCTGAATATAGAACAATTTGAAAATGCAATAGAACTTGTACTTTGTTTGATTTACAGGGGATGCAGCAGGTTGCAACACTTAGCAAATACAGTGCATTGAAATGAATAGTCTTTCAGTAAATTACAGGTAAGTTACTTTGTACGTTACTTTTCTTACTCCGTGCTGGATACCTGGATTCACTGCCCCTGGGTAAGCCTCGGGGGATGGAGTGGGTCCTGTGACAGGTCTTCTGTTGGTTTGGTCCAGTGATTATCGAATTCATTTAACCATAGTCTTTTTTCTTTCCTTTTTTCCTTATCTTTTTCTCTCCCGGTTTAGATACTGCTTGAGGCCCTGAAGAGAATCCCAAGAGACTAAGTGGGATTCGAAACGCGTAGGCTCCTGCCACATTGTGTCTGCAAGAGCGACAAGCTGTTTAATGAAATTTCCCTTGCGGCTCATTAGGTGTACATTATCTATAGCTAATAATTTCGAGAAAGATTATTTTGATAATTTGATTTAACATCTAGGAATGAACCTTGTAAAAATTATTTTTCTCTAAAAATCATTTGTCTCTAATACTACTGTAAAATCGCTTTGCAGACGGTGGCTTTTTCTCTTTTGTAACAGATTGTACATAGAGTATATAGATTGTTGTATATATGCTTGTAGTTCTTTCCCTTGTCTGGTTGAATGCTTTTGTACGTATGTGATATGCAAGATATAATGAATGATTTATGAATCCCTGTTCACTCTTCCTGTTATGTATTGTGTCCTTCCTGAATATGCAATTTCGTATGAAAAATTAAAAAGTATGATTTTTTTCAAAAAATGCTAAAATAAAAAGCTATCAATTAGCAATTCCCGCTCTTGAATGTTTTTTTCAAGTTCTGCTAGGTTAGTTGTTTATTGAAAATACGTATATCAGTATTGGCAACCCATTTTTGTTTTTTGGATACCTAGATTCAGCACTGGGACATTTCCTGTAAACAGATAAGTAAATACATTTTTATTATTTGTGCGATTTTTAAAGAATATTGGTTCACAGGTAAGTAATCTACTGTGGGAGTTAAGATATTTGGGTTAGACTCAGGGGCCCACGATACACCCTCAGCGGCACTAGGGAGGCCGGGTGCAGAGTGATGAGGCCCAATGTTAATGTTATCCAGTGGGGGATAGGGGGCCTCTGGTTGGTGGCTGCTGGCAAGCAAGCCACTGGCTTGTGGGAGCAAAGCTCCTAGGGTTAGGGTCGGGGTAAATGGGGAAACAAAGTAGCACAAAAAGGTGTGCCCTCAGCGGCACTGGGGCGGTCAGGTGCAGAGTGCTGTTTCGACATCGGTCGCCCTGTTTTATATGGAGAACCTCCAGTTTGCAAAAGCACTGCAGGCAGGGAGACGAAGGACTTCTGGGTGCGACCACCACTTCGGTTGGGAAGTTCAGTGTTAGTTAGGCACCGTCGGTTTGGGCACATAAGGCCATGGGGCGTCGGGTGCAGGGCTGCCTTTTGGGGTCAGATCTTCTTACCAGCTCCTGTTCGCGGTTAGGATGGGCCTTCTGGATTTAGACTGAAGGTGTCGGCTGGAGTCTTGAGGCAGGTCAGGGGTCGCCGGATCTTAGGTCAGGATCACCAAGGTGACCCTCCTCGTGGCGTTTCTCCACACAAGCTCGGGCCGGTTTCGGAGGGTGCAGAGTGGGCTGGATTTGCGGTCTCTGTCCAGTCGAACAAATCTGGTGTTTACGGGAGAAGCAGTCTTTGGAAGTGACGGTAGGCAGATCCTCCGGGGTTTCTGAGGTTGCAGGCCACAGGACACACCGGGATTTCGCAGAAGCAGGTTCGAGGGGAGACAGGCCGGTGGGGATGGGGCCAAGTCAATTACTTCCCATTGAAGAACATTGTGAGAATCACCTCGAAAAGTTTCTAAGTGTGAACTTTTAAAACATCTTTATATTCAGGAAAAATCACCACTGTAACTAAAACGTTTTTTTAGGTCTCGCTGCGAAAAGCGTGCGAAAGCGCACTCTCGCAGAGAGAACTATAGCTGTCGTCTCAGCCGACAACGAGTTGGAATGTGGATACAAGACCTGGCCGCGCGCGCAGCGTTGTCCCATAGGATAACGTTGCGCGCGGGAACTTCTGATGCTTTCTGCATGGCAGAAAGAATCGGATCGCGTCGCGCGCCTCGTGAGCAGTTCCTTTGGAATGCAGGGGGGAGTCTGCAGAGGGGCGCGCGGCGCTGATAAGCAGGCTGGTTCTTTGTGTGAGCATTCCACGAGAATGCATGTTCTTGTTCCTGGAGCAAGTAAATGAACCAAGGGGTAACGTGCCTAGTCTAATCTTTATATAAAGTGCTCGTGCTGAGGGGTTCCTGAAGTCCACAAAAGGTTCATATTCTAGAGTGCATTTTATGGACACATAGCGATCTGTAACATTATCTGTTTTTACTGCCATTATCTTAGATTTGTGACATCATCCCAATAAAGATTTTTTGAATTGTCACAGCGCCTCGAGGGAGGCTACTGGGATGTGACCGGTAGTCACTCATGTCAAATTGTCAGCCAGTTTTTTTTATATAATACAGACAATGAATAAATATATATACTCGACCAACGAATAAGGCTGTAAGACATTCCCTGGATGGAGCCAGGTCTTCCAGAGTCCATACCCTAAATCAATAGAAGGCCGGTTTCAGAGCTGCCACCTGTGATACAGCCCTAAGGTTTAGATCTAATTTAAATGTAAGGGTAGGGGTACTGATGGGAAGCTTCAAGAGTGTTTTAATAAAGTAGTTCTCTGCCTTTTCCATGGCCGAGAGATCACAGTGGCCCCCACAAATCCTTTCTATACAACGCAGCCCCATTTGTAATCAAATTTAAATAAATGCAGAGCCCACAATACTTACCAATGTTCCCACTTCCCATTCTTAGATGTTAAGTCTGACTGAGACAAGTTCACCCGGAAGTAGTCTCAAACGCTGTGTCGCCCACGCATGACACTTCTGCTCACGTTGGCGCCAGTGGCGTTATCGTCTGGACGTTGTAACCTCTTGGCTACATCAGCAGGCGGCGTCACTTTACTCCAGTGATCTGCGTTGGACTACCGAGTCCACATGCTCTGCTGGTTTGTAAACAGCACTAACTGCTCCCCAGGGCAAGGGCTGCGCTGACTTCAAAATAAAAGATCCCTCGCCAAGTTAGACTCTGCAGGAACAGGCCGTCATTTGCATTAAAAGCCTCAATAACAAACACCACAGACAAACCACCCCCAACCATGAGATTGCCTGGCAACTGGTCTAGATTCAGAAGCCTCTCATCAGCGAGAATGACTCCCCGACGAAAATGCTGCCGCGACACGGAGTGTCATCGGGGTTTGTTCTCTACTGCCTGCCTGACAGATATGTATGTGAAGAACAGGAAGAGCACTGGTTGCAAGCACGTGGTATCTATCGTCCGATGTCACGATTTAAACCCTCTACGCGGCGGCCTTTCAGCTACTTGCGCTAGATTCTAAACGCCAACAGGACAGACGTTCCTGTCAGATCCAGCATCGTATGGTATGAATACGACCCTTACTACCCCTCGGATGACCCTGAGCGCAGCAGCCCGGCCTGCAGCCAAACATCACATTCGTGGCAGTCGGGTTCTGCAGTTTAATGCGATGGTCATAGCTGCACTAGAGCAGAATAAAAGAGCAACTCAATATGCACAATCTCTGCTGATGGTATAGACGAAATGGAGGAAAGGTATTCTTTCCGATCCATCCATGTTACATAAAGAATGCCCAAAAAATAACTACAGGAAAAAAAATTCGCTAAATGTAAAGAAATATAACAAATTAGGCGCTAATAAATCATCCACAAGTTTTTTTTAAAGCACACATCTTTTGCTTCTTCCTACGTTTCATCTTTGAAATGCTGACAAAAACAAATCTGTTCCATTTCTTTTCACGTGAACGCAGCAAAATACTGCGTAAACGACGGCTTTGTTACCTATGCTGGCGATACATATAATGTTAAGCAATAAATACCCTTTCACCCGTTTCCTATGGTAAAGGATGCAAACGTATTAGCTAGATATTCAGCACGTATTCAAAACGATTACAAACATGGCCCTGAGCAAAGTCGTACAAGAATTTGGCAACTGCAAGCAGCTAACTTACGGGATCACAATAAAAGGGACTCGCAATGGTGCACCCTAAAGACTAACAGTAATTTTGCCTAGTGATTCGGAAAGCGGACTAACAAGCATTTGCAACAGGTCTCGCAGTTGTGAGAGTCTGAGCTATTGGCATTGTAAATGGTAATGCCTTTATCTGTGTGTTGGTTTTCAATACATAAATAAAAGGCATTGGCATTTACAATGCCAATAGCTCAAACCCTCGCAAATGCGTGACCTATTGCATTGCAAATGCTTGTGCTAATCTGGTCTCAGCTTAGACCCCAGGACTGAATCCAAGATATAGTCCTAGAAACAACCAAAGTAATCTATAAAGTAATCAACTGTACTGTCCTATGAAAACCCATTGAGCTCAATGCTAGAGTGTGTTTCAGAACTGTATTGCTATTAGTTAACCTGTGATTATTGCGTGTACAAACTTGTTGCTCCTCTGCACTGTATTTACCGGAGGGTACTCGTAATGTGAAAAGTATATTCTTATAACTGTCGGTTCTAAAAATAAAACAACTATATCTAAGGATATAATAATAATTGGCCTGGAGTTCAGTTCTTGAGTGTGTGAAACATTTTGCTGACTGAGAGTGTACAACAAATGCTTTACACTGTCCTGTGGTACTGCCTTACTGCTGGACCAAGCTACCACTTTGGAGAGTAAGGTCAGTTCTGACTTTAACCTCTGTTAAACCTTTGGGTTTATGGACTCTATACACACTGTACTGCCTTATTGTCCAGTGTATATAGAGCCACCTTCTCACATTGGTGGCAGCGGTGGGATACAAACTTGCATTTGTTGGACTACTTGGTTACCATCTGATCACACGACAGAACTCATAAATTGCCTTTAGAATTCTGAAATTGGTCTTTTCCAAAAATTCTGATAGGGCCTTGCTTAAGTCCCATTAGAACTTTGTAAAATGAAAGTCACTATAAGCTAGGGTAGAGGGTTAGAACTATCAGGTTAGAATGTCTCAACAGAACCCAGCTGTTAGTGAAGATAATACAAACATGGTGGAGGAACTCGACCTCACACCCTACTTGCACCTGGACTTCAAGGAATTGAGGGCCCTATGCAAAGTAAAGAAAATAACTGTAGGTCTGCATCCAACCAAACAAAAGCTCCAAGAGCTCCTGGCTGAGTATGCAAAAGACCACCCCTCAGAGCAGGGTGACACCCAGCTAGAGGACGAAGGAGTGGATGAGGAGGAGGACACTGATAATCCCCCCATCATTACTAGGGAGGAGGGGGTCCCTGTACCCCTGACTCCAAGAATCAACCTATGGGAGCCTAGGGACCACACAGGTGGACTAGTCCCCAGGGAACACATTGGGGAAAGCCCCAGTGAAGAGGACATCTTCCTAGCAAAGTTGGCCAAGAGGTTAGACCTAGAGACCAGGCTCCTGGCTCTTGAAAAATAAAGAAAAGAGATGGGCCTAGCCCCCATCTCTGGTGGCAGCAATACCCATTCCAAGGGTAGAGAGCAATCTTATGACCCTAAAATCCCCAAAGGGATTGTCCCTAAATTTGAGGAAGGTAATGACATCACCAAGTGGTTCACAGCCTTTAAGAGGGCTTGTGATATCAGACAGCTAAAGAAACCTCTCGGGGGGGGGGGCACTCCTGTGGGAACTGTTCTCTGGTAACTGCAGTGACAGACCTCTGACCCTCTCTGGGCCAGATGCAGGGTCCTATGATCTTATGAAGAAGACTCTGATTGAGGGATTTGGACTCACCACTGAGTAGTACAGAATTAGGTTCAGGGGGGCTGACAAAACCCAGACCCAATCCTGGATAGATTTTGTAGACTACTCAGTAAAGACACTGGATGGTTGGTTAACTGGACACAATGTGCATGACTTTACTGGGCTGTATAATTTGTTTAGGAAGGAACACATTTTAAGTAATTGCACATATGAAAAGTTGCATCAGCATTTGGTAGACCTAGGTCTAATTTCTCCCCAAGAATTGGGAAAGAAGGCAGACCACGGGGTCAAGACTAGGGTGACAAGGACAGACACTGGGGGTGACCAAAAGAAGGTGGTCAAAAAGCCCCCCCGGGGGAAAGGTGGTGAGAATCCCCCAGATAAAAAGTCTGAGTCTTCCAAAGGGCCCCAAAAACCTGTTCAGGTGGGTGGGTCCCAATCTACTCCCTATGTGCCTCAGCCCTATAGGGGAAGAAACTTTGATCCTAACAAGGCCTATTGTAACAACTGTAAGACGTGGGGACATTTAACTGTAGACAAGAACAGCCCCTACAACAAAGCCCCTAAGGCACCCATTCCAGCTACTCCAGGGACAGTAAATCTACAGATGGGATCAGAGGAGTGCCCAGAGCAAATCTGGGAATACACTCAGGCTAGTCTAGTCTGCTTGCGGAACATGGAGGTTGCCAGTGTGGCTGGGTGGCCAACCAACTAACAAATATATGCAATACCCCTCCATCAATGGAACCAGAGTATAAGCCCTGAGGGATACAGGTGCCAGCATCACTATGGTAAGGGAAAAGCTTGTTTACCCAGAGCAATACCTGATAAGGAAAACCTACCCAGTCCCCAATGCGGACAGCATTACCACCCAACGCCCCCTAGCTATGGTAACATTAGGATGGGGGGAGGTTACTGGCCTGAAACTGGTAGTGGTCTCACCACAATTGCCAGCTGACTGTCTGCTTGGGAATGACCTGGAGACCTCAGCCTGGGCTGAAGTTGAGCAAGTAACCCTTGCAGCCATGCTGGGTATCCCTAGATTGGTGTGTGTCCAAACCAGAGCACAGAGCAAAATGAAGGATGAGCAAGTGGGGTTGGAGCCTGAAAGTATGGCTCAACCAAGAGAAAGAGCAAAGAGACTGGGGAACCAGCTTCTACACAGCCAACCTCTCAGGACCCCTCTCCTCAGGGAGAAACCCTAGAGGGAACTGAGCCAATGGAGCTTGAGCCTTACCAGGCTGGACTCCTGGGCCCAGGGGGACCCACTAGGGAAAAGATGTGCCAAGGCCAGCGAGACTGCCCCGCTCTTGAAAGCCTGAGGCAGCAAGCAGCTGCAGAAGCAAAGGGAGATGTCAGTGGTACCCACTGAGCGTATTGGGAAGAGGGATTACTGTATGCTGAGGCAAGAAACCCCAATCCTGGAGCTACCAGGAGAGTGGTAGTGCCCCAGAAGTACAGGGAGTTCCTCCTAACTTTGGCTCATGACATCCCCCTAGCTGGACACCTGGGGCAAACCAAAACTTGGGCAAGGTTGGTTAGCCACTTTTACTGGCACCAGATGAAGCAAAAAGTGAAGGACTTTGGGAGCTCCTGTGTTACCTGTCAGGCCAGTGGCAAGACAGGTGGCAAGCCAAAGGCCCCCCTGATCCCAGTACCAGTGGTGGGGGTGCCCTTTGAAAGGGTAGGTGTGGACATTGTGGGTCCACTGGAACCTCCCACAGCCTTAGGGAACAAATTCATTCTAGTAGTAGTGGATCAAGCTACTAGGTACCCTGAGGCAATTCCCCTTAGGGTGGACTACAGCTCCTGCAGTAGCCAATGCCCTCCTAGGTGTCTTCACCAGGGTAGGGTTTCCTAAGGAGGTGGTTTCAGACAGAGGTACCAATTCATGTCTGCTTAACTGAAACACGCGTGCAAGGAGTGTGGGGTGCAGTACAAGTTCACTACCCCATACCACCCACAAACCAATGGTCTTGTAGAAAGGTTCAACAAGACATTGAAAGGTATGATCATGGGGCTCCCTGAAAAACTCAAAAGGAGGTGGGATGAAATGAAATGAAAAATTATATTTATATAGCGCGTAACTACCCGGAGGCCTCGCAGCGCTTTAACTGATTACTGTGCCGAGGGCCAGGGTGGGTTAGCACGCTTTTGCAAACAGGTGTGTTTTCAGAGCTTTCCTGAATGCCATCCGGTTGTTATTCTCTCTAAGATTCAGCGGGAGAGAATTCCACATTCTCGCAGGGATGTGCGAGAATGAACGGCCGCCCCAATGAGCTTTATTGATTTTGGTGGTGGTGGCTAGATGCAGTGCACTGGAGCGAAGGGTTCTGGAAGGAGTGTAGGGTACAACCAAGGGGAGCAGGATGGCAGGGCCCGTTCGATGAAAGGATTTATGCACAATGCACATGGCCTTAAAGTGTACTCTGGCAGCCACTGGGAGCCAGTGTAGTTCTTTTAGGGCCTTCTTGGCTGAATGCCAACGAGGGATGTTAAATAGTAATCGGGCAGCGCAGTTTTGAGTGACTTGGAGTCTATTGGTCACTGCCGCCGGGGCTCCTAGATATAAAGCATTTCCATAGTCCAGGCAGGAGAGTATCAGGGCCTGAACCATGATTCTCCTCGCCTGGAATGGAAGCAAAGGGAGCACCTTCCGGAGCATTCTCATTAGCCCGATACAAGTGGATGCCGTTCTAGTGGCCTGAACAGAGAAGTCTAATGCTTTATCGAGCCAAACTCCAAGACTCTTTATCTGAGGTTTAGGGGGGAGGAGGAGAGCCAAGACAAGTGGGCCAGATGGAAGCCAGAGTGGTCGGTGCGAGGTTGCCTAGCAGCATAATCTCTGTCTTCTCCCCATTGAGTCTGAGACAAGAAGATTGCATCCACTTGGCTACAGCCTCTACACAGGGGCCCAGGGTGTTGGACGACCCCTCAGTGTGGTCCAAAGAGACCACCAGTTGGGTGTCGTCCGCGTAGGTGACAATACGCACACCGAAGGGATGGACTATCCCTGCTAGAGGTCTCATGTAGACATTAAAAAGTGTGGGGCTTAGGACAGAGCCCTGGGGAACCCCACAGCTGAGTGGTTGCTTGGAGGAGACTGCCTCAACCTCGAACACCTGGAAGAAGCGCTCGTCCAGGAAGGAAGTCAGCCATTCCAGGGCTGCGCCCGACATGCCCATGCCCTTTAGGCGATGTAATAGTGTGGCATGGTTAACCGTGTCGAACGCGGCGCTGAGGTCTAATAGTATGATGGCTGCTTTCCCTCCCCGGTCCAGCACAGATCTTGTTTCTTCCGTTACTGCTAATAAAGCAGTTTCAGTTCCGTGTTGAGGGCGGAATCCCGTCTGAGAGGCACATAGCAGATTGTTAGATTCTAAATAATCTACTAAGATGTTATTAATGTGCCTCTCAAGCAGCTTGCTCATCCAGGGGAGTAAGGAGATTGGGCGAAAGTTGGCCAGGTTGTTCTGATCTAAGGTAGGCTTTTTCAAAAGGGCCTTAACCATCGCACATTTCCACGGGACTGGGACAGAACTGGAGGTGATGGAGGAATTAAGGACATCTAAGATGACAGGGCGAATGGCATCAATGACCTTGGTGAGGGTCTGCGGGGGTGCTGGGTCATTAGGAGATCCCGAGGTGACTTCAGGGATCATTCTATCTAATGAGATGGAGTCTAAGAGAGGGAACTCATCAAGTGAGCAGGGAGCTGGAGGGTCAGAATTAGTGACGGCGGTAGTCTCCAGATCACTTCTTCCAGTGGCAAAGGAGGAGTAAATTGCCTGAATCTTCTGGGAGAAGAAGGTGGCTAGATTGTTACATCGGGCTTGCGCACCGACCAAAGACGGACGCTCAGGGGGGGGGGGGGGGGGGGGGGGAGATTAGTGACTTGGCAATTTTAAAAATTTCTTTGGGGGAATTTGCAGCTAGGTTGATTTTAGAATCGTAAAATTGGGCTTGTGCGGATTTCAGTTCATTTTTATATAACTTGATTGCAGCTCTATACTCCGCTTTCTTGGGTTGCGAGTATTCTGGTCTCCAAGCTCTCTCTAATTTACGGCAGGATTGGTTCATAGTTCTCAGGGCAGGGGAGTACCAGGGGGCTACTTTAGGTCTTTTTATTGAATGCAAGGATTCCTTCGGGAGAACTTGGTCAAGGGTATTAAGAATCCAATTGTTAAAATTGGCGGTGGCTGTGCTGGGGTTTGTCACCTTCGGAGGTAAATGTTCGGTAAGAGCCGATTTCCACTTGGAAAAGGGAAGCAATACCCATTTTCACCCCCAGTGTCTGTTATTGTTTTGTGGAATGGGGAGGGTACTTGTGGACCATATAAAGGGTATTAAATAGTGGTTGGTCCAAGGCAGTGGTATAGGTAACTCGACCCTTAAGCTATCCAAATTACTGAAGATGTGATCTAAGAGATGCCCCTTAGTATGCGTCGAGTGGAAGCCTTTCTGGAGCAGATCAATGGCTTGGAGATTCAGTCGAAGACTGTTGGCTGCTGAATCAAGCAGATCTTCCAGATGCAAATTCAGGTCGCCCAACAGGGTGAGATTTGCCGAGGTGAGCACTAGGTTGGCAGCAACATCCGTCATAATTGTGACGAAGTCGCTAAGGGAACCAGGCGGTCGGTAGACTAGAATGCCTGAAAAGGTGGTGGTGGGGGTGAATTCGAGAGTGAAGTGTAGGCTCTCGCAGACTGGCGTGGTGGAGGGGGTGACACGACATTTTTAATTGTCTCTGTGGATGATGGCCAGCCCTCCACCTCTGCCTGACTTGCGATCCAGTCGCTTTAGAGTGTAGCCCTGGGGGGTGGCCCATACTGTTGCAGGATCAGTTTCCAACTGGAGCCACGTCTCTGTTAAGAAGAGGACGTCAGGGTTGAGCTCCTCTATCAGCATGGCCAGTTCAGTACAATGTTTCGGCAGCGACCGACAGTTAAGGAGGAACATCCTCCAATTGTACATAGGGAGGTGTTTCCCTGTACTCGGGTTGGGCAATTCCCAGTTACATGTTTTACAACGGGCCTTCGATTTTATAGGGAGGACCGTATGTAAACATAGAGGGTTGGCAGTGGGTCTTAGTGCGTGCAGGGAAGAGGCGCTGTATATAAGGCGATTCCCTACCATAGTGCCGAGCTGGGACAGGGATCTGGGCGGGATGTCTGTTGCCATGCCTGCTTTTCGCTTATAGGGAAGTGCCACAGAAGGAAGTGGGGTTTTCACCTTTTGAACTTCTGTTTGATCATCCTGTAAGGGGACCACTCTGTCTTGTAAAGGAGGGTTGGGAGAGGCCTCTCGAAGAACCCAAACAGGACATTGTGGACTATGTGCTTGGCCTTAGGTCCAGAATGGCGGAGTACGTGGATAACGCATCCAAAAATCTTGAGGTCAGACAGGAGCTGCAGAAGCACTGGTATGACCAAAAAGCTGCCATGGTTGAATTTTAACCTGGGCAACAGGTGTGGGTTTTGGAGCCAGTGGCACCAAGGGCTCTCCAAGACAGATGTAGTGGCCCTTACCCTATCCTGGAGAGAAAGAGCGAGGTCACTTACTTAGTGGACCTGGGCACCAGCAGGACACCCAAAAGGGTTATCCATGTGAACCGCCTCAAGCTCCACCATGACAGGGCTGACCTCGCCATGCTGATGGTGACTGATGGACAGGAAAAAGAGAGTGAACCTCTCCCTGATCTCCTCTCTACCAGCCCAAAAGATGGGTCAGTGGATGGAGAAGTCTTTTCAGAAACCTTCACTCTCCAACAGCAGGCTAACTGCAGGCAAGTCTTGCAGCAGTTTGCTAGCATCTTTTCCTTGACCCCTGGTCTGACCAGCTGGTGTACCCATGACGTGGACACTGGTGACAGTAGCCCTGTCAAAAACAAAATCTATCGAGAATCAGACCAAGTCAAGGAAAGCATCAAAGCTGAAGTCAGAAAGATGCTGGAGCTAGGGGTGATTGAACCCTCTGAGAGCCCCTGTGCCAGCCCAGTGGCTCTAGTCCCCAAACCTCACCAACAGGGTGGAAAGAGAGAGATGAGGTTCTGTGTGGACTATAGAGGGCTCAACTCTGTCACCAAGACAGATGCTCACCCATTTCGAGAGCAGATGAGTTGATAGACAAGCTAGAGGCATCCAAATTTCTAAGCACCTTTGACTTGACTGCAGGGTACTGGCAAATTGGCATGACCCCAGGAGCCAAAGAGAAAACAGCATTCTCCACCCCTGATGGGCACTATCAGTTTACTGTGATGCCTTTTGAGATAAAGAATGCCCCTGCCGCCTTCCAGAGGTTGGTGAACCAAGTCCTGACTGGGTTGGAATCCTTCAGTGCAGCCTATCTTGATGATATTGCGGTCTTTAGCTCCACCTGCCAGGATCACCTGATCCACCTTGGGAAGGTTCTGCTAGCCCAGCAATCTGCAGGACTGACTATCAAGGCATCCAAATGCCAGATAGGGCAGGGCACTGGGGTGTACCTGGGCCACCTTGTTGGTGGAGGCCAGATCCAACCCTTACAGGCCAAGATCCAGAGCATCCTGGACTGGGCAGCTCCAACCACTCAGACTCAAGTCAGGGCATTCCTTGGCTTGACTGGATATTACAGAATGTTTGTGAAGGGATGTGGGTCTATTGTGACTCCCCTCACAGAACTCACCTCCAAGAAAATGCCCAAGAAAGTGAACTGGACTATTAGCTGCCAAAAGGCTTTTGACACCCTGAAAGAAGCAATGTGCTCAGCACCCATTCTAAAAGCACCAGACTACTCCAAGCAGTTCTTAGTGCAGACTGATGCCTCAGAGCTGGGGACAGGAGCAGTCCTCTCCCAGATCAATGAGGAAGGCCAAGACCAACCTATTGCTTTTATAAGCAGGAGGCTACTCCCCAGGGAGCAGCGTTGGAGTGCCATTGAGATGGAGGCCTTTGCTGTGGTTTGGTCCCTGAAGAAGTTGAGGCCCTACCTGCTTGGGACTCACTTCCTGGTTCAAACTGACCACAGACCTCTCAGATGAATAATGCAGATGAAAGGGGAAAATCCAAAACTACTGAGATGGTCCATCTCCCTACAGGGTATGAACTTTGAAGTGGAACACCGACCAGGGACTGCCCATGCCAATGCAGATGGACTTTCCAGGTTCTTCCACTTAGACAATGAAGACTCCCCAGGGAAAGGTTAGTCTCATCACCTTTCGTTGGAGGGGGCGGGGGGGTTGTGTGAGAAAGTGCAATCTTTCTTGCCTTGGTATGCCCCCACTTTTTTCTGAACTGCTGATGTACTTTGACTGAGTGTGCCCTGGGTCCCTGCCAACCAGGTACCCAGGGCCTGCCTGTGTTCCTTCTCTACAAAGAAAAGCTATGCTGAAACAAAACACCTGTCAGCCCCTAGTAAATGGTACCCTAGGTACCCAGGGCATGGTGACCAGAGAAGACCTCCGAGGGCTGCAGCACTTATTGTGCTACCCCCAGGTACCCAGTACCCTGGCACCCACCCACTGCCTTTGCACGCTGAGTGCCTAAGTACAGAACTAAAGCAAGAGTCAACATGGCACACATACCTGTGTGCCATGCCCACAGAACCCACTGCCCTGGCATACTTCAGTCACCCCTCTAGCTGGGTGCCCTATGCCAGAGGTGAGGGCACAGGGGCATGAGCCCTGTGACCCTACAGTACCCAGGGCCATTCCTGGGCACTGTAAGTGCAGAGATGCCATTTAAGAGTATGTGGTGCTGGGAGGTCGTCATTACGAACTCCACAGCACCATAATGGCTACACTGAAGACTGACAAGTTTCGTACCAAACTTCTCAGCACATTAAACCCGCACTGATGCCAGTGTGGGAATTAATTAAAATGCACGAGAGGGCATCTTAGAGATGCCCTCCAAAACCTGAACCTACAATCCACATCTGGGCTGAGTGGCTGCAGAGGCTGCCACACAACAGACATGTTGCTGGACCCCTGGGTGGAGAGCCCCCCGCTCTCCTGGGCCTGCAACAATGCACATCCTGGGCGAGGTGATATGTCTCCTCCCCCAGGATGGACAGGGGGAAGCTTCAAAGGCATACCGCACTGATGCCAGTGTGGGAATTAATTAAAATGCACGAGAGGGCATCTTAGAGATGCCCTCCAAAACCTGAACCTACAATCCACATCTGGGCTGAGTGGCTGCAGAGGCTGCCACACAACAGACATGTTGCTGGACCCCTGGGTGGAGAGCCCCCCGCTCTCCTGGGCCTGCAACAATGCACATCCTGGGCGAGGTGATATGTCTCCTCCCCCAGGATGGACAGGGGGAAGCTTCAAAGGCATACCGCCTCTGAGAGCTTCTCAAGACCATTTGCTGTACCCAGCAATCAGCCCCCCACCAGTCCTACCCCCAATCTGGCAGGAAGACTGGCGGGAAAAACTACGTCAGGAAGGGGGGGTGCCAACCGGTGCCAATCCCACCCCTCAGGTGGGGGAGACGAGGTGAAGCACGACCCCGGACTCCGGCCATTTTGTAGATGGGGAGCCCTGCCCAATCCCAGCTAGGCTCCTGCCCCCCTCCCACAGGAGAGGAGCAGGTTAGGGGGTGTACCCATCCCAGGACAGGGATCCATTGGTCCCTGTCCTTGCCCTACCTGTAACGCCCCTAAATTCAGTATTGAGAGGCTCCCTGAACCTTCCTTCCTCGGATCCCGATACAAAAAGAAGAAAGAAGATCAAGAAGAAGGCCCGCCGTGCAGCTGCTAACAACAGGACGACAACAACTGACTTGGCCCCAGCCCTACCGGCCTGTCAATCCTGGAACCTCCTCCTGCTTAATCCCGGCGACTCCTGCGGACAGCAACCTTGGGACACCGGAGGACCTGCTTGCCTTGACTCTCTTAAAGACTGGGACTCCCATCAACAGAGGCTCTGCTGCAACAACCCACCTGGTGCCAACCAGGAAGCTCCAGACCAGCCCACTCTGCACCGGCCAAGCACCGGCCGGGCCCAACCAAACCAAGACCACGAGGACGTCCCCCCGGCGACTGGGACCCGAAGTCCAGTGCCCAAAGACCCTCCTCAACGAACCAGCCGACGCCTGCAGACTCAGAACCAGGGGCCACCCCAACCGCGACCAGCCGAGGGTAAGCTTTTCCGACAGCCAAAGACACCCCTGCACCCAGCGCCCTACAGCCACCTGTGCCTCCCTTTGGGGTACCTACCTGTGCTCCAAGATCCCAACTTACCTCTCGAAGTGCTGGTCGCCCCTGGAGAGTCTCCGTCCCCGAGCCTGCAGCCTTTGTTTCTTTTTGACCTCTCCCATTGGATAACATTGAGCGCCTGACGGCTCAAGAGCACCCAGCCGCCCGAGTGCCGCTGGCTGTGCCACCTTTGTCCTATCCTACTTCCCCCCTTGCCCTGAGCAAGTGACTCTATCCGGTCCTGGCGGAGAGGGGTAGGATACACGAGAAGGAAACGGGAGCTTCAACCTTAGCTACAGAGGCTTGACTCACCGATGTTCATCCCGCCAGACACTGCTGATACATTTAACAATTGACCTCTAGGCATGGAACAATGTATATGCAGGTACACCTCTTCTTAACCATATATGTAAGCACTGATACTTAGATAGATCAGCAAGACTGTAGACAACTAACACTTTTTATAGGTCCTGATGAATCGCGGGTAACTAAGCCCTGAGCGAGAAACATGTCGACCACAACCCTCACCTACTAGTAAAGTCTTGAGTGCGGAAAACATTACTTTCCAGAACTCCTAGACTAACTGTTGCTTTTAGTTAGCGCTTGGGACCACCCGAATAAAGTTCCTTCTGGTACCCCGGCGTTATTTTAATTTCACACACAGTCTACTACTATTCTGGCCCCTCACCCACACTTCACCCAAGGGCAGTTGGTTAACAGATCTCCGCCAAAGAGCCCCTCTTTGAGGTGTAGCCCGTTGGGTATTGCACCGCCCACCCAACGAGGAGCACTGCTGATGATGAGGCATGACACCTGCAAGGGTGTGTGAGGCCAATATATCCAACAAAATGGATACCCACAGGCAGGTTATCATCTAACCTCCTATACAGATCCACTCCCCACTGACCTGAACCTTGAACCTAGGAACAACCCAGCCCCCCCCTTTTTTGTACAAGTGACCAGGAGCCCAGCTCCCACAGCCGCGTGGCCTGCTAGCCCGCAGCCACCAACCGAATGCCTCCTTCCCCTCATTGGATATAATTGGGCCTACCTACCTCTGCACACGGCTGCCCCTGTGCCGCTGCGATTGAAGTAACTGTACTTACCTGACCCTGGGGGACCTCTGAGTCTATGCCCAGAACCTTAACTTCACCAACCAAGTACTCACCTGGGAACCGGTAACTCACTTACCTGCCATTGGATAACATTGACCAATTTTGACTCGACAATTTTTTAAGTGTGAAGTTTTGAAAACTGAAAATATTCATATAAAATCAGCCAAAGTCCGAATTCCGAAGTACTCACCTGTGAGAAGCCAGTACTGTACCTTTCAGCCCAGTACTGAAGCACAAAAGTAATCCCAACCGGGTTTACTAGTAATCTGTATTTTCTCCATAGGAACCCATTGTCTGCTTTTCTATGAAATTTCTTTTAAGTGTCTACTTTTGACAACTTGAAATATTCTTTAAAAATTACACGAAATACTGAAACGCAATTACCAACCTGTTCTAAGTTAAGACCCCAGTGCTGGCCCTAGGAGACCAGTGCTGGATTACAAAAGTAACGCGATCGTACTTTATCTGCATTCTGAATTTTCTCCCATTGAATAACATTGTCAGATTTTCATTGAAAAGTTTCCAAGTGTGAACTTTTAAAACAGCTTTATATTCATGAAAATTCACTACAGTAACTAAAACGTTTTTGCTAATCTGGTTTCAGCTTACACCCCAGGACTGAATCTATGACCTTGTCCTGGAACTACCAAAGTAATCTGAATAGTAATCAACTGTACTTAAATGTAGAAAACCCACTGAGCTCAATGCTATAGTGTGTTTTAAGATTGTGTTGCTTATTACCAATACTGTATTCACTGTGTGAACAAACTTTATTGCTCCCTTGCAAAGTAATTACATGAGTACTCATAACAAGAAAATTATATTTATATAACTGTTGGTTCTAAAAATAAAACAACTATATCTGTCGATATAAAAACAATTGGCCTGGAGTTCAGTCCTCGAGTGTGTGAACCTTAAACTATGTTTCGCCTCAACTCCAAATGTCCCCTATTCTACTGATTCCTTGCAATTCCCAAACTATCCACCCTCCATCACTATTCAGGTGTGGAAATAGTTGAGTTCCAGAGGGATGTGTAACAGTTATATTTTGGGATTCCTAGTACTTTCTTAACCACTTTCCACACCCCCCATATACTATCCAACACCTTGTATCCTTTTTTATTGTAGTATTGACTGTCTGTATTACGCAGTACGAGCCCCTCTGCTTCTTTCCTCAACAACAGTTCATAAATAGAGGGGGGATTGACAATCCCAAGTTGACTATTAGGGTAATTCGTGGCACTAGCAACAAGTATCGCCATTTGACTAAACAGAGAAGCCATTAAATAAAACCGGATATTAGGGGTCCACCAATCCTCCTCTTTCTTGCGGTAAACACAAGTATTTTAGAGATCTTATTTTTCCATACTGCCATAAAAAATTACTAAATGCTGATTCAATAGAGTTTAGCACACTTTCCCCCACCATAAGCGGAATCGATCGAAAGAAGTACAACAATTTCGGGAGCATAGTCATTTTTAGGACATTAACTCTCCCTTTTAATGATATATGGATGGCGTCAATCCTCTTTAACTCCATTGTAGTTGAGTCTACCAGTGGCTCATAGTTTTCTTTAATTATAGACTCCATTATGGGGCTAATTCTGACCCCCAAATAGATTGCCGAATCTGTGTATATTCCATCCCGCTTTATGATGTTACTTGAACAGACTATCTGAGTCTTATTTTCGTTAAGTAAATACCCAGAGCAGTGGCCAAATTCTGAGGTGATTGCCTTCAAGGCGAACATAGCAGTATCCGGATCTGTAATTCTAACTGCCAAATCGTCCGCGTAAGCTAGCAACTTGGTTTCAAATCCATTATATACCACTGCTTTAATATCCCCACACCCCAGAATCTTTCTTATTAGAGGATCTATGTAAAGGGCAAATAAAATTGGACAACAGGGGCACCCTTGACGGGTCCCCTAGGAAATAAATATTCTGTCCGACCCTCCGCCCATTAACTGGATTCTGGCATACGGGTCGATGTACATTGCCTTTATGGCCTTGATTGTTTTAGGGCCGAAGCCCCTCCGTTCCAATATCCCCCGTAAGTACATCCAGGTAACGCGGTCAAAGGCTTTTTCAGCATCAAGAAGGATCATGGCGATCCGACCCCCCGAGGCAGCAAGCGCATCGAACAGCTTGATGGCACGTCTTATGTGGTCCGTTGTTCCCCGACCCGGGATAAACCCATGCTGCCACGGGGAGACTAGACCGCCAATGACCCCTCCCAGCCTATTAGCCAAGACCTTTGCATAGATTTTAGTGTCTGCATTTATGAGGGATATTGGACGGTACAACCCAGGGTCCGCCTTAACTTTGCCCTTTTTATGGAAAAATACGATATTCGTCTCTTTCCATGAATCTGGTATTACTCCTGAACATGTTATACCGCTAAATAGGTCTAATAATATAGGGGCTATAACTTCCTGTAGGCACTTATAAACTTCCAATGGGATGTTATCCGGCCCTGCGGGCTTACCAGCTGCTGAGTTCTGAAGAGCCATTACCACTTCATTCAATTCAATGTCCCTGTCTAATGCATTCCTCTCCTGGAGAGTCAAAGTATGCCCAAAGTCCTCAAAGGCTAAGCTCAGGAGATTTGCCCTAGCCTCCTCTGGATACAGCTTTTGATAGAAATCCTTGAACACCCATCTGATATCTTCTGGCTCTGTGTACTCTTGATTATCCACCTGAATTTTACCTACCAAATTTCTACTAAACCCCTGCCTAATCCTCAATGCCAATAGCTTACCAGCCTGCTCCCCTGTCACATCCATTCTTCCCTTATGTACCTGATAGTCATCAGCGCTTTTCTGGGCATCTGCCTTGTAGATTTCCGCCTTAAGGGATAAGATCTTACATAAACTCTTGTTTGCTTCTTTCCCCTCTATGATATCTCTCAAATGTTGTTTCTCTCCCTGCACTAGCTAGGCCACAAGTGACTCATGCACCTCATGGGCTTTTTTCCTTTGGCTAGCCGAGAAGCTCATGGTCTCCCCTCTTAATGCTGCCTTAAAAGAGTCCCAAACACAATTTCGAGGGGCATTATACCGGTTCATATCAAAATAACCCTGTGCCCAGTTCTTAAGATGGTTCACAAACTTAGGGTCTACTAACAGTCTCCTCTTAAACGTCCATCTATAAGGGGGATTTACAACGTTATCCTTCTCATAAGCTAGTATCAGTGGACTATGGTCAGATATTACCTTTGGCATTTTAATAATTCCTATCCTTCCTGCCTCTGTACATGAGATTAAAAAAGAATCCAACTTGGCGTTTTTTTTATAGGGACACGAAAAATAGGTAAAACCCAGATTCACTGGTTCCTTATACCCCCATACATCCAGCAAACTGTGCGTGTTAATTAGAGCAGATAAGACTCTAAAAACCTTAGGTTTGCGTCCGGCATATCCTGCATTATTGTCACCACCAGTAAAATCCGCGGAGATATTAAAATCCCCGCAAACTATAAGTGGATATGGCCAATTCAGTAGTTCTAACTCCAATTTATCAAATAGATCGGGTTCGTCCTGGTTAGATCCATAAATTGTACAAAGTGTAACCCCTATCTTTAGTTTGACAATCGCCCACCTGCCCCAGGCATCAGCTAAAGAGCGCTTACAACCGCCCAAATTAGTTTGGCCAATATAGCCACCCACCTGACCATGGATGTTTGCATAGAACAACCCACTAACACAAAGCCCTTGATGTTTAACAGATGTTTCTTGGACCAGGGCAGGTGCGTTTCCTGAATGCTTATGACATCCAAGCGATTCATACCAACAAAGTGCCCTAGTTTCTGCCTTTTGGACCAGTCACTCAACCACCATATATTCAGGGAGCAAATCCTAAGCTTTCTTATCATTCCTTTTCTCCAAGATTTCTAACCAATCCCTGCGGAAGGACCACCGGTTTACTGACCCTTCATGCATCAGAACAGTGACAACAATACACCTGAATCTATTGAATTTTTCTCTTTTTACCCCCATCTTCCCACCCATCCCGCCCAACGAAGTGCCCACCACCACCTCCCAGACTCCCCCCTACCCTGTGACTCCCCACCCCACCACCCGCCCCCTCCTGAGTGCTACCTACCCCTCCCTTAGAGCGCTCAGACCAGAGTCTGTGCATATGATGTGCGCAATCCTAGAAGGTAGTAGGTCCTATAACACAACACATAATTCTAAACAAATGTGGCTAAAGTAAGGGAAGCAGCGTATTCCCGAAGATACACTCAGCTTTTGTACAAAACTATTAAGCACTTCCCTTCCCCCTACTTCAACACCCAGAAGAAGCTCCCCCCGCGTCATGACTCATTGTTCATTCTAAAATCCAAACATTACCACCTTGCTCCGCCGCCCCCCCCTCCTACACCGCCCCCGCACCTCTGCCCATCGCTATTACCCCTACATGCTACTTGACCAGAGAGTCCAGGTACTCCTTTTCCTTGATCTCAGAAGGGAAATACCGGGTGGTTCCCTGATTGATGATTTTTAATTGTGCCGGATTAACCAGATATGCCTGGATCTTTTTATCCTGGAACGGCTTCAGCATCTGCCTTAGCCTCCAGCGTCTTTCTACCATTATATGGCAGAAATCCGGCCTCACGAAAAAGGACAACTTCCCGCTTGATCTCTTGGCCTCGGGTCTTGCTTTGTCTGATATAGACTGCCTCAGGAGGAAAGTTCAGAAAAAGACCAGAATGGCCCGAGGTCTGTCGCACTCCTTCACCGATGTTCTCTGTTTGAAAGAGATACGATGTGCCCTTTGTATCTCGGATGACCAGTTCCACTCCGATAGTTCTGAAAAAGCTGCTGAAAAAAGACTAATTATGTAGTTCCTGGTGTCGGACCCCTCCAAACCTTCCTGTACCCCCAGAACTCTTAAGTTGTTTCTTCTTTGCCTATTTTCAGACTCTTCTATCTTCCATTGTATGTCCTTAATCTGGGCATCATGGGCCTCCACCATCGTAACTGCTGTGGCAGCATCACTTTCGGCACCCATCGCCCTTTCCTCCAGTTTACCACTCTTTCCCCCATGTTGGAAAAAGCCTGCGTTTTTCTACTATCTTGGCTTGCTTCATCCCTATGGGCAAGTATAGCCTGATGGATGGTCTCGAGCGTGGGGGGGGGGGATCTTCAGGTCTTGACGCAGGGGTCGATTAACCACAGGAGCCTGAAAGTGGAGTGTTTGCAGAATAGTCCCATGAGAGATCTTTTCTCCCCTTATTTTCCTTTCCCATTTGCCCCAACACTTTTTTAGTTGGCGAGAGAAGTTCCTCCTCGCTTTCCTCCAGATCTGATTCCAGGCTGCTAGCCGCCTGCGAGGTGCTTAATACATCAGACCACTCCGCTTCCTCTGACACGGAAAAAAAAAACTGTCACTTGGTTCCTTCTCCACTTCCAGGCTATTTTTATCCTCCATAGAACACGTCTTCCAATACGTCAGTTATTTTTGGGCTGCCTAAATGGTTCAAGTCCTCTTGAGCTACTGGAGTCCTGATGGTTTCCAATACTAGATTACTACTGGTCAAATCCCCCATGACATTCTTATTTCTGCCTTAAACAGTTTGCAAAACGATTCTTCAAATCTTTCCTTAATAACCTGCAATGCAACAAACCTGAAATAAAAATGCTTATGTATTGTAACTGTTCTTCTGTAAAGCCCTCTGGAATATAAACATATATTAAAATAAAACTTGCACCACCGTTTGCACAATGAAAAGCTTAGTACTAAATGCTGCTTGCTCATATTATTCTGATTAAAGTTTCATCAAATTAAGAATTAAGCAGTGGCATGCATTGAAAAGTTGCTGTACTAAGGTATCAACACTTGGATGTTATTTCCTGAGTGTAGAGTGATGCATGGAGGAGGTGCAGTTTTTGTCTTGCTTCAATGATACCCAAAATATCCTCAAATAGTGGATGGAAAAGGTTCATTTGAATGCTGCTGGAACCTGGCCTAACTTTGCCATCACACTTACGCGTCAGTTTGAAGTCCACTCAAAGGATGGAGGGTGCTGATCTTAAGGTTAGATTATTATTGTTAGTAAGGTCTCTATTGCTCTATGGTTGGCCATATGATAGCAATACTCTTCTTCACTCTAGCCCTTCCACCTAGGTTTGAATCTTGTTCTCCAGAGTGATTTTAAAGTGTCCTTTTCTTTCTACGCTATATTCCCATTTATAACAAGCATTTACAATGCAATGGTTTCGCCTTTGGAAAAGTTAGAGCTATTGGCATTGTAAATGTTAAAATTTGTATTTATGATTTGGTTTTGAATACAGATAAATAAATGTCATTTGCATTTACATTGTCATTAGCTTAATCTTTCGCAAATGTGAGACCTATTGTACCCTACGGACGAGCTCAGCAGACAGCAATTACTACCACACACACACACCCAGAGCCACACACACACACACACACCCAGAGCGCCACACACACACACACCCAGAGCGCCACACACACACACCCAGAGCCACACACACACACACACCCAGAGCCACAGACACACACACACCCAGAGCCACAGACACACACACACACACACACCCAGAGCCACAGACACACACACACACACCCCCAGAGCCACATACACACACCCAGAGCCACACACACACACACACTCCTAGAGCTACACACACACACACACAGCCACACACACACACACACACACAGAGCCACACACACACCCAGAGCCAGACACACACCCAGAGCCACACACACACCCAGAGCCACACACCCACCCAGAGCCACACACACACCCACCCAGAGCCACACACACACACATCCGGTGCCCCACACACACACACCCAGAGCCCCACACACACACACACCCAGAGCCCCACACACACACACACCCAGAGCCCCACACACACACACCCAGAGCCCCACACACACACACCCAGAGCCCCCCACACACACACCCAGAGCCCCACACACACACACCCAGAGACATACACATAACATGAACTGCCTCTGGTTCCATATTCAGATCTGTCCTTCCAGAGTTGGGCGGTTTCATGGCGCTGTGGTCACTGTTTCAAATGCACAAGTTAGAGCTTGAAGCCTCGAGTCTGACGGTGGGGGAGGGGATGGGAGGGATGGATGTTTCTTCTTAGACTAAGAAGCCCATGTGTGTGTAAGCGGGCGGCTGGAGTGCTAGGCACTTGATTCCAGCTGCAGCTGCGAGCGCCCCTTGGCCTGGACTCCATTTCCCGAGCTGCTCGATAATAGATGCAGTGTGGAGTGTGCCTGTCCGTGTGAGCTGCCAGGAGTCTCCTGAGACTAGTGCAGCAGCTCAGTCACTGATCACAGCCAGCAGCACCGAC
Organism: Lissotriton helveticus; assembly: GCF_964261635.1. NCBI lineage: Eukaryota > Metazoa > Chordata > Amphibia > Caudata > Salamandridae > Lissotriton > Lissotriton helveticus. The sequence goes on along the minus strand of NC_136059.1, from coordinate 520,654,846 downwards.
AGGCAGAGCTGCTTCCTCACTCTCTGGCGCACACGCAAGTTTTTTTCCTGTTGTTTTTTTCCCCTTTTGGAATCGGGTCCCTGGTGAAGCTTTTCTGCAAAAATCGGCATCCAGTGGGACGAGCACCTTGCACCCAGGAGGAGGACTGTGCATGCCTGGACTCCCTCCCGCGGCGACGGCAGCGCACGAAGTGCAGGCACAAGAGGACTCGCAGCAGTAAGTAGCGCTCTCCACTGGAGTGCACGTGTGTCTTTTTAACGGGGTAGAGGGCTTGTGGTGATGTCCTGCTCAGGAAGTCAGTGCTGAACTTTTTTACGGCAGTGCACATCTGCAGCGTTGCTGCAGCTTCCTGGCCGAGCATGACCGGGGGCTCGGCGTGTGTACCTGCGGGCTGTGCCGGGCCCGGCTGTGCTGCCCCTGCCAGTTGTGGGGGTCTGCAGGCACCGCACCCCTGCCGCCCCGGAACTCTTCGCCCATTGATGACAGGTCCTGCCTGGCGCTGCTTGTCACGGTCCGACTCGGAACTGAGGCCGCTCAGTCAGAGATCTCACCGGGCGGAAACATAATTTAGGTCCTGAAGGAAGATCAATGTTAAAAACCTTGCCTTTGTTGGAAGTCAATTTTCAAGTACTTCAAGATGGGGTTTCAGGAAAGGTAGTACCTATGGAAGTAATGGAATGAGTGGGCCGCGGTCATCAAATGTTTGGATAAGGGGGGTTTTGCTGAATAAGACAAGTTCTTACAAAGAAGTCAAGAACAGAGAGAATCTATAGCTGACTTTACATCTGCCTGAAGGAGACCAGCTTTTACTTGCAATTATTGTGAGTTTAAAGATGAAACCACATGGGATCAATGAATTGAAAGAACCAGCAACAGAAAGATTGCTGTCAGCTGTAGACGCAGATCTTGAGTATGGAGTAAGTCTTTCTAGGGCTATCGAAAAGTTGGATGCCCATTTTAAGGAACTATTGACTCCTGGGGAATTATCTCCTGAGAACGAAGGGAATGTGCTTTGTGGAAAAGAAGAAAGCGAGGAAGAGCGCAAGGATGTAAAAAATGGACATTGGAGCAAATCTGAACGTCCCTGTGAAGTGAAGTAGGACATTGTGATTCACACATGTTTCAGACGTGGTAACAAGGCTCGTGCAGCTTCTGCTAAGCATTGGCCTGCCTAATCTCAGGCCTGTTTTAAGTGCAGTCGTCAGGGACATTTTGTGAGAAGGAGTCGCAGTGTACGAAAAACCACTGTAGCTCAGCTTGATGGATGTGAATTCAAGGTGCATGATGATGCTGTGGTTTCAGTGAGTACTGCCAGGAATTTGGAAACTTGGCAAAGGTTTCTGAGAAGAGTTTTGAAAACCGGCAGCAGGAGTGTGTTTTTATCTTGTTCTTGGAAGAGGTTGTGTATTCCTACTCACTTGCACCCGGACGGCTTTCACGTGCATAACTTGCCAAAGTGTACAGTCCTGTGTGCGAAACACCTGTGCTGGAGCGCAACGGAACTTACTCTCATTATGAAGAGAAGGAAACATTTTTCCCCATGGAGTAACCCCTTGTAGTCTATATGAGGAAAAGGTACCCCCTGAGTTAAATATAATGTCCAAGAGTAAAGGGGGGAAATAGCAATTATCAAAAAGAGACACTCTTATCTGACCTATATTTCTTAACTAAATGGCCTCCATTGGGCTCATACTAAAGGCAGGTACACCATGCAACAATCAGGCAGACTGATCATTCAAAAATTATATATATATCTTTTTTATTTTCTTGAATATACAAAATAATGTTTAAGCTATTTTTTTTTTTATACGTCTGAAAACTTTTTTTTATATAAATTCATATCAATACAATTTGGGCAAACCTAATACAATGATTCCTTGTTATTAAAGTAACCCCTTGTGGTCTCCACCATTTTTTAGTACTTTCTCTGCCAGTTCCCGGCCTGAAAATAGATTTACTCCATTCCTTGGCAGGAGTAAATCTGCAGCAACTTCCAGGATGGAAATGAGTTGGGAAAAAGTGCGTGAACCCAAACTTGCAAGGCATTCCCGGGCTGCTTCCTCGTGCCGCAGCAGAGATGTGTATGGGTGCCTGGAAGTCCCCAGGAGTCAGTGTTCTCCAGAGGCTGGTGGCCGAGGCGAGGATGGGGTTCAAACCCACGTGCATAAGACTCAGGTGAATTTATGGGGCGCCTCGTGGAGTCCTCGGACAGTAACACCCCGCCCTCTAGTGCTCTGCGGTCCACGCTTCTGCGCGGCTCAGGGGCCGAGGTTTATTGCACCAACAAGAGGGGTGAATGTTCACTGCCTTTGTATCTCAGACATTAGAATCCTCCGCCCACCTCTTTGAGGTCAATGTCTGACTTTCTGTTCTTTAGGAGCGAACTGCAAATGGGCCTGTTGCGCAAATGCTTTTGAGAATTTTTGCGGCCTTCGCCTTTAAGTGTTAGGGTTCCGAACTCTTGCGCCAAGACGCCCTTTGAAGCGTATGTGCGCTATGTAAGCAATCTTAAACCACATTAACATTGAGGTAAGGGCACTCTGCTTCTACAGCTGGCCCTGTCAGGAAAGCCACCCACAGAAGGGCGGCCCGACTCCAGGCCGGGTTTTGTGTGTACCCCTTGCACGAGTGACAAATTTCATTCATGGCTTGAGTGCGAGTCAAGCAGCCCTAAGTAAAGCCCACCACCTTCTTAAGCACCCCCAGCCCCGCCCCAGAATACTCCGCCCCAGCAGGTTTTAGGCTTCAGATCCGAAGACCGACCCCTCCCCGGTGACCCCCACCCCTTTTAATAATTCAGTCTGGGGGAGCCTTTATTTGCCCGCTCCGCCGCAGCCCCCGCTTCCTCGTGGATTCTGGTTTGGGTTTCGGGATTAGGTGAAACTAGAGCGCTTTAAACCGCTTTTGGGAGCTGAGATTAGGCGCGGCTCAGGTGAAGGCGGCTATTTTATGCATGCTTATATTAAACCGCAGGGATGAGGTGCGCTGGCATCCGCAGGTGCTTGGAAGGAAAGCAGGCCACGGAGACGACCCCCCCCCCCCCAAAGACCCGCAGACTAATCCGTGGAAACAGGAGCGGGTCTCAGGAGCGCCGTATCCATTGCAACGAGAGCCCTTTGATAACGCGCATTTAAGAGGCTGAAGGGTGACGTGTACCCCGATGCCGTGCACACCCCTGGCTCGGAGCACCGCCTCTGTAATGGATACAGGGATGGCATTCGAGGATTACCTGCGCCCAGGAGCTCCCTGGGTATCCGAGCTTTAAACCGCTCGGACAGGTGACCCCTGCTTCAGTGGCCATATATGGAAACAGACCCTTTAAACCCCCCATGTCACGAGGTGCACGTGTGTGTTTCACCACCGCATATCACAGTTCACTAGGGTGGAGCTCTGGTGACCAGACAGGCATCGATAGAGCGACAGAAAGACAGAGGGGGCAGGTCGTCAGACAGACACGGACAGATCAAAACAGAGATACACGAACAGATCTAGAAACATAACTTGATGTTTATTGTATTGCACATGGAGGTGTAGGGGCCACACCCAAGCCTGGTGCCAAGCCAGCCACAATTCGGGTTAACTTTATTGGCCGCAGTCATGACGTCAGTCTATGAACCGTTAGGGCAGAGGTACTTCTCTCATACCCAACAAGTGTGTTTTGTCCTACACCAAATCACTGCACGTGTTCTCCCCTCCCTCCGCTACAGTTTTCCTGCTCCAATGCTACTCTGAGGCGCGAGCGGCGGAAATTGTTCTTTGCAAAGTAACTGCTGAAAATACACGGAGAGCGGGAGGGGGGCGGGAAACAGACAGGGGGAAGAAGGCACGGAGGGAAACAAACAAAATACACGGAGAGCGGGAGGGGGGCGGGAAACAGACAGGGGGAAGAAGGCACGGAGGGAAACAAACACGGGCTTACCTTCACTGCAAGGAGAGAAAATGGCGGACACAAGCTTCCGGATTTTGAGGATTTGTGGGCGTGGAGGGGGGCGGGAGAGGACACGAACAGCGGGAGGGGGGCGGGAGAGGACAGGGGGGGCGGGAGAGGACACGGACGGCGGGAGGGAGGCGGGAAACGTGCACAGGACAGCGAGGGGGGGCGGGGAGGCACACGGAGGGGGGCGGGAATGGACAGCGCATCTGAAATCACTTTCAGTGAAAGGGGAGGGAACGGGAAAAAACGAAACTCCGCCCAGGGAAAAAATCTCGGGAACGCCCCCGAATCTGGTCCGGCCTTGACGGACAGATCCGGCACCCAATGGCTGGGGACAGGGGGGGCGGGAGAGGACACGGACGGCGGGAGGGAGGCGGGAAACGTGCACAGGACAGCGAGGAGGGGCGGGGGCGGGGAGGCACACGGAGGGGGGCGGGAATGGACAGCGCATCTGAAATCACTTTCAGTGAAAGGGGAGGGAACGGGAAAAAACGAAACTCCGCCCAGGGAAAAAATCTCGGGAACGCCCCCGAATCTGGTCCGGCCTTGACGGACAGATCCGGCACCCAATAGCTAGCCTCCATTTATGGAGCTAGCCAATGAGAGCCGGGGGACGTTCCCGAAGTCCTTATTGTTAACAAAGGATTTCACCTGCGCCGAAAAGCTGCGCAGAGCGCAGCCTTCGGCAGGCGAAACCCAAAAATTGCTACCGTTTACGTGAACCGTTACTCTCTATGTGAAATATTGTAGGTTTAGGCTACTACTTGTTTTGAAGCAATGTGCATTGCTGAGCTGGGATTAAGATTTTGGAAAAAAATAAGCAAATTAATTTTAAGAATGCATACAACTGCCACAGGATACACATTTTACTGTGAATCAAATGCTGCTTACACAATGAATACATCTCTCGTATAATACAATAGCACTTACTTGAGTGGTCTGTCCCCGAACATAACTCCATTAAAGGCCAGAGCTCGAGGCACTGAATTATGGTCTGAAAACTCTACAAAAGCAAATCTGGTTGGCTGAGTCTCATCTCCTGCCATACGAACAAACTTGACATCACCAACCTGCTTAAAAAACTCAAGTAACTGATCTGCAGTTGTAGTCTAGGAAAAAACAGAAGAACAAAGAAACACAAGTCAACCTCAAGAGTGGGAAAGACCCCAATATGTAACTGTGTCTACTACTGGTCTAAAAGTCAATTTAACATAAAACTGAAAATACAAACTATGCTTAAAGGAAAATACATTTTAAATTTACCTGGGAATTCAAATTACCAACATAAATTGTCCTCCTAATTTCATCAACTTTAGTAGGGTCTACATTTCCCATAAGTGGAGGCTGTGGAACGTCTCCTGCGGTTGCAATGTTAGGATCCAATGGTGTTGGTAAAGTGGTGGCCAATGTGCTAAGAGGGACACTAAGCTGCAAAAATAAATAAACAGTTCTAAATTTCTTTGATATTAACAATGAAAGTTTTTAAACAGCTTTCAAAATGATATATGCCAAGACTTTCAAATGTTAGAAGCTCTTCAGTTACCCCATTTCTACATTTGTCAATACCTGTAAAGAAATACAACCGTTGATTACAGAACTCTTTTCGAACCAAGAAAATTGGATGATAGGGTAAACAACACCTCAAAATTAGAAAAATATTATATTTCCAATAAAATGGCTGTACATTGCAAAATGGAAATAGTTTTGTCACTGTAAGACCTGATATGCTTTGCTTAAAAAAAAAATGTTTACTTGGGTGTAATCATCATTTTAAGTCCTATCCTGTCAAAGATTAAAATGTTCTGCACTCGCCTGCCAACTATGGATGGTTCAAGGATATTGCAACTTACTTTTCTCAAATGCTTTGTTAGGTATCGCCTACACAGCTTGCGCTGTCTCTTCGAGACATGCTGTATTCAGGTATGGACTTTAAGCTCTGGCCATTTTCCTCCCATCTTTTCAAGTGGCTCCTATTACTGTCTTTTGTAAATAATGGCTTTTGATTTGGGAATAGGCTTAGTAGTCCTTCCTTAGTACCTCCCTCACCTGTTACCTCCCATGAGGACAGCCCTTCTTACTAGAGTCCTTACTCACTAGCCTTCATTAAGTTAGTGTGCACTATTTAGTTAATTAATTGCTTGTTGAAGCATGCACAACATGCTGTCTGGCTTTTGTAAACAGCTCTGCTACTCAGCTTCTGGTATCCGTGCTGGTGCAGAGGAGAACATTTAAAGTGTGCCTTACTATTCAATTAACAGAGTAACGTTTTTATTTTACTATCTATTTCATGAGCATTTGCAGCATGCCGCGCTTTAGCTCCACGCGTTTAAAGATAGTATGCTGCGAGTGCTTCAAAAGTAAATAGAAAATAAAAAGGCGTGTGGCCGCCGTGTTCGTTATCCATTTATTTATTTTTGTAGCAATTGCAGGACGCGTTCTTTATTTTTAAACATTTCACGCTACAGTGCAACGTTCCGCTATTACCACAAAAGTAAATAATTAGAAAAACACAGGCTGCTGCAGCACGCCTTTTTTGTTCTATTTATTTACTTTTGAAACAATGGCGGCACACCGCGCTGTAACTTGAAACATCTTAAGCTAAAAAGTAGCGTGCCGCAATTACTTAAAAAGTAAATAAACCGAACAAAAAAAGCATCAGTCACTGCATTTATTTCCATGTATTTACTTTGGTAGAAGTCGCAACACGCCGCGCTTTAGCTTTAAACATTTAAAAGTTAAACCACAGCATGCCATCATTGCTACAAAACTAAATGGATGTTTTAAAAATGCAGCAGACGAAATCAGGTTAGTTTTGGGCACAACACCTTCAGCATTAAAATAGCGGTCGTGCTTTTGTTTTGTTCCACGCAGCTTATCAAAAACAACTTTTACTACATTCTAGCATTTAGTGGAGTAAAAGTTGTTTTTGGCGAGCTGTGTAAAACAAAAGCACAGCTGCCATTTTAAAGCTTAAGGCACTGCTCATTTTTTTCCCCAATTTGTTGCATTTGGCGGTGAGCAGGGTGTGATGAGCAGAGGGGACCAACTCAATCACTCTCGGCCATTAACTGGACACGCCGGACATGCTTGATTCTGGTATCTTGTCTTCTGAAATGCTGATTTTTGTATAGCACAACTTTAACGTATGCACTGCTATTTTGTGCCGTTTAGTGCATTATGCATGTAAAACTAGATGCGGTCTTCAACTTGATTTCATACTACAGATGTGCCAAGAGGCAATGTTCATGCTGGCTCCATCCTGTACAAAAGAAGAAGTAGGATTGCTAGACAAAGCAACATGAAATTCCACAGGCACTTTTACCACAGGCGTAACTATCATGTGTGCAGCAGGCTCAGTGGTACCGGGGCAAAGGGTTATAAAGTTTCCACTGCAATTTTTGCGTGTTTTACTACCCCAGCAGGAGAGGAGTGTCCCATTTTTTCCTGCTGTGTCAATGAATTTTGCTACCAAATGAAGTGCTATATATTAATATTTTTTAACCAGATCACTAGACATATTACCAATTATAACTATGCAGTAGATAGGTATAGGTAACCTTTTGATTTGTTAATTATTTGTAGCAGGGTAGGTAAATGGTGCTCTATGATATCACCATGTCGTTTACACAGTATATTCATGCCAGCAAAGGACATGCGTGGACTAATAATAAACCAATATACAGAAAAACGCGTGTGCCCACACGGATTCAGTGTACAAATCCCAGAACTGTAAGCCTGGGCAAATGAAGTGTGCAATCAGGATTTTGCCCAGACGCGTTTAGATGAGGAACAAGCATTTGGCAATGCAATAGGTCTCGCATTTGCGAGAGTTTGAGCTACTGGCATTGTAAATGACAATTCCTTTTAATTATGTGCTTTGAAAACCTAAAAGCGGTGAGCAAACAAGTTACTTTGTACTTATAGCCCTTGCTTACTAGAAGCAAGGCTGGTAGTAAAAGAGGTGCAGTTACTGCCAGCCTTGCTTCTCATAAGCAACGCCTATCAGTATGAAGTGAGTGTTTACGCACCGCTTGCAGGTTTTCAAAACACATAAATAAAAGTCATTGTCATTTACAAGGCCAATAGCTCAAACTCTCGCAAATGCGAGACCTTTTGCATTGCAAATGCTTGTTTTTGCTTTATGTGTTTGTTTTGTAAAGTACTGGCATATGACAATTCATGACACAGCTTGTCCCAATTCTCAAGATCGTTAAACCACTTTCCAGGTGGCTGATAAGCAAAGTAAAGGTAGCTTGTGGATCTATTGTTTCACAATTAGTTTCTAGGGTCAGTAAAGTTCATATTGGGATGTTAAACCAGGTTCCTTTGTATGGAGGGAAATGAGAAGAGACCCTATGGTTTTCACATAAGTGAACTCTGTGAAGAGACAGGTCAGCTTTTTCTAATAGTCATTAAACCTGGGGTAATTCCAAATTGAAATCTATTCAGCATATCCTTTAGGATTGCCTTTAAAATGCCCTGCATACTGTAATCATTGAATTAATGCTCCACAAAACTTGTGGTGAAAAGGGGAAATATAAATGAATCTAGCCATTCTAGTGCCTATGGTTTTAACAATCTTCTTGTGGTTAGATGTTTGCCTGTTTTGTACTAAACAGAAACAGTTTTAAAACTATTTCAATCTGAAAATCAAGGTAAAGAACAAATTCAAAACCCAAGGAAACAAACTAACAGAAAAAAATAAAGGGGCACTTTAAAAAATAAAAATCAGAACATCACATTTTGCAATATGTTGCCTCTGTACCTCAGTTATTAGACATTGGTAAAACCAATCCTGCTGTGCCATGTTAGCGATATATACATTTTAGCATGCATCACACACTAATTTGTACATTTTCCTATTCCATGAGAAAACATTTTTTATGGAACATTCAACAGCATTAGTTATCACCACCTATGTTGACCACACTAATAACTGGACTGATGGGTGTAGGTACAATACATGTAAGATTGATTGGAAAACCTTTTGTCACAACGCTGGATTTGTTTAATCCGATATGTCTTAATTTTCACCTTGTGAAAATGGCAATTTGTGAATCCACTGTCATTTTTTGGATGTTCCATAGTGGATCTTTGACTCAATTACAAGGTACCTCACCCAAAGTCAGGGGTGGCTATTGCAGCTTAATATAATGGCTATGGGGGTTTAGGGCAGTATGCAGCAAATATTTAATGAGAGGCTTGTGGCTTTTAACGTACAAATATGGGAAAGGCGGGTTTCTCTTTTGCACATCATCCTAATTTTTTCCTAATATTTTCAAGCACATAACAGAAGTGCATCATAGAAAATTGAAAACCAGATTAACTGCGAAGCTAGAAGCAATAATCCATACTCACCACTGGGGGAAGAGGAGCAGGCACAGGTGTAACAGTTAGCACTGGATTTAAAACTGGCGTGGGAGCAGTGGTTGGTATTGGAAGCAAACCTGGACCTGGAATTAGACTTGCCAAAGTAGGGGTTGGTGCCAATAAGGAAAGCGCTTTGGATTCCTCTGGAATTTTACCTGCAGAGGCAAGTTGCAAGTGTCAAAAACCACAATGATTTATTCAAGCATTACAATTACCCTATACAAAACAAATAAAACAAAAATCACTACCAGATCCTTAAAAAAAAAAAAAAAAAAAAAAGAAGAACAATTAGGGTTTAAATCTTGAGTTTACCCTGCTCTACGAGGAGAAAACAAAAGTGAGAAAAATGTCAAAGACTAGCAATCTCTTTAAATGAATCATTCTATTTTTAATCTGAATAAGGTAGACAAGTATTTAACACTTTGAGCTATGGGTCACCTGTACTGGAAACTTAATGTTCATGAACCAAACGATATCAAGCATGGACGCTTTCCCAGGGCGGTGTTTTCGCGGTGATCGAAAGTTGTGTTACACATGACAACCGTTCGTGTTGGCTGCATCACTAATAGCACACAGAACATCAGATACAGAAAAGAAGAAATTTTTTAAAGTTTAATCCCCAGAAATGTCAAATAACCAATTAGATTAAAAAAATAAACAAAAAAAACAAACGATCTACTCAAAAGGGATCTATCCAAAAGCAAGGTTTTTGGTCAAAGCTCATTTCTGGTAGTTAACTCATCTACACGGCATGCAAGCAACGATTGACCCTTTCATGCCAACAATTTCAATGCAAATCCGATTTTTATAGTGCAATTTGCAAACCAAATTCTCTCTGGTTTTTAGAAACGCTGGTGTCAGTTATTTTGGAAGCACTTGTCATAACTTGACATGACACAGGATGAATGAAAGCAACGCCACAGATTTACTACTGCAATATATCCTTGAACTGAGCTACCTGTGCTTCCAAGTGTAATCTGTTCTAGCCAGAGACTTCCAGAAGCCACTAATTAAAGATCAGTTGATTTGGGTAATGGTTCCAGGAGTAAACTAAGAGGTATACAATATTGATGATCATAAACTAGGAGTGTGAGTTAAGAAGTACTTGATGAGTCACCATTATATGTGCCACAAACAATATGCAAAACTAACTAGGAGACGGGAATAGGAGACAAATTGCCTTACTAGAAAATGTCAAGAAAGCTCAAGGTATTTTCTACACTGTATGCACATTTTTCGCACTATATAAAACTAAACAAAACCATGTACAGATCTTTAGAGAGAGGACTGTTAAATAAGCAGGATCACAATGTTCCAGCTCTCAAGAGAACTTCCAATGAGGGTGGATAAGAGGGGAAGGGTATTTTGGGGAGGGAGGGAGTGACGTGAGGATTATTACCTGAAATAGACTGAAACTGAAGTCTTAAATCTGAGACATTACACCTCATAGCCTGCCTCCTTCAGAATTACGAAATCTTTCTCAGAGAATATCTACTATTTTGATATTCATGCTATCGCAAGGGTGATACGGTTGCTATGTTACAGATTCTTATAAACAGTACCAGACTGTCGAACATTCATCATATTAAATACCCTGTAGGCAATTTCCAATTTTACATTGATAAGCCTAATTTGCAGTCAAAATGTTAAAGCACAATAACGTACTTTAATAGCTGTCAATACCCGCGCCCTTAGAAACTATTAATATGAATAATTATAATATATCTGTTAGCATGCATTGTACATCATGTTCGACTAATTTAGCACTCCGATACTCCATGGTTACTTTCTACAGGAGGTGTAGGAAGAGTAAGTGAATGGAGCTTAGGGTCTTAACAACAAAAAGTGTTTCGCAAAAAAAAAAAATGAGAATTTTAAGAAATTTCCTTTCTGAATCTCTTCGATGTGCTTTTTAAATGCACAAAAGAAAGGGGCAATCAAACCTATGCTTAGAATAGAGTAATTTAACCACTAGCTTAGTATTTTAATCCCGAAGTTCCTTAATCACATTCTTGGTCTGTTTAACATTTGCATGCACTGAGATCTACAGTAAGCAAAATGGCTTGCGAAAACATATTTCAATTATCTGGAAACCCTCAGGAAAAAACATTGAAGAGCAAATTTAAGGCAGAATTCTAAACATGCAAGCTGGACCACAAGAAATCAGGAGTGGGAGAGAGTAAATAACTATCCCTTCCACACCTTGCTAGGGGTTTGTTTCAATACTAACTACACCCCAAACTAACATGTAATTGACAAGAGTTTAAATAGTAATCAGACAAAATCCACCACCTTCCACAGAAAAATATGATCTTACAACGTAGACAATAATGTTTTACAGAACTGAGAATGCAGTTCAAAATAAAGTGAAAGAGCAAAAAAATAAACGGGACAAAAGAAAAAAAAAAGGAAAGGAAGAATAAAAAACAGAGAGAGGGCGTCCATCTTCAGCAGCCAGACTCCGACCTCATTTCCCCATGAAGGATTCCCTTGACGTCTGGTTTAGTGGCTTGGCAAACAATGCCTTACACAGGCAAGTCAAACAGGTCTGCCTTGGCCAGTCTAGTCATCTAATAATGCACACATATCACAGAAAAAACATACAAAACCAAATTAATAGTTAAAATCCATCTACCAGTATTTGTGGACATTAAAATAAAATTAGAAACTATGGTTTAGAATCCAAGTTAGTTAGGTTTAGGGGTTTCTTCAATGTACACAATCAAGGACTTGTTTTAGAAGAAAAGCCTAAACTTTAGCACAGAGGATTCTTTAGATGGCCTAGGTTTCATTCAACTGCCAAATATTATACATCAAATAATAGTATATCCTAAGCACAATACTAAACTTTGCACATTTGGAAAAGAGTTCATACCATCTCGTAACTGGGTAACATGTTGAAAAAATTGCTTCAAACTCAGCATTTCAAGAGGACTAACAGCCCCTTCCAAACCATTTGTACCGAAAAACTAAGTTAGTGAGACCTAGGGTACTTGGACAAAGTTACAATTTTAGTTTTCAGCAGACAAACTTGTAAAGCTAATATTATTGGGCATTAATGATGGGTACCATCACCTAACTGCAATTTAGATGTCAAACCATTGTGGCATGCTCTTTTTCAAATGTTATTGGGGCCCAATGAAGGGAAAGAACTGCAGCACTTTTCAGGATCCATGGCTTTGGCACCCTAATCAAGCTTCCACCTCCAACCAACCAGCTGAGGTTTTGAATAGACTACCAAAGTAGTCACATCAGCAGCACCAGGGCTGGCAAAAAAGGCGTGAAAAGGAAGAGGAATAGTCAATGCAGCAAGCTTGTATCATTATAACAATGATGTTTAATTTGATGTTACATTATGTTCTGACATTGGGTCATGCTCTATTGCATTATTTATAAATGATGGGCACAAACATAACTTTTTCTAGGCGCAATCAGTGCTTCAAAAGCATGTTTAAGATTCAAGACAAATTCTGTTGCAATTTCAGATTTATACTTGTGCGTGCCACTTTACTGTATGATGCAACATAAGCACTGGTGGCCTATTTAAAGATGAGATTAGTATCAACTGAATTTCAGCATGAAGGCCTGATGTGCCATTTACGTTTGCCATTGTTCAAACCCTAAACAGCCCCTTGCCAACAATTCTGTCAAGGGAAATCCTTGGGCGATTTAAGTATCCTGCATCCTACCAAAGTAGGTTTATAACAACACTTGCAGAAAGCGGGCCCATATTACTGTTAACTGTCGACCCCAGACAAACCCTGGAGGAGCCACTTGCCCAGAAGAAACTACAGGTTATGGAGCAAAAAGTAAAACTACTTATCTGTTAAAGCAGCTTAGTTTTCTACAGTAGTTGTCTCTACCATTAGTTAACAGCAGGTTTGTTTAAGAGCAAAAGATGTTTATTGATAAGTATCTCTACATATGTACCACAGCACAGGTGTTGCAACATATCTGTCAACAAGCATTTACATTTAGGTGACAGTAGATCCTGCAGTCCCCTTCTGTGATATGAGGAACATTAATCATAATAGAAAGTTATAAAAGTGCGTGGATGAGGGGTGGGATTGGAGGACGATAGGAAGAGAGTTGTCTTGGTGGAAAATACTTGTTTGTTATTTGTATGAAATCCTAAAGGCAATGAGTACTACTACTAATTTTGATCTAAAGAAATTTCGAAGGAGAGGAAAAGTGGTCAAGTGAAAAGCTTGATGATGACCCTCTACAGAAAGCAATTAAGGAAAGTGAAAAAATGTAGCATGGATGCACTGCCTTGTGTATCATCGACTGGAGAACAGTGTAAGATTGGGTTGGCAACTACAACTCAAATGGAAACGGTTAAGATAAATACATTATTTTACTGTTCTATATATCAGAATATAGGTTAGCATGCTTAACTTCGCGGTTGATCAATCAACTTTTTGAAACAAAGATGCGTACATTTATGAAGTTATAAGAGGGGCCTTATTAGAGACTCCTGAAAAACGCACTGCACCCACCCTTCAATAAGGGAAACATGAAACAGACTAAAGATCATATGTGGGTGCACAAAAGGAACGTTAGACTTCTTTCAAAATCAAAACTGGGTGACACTGCTATTAGATTTAGGAAAAGGATAAACAAGTCATAAAAGAATACACTGGTTTTAGGACAAAATCTATTGCTGTTATTTTTGTTGGAGCACAGGTTTTATGCGTGATGCATTCGGGGCTCAACAACTCCCTGCATGCTGTGCTTCTAGAGCACATACAGATGTAACAAGCAGGAGGGAAGCAAAATAAATTTGCAGTGCATAGCCCGACAAGAACTAAAAAAGCATTGCGGGTAATATTATGGTAAGTTTCAACAGACAACAATATCAGAATGACTGAATTTTAGCATATTCTGGTGAACATACAGATGCAAAGAGTCCAGTGTAAAGCTGATCAAGCTCTTGCTGGAGTAATACTGTGAGCAAGAACCTTTAGAATCAGATGTTATCTCGGCACTTTGATACAGAATGGCGAGCACACATAGCACTCGACATAATGTCCTGTGAGCAGGGGCCTTTTTATGCTCTTTTCCCTGTGAAATACGTTTTGCAAACAGCAACATATTCTTATATTAGCGTTGACAATATAAAAGCTTTAAAATTAAGGCATTTGTTGACTGCCAAATTGGCAATTATGTTAATTAAGTATATGCCAATTCTGGCAATGAGAGCTAGCTAGGGTTTCAATTTAAAAACTTGAACGTGACTGCTTTAAGTTACGAGAGGTTTACTCAACTACTCTTTAGCCTACATTTTTCACTACACTCTACAGGTATTTAATTACGTTTTGTGACACAAAGAAAAGAAAAAATAAGTCAATGCTAGGCCCATTTATGAACAGCATGTGAATATTATTCAACGTAATGTTGCTATGAAGAAAAAGCAATACCCATTTAAGCTCAAAACGATCAAGGTTTTAGAATGTACTATGAGCAATAAGTATATTTTGCTTAAATCTGCTGAGGTAGCTTTCACTTAATGTTTGCCAGTATATAAAAAACAATTATGAACTATTTGTTTAAGTCAACAGAACTGAAAGAGTCAATTACATACAGGACAGAGACTAACAGTTAACAAAATATGCGGAATACCAACCTTCTACACATGGCACAACTATCAGAGCTCTGTCAATAAAAACCGTGTTAGTTAGATGCTGCGCCACACCAACACTTGAAGGCTCACGATACCTTATATAACATACTTTGGAGGAAAAAGCAAGAGGGGTGTTGCTGCAAGATAAAAAGAAAACCTGTCAGTATTTCAGCACAGTTTGACTTATTTGTCCCTATAAAACATTTTACCATATAAATTAGTCTAGATAACAGATGACGTTAACTGCAAGCTCTAGAAAGAGCAATCATAACATATTTAAAATACGAAATGTCAAACATTGTGGTAATTTCTAGGCCTTTCGAATGTTCGTCTCCCCAAAACGTCATTAACATCCATGTTTGTTGAAACTGGCAAGCAATGGCAAAGCATAACTTGTTTAGCAGTGTTTGAGCTTTCAGAAATTAAACCATGACATACAGCAACTAAGCAGCATGTTAGTTTCAAAAACTGAATATTTGCCAATCTTTCAACATAGATTTATTTTTTCCTCAATTCAATGTTTTGATATTTACATTCTCTGTACTAGATGAACAAATGAGTCAATTTCTCAAAAGATCTTGTTCACTTGGGCACAAAACATAATCACTGCCAATTTGGATTATCATCTTGAACCTGAATGAAAAGCTTTCCTCAAGTAAAGATTACAAAGTTTCCTTCCACTTTATATGCACAAATATTGGTGAACCCCCTCATTGTACCAGGTTTTCCTGTGACCTTCAATTCTGCCTGGCTAACAAAAACATTAGTCAGCACTACTGAGGGACCTGATTGAACATTTGCCATTGAAACTATTCCTGTAAATGGAGCTGCACTTCAAGAACTGCGCTACATGAACGTGGCAGGAATTTAGCTCATTCAATTGTATGTACATGATACACAGAAACGCTATTGTTGTTATTATTATTATTTATTTTAGAGGTTTTATATAGCGCTGCCGGGACCCAGGGGTATCAGAGCGCTTTACATTTTTGAGACAAGAAGGTCAGTAAGACATGGGTCATACATAGCATAAATGAGTATAAACATATAAGTCTCCGCCATACATATTTCAAAATGATAAATATGGGAAATAAGAACACCGAAAAGTGGGAGATGTGATAATCAAAAATAACCAGGCATACATTGAAAATTGCAGAGGAGGATAGGGAGGTTGGTGGTCAGAATTGGGTTTGTAAGGACGAGAGCTGTAGGGTCAGAAATGAGGGCAGACGGAGGACAAGGGAAGGGGGGGTGCAGGGTGGAGTGAAGGTGGTAAACAGGGAGGTGGAAGTGACGAGGAGGAAGGGCGAAGTAAGGCTGAAAAGAAGGGAGGCAGATGTATCTGAGGTCGGACAGAAGTGGCCAGTGGAAGATGGCAGATATGGATTATGGTCCCCAATATTTATTGAGGAGATGTATTGTTGTGTTCTGTACGCAAATATTGGCTGCTATAGAGGCTTCCAGCACAACTGTACAGGCCAAGATGGAGGCCGTCTCACTGGAAGTTAGACTCCAGAGAGTGGACCTGCGAACAGTGGCGGAGCGGTCTCTAGCCACAGAGCAATATTTGTCCAAACTGCAGGGAGAGGTTTACCCTTGAAGACAGCTCAGACTTATCTTTCTGCCAAAACAGCGGACCTGGATCACAGAGCTGAGGATGCAGAAGGTCTCTTCAGGCCCTGCAACCTTTGCTTTGTTGGATTTTCGGAGGGGGAAGAAGGCCAAGCGCCTGAACCCTTCCTTGAACGCTGGATTAAAGGCAATTGCTGCACTGCTGCCTGATCTTCCTTGTTTGAAATTGAAAGAGCTCACTGTGACGTTGCCCAGATACCACCACTGGCGGCGCGCCAAGAGCAGTCATTGCGAAAATCCTCAACTACGAGGACTCAAGTCCATGGGCTGTCCGGCAGGCCGGGGATCCTACATTCAAGAACCAATTGATCCGTCTATTTCCATTCTACACACAGCTGGTACAACAGATAGGATGTCCATCAGAGGGGTGAAACAAAAACTGAAGGCAATGGGTCTCTGTTACATACTTCCCGACCCAGCCAAGTCGAAGGTGCGCCATAATGATCATAGCATGTCTTCACCACTTTGGAGGCTGCCTGGGACTGGCTGGAAGTGCCTAGGGAGGGTCGGAGCAAGGTCCCGGCCTCTCGCACGTAGGAGAATGGGCTTCGGATACCTGCAATACAGAACCAGAGAAGAGACGCAAAAGACTGGAGGGGCTGGCCTCCTGATCTTCCCCGCATGTGGTGGTCAGTTGTGATGGTACTCTGGACCTTGAATGTCAAAGACTGGAACGAGAGTAGGAAAGGGTGCTTGTGGAGATGGTAACTGCCTCCAACTCAGTGGACCCGGTAGAGGAGACTCCGGCAACAGGGTAGTCCTGATGCATAACTGCTATATGCGGACACTTTGGAGAGGACTGCTGTGATAGCCCTGTTGCTGCAAGCCTGGTTTGTAGGGTTAGGAAGTATGGCCCAGGACGCGCAGCCTACGCTTAGGACTTTTTCATTGTAAAAGTAATGTTTTGTCGGTAGTGTGCGAGAGATGGGTGTCAGACACTCAAGCACGGCCACCCCTTTACAGTGAGCTTGATAGTTGAAATTGGGGAGTGTATTTTACGAGTGTTAGGTAAAGGACGCTAAGCTCGGAGCTGTGCCGTGGTGGTTCTTGTCTCTAAGTGAGGGCGAGTCTTGGGTGTGTGTGTTTAGCAACCGGACGTGGAGGTGTGTTATTTGGGAGCCCCTGTGGCTGGCGTGCACACCCCCTTCATTTCGTATAACTTGGCAGATTGCGTGGGGAGTTGAGTGTGTTAATTGGGCGATTGGTGGTTTATTTGATGGACTTGCCTCACTTTTTTCCTTTCTTCTCCGTTTTTCTTTTTTCTTTTTTTGTGACTGTAGTTTGCTGTGTGTTGAATTGTTAAAGGGGTGTTTCTCGGGGGGAGGGGGGTGGGTTGCAATGATTGGGGAGGCACAAGTTGTTGTTTTTCTCCGTTTACCCGGTGGGTGGGTAGGAGGTTTTATTCTTGGTTCACTTGAGGTTTGCAGCGGCGACAGTGTGATTGCTTGGATGTGGGGATTGAGGGGAGGTCAGGGGAACTGGATGGGGAGGTGGTGAGGTGAGGCAGCATGACAGCTGCACTTTAAATTTGTATCATGGAATGTTTGTAGGCTCAACTCTTATGCGTTGCATGAGATGTATTTAATGGAGCGTGAGGTGCACAAGGTACACAAGAAATGGAGACGACAACTGTAGTCCACTACTTATTCCTGCTATGCCTGAGGAGTGGTGACCTGGGTGGATACGCAGGTTGCTTTCCCAGTTGCGGCTTCAAGGCAGACATCAAGGGGAGATACCTTCTTGTGCATGGCCTACTGGATGGAGGGGGGGGGGGGGGGGAGTATGCTTGTTGAATGTGTTTGCCCCAAATGTAGATGATGGTTACTTTTAACCTGGGACTGGAAAATGAACTGATTCCATTTGTTGGTGTTCCTCGGTTGTGGGCAGGAGACTTCAGCAGGGTCCTCGATGTGCAATCAGACCGACACCTGCGTACTAAGCTGCACATGACGTACGCCCTACGTGTGTTGGTAGGGCACTTACACTACATGGATGCTTGCCGTGTAAAACACCCTGACGCGTGGGAATTCACATGCTATGTCCCTTTGCATGAGACTTCTAGTCGGCTCAACAGGCTTTTGGTGTCTGGTCATACGGCGGCTGCCATACTGCAGATCCTAATCCTGGGTAGATTACTTTCTGACCATGTGTCATTGTTGCTGGATTGAGGTGTGGGCCACGCCAGGCCACGGGTCCCACTTTGGCAGCTCCACCCGGAGACACTGGGTCACACACTGTTCTCAGAGAAACTCTACACAGTGACTAGCTGATACTGATTCCAATTCCCTGTCCACCTCTTGGAGAGGGCTGGATTAGGACACCCTGAGCTGGTGAGGTGTGAGGAATGCTTATTCAGAGTAGGTGATGCAAGATGGCACCGTGAGCTGGAGCTGGTTTAGGGAGTCCTGATGGATCATGAGCGCACGGTACTAGTGGAAAGTGAGCATCAGAAGTCCTTGTTGGCAGCACAGCGGCAGATTGGAAATATCTGGGAAAGGTGGGACTGTCTGACCAGGTGCAAGGACCGACAGCTGTTGCATCAGGAAGGTGATAAGTCAAGATCGCTGGAGTGGCTGCTAAAGAGGGAAAGCTCACCCCGCTCATTCTCTCACTGCGACAGCCGGTGAGTACACAGGCCAGCATTAACTCACTTTCAAAGACCACCTGATCAAGGGTACCGGTTGATTGCCCGTTTACCCTCTGCCAGATCGCAGAGGTTTGGGAACAAGCGGTTACGCTGATGCTTCTCAGTTCCCCATATGCCAGGTTGATGACCAATCTATGGTTACCCTGGTTAGAGTAAATACAATCTGCAATGGATCAAACACAGTTTCTGATGGGTGATGCTGCACGGTTGGGGGCTTGTAGCTCAATGGTACCTTCCTCACAATGGAGGAGGCGCAGGAAATCTTTCAATTACGACACGGCCAATTCTTACACTATCCTAAGATTATGCACACAGGTCTGGGTCAATTTCGCAGCGGAACCGGAGGATTTTCGGACGCTGCAGCTCAACACAAACTCCTTCTGAGGCCTCATCTCCAGCATATACAAAGCCTTGAACGCAGTCCACTGGGTAGATGTGACGGGAATTTGTGGCAGATGGTCGGCCAAACTACTGGAGCCCCTCACAGAAAATGAGGGGCAGACGGTGCCAGTGGACAGTAAATGTTGGGAGTCCTTGTTGGCAGCGCACAGGTCCAGGAGGATGCCAGAAACGCCTGGTTCAAGCTCACCCAATTTTTTCATTTACACCCCACCTATTTAACGCCTCAATGACTGCATAAATTTAAAACCACACGATCCCCCGCTTCACCCGCTATAGGGTGGAGCCAGCAACCTTCCTCCATGTGACTTGGGTTTGCGCTAAACTGCAAAACTACTGGGACAGGATATTGCATGAACTGCGGGTGATCACACAGATCCAGATAGAGACCTTGATTAAACATTGCTTGCTGGGTGTGTTGCCGATCCCGAAACGAGTGACAAGGAGGAAAAACAGGTTGGACCTGTTGGGATTGGTTCTGGCTACACGGTGCCTCGCTATCTACTGTGCGTGTCCCAGTACCTCCACTTTGGACAAATGGCAGAGAGACTTGTGCAAGTGGGGATGGCTGAGGAGCGGAGGTTAAGAATGGTCTGCATGGATGAGAATAAAGAAAAACATTTTGAGGTGACATGTTGGAGGCTTTGGTGGCCGAGAATCCACGCCAGCTTTCCCTTCTGTATTTAACAACAAGGGGTGGTGATGGACAGGGTTTCTGAATTAAGCAGAATACTCTCACCCAGTCAAGAGATCAGGGCTAGATCCAACACCGTTTTTTAGCTCACTGCACCATCCCAGTTCAGAACCTGGCTATATGCAAATTAGTCTGTTCCTGTCCCAGTGCATGATGGGAACAGGGCAAACCAAACTACCAAGCCAATTCTTACACTGGGAAGGAAACAAGCTTCCGGGGACCGGTTTCTGCCATTTCAGGCGTCGTCGGCCCAGCTTGCTTGAATCCTGATGGTGCAATGAGCAAGGGACTCACATCTGAGTATACCCTTCCACGCTTAGGGTGGACAAAATATTTAACAACAAGGGGTGGTGATGGACAGAGTTTCTGAATTAAGCAGAATACTCTCACCCAGTCAAGAGATCAGGGCTAGATCCAACACCGTTTTTTAGCTCACTGCACCATCCCAGTTCAGAACCTGGCTATATGCAAATTAGTCTGTTCCTGTCCCAGTGCATGATGGGAACAGGGCAAACCAAACTACCAAGCCAATTCTTACACTGGGAAGGAAACAAGCTTCCGGGGACCGGTTTCTGCCATTTCAGGCGTCGTCGGCCCAGCTTGCTTGAATCCTGATGGTGCAATGAGCAAGGGACTCACATCTGAGTATACCCTTCCACGCTTAGGGTGGACAAAATTTTTAACAACAAGGGGTGGTGATGGACAGAGTTTCTGAATTAAGCAGAATACTCTCACCCAGTCAAGAGATCAGGGCTAGATCCAACACCGTTTTTTAGCTCACTGCACCATCCCAGTTCAGAACCTGGCTATATGCAAATTAGTCTGTTCCTGTCCCAGTGCATGATGGGAACAGGGCAAACCAAACTACCAAGCCAATTCTTACACTGGGAAGGAAACAAGCTTCCGGGACCGGTTTCTGCCATTTCAGGCGTCGTCGGCCCAGCACTGGGCCAGGGACAGACTAATTTGCATATAGCCAGGTTCTGAGCTAGGATGGGGCAGTGAGCTAAATAACGGTGATGGATCAAGCCCTGATCTTTGGACTGGGTAAGAGTGGTCTGCTTAATTCAGACACTCTGTTCATCACCACCCCCTTTTCTGAATAGCTTTCCCTTCTGAGCACTCACCGATTGGGGACTCTGCGACGCCATCGGTGGAAGTATAGGATGGGGGCCCCTGATCCCTGGATGGTATGTCTGCCAA
Source organism: Lissotriton helveticus (assembly GCF_964261635.1). Classification (NCBI taxonomy): domain Eukaryota; kingdom Metazoa; phylum Chordata; class Amphibia; order Caudata; family Salamandridae; genus Lissotriton; species Lissotriton helveticus. Next base: position 520,633,344 of record NC_136059.1, on the reverse strand, counting down.
GGTTTTAAGTGATGGGATGAAGAGGGCACCTCCTTGGGCCCCTTTGCATTTCGTCCCCTCGCTGCACATGGGGGGGCTCTGCCTCCGCCACGTTTTCTCCCTGGTTCTCAGACTCCACTTGCTTCTCACTGACGTGGGTCCAGGGGAGGGAGAGCACACAATGGATATCTACCACTGCTGCTGTTGATTGTCTTTTAATTTCTTTGTGTTTCACATGTTTGCACCTTTGCTGTTTTTAGTTGCTTAGGAAGCATAACCTCAAAACAACTCATAGGCGGCGATGCATATTATACATCCAATATGTGTAGATATGCGTATAACCAGAAGTGACTGCTGTAGCAGGTCCTCAGCCCCACATTGGTGGATCACTGTTCATTTGTTTCGTTTTGATTGACGGATGTACTGGAATGCACTATTTTTATTTTCTGTGACACTGACGTACATGCTATGCTGCCATGTTGTGTATTATGCAACTGCTAAATAATAAGTTGGGGGGAAAAAGTGGACTGCTTATAGACAAATAACTAGAACGGAGGCAATACATTTAACTTGTGCATCTTTTGAAAGCACACAACTAGGGTAGGTGGAGTGATTCAAAGGTCTGGGTGTGGATTTTCTCCCCTCTGCGTAACCGGGCATGGAATATATGCAAATCATTGTCTGGCTAGAAAGGCCTCTGCAGCCTTTTAGTAAAGCATCTCTCCAAACCACATCAACTCTAGAACATTTAGGAATGCTATCAAAC